>NW_026947510.1:30777200-31402200 GCF_034190915.1 Cavia porcellus | reverse complement strand
CCGACTTGTTTTCAAGTAACAAGGAAAATCTTTCCAACCCCATCTGTCTCAGTGAGATCAAAATGTTGTCTTCTCTATTCAGAGAACTGATGTTTGCAGATACCGCTTTATTCACAGAAACCCCAGGCAGGCAATAGCATTTTTCAGTACTCAGATGTAGGTTTCTACATGTTTTCAACCTTTCAAGGGCCCAGGTTTGATCCCTTATAATCTGCTCAATGGCCTACCATTTCTCTAATATCATGATTTGAAAAATATCACACACACATTGTGTTTTATTTTCTGTTGGGGAGCCTTTTCTATCAGCCTGGCCACTATTGAAATGCTGGCTATCCCCCTCAGGATACCCAGTGCCTGCTGAAGATGGTATGTACACCAGACCTTGGGTAGAAGGGATGCTATGGTCCTATCCTTGTCTGGTTTCTGTTTCTAAACCTTCCCAAAGTTGATTTTCCTTCAGGGAATTTCTCTTGCTGGTTGGTTTCGTATATGTGGGTATTTTAATCACCTTCTCCCAGTGTCTGCTTTTCTCTGGTCATTGTGTTGGAGCTTCTTCCCCCACTGCCACCACCTACTTGGCTATGGTGAGGCTGTCTGTATACTTCATCTTAGTTTTGGGCTGTTCATATGTGTTTTGTAGAAATTAACTTTTGTGCCCCAAGCTTTTACACTTCAACCTACTAGACATATTAATTATAATAGGTTTTTAATGATTCAGAAGAAATTTCTGCACAAAAATTTTGTCATCATCAGGTAGATATCATTTTCTATCTAAAATAAGTGTCATTTACTATTCTCTTGTCCAGTAAGTGTGGCTAGAATCTTTAATACATCAAGGAGATGTGTTAATTTTAAATGACCTTTGTCAGCATGAAATACTGATGAATGGGCAATTATGTTGAGCATTTTAAAGAATTGTATTTATTGATAAATTCATTAATAAAGAATTCTTTTAAATTGACAATGCCAGAGAAGAGCACTGTGGCGCTCATGGGGAGGCATCATGAGTTCTACACCCTGACTGAGGCCAGTCCCACAGTGCTAGTGGACCCCACAGCAGAGGCAGCAATCTGAGCGTGTCCCTGTAATCCTTCTCCAATTCGTTATCTTGAGGAGGTGGTGGCTGCATAGTGATTTCCTGACAGTCTGTTCAACAATAAAGTGGGTTCAGAGGAAGGACAGCATATCCTTCTTCCCCCACAGTGAGAGTGGCCCTGCCCTTCGATGCCCATCCTCAGTGTTTTGATTCAGGCTTGGAAGGGAATACTTCCACCAATGATGAAAATCGTAACAGCTGATGGACTATTTAGGCCACTACATGCTAGGTGAAATCCTAGGAAATTTTAAAAATTTGCATTTAAATCATGACTAGAATGCCAGTGATGTCACTGGATCCTTCACAATTTGTAAGCAGGCCTAGGTTGGAATGTGAAGGTTACAGGTGTCACAAGGTTTAGTACAAGCAGGAGAGTATAATGTTTTGACTCTCCACATTCCTTTGTATCACAGGTGGCTGGTGGATCCTGAGAGTCATAACTGGAGAAGGCACTGTGAAGTGCAGTACAGTGAGCTGGTGGAGAACGTTATATTCTGGAAGGCAGACAGCAGTCAGTGGTTATGAAGGCTTTGGATGTGAATAAACAATTCAGCCACTCAACAGACAGACTATGGGTATTGTGGGCTAACTTTAACCTCCCTTACTGATGACCTTGTGTTTTCAGAGTACCCATTGTAGCAGCATGACCTCATACAAGGGTCAACTGTATTTGCTGGTAAGAGACCAGGGTTCTCTGACTATAGGGAAAGTTCTTTGACAAAGCCTACAAATGAAGACTGGGATTCTGTTACTCAGCATTTCCTCTGGGACTTCTTGAGACCCTGGAACTTTATACAAAGAAACAGAGGATCAGACAGATCAGGATGGTCTAATGTGCTTCTTGCTACAACAAGACCAGTAGATACAAGAGATCAGTGGCGCACAAGTCTCAGAGGGGATCAGTGATTTGGAGCAGAAGATTGATTCTGCCAGGGACAGATACCAGGAACAGCAGCTGCTGCTGTATCTGCACAAGCCCTGCAGGGCCCGCAGGCACAAGTCTCTCCATCAAGGTAAGACCGTCTGCAAACAGACTGTCCATAGCCGTAAACAAAAGGAGCCCCAGAAAATATAAAGAAAAGCCTGGCTGTGTCATTTTGTAACAAGTATTGGATTTGAATGGAACAATTTACAGTATGTCTTGAGAAGTAAAACCACAAAATGGAAGGAAGAAATCCTGACAAATACCATCTGTACCTCATTTTCCAAAGAATTTCACCCTATTTTTTCAGAGGAAAGGTGGTTACTTTGTCACAATTAAACCTTCTAAGTCCCACAACATTTTATGAATTGGAGTTTGATTTTACAAGTTAGAAATGCTTTGTTTTGGCATTTACAAAAATACTGACGTTTTAACCAAATAAGTAAGTCATAGAAAATTTTATGTCACAGTGACTATCGTAATTCCTATAAGTTAGTAAGGCAATTTATCATCTCCTCTAACTAGAGGTAAAGGTAATTAACTTAATCAGATATAAATATCAGCACCATAGTTTCTGAAATTTTTAACTTATATTTTATATTTTAATTTATATTTAATCCAACCCAACATGGAGTTTATAAAGGATTTTTTTTTAAAAATAGAAATAAATAATATAAATTATGTAATGATCTATTTCAGACCTTGAATTTTCTTTAATAACGTACATTCTAGAATTTGAGAACCCAAAATGGAGCCTTGATTGTATTTAGATAGAAAAAATAAGATTTGCATTTGCCTTCCAATAGCAAACATAACAGTAACTTCAAAACTGTCCACGTGAGAATTTAATCACTTGGAAATGTTGTGAAATGTTAAAGAATTTTGAAATGTTCAAATATTTAGGCTGGACTCCAGTGTATTGCACATCATAAACACATACCAATAATTTTTTAAAAAAATTATTCAATTCCTTTGAAGAACAACATTCTAGAACAAATGATGTGTTAATTAATTCACAACAATGTTAAATGCCTCACCGTATTGTGATCCTGTATATTTCCTGGCATAAACTGATTACTATTTGAAAAGTCACTGTTCTGTGTGGCGTCATGAAATGTAAATACCACACATAATAAAAGCCAGTTGAATTTATTTATATAATAAATTGCAGTTAATTTAATTACTACAATATTTGCACTTAATGACTAAGTTTTCCATTCTTCGAAGTTTTGCATCCCTCGTAGCCAGTGCTCTACACTTTTTCTTTGAGATCAACTTCTTTTTAATTGCATACATACATCGTGGTGTTCAGATTGCCTTTCTGTTGTAGTTTACTCTTAACATAATATTTTTCAGTGCAGTTTATATTCTACACATCATGAGATTTTGTTTTTATTTCTGTTGTTTATGTATCTCTACACCACACTTTCTCTACTATTTAAGCCACTGTGGAACATATATCCTAGCAATTATAAACAGGGCTACAGTAAACCTGGCAACTCATGTGTTTCCTTGATATTTCAGTATTATACTCTTCAGATATACATCCAGGAGCAGGAATGCAAAATCACATGAACTGCATTTTCAGTTTTTGAAGAATTATCCATAGTGTTGTACAAACAATCTATAATACTTATATTAGTTTGAATCTTAATCAACAATATATGAAATCCTCTCTGCAATTTTGTCTGCAATTTCTATTGCTTACTTTCTAACAACACACATTTTTCTTAAGTTAACATACTCTGTTATGTTTGTAATTTCTATTCCTTTGATGGCTAGAAATGGTGAACATTTTTTCATATATCTGTTGATAGTTTGGAAAATTTCCTTCAAAATATCTAGTCTGATCTTCAGCACAGTTAAAATGGGTTACTGGGCTTTGAAAAAAAACTTCACCTCTTTACCGGAAAACTCCATATATAAATTAGTTTCTATGATTGGTGTGAGTGTCCTCCAAAAGTTGGTATCTTTAAAGTTTTTTTTTTTTTTTTTTTTTTAACCCAGGGAAACCTTACTGTGAGATGCTGTGAACCGAATGCAGAATTAGTATATTGAAGATGGAATATCACTTGAGGCAAATATAGCCATTCACAATGTCAAATTAATTAGCAGTAGTATGGACTTAACTTCTAGAACCACATATTGGACACACTATTATTGATTTCCACATTAATTACACTACTTAACAAGACATTATTACTTGAATTAAACAGCAATTGTCATACACACCACTTATACAACATTCAAATGGGAAAAACTGCGCACAGTCTTATAAATTCCCGCTCATGGAAAAATCCTGCTTTTAGCACACTTTTCCCCTATCACACAAAAAAATATACTTTCACCACATTGATATTATTTTCCAATAGAAAAATGGTATGCTGGTAATTCTGTATGGGATTTCTGATCTAGCTGATAGAGTACAGTAAAAACTTATTTGAATGTGCATATTGTTTTTCAGTATTAGCCTACAATAGGTCAAGTCATTTCAGAATAAACAAGTTGAATTCCAGAATTTAAGAACAAATTATGAAACAGCATGCTTGAGCCAGAAGAAGGCAGTATGACTCGAGAAACAACTTAATAAGCATACTAATTACAGGACAGCATGAGATATATAACCTCCTCTTTTTTATTTCTGGTTTGGTCAGCTATATTGTTCCTAAAGTATTCACTGGGCATGATACTTAGTCCAAAAATGTTTAGTAACTCATTGAACAAGTCATTACATTTAAAATAATTTGGAATTTACAGGATTAGTTAAGGTAAATTTCTTGAGTCTGTGAAGGTTAGATTTTCAAGTTCTTGTCACTCTCTCTGATATGCACTGAAACAAAACAAAGCAGTGGAAGGACAGTGGGTCCAGCTCACACTTGAAGCTCTGGTGACACAATTGAGGCTCCATTGGAATAGAGATTTCGCTATCCGCTGCAGAGCTCTGCAGTCTGTGATAGTTGACTCCTCACTGAGGCCTTCCTTGATTATTTAAAGATTCATTTCCAGGATTCTAACAAATTATAATCCTATTTTTCTGTTTTCATCTTTTCTCCTTATCAGTTATTTTCTCCTAATATATAATTTATTTTACAAAATTATTTCATTTATTGTTTTTTTTTTCACTCATGAGAAAATGTCTCATGAGTGAAAAGGATTATGGCCTCCATTTTATTTCTGAATATCATAACAGGAACAAAGATAGCTATTACATGGTGGTAATTCCAACCATAAGTGTCCATTGCTTTGGTTCAAAACGTATTTCATAATTCTTTCTCATATCTCAAGTAGGCCGGAAAGTGTCTCTCTCTCTCTCTCTCTCTCTCTCTCTCTCTCTCTCTCTCTCTCTGTAACATTTATCATCTTAGTAGTAATTTAAAAGCTTTTAAAAATTGTTATTTAGTGTAACTAGAACCTACTCACCATGACAGGGACATACATTAAAGAAAATTTCTGAAATGCCACACTTTAGACTCTTTACTTCCATGCTGTTCATTTATTTCACTTCCATGCTATTCATTTATTTATTATAATTCCTTTTCTAATGGTTCCTAAGTAAATGGTTCATGTAGTTTTTTCCTTGAATTGTTCTCAGGTCTCACAAGAATCAAGTAACACTTAGGGAGAAATATACAACCTAGTAATCCAGCACTGGAAGACAGGATTGCAAAAATTTCCAAGGCCACTATGGTTTTTCCTTTAGTGCTCAAGTAGGAAGGTATAAAAGAAATCCACACACTACAGAAAACCAGCATGCTAAATGTGATCATTTTGGCCTCATTGAATTTGTCTGGTAGTCTCCTGCCCAAAAAAGCAAGAACCAAGCTCAGAAATGCCAGGAATCCTAAATAACCTAGAACACAGTAGAAGGCAACAGTTGACCCCTCATTACAGTGAAGTATGATTTGGCCAAACTCTGACTGTGTGTCAGTGTCTGGAAAGGGAGGAGAGGTTGCCAGCCACACTGTGCAGATGCACCCTTGAATGAGTGAGCAAATGTAGACTATAGCATTTGAAATTCGGGTCACCATCCACATTTGTATTGAGCTTCCTGGTTTGATTGATTTGAAGGCCACAAGCACAATGAAAGTCTTGGTTAAAATAGCAGACACAGCTATAGAAAATACAACTCCAAAGAATGTTTGTCTCAGTATGCAAGTAACTGGACTGGGCCGACCAATAAACATCAGGGAGCAAAAGAAGCAGAGGATTAAGGAAATGAGGAGAACGTAGCTGAGGTTCCTGTTGTTTGCTCTCACGATGGGTGCATTTCGGTATTGGATAAAAAGTCCTAAAATCAGAGCAGTGAGGACAGATAAACAAATGGCTGTAGAGGCCAAAGCTGTTCCCAGAGTGTCGTCATAGGACAAAAATGTCATAACTTTGGGGAGACACTGATATCTCTCCATATTTGGATACTGATTTTCTGGACACTTGACACATTGATGCATATCTGAAAGGGAATAAAATTATTGTGTTACATCAGGACACTTTTGATTGTATGTGTAAAAACAGTGTAACTTGAAAGGTGTTTAAATTTTAAGGGAAAAAAACAAGTTACAGAAACAGAATTATTTCATTGCAAGATGATTAAAAAAATGAATTTCTTGATTAGATGATATGTCTAAATCTATATTTGAATCCACATGAAAAACCAAAAGTAACATTGTTAGAACAATTAAAGAAGTCCAGAATGAAGAATTTGGCAACTGATGTAAAATAAAAAGTACAAAATTCAGTAAAGATATTTGTTACCAATAATCAAGGTTTTAATTGTGGGAGTCCATGAAAAGAAATATTTTTAATGTTTAGAAAGTTAATGTGAATAGTATTACAGGACTATTAAAATGTAACAATGAAAAACATAAATTTTCTTTGACAATTTATTTCCTTATGAGAAAATGTACTAATCTTTCATTTTAATCTTCACTGAAATGTTAATTAAAAATCTGTTCAAAAGCAAAATCATTGGACACTTATCTCTTCATGTATTTATTGTAATTTCATTGATCAAACATTCTTATTTTTCAAATAATTTCATGAAACAAGTAGATATATAGAAGTAAATACTTTTAATACATTTAAAAGGAAACGCAGGACAAGTTAAATTATGTCTTTGAGCTTTGACATCTTTTATTGTGAAAGAATTCTATAGAAAGTTTTGCTCTTGTTGTGGTTTTGTCATTTTGAGACAGGATTTCCCTAGTAGTTCATACTGGACAGGAAGTCACTTTGTAGTCCAGACTGGCTTTGAACTCACAGTAATCCTCCTGCCTCAGACTCTCAAGTGGCAGGATTACAGTATGCACCACCATGCCTGGTATAGGAAATGCTATTAATTAGAGAAAGTGTCACAAATTTCACTGTGTGTATTCTGCCACATTTTCATAATTGTATAGATTTTTATATTTATTTACATATTGTTCATAAACATTGCAAAGAACTGATGTGTATCAATTGATCATTAAGAAAAATGACTTCATTGTGGCCCTTATCCAACACATCTAAGGTTGAGCATTACCTGCATTATTGGATTTCTTCTATATCCGTTTTAACACATCTGTATAGTTCAATTTTTCCAATCATTATGATCAAATACATGATATATGAAAGTTAAAGGAAGAAAAGTTTACTTTTCTCCATATTTTTAGAGGTTTCAGTCCATGATTGACTGACTTCATGACAAAATATTATGCTAGAAGTGCAGCACAAATCAGATTTTTTCACTTCATCATTGCAGTTAAGGAAAGCAGAGGAACAGTAGTAATGTGGAAGATGTCAATGGACAAGATATAATACCATAACTCACTGAGGGACACTGGAAAGTGCAGTTTATTAATCTAGGTGGCTCTCATCCTGAGCAGGTGACAATGTACATTAACTGGCTCTTTCATATCCTTGTCAACTTCACACTCAAACTCATCTCTGTTAACTATATTTAATCTTCAAAAAAAAAAAAAAAGAAGAAGAAGAACAAGAACAACCTAACTCTACCTTCCATAATGTAACAATCCCAGATACAAAAATTGTACTAATCTTGTTCTCCCAAATTTCAGGATTGCTTAAGTTTTCTATTCTCCTCCTAGAATCAAGACAAACTCTCGCTGTAAAGCATAGACAATTTAAAAATAAATAAAGGTAAGTATTCCCCATATACAAGCATACAGGGTAAACATTCTACTTTCTCTAGGGAAAAAATAGGTAGCTAGAAAGAATGAGGGCAAAAAATACTGGAAACCCATCAGAGCAAATGGTAAGTACCCTGACTCACGCCTGGTATCCAAGTAACATGGTGATGAGATATTACCTCCATAGTGATTGATTTGGGGAAAGGATTCCTCCCTGATGACCCACCACAGGGCTACAAACCTGTAGCAAGAGTGTTGGGACAAGATTTTGGTGATCACTGAAAGCTCAAAAATGCTCAAAACTGGCGACAAGCAAAATATGTATCTATAATTGTCTTTTGAGCTCTTACCGCACATTCCCAATGTCTTTCCTCATCAGCTGATCCATATTCTTGGCCTCTTCAAATTGCTATGACTTCTACTACTATGTTAAATTCATTCCTATAGCTTCATTTAACCATGTGTCAGGGACACAATACCTGACTCCACAGGCTGTTCTTTGAGAGTAATTTCCCTGGCAACTCCTGATTTCATCACTTGTATGAAACCTGTAATGATATTTCTGTCAGCTGCAGGAGTAGGAAGGCCCCCTCGAACTGTGGCTTCACGGGCCTCTAAATTCATAGGCAAGGTTGAAAGAGTGTAGTGAAAGGATGTTAGGAGACCAATTTTATATGCTTCCTTTCTTGCACTCGAGGCCCAGTGGTTCTCTTCACAGAGGATAATTTGGCACTTTTGGATTCTTTAGCAAGCTGTGGATTGAGTTTTGCTGAATCCTGAGATACTTCAAGTCATCATGCTTCCTATTGCAGTGCAAAGTACTAAGATTCATTATTTTTTAATCAAAGCATATTTGCAATGTATAACAGTTGTATTCATTTTAGGAAATGGCACATGTAAAGTTTTTTCATCATTTCCCCCTCTCACTACTCACTCTCCTTCCTATTGTACTCTTTTCCAAATGAAGAATTTTATGTTTGTGTATCCTACTTCTTTGTTTTATTTTATTTAAAATATATTTCTCTTGTAACAGAAACCATGCAATACATAACTTTCTGTGTCTCACTTGTTTCACTTAGCATTATAATATTTCATCTATTTTTGTGCAAATAACATAATTTAATTCTTTATGATTGTGTAATACTAAATTGTGTATATACATCATACTTTCTTTGTACACACATCTATTAGTTGGCATCTAAGTGTTCCCAGATCTTATACTTTGTAAATTGAGCTGGTAGAAACATAAACATTAGTGTATCATTGTAGGACTCTAATTTTTTTGACAATATACTCAAGATAAGAATACTTGAGTAAATTGTAATCGTTTAATCTAGTTTATTGAAAAATCTCTATGGCAATCTCCACGGTGCCTGCCCTGGTTTACATTCTCACCAACAATGCAGAGTTGTTGCACATTGTCTACACTCCCATAAGCATTCACTGTTTTGGATTTATTCATGGTCATTCCGACTCTAAAAATTGAATCTGAGAGGTTTTTTTAATTGCCATAATCACTAAAAATGATAATATTTTGTAAAATTCATTGACATTTGCAATTTTTGAAATGTGTTGACTCAGGTGATTGGCACAGTTTTGGTTTGGGCAATTCATTGGATACGATACTTTTTATAGTTCTTGTATATATTTGTATTAGTCTTCTAGCTGAAAATCAGATGATAAATTTAAATTTCAGATTCTGTAAAATGACTTTGAGTATTACGGATTGTTAACTTGCAACACAGAATCTTTTTAATGTGATGGAATTCCATTTGTGAGTATTTTCTGTTTTAGATTTCTGTTCAGGAAACATGGCCTACACTTATATCTTTCAATGTTTACCATATGTTGTCTTCCATTTGTTCCACATTTTACGTTTTTATATCTAGACCTTAATGCACTTCTTTGATATTAATGCTAATTGATATATATGGATCTACTATTTTCTTTCACAATAAATATCCCATTACTTCAACTTTACCCATGGTTCATTTTGGAGAAAACTTTCACATTTTCCAAAGTGGTTCTGTTTTTACTTGTCATTTTCATTGTAAAACTCTCTACATTGGTCAGCAGTTCCATGTGACAGTATGGATGTGTTCCTATCTTGACATTCCCCAGTCCAGTCCATTGGTTTATACTTTAAAACTTATGTTTGTGAAAAATCTCAAAGGGTGGGAAGAATATATTCAAATAATTAGCCACACTGTCACATGTATGGCCTCTAGTCTATTTTCCAGTGGACTTTGTATGTGAATTCTTATGAGCCTGGTATTAGCATGTATATTCTTTTCAACATTCTGTTCCAAACTCTAACGAGAACTCACCTATTGCTATGCTTACAACTCACCTATCAGGCTTGCTTACAACATCCTAGAGCTTCATTAAATCACTCCTCCAAACCTCTCCAAATATCTGGAAGAAACCAGACTCAAAGAGCTTAGAACCATTAGGTCATGTGATTTCCATGGCAACGAATCCACTTTTTAAAAACTAAGTTTCTAAGGTGTTCTCATCCCTGATGTTCTGTTTTTCAGCAGTAATGATGTGAGCAGTTCATCTCTACCCACACCAATCTACACCCATGTTTCTGCCTTGGATGCAACCAACCATGGACTGAATCTCTGACATCATGAAAATTAAGCCTACATTCCTCTTAGTTCTGGATCTTGTGCATCTTGTCCCAACAACTGGAAAGCTGTGCTAATAGTAAGCATATATTTAGTGACGCTTCCAAAATTTAAAAAAAAAAAAACAAAAAACAAAAAACAAAAAACACACAGAAACTCTGAGTTCAGTAAAGATGCAAGGAGTGAAGTCATTCACAGATTATTAATATAAAATTTGGTCAGTGTTCAAATAATCATATCAACGATTATTGGAAGTTAATGACAAGCAACAATATCCTTGACCACTACATTTTATCTCTAGCAAATACCCAATTCCTACTGTGCTCTAAACAACGTTTTCGAAACTAGAGTGTTCCTGCCAAAGCTTTCCCTCCTCCCTAAACACCAGAAATACATAATCATATATCTAGCTGCTTAAACTAAAATAGGTATTGCTTCACTTGAGTTTATCATCCTTTCCATTCCATATGCAGGATATCATGTGGTTTCCCTTTCATCCATTCTAGTTCTTTTTTGTTTTGGTACAATTTATTCTCATTTCACCATGTATTCTGTACATTATAATTCTTACTTATTAATCTTTCCATTTCTAACATAAGGGAGATAATACGATGTTTAAAAGTGCTGTTTGACACGTATGAGACAAGTATGGTCTCAAATTGAGGAATGCAGCGAGGATTCAACACACATAAATTAACAAATACCATGTCAACATAGCTAAAGACAAAAATCACATAATCATTTCAACAGATGAAAAAAATGACCTTTTACAAAGCCTAATGTTTAATCATGATAAAAAAATCTACATAAAATTGAAATATATTATCTTTATCTCAATCTGATGAGAGCCATCTAAAATAAACCAACAGCCAACATCATACTAAATGGATAAAAACTTGAAGCTTTCAATCTAACGTCAGGAACAAAGCACAAATGCCCAAAGTTACCATTCCTAAGCAACGTAGTTCAGGAAATATTAGTCAGAACAAATAAAAAAAGAAGGAGAAATGAAATAATTAAGGATAGAAAAGGAAAAAGTAAGATTATCATTACCCCCAGGTGACATGATTCTCTACACAGAAGACACCAATTAACATCCCAAAATAATTATTAATTTAATACACATTTTCATTGTGAACATAGAATTGTTTTGGAATTAAAACAAGAAGCAAGGATAATTTGTGTTGGCAACACTACAATATTAGTTACTTCAATATTAAATAGTTCACTGACTTACAGATATGACATGTTCATGTGCTCTGCTGATGCTCAACAAATACTGAGAAACCGTTTATTTGAGAAGTGACAACTGAGAGTACCACTCAGATACAGAGAAAGTGTTAAAAAAAGAGCTTTCTCACAGTCCTTTTGAGATTACTAAATATTGGGGTATATAGTGACTTAAGTTTGGCTGTGAATAATCTTAAGAAGATATTTAGTTGGACTGGAAAAATAATCTCAAAAATCCTGATCTTAGGTTACTAGAAGAGTAATGATGTACCTGTGTATAATATGATGTTCTTAAGAGAAATACTGTTGTGATATTGAACTGGGTTTTATGTCAATTGTCTCTTATTATAGGATCTTGGGATGTTGTGTAATCTCTCTTAAGTTCAAAATTTAAGTAGTAAATCTTGATTATGTTTATAATTCTTGAAGTAGTATTTTTTTCATAACAAGGTACTGTTTTTATATCACACGTCACCGATTTCACTATTTAAGAAGGCCTTAGTAAATGTCACTTACAGCTACAGTAGAAATAAAGCATCTGGTAAAATTTACAGGTCATAAGAACTTGAATTCAATAAAGATAGGCTGAAACCAGAAGTGAGCCACACATGATGATGCACACCTGTGTTCCCAGCTAAACAGAAAGCTCAGGAAGATAGATGAGTTGATCCCAGGAATTCCAAGTCAGAATGAGTAACAATATATACAAAAAAAATAAATACATATATATTAAATAAATTGAAATCAGCAAATTAGAAATTGGAATCTAGCTAGGTAAGTATATCCTGAGGCATAACAGAGCAATATTCTTTTATCTCACATTAAAAAGAAATTTCAGAATCATTTACCTGTTTTATTTGCAACCTCCCCACCAGGACAGGGAATGCAATCAAAGCAACAGGATGATTTTCCTTTCACAGCAGTTTTTCTGAAACCAATTTGGCAACTTGGGTTGCAAATAGCAGATGGAGCCTGTACAAGAGGCAGAACAAAGGAAATCCACTTCATAAACAAGATTCAGCAGCAGCAGATGGGTAAGGTGTTTCAGCAGAACTTTTGCATGATGTGACATCTTAGCCAAGGGTTAATAAAATTGTGCTTAACATTTTTGAGGAATAAATGTGATAAACAGTGTTACAAGCAGTTAATGTACCTATATTCATTAGTATCCATGGTAAACAATGTATGCAATTTGATGGTGTATATCGCTAAATATTCATCTTATATCTATCCCATAAGTCAGTTATTCTCATTAGTACCGATGACATAAACTGTTATTTTTCTGAGCTTAAATATGGCCTGAGCTCATTTTACTAATCATCTAGGCAACTATTCAATTATGATAAATACAGGCAATGTGCTCCATTAATGAAAATTAATATTTGATTCAGATCAGGTGTTCAAACATTACAGCAAAGAACCAAATAAGGTGACGTCAATATCATGGAATTCAAAACCTTACATAAATTTTATACTTTTATAAATATTATTCCTAGGACAATCAACATAGTGTGTAGTTATGGAGGTTTTACCTCATTATGGTGTTCACCCCACATCATCAGTTTATCATTGAAGGATAAATGTGGAGCCTTGTGTGGTTGAAAGATGAACTCTCCAACTTTCACTTGAGCTTTAGTACCATTTAGCAAGGACTGGTAATTAAAGATGTCAAGGCTGGTTGTTGAAAGTTTCTCACTGGAAATTTTCTGTTTACTGTTACTTCTTTCAAGTTGGGATTTTTCCAAGAAGGGATGGAGCTAAAATTGAAAATTAGTTATTAGACTTTAGGAAGTAAAGCATGAAAGCAAGAATAAGACATTATTTCAATAGTATTCTTTTCCTATTTGTATTCCAATAAATTAATTTTATTGGATTATCAGTCAAACTTAATACAGAAATATATATATATATATATATATATATGCTTAATGTTTCTTAGGTCAGAAAATAAACCTTAACTAGCTTAATAAAACTGAAATAACATTTCTAACCATATATTAGTAAAGTAGAAATAAACACTAAATTGAAAAATGGAAATTAAACAAACATATGAGATTTAACATGTTCATCACATGACAATAATAGAAAAGTCTATCTTGATACTAAGATATCATGTTACAAGATAAACAATAACATTTCCTTTAAAAATTACAATAACAGATACATTGACAATAAGAGAAAATCGCCATACAATGTTATAATTCTAGGAGCTAAGAAAAGCAATAATCTAATTATGCAGTTAGAAAAAAGAAATACATATAAGATCAGAAATATATCATGTGTGCAATATAGACAATTAAAATATAAATGAAAGTGAGATGACTTTAAATGATAAATTTTTATACAGAAAACAAAAGAAATAAAATTTACTAAAATTTAAAAACAAAACTTGAAAGCGAACAAAAAAGTGAAAGCAGTTAGGATGTATATACACATACATACTCCCTACAATGAAAGTAATTATCAATGTGTTGCAATTATGTATTGATAAAAAGTTAAAATTACAAGAAACAAGTATAAAATCTAATACAGCATGAACTAGTGATTTAAAAAGACTTCTACAAACAGCTCTATACAGATTAGATAATCTGTAAGCAATGAATTACTAGACTCATCAATTTATCAAGATTGAGTCATCAAAAGCAGAAAATATGAATAGATCAATAAAAGATGAAGCAATAGAAGCAATAATCAAAAGTCTCCAAATAAAGAAGATCCCAGAAGAGATTTGCTTAATAAGTGAGTTCCACACAATTTTATGAAAAAGTTTTCCAAAATATTGAACTGAACAGAAAGCTCACAAATATATTTTATAGGGTCAGCATTATGTCCAAGAGCTAAAATTTGGAAGCTATTTTAAATATCACTTAGTAAATGAGTACAAATTTTAAAAGTCCATGTATTTTAAAAGGAAAATTACTCATTCTCAAGAAAAAAGAAAATTCTGTGATTTGTTGCATAATTTATGAACTCAGAAAAATAGGTAATACATATTAGGCTTTCAGGGATTGAGTAAGGTTAGAAATGTGGACATGCTGGTCAAAGAGAAGAAATTTGCAATTATAAAACAGCTTTTACTGGAGACCTAATATAGAGCCTGGTGTGTATAATTTTTAAAATCTTTTATCTTTGAAATCTGCTAAAAAGGAAGACATGCACACACACTGATAACTACACCAAGTTATAGACATGCTATTTAACTTAATTTTGGTAATTATTTCACATTTTCTACAAATGCAGTAGACACTCAACATTCACAGGAATTATGATCTCAAAGCACCCTAGGTTGGAAAAAAACTGAATTTCAGATATGGTCAGAAAACTCACTGTAGGAAGCATTCTAAATAATTTAAACAATAATTATACTATTTCTTGCAGTTATTTAATTTAATAAACACTATTAATAAAACTTGGAAGGTTCAGGGCATTGTAGTAGCACCTTAAAACTCTTTGGGCTTTAAGCATAACTAAACCAAGAACACTGGATACAATAGAGTGCTATCATGAGGAAATACAGATGCTTCTCCCTGAGACAGGTTACAGGTCAACAACCAAAGAGCCTCAAGGAAAATTAATCACTCTCTTGAAATGGCTATTTGCAAACTTTATGTCAAATCAATGTCTGAGGATATTTGTGATTTAAATAAAATTGCTGGGATTTCAGAAAACATCTACTAGTTAGTTTGCAAGGAAAATATGAGAAGAATGAAGGCCATGAGCTCTCAAGCACTTAATATAGCTATTTGATAGATACACATGTTGTTGGCATGGAATATGAAAAATTTTGTCAACCAAATCTCAGTGACACTGGAAAGAAGTGAAAAGTACAAACCAATCTTTCTCAATGACATGCAAGCAAATAAAATCTAAGAAAATAAACGTCATACACTATAATTAAGCATGGTTTAGCATCTTGAAATTAAGGCAACTTATTTTGTTCAAAGTTGAAACAGTATTAAAATGTCACGGCCATCATACTATATTTAGAATTACTTGAAGATTTGGTATATAAACAGCTTTCCCCACTTAGTAAATATTATGAACAGAAACAAAAGTTATCAAAAGCACAAAATCCTGAATTTTTGTTGTTAAAATTGCAAACCAAGTCTGTGTTCCAGCTATGGTCTCTTCAATTCTTCGAAGAAAGCTTTAGGAGAATAACAAGTTAAAAAGAATACTGTAGAACTATAAGACTAGACATGCAATCGTATCTTTTTTGATGATGCTGAGAGAAAAGCTTCAGGCATCCGCAAAAAAGTTGGAAAAGCAAGAAAAAATTAACAGTTTATTTCAATTTAAAATGATAATTACATATAAATACTTAAAATAAATTAGAAATAATTACTTTAAGTCAAGTAAAATATAAAATCTGTATTACATGCATTATAAAATTATAATATGTGATATAAAAATAGTACTAATTTAATTGAAATGAAAAATGCATAATCTCCTGTAGTTCTGGTAATTCATTAAAAACTGCCAAGCACTGGAGCAAAATAAAGAGAGAAGAATTATACAGAGAAATTTCAAATTTTTTGATTTGACTGACTCTGTCCTAGTGTGTCACATTTGGTTTTACTTTCTTCCAAAAAAAAAAAAAGTAGTAAGAACTGTGGGAGTAATAAAACGCAAAATGTGTAATTGTCATTGTACAAAAGGAAGTTCTCTAAAAGATATAACTGCATATATATTTAAGTGTATAAGATAGATAACCATATTACTGAGTTTTGTTGGAACATTGAACAAAACTGTTTGCAGTCTCTCTCTTTGAAAGTCCCCTCTATATGCTTTAATTTTGTAACTTCAATGACTATTTCTAAGATGACAATATGTAATTAAGTAGTGATTTCCTACTGTTTACTTTTTCTGAAATTCTGTATCACTTGTACCTTTTTTCTGTTTTTTTTCTTTTTTCTCCTTAAATAAAATTAAAAAAAATAAATGTGATAATACAAAAGAGTGGATAAAAAAGTTTTTTATTCCATGAATTTTGATTGGCTAACTGGTTTTCCACACTGAGGAAAATTAATTTGTTACCAGTATAAGTTCACTTTACTTTTACTTTTAACACACACACACAAAATATTTCTGAGCTATCATTTTATAGAGTTGAAATAGAAACCAATAAAATATTTAGAATAAAGGTTCTAAACAGTAATCTTTAATACTGTGAAGTAAAAAGACCTCTCATAGGGCAGAAAGAATAAAACGAAAAAATAAGATAAATTGTTCTGAAATTAAGTATTTTTCTTAGCCATAAAAGAAAATGAGAAGTTTGTGCACAGAGGAGAATATATTTTCACTGAAAATAACTGAAAGTATACATGTAAACACAGGTGAAACTTTGGTAAATAAAACAGGTAGCCAAAAATATAAAACTGTGCAAAAGATCTATACAAAAAATGAACACACTTAAAAGTGTTCTGTATTTCATAAGTAAATGAATTACAGGTTATATAATCATCGAAATCTTGTGTAAAGTGCCAAATTAAAAAAAAAAACCCTGATGACTATACCTATGCTGTCCCATTTTCATGCACCAATAAGGATAACCTGTAATTTATAAAGAAGATTATTAAATTTAAAACAGTTTCTACCTTCCCATGTTTGCCTGTTGTGCACATAGTTCTCAGTGTTCACAAGAAGAACACTTTACTGTTACATGTAGTTTTATAAAACAATTCAGTAAAGTCTAAGGACAAACAATTTAATTGTCAATAAGGAAATCAACACTATTGAACTTTTGCCAATAGGTAAAATACAATGTTTTCCCCATTGCTCAGTAATATGAAACAGAATAGTTTGGGACGTGACCTAAATTTTTAAAGCTATTAAAGCCTAAGGCATGGACTATTGAACTTATAAAGAATGTGTATAACAAAGGAACAATGCTTGAGTGTTCTTCCATAAACTTTAATGCTTACACTTCTGTTAATTGCCAGAGTTCAAGGAGAGACATTCCTGAAAATAATACAGAAGTAATTTGAGAACAAGGCTTTCTTATTCTTTATAAAATCTAGCATTTGGGGCTTGAAGACCAAAATGGAATAATATTTTAATGCCTTAGGAAACCATTACAGAAGGAGAGAAATGGACTTAATATAAAGAGGATGAGGAAAGCTAGCAACATGAATTCACCCATGCTTCACAGTTTAGTAACTTTTATTTCTAATATAAGGAGAATTCTTTTAAAAGACAAACAATGAATGAGGAAAGTAAAAGAACAACGTACAGCACAATGTCCACGGTATGTGGAAGAATGAATTTTGGTTACCTGCCATGGATGAGAGTTTACATAGGTAACATTGTCAGGTGGTTCTTCTTCTGTTCTGATTGAGAGTAAATCATGAAGAGCCCAGGCAATGACATTCACAGCAGCATAAACATTGTAACTCTGCGGTGAAGTATTCATATCCCAAACATGCAGAGGCCGAGTTTCCAGGGTACCATTTTCTTTACAATCAGTAAATGTCATGATTCCATTTTGATTCATATATAGACATTCAAATAATATAGACCACACATGCTGGATAAAGACATCATGAGGGTATTTTGTAGGTTGAACACTTCTAAGGAAAGTTTTAAAACCAGGGATTTCTTCTATGTGGAAAGAAAAGGATAATCCCCCTCCAAAATATGTGTAACTTGGACCTTGTTGAAAGGGAATTGTAGTTATATCCCAATCAAGAGTTGTAACCAAGATATTACCAAAAAGACTACTGCAATAAATGTGATATACATATCTTAGAAGAGAGTATGTGTCACCAAAAGCAACACTGACCCTAGTCGTTGTGTATCTTTCAAAAAAGTGCTGCATGTTAATTGTATCATCAGCAGGAAACTCTGGAATCCTTTCTGCAAATGCAATACACAGTCCATTGTTGTTCATCTCTTGTGTCATGTCCTGGAGAAACTTATCCCCCCTGATGTCATCAGGAACCACAAAGCCAACCCAGACCCAGCCAAAATGCAGCATGAGTTGAATGAGGCCCTGATAGAGAGCCGCAGTGTTCATAGGAAACTGGTAAATAGACTGGAGCTGGACACTGTCTTTGAGACTGTGGTCAAATGGACCATAGCTGATCTAAACAGAAAACATAGTTACTGCTTACACTAAATCAGGATATTTATTCTCTAATGATTTAATTTGTCTTATCTGTTACATGTATTTTTATAAAACAATTGAGTAAATGTCTAAGAAATACCAATTTATTATATATCAGGAATCACATTAATTTCACTACTAATAATACATATATTGCTTTCTTTATTGTTTTAAGAAACAAATCCAAAATAGAGCCACAAAATGTGTTTATAGCTCTGATGTATGATAAAGGATATAGTGAAGGTTCTTTGCAAACCAAAAGGTTCCTGAACTCAGCTGTCCATGGTGCTATCCCCAACCAATTCTTTCTTTCAAGTATGTTCAACACTTATCTATTTTTAAAGCATTAAGTCACTAAATATCTAACACGTTCAATTACATGACTAATTCTCAGAATTCATTTTGCATAATCTGCTTTAAAAGCTTGATACTTCTTTTTTTTTCTTAAAAAAACTTTCATTTTCAAGTTTCGGATACCACCTCCTTCAGTAGTATACTTTCATAATATAACATACGTTATTCATCTTCTTTACCAATGCTCCCGTATCTCCCCAAGTTCTTAATATCACAGAAAGTTACAATTATGGGATTTCTCTTTCACTTTAATTTTTTTTCATTTTAAAGAGAAAAATTATAGAAATAAAAATAAAAACCTTTCAAATCAAGCTAATCAATTAAAAATATTTAATGTATTTCATATTGTTATCTTCATAAAGTTACTCTGGTTACAAGATATAGGCATGAATAATTGTCCAAATATTAGCACAAAATTTTATTTTCTGTGAATGAGGAGCAGCTAACACTATAACTTTCCTAGCTATTTTTATTTATGTATGTCTCTTTCCTTTTCTCTTCCAACCTATCCACTCTCCATCATCACTGTTTTCATTCAAAAATTTCCATCCAATTTAAAATAATTATTGTTCATTTTGGATCTTACTCTATGAGCTTCTCATACTAGGGTGACAACATAGTGTTCACATTGGTGAGTCTGATTTATGTCATTTATTAGTAAGGTCTCATTACCTATAAAAGTCTCAAGCTTATTTTGATTTATGGCAGAGTAATACTGCATCATATAAAATAAAATACATGTTTTATATCCATCAATTAGTTAATGGGCATATGACTTGCTTCTAAGATTTAATTATTAAAAATTGTGCTGCTATGCACTTGGGTGCACATAAAGCTCTGTGGTACGAAGTTTTAATTCTTTTGCAAAGATACCCAGAACACGTCTGAGTCAAATGGAACCCCTAATTATATTTTTTATGGAGTCTCCAGGCTGATTTCCACTGTGGTCCTACCACTCTACAATTCAACTTACAGTACAGGAGGGTTTCTTTTCCCCCATATTTCCACCAGTAAATGTTATTGGCTGATCCCACAATGGTAGATATTATTTCTAGAGTGAGATGCAATCTCAGTGTTGTTTCAATTTGGATTTCTCAAATGAGAAATGATTTTGAATAGCTTTTCACATAAGTAGTAGTTGTTTGCATTACTTTATCTTAAAAGTGTATGTTCATCTCAGATGTACAATTTGGGATTAAGATGTTGAATCTTGGGTTGTCTAATTTCATTAACTTTATATATGCTGTAGATATAAGTTCTGATTCTGAAATACATCAAATCATCAAGAATATTATAAATCATGACCATGTAGGATTCATGCTATGGATGCAATGGTATTTCTATATACAGAAATCATTCCAAAATCAGGATAAGGACAAGGGTGTCAGCTATCATTGTTCATTTTCAATATCATACTGGAAAAATTATCTGGAGCAGGAGACAAAGATAACCAAATAAAGGGAACATGGACAGGAAAGGAGAAGTCAGATTAACATTATTTTAATTTGGCATGATACTCTGCATAAAAGACCTCCAAGACTCCAACAAAAGAACTGAAGATTGATTAACTAGATTCAGTAGTGTAGATTGGTTCAAACAATACTTAAAAACCATAGCATTCCTGTACACAGTCTCCCAAAAAGAGATTTTAGGGAAACCATAACCTTCACAATAGAATTCCAAAAATGAAATATTAAGAATCAATTTAACAACGAAGGCAAAACATCTATATATTGTCAATTATAGCACTCTGAAGTTGGACACTGAAGAGGATATTATAAAATGGAAAGATAGCCCTTGTGCTGTAATAGGAAGTATCAATTGTGAGAATGGCTCTACTGTCAGCCTGTTTTACAGAAATTCAATCCCAATAGAAACATCACTTGCACACTTCACATAAATAGAGAAACTTTTGGTTCATTAGGAACCAGAGGGAATCAAGAATCATAAAAATTCTAGCTAACAAAGGCAAATCAGGGGACATTACATTCCCTGACTTGAAATTATGTCACAAAAATGGCATGAAAAAATCAGCATGGTAGAGGGAAATACGCAGACATGAGGAAAAAGGAAACAGAATGGAGGATACAGGTGCAACTCCAAAAATACTGAGACACTTTATGTTTGATAAGGAAACAAAATGGGTTAACTGGAAAATGTCTCTTTAAAAAACAATGATGGAAAATCTGCTTTTTCATAACCCCAAATACTAAAACTAGACACATGCTTGTCACCTGAACAACACTAAAGTCAGATGGATCAAAGATTTAAATATGAAAACAGAAACACTAACACTATTGGAAGAAAAAATGGGAAGAAACATTGAAAGCACAGGTGTTGGCAGAGCCTTTTGAATAGAAACCAAACAGAATGGAAAATATTTCAAAGAATCACCAAATTGGCTCTCACCTTAATAGAAAATTTTCCACAACAAAATAAATCAAAAGAATAAAAGGAAAACCCACAAAGTATAAAAAAGTGCCCATATTTGTATTATATTTAAAAAAACACCCATTCTCCGAGTCTCACCTCTAGAGTTAACCCGTATACACGCTCTAATCATAATTTTGTAATATTTAACAGAGCTAATATTGAAAGGCTCCAAATGATAATCTCTGTTGAGGCTGAAAAACTGATTTCCAGCTAATTGGATGACTAAATGGATGATTTAAACAGAGAAAAAGAGAAAGAAAATAAATCATAAAACATAAACATATACTTTTAGGGAAAAGGCAAAAGCATAAAGAAATATTCAACATTTAACTTGTTTTTTCACTGTTGAAATAGGTCAATAAAATTGCCTTTATTTATATTTGTCAGCCCTCAGTTTTAATATGTGATGTTCATCAATTTATCTTATCTTTATAGTTTCTAATGTTATTTTAAATTAGTGACAAAAATTTTGTCGACGTGATTATTTTATTAAAATTATTAATTCTTATTAATTGTACAAAATAAAGTGTTTCATTCTAAATTTTTCACACCTAAATTAGCCTGGATTGACCCATCCACAATCCTCTACCCTCTATTTGATCTCCTGTATCTCTAATATTCCTCCGGGTCACTTCTTTCTAAGGTTAACATTGTGAATTTCAAACTATATGTTTTTAGGACTCATATGAAAAAAAAAGGCTTACTTTCTTCAGTGTTGTTTGAACATTTCTTCAAAAGAACTTATCAAAAGGAAAAATTGTTTTAGATCAGACAGAAAAGATTTAAAGTATTCCTCACCATAGTATAATGAAAGAATTAGATTAAAACTACACAAATATATAAGAAAAACCAGTAAAATTTAATACCAGAAAAAAATGTAAAGTTAGACTTCAAATTTTAAAAATAATTTCACTCCTAACAATGGTGAGTAAACAAAGATTCTCAGCTGTTGGGAGAGTCAATTACATTTCTAAGTAATAATGCTTACTTTATTGTAAGCCTTGAAACATGAATGCATTTGATTTAGATGTGCCACCATTAGAAAAATATTCACAAGAAAGTGCCATCAATTAATCAATTTTTTTTCTAAACAAGATCAACAATTGAAACAGATTATATTAGGAAAATATCAAAGATAAACACCTGCACATAATAAATGACTGATAAATGGGTATAGAAAGAAATGTCATGAGGCAATTTAAAATGATGCGAAACAAAAGAAATGATCAAATGAAAATTTTAAATTTTAAATATCTTTACACCATGTGTGAATAGAATATCTATATTTTAATATATTTGTCATGTTTCACAATTGCATAAGTAAACACAAAATTCAATGGAAACAATAATATAAACATTTATATGGCAATAAGTTTATATATTATCATTAATTTGTCTAAATAATTTTTCCTACACTTCAAATATTTTCAAAAGAAATAGTGTTTTTAAAATAATTTCATGTTATAAATCAGATTACCAGAAAAAATGTAAACAAGATGTAAAAATGTCACTCTGTTTTCTATAAACCCAAATTGAATTTTGCTAGGTATTCATTATTCTATTTTTATATGTTAAGTTTAAATGCCTGAATTTTCAATCTACCTGTGGAACACTGTAGAGACTTACTACCCGGGAAATCTGGGTTGATATTCCTGTGGAGATGCCTCCTATCACAGCCACCAGCTTGTCCCTCTTCTCAGGCCTGCAGTTGTAATTAGGAACTGGAGGACTCTCGCATGAAAGCAGAGACAGAGAACTCTCCACGGCCTTCATCTCAATGTAGTCAACGTTGAAGATGTAGAACCCCAGGGACATATTGAATAGCAAATTCAACTTCTTATTGATCTCATTCACAGCAAAAACCATGGCCAGCACCTGCTGATAATGCTTAGTAAGGTGCCTAAAATACAATGGTGAAAAAACAGCTTTAAAGATTTTACTTATAAAAATGATCGTATTCTTGCAATAAATGCTCACAGTAATTTAGGAAATAAACTCAGCATATTCCATACAAAATGTTCAGAGATACGGTGACTACAAAGTGAGGGTTCCAATCAATTTTACAGTCAAATTTACACCTTGCACATTTTGACAATCACTGTAGCTTTTGTCTGAGAAACTGAGTTCAGGGAAGGAAGTAAATGGAAAATGGCAAAAGGAAAACTTTAAAATTCTGTATATTCCTTTCTTAGACATCAGGATACATTTCAGTAAAAATAAAATTTTGTTAGAATACCTCAGAAAATACTGAATAGAGAAATAACATACAAATTATAATAACATAAATAAAAAAGATGCCCAAAACAATGATTTCCACACAGGAAAAAAGATGTCAATAAATATCTAAGAACCTAAAGCACATCTCAAGTACTTTACAAATCTGCTTATGCATTTAAGAATAGTATCAAACTTACGCATATGCAAAAGGGGGGATATAAACTTCATGCTGGAATCCAAATTTGCTTCTCAAGTCTCCAGAAATTACTCTTAGGGAGAAGAGTCCACCGATAATAAAATCCCCATCTTGATAGTAGCCGGGAGATCCTGGTGCATTTAATGAATGAGTAGAACTTCTTTTCTGAAATATACAGAGAAGAGCAACAAGCAGAGGAAAAATGTTGTGTGATTTCATATTAAGTGATAAGGACTAGTGTACTGATATAACTGGAAAAACATATTTTATTGAAAATGGTGTAATGAAATGAACTAAAACTGAATGTACAGTCTGTGTTCCAAACCAGACTTTCTCCAGTGAATGTGGGGTGTTTATAAAGTACCTTCTCTGGTCTGATGTGAATGTACTAATATGTAAACTTTGAATTATTTTCTAGAAAGTAGTTTTCATGCACCTGCTCAACCTTCAATTTTCTTTCCATACATAGAGACCCTGAGGAATCACAAATTTCTGTTATTCCACCTGGTGTCCTGATTATATAATAAGAGAACCATTCAAATTAAAAAAACAAAACAAAACAAAACAAAACAAAACAAAACAAAAAAAAAAACTCCAAATCATAGGAAACTCACAGGAACTCTGTATTTTCAGGGATTTCTGAATTACTGCAGAGGCAAAGATAAGTACTGTAAACTACAATATTGACTTTAACTACTCATGAACCAAGAAGCCTCTTTTGAATGATGTCTTAATTAGTGCCAAGAATTTATTGATGAAAGAATTCACAGGTAACAAAAAGGCGATGATTAAAGCATAAGTTGGGTAAACAATGATCACATGACCTAGTTAATATTGCCATGATGGTACAATCTCTGACCAAAGAGGAATGTTCAGTATTGGTTTTTTATGTTTATTTGTTTTTAACAACAAAATCCATGATACAATTTTTCAAATCAACATAATATGAGACTAACAATGTTTACTATAAGGTATATTGTTTTCTTCTATGTAGTAGGTCAGATTACAAGATATAGGCATGAAAAATGATCAAACAATGAAAGCACAAAGTATTATTTGGAATAAACTGATAGATAATAGCATAATTAATTATCATCCATGTATAAGTATGTATGTATGTATGTATGTATGTATGTATGTATGTATGATCATATTTCTTCTTTCTTTTCTCTTTTTTTCCCATCCCTCTTGGTATTTCCTGGTGAGCAGTTTCTTCCATTCTCAATTTACCAATATCTGTTGTACATTTTGGGTCTTATTTCCTCTTTCAAATTTTTATATTAAGGAGGCATTACAAAGTTTTGATATGTGGATCCAAATTATTTCAATTATGATTATAGTCTCATGTTGCATCCAGTTATGTATAAAAGTCTGAAATTTGTCCTTCTAGGTTGAGGAGTGTAAAATCACAACTCGTTTGTACAAATATAATGCTTTTTTAATACACTTTGGTTGAGGTTAATTGATTTTGAAGATTTAGCTATTACAAGTTCTGTTGGTAGAATCGTGGGTGTCCATATATTGTTGTGATATAACATTTTCAAATCTTCAGGGAAAACAGCCAGATGGGATTAGTTTGATCAAATGTGACCTCCAAACCTAGTATTCTTAGAACACTTTACCTTGATTTCCACAGTCGTTGAACCTGTTTATGTTGCGACCAAAACTGGAAAAGGCTTCCTATTTGCCCCTAGCCCTGCCAGCATCAGCTATTGGTTGATATTTTGGAGATTTTCATTCTCCCCAAGTGAGAGGGAATTTCATGGTTGTTTTATATTGGATTTCTCAAATGACCAGACATCTCAAACAGTTTTTCCATTTATTTATTTGCCCATGGTATTTCTTCTTCTCAGATGAGAGTATTCATCTCAGATGTCCATTTTTGGATTAGGTTTGTGAATTTCAGTTTCTGATATTTTCCCATTCTTTACATGTTTTAGATAGAAGTCTGTATCTGAGGATGGTTGGCTAAATTTTTTCTCAGATGTGTATTGTCTTTTCTCTTTGTTGATAATTTCTTTTGATGTGCAAAATCATTTTAATAAGATGAGATACCAGCTATTTATTTCTTGAAGTGTTCCCCATGCAGTTTGAGTTTTGTTCTTGAACTCTCTGTCTATTCCTGTGTCTTCAAGATTTCTATCCAACATTTCTTCCAGTAGATTTTCTGTTTATGTTTTAATATTTAGGTCTCTGATGCATGTTGATTTACTGTATTGCTTGATGACAGGCACTGGTCCAGTTTTAGTGTTTGGTATGTGTAAAGAAATATTTTCCCAGCACAATTTATTAAAGAGAGTATCTTTCTTCCAGTGAACATTTCCCCTTTTACAAAGATGACGTGCCTGAGTGTCTTTTTAGCTGTTTCTGCAATTTATACTCTTTTTCAATGATCTTAAGTTTGTTTTTCGACATTATTATGCTGAATTTGACACGGTAACTTGAAAGAATAATTTCAAGTCAGTGATTGTGATGCTTCCTACCTTGTCTTTGTTGCTCAAGATTAATTTCACTATTTTACATCTCTTCTGTTTTCCAAATATATTTTAGCAATATTTTCTCTACACCTGTAGGATATACTGAAAGTATTTTCATTGGGATTGCCACAAATCTGTATGAAAGTTTTTAGAGTATGACCATTTTCTGTGTCTGTTTTAAATCATGATCAAGTGATCTCTTTCTATCTTCTAATATCATTTTTATGTCTTTTTACAGATTGTAGTGTTTTCCAATGTATGGAAATTTTACATTCTTTGTAGGATTGATTCCTATCTATTTCTCTCTTTTTTTTTGTACGCTTTGAGAAGCATGTGATTTCCCTAATGTCCCTCTCAGTGAGCTTTCTGTTTGTTCACAAAAATTAAATTGGCTTTTGAGTATTATATTTGTATGAAACTGTGCTATTGAATTTGTTTATTAATTCTAAGAGGTTTTTGAGGAGTTTTGGGGGTTTTCTATGCAAAGTAATATGTCACCTGAAAAAAAAATGATGTTTTAACTTCTTTTTTATCATTGCTCTTTTTAATTTTCTTTTTTGTGCAATTGTTCTAACACTTCCAAAACTATATTAAATAGGAGTTATGATAGTGAAGCTTTCAGTTTTGGTCCATTTATTATGTTAGCTGTTGGTTTGTCACACATAGGTTTTTTCAGATTCATGTAAATACCATCTTTCCTGACTTCCTGCAGTGATTTTACTTTCAATAGATGTTGAATGTTATCAAAAATTTTATTGGAACTATGGAGGTGACCACGGGTTTCTGTTTTCTATTATGTTGCTGTGATGTATTATATTTATTGATTTACATATGTTGCACTACCTCTGCGTTTCATGCATGAATCCCACTTGGCCATGGTGTGTAACCTTATTGATGACTCTTTGCATTCTATTTGGTATTGTTTCTCACATTATTTTTAAATCTATTTTCATCAGATAGATTGTCATGTAGTTCTCTTTTTTTTTTTTTTTTTTTTTGGTTGGGCCTCTAGTCTTTTTATCAGATGAATATATGTCTTTCAGAATATGCTAAGCAGAATCACTTGACTTTCAGGTTCATTAAAATCTTTAAAGAACACTTGTGTTATTTTCCTTTTATTTCTTATAATTTTCTGTTGCGAATCCACCAGGGTATGGGCTAATCATTATTGGTAAATTTGTAATTACATTTTCAGTTTTATTAACTGACATTGCTTATGGAATATTTTTGTTTTTGTGTTTTCTTTACTTCAGCTTTGAAGTTCACATGTTTCTAGGAATGTGTCCACTTATTTTGTGTTATTTATATTAAATGAATAATAATTTATAAAACTGCATACTGATGGTGTGAATTTCCAGAAAATGTGCAGGGATTTTATCATTTTCATTGCTTACTGCCAGGATTTGAGGGTTTTTTTTCTTTATTTCTTTTTTTTTTTTCATAAAGTAAGCTAGGAATTTATCAGTCTTGTTAATTCACTCAAAGAACCAAATTTACAAATCATTGATCATTAGTGTTGTTTCCTTAGTTTCAATTGTTTTAATTTCTGCTCTGGTTTTCTGCTCCAAAGTTTGTATCAGGCAAATACATGTGGCAAGAGTTTGATGCCAGTCAAATTCTCTTAACAGAAATCTTAAAAGATCTTTTGTCATCAGGAAAATATTATGTTAGAACCTGTTGCTCCATCAAAAAAGAAGAAAACAAGAGGAGAAATATGTTAAAATTTTGTTTTCAGTAATTCACTTAGTAAAGGAACAGTTGTTAAAAATAATTCTAGCAACAGAGCAGATAGAAGAGTAAAGGATAGCGAGGGTCTCTGAATATGATCACATGAGGGAAGAGTGAGGAGAGAAGATATGTGGGTGGATACAATTGGTGCACAATCTGTACACAAAGGGAAATACCTTGTAAACCCACTGATTTGTATACCTGCCTTTTCTTACTCCAAAAGATAAAATCATGAACATAACCATATATTTTGAACAGTCAAAATTCAATAATCATCATCTAGCTAATTACAAATTGAAAATATTAACAATGATGATTACTGATTGACCATCAGTAAAACTTTGACTGAAAAATGTAATTATGTACAGATTAATACCATTCATTTACACAATAGTTCCAGTCTACTTACTAGTAGAATGCCTCTTGCTAATAAGTATATACTACTTGTCTTTCCATTGCTACCACAAAATTCCTGACAAAGGTCACACACAGACTAAAGAGATGCTTATTTATTTTCGTGGATCTGAAGTCTTAAGTAGAACTTCATCCAGGCTTGCTATTTGGGTGCCTGGTGTGGATGACAATTGAAAACAGAAACTGAGAACTAGAGAGAGACTGGGAAACACACTAACAAACAGCTAAGAACCTGAAGTAGCCTTCACCTCTCACCAGTCCTCAGATCTTAACAGTTACTGCTCTGCTGGTGTACAAAACTTTAACGTACAGTGTTTTGGAAGATACAACAATCATAGCAACTTACATTGTTATAAAATATTCTAGTATGTCTATAATACAATGAAATTAGAAATGTATAAGAAATTTGCTAATTATAGAAATAATAAAAAAACTCCTTTATAATAAAAAATAGTTTCTCAGACCTCAGAACCCAGAATCATCAAGAGGGGGATTAAGGTGTCATATGGATCATACTTATTCCATTGTACATTTGTGAGCTTAACACAACTGAGATCTGAATAATCATATCCTTAACATATCATTATGGAGGGAGAAGGTATACATTTAAAATAGCAGAGAAGGGCTACTCTCTGATTGTTTTTTTTTTCTGATATTAAATGCATTCCTCTTAATGTATACTACCAAGAACTTTTCAAGGAGAGCAACATAGTAGAATTAAAGGCCCTTCAGGTTCTTTGAAGTTTCAGAAACTATGTGATATTGAGTAGAGCTGAGCCAGCTGAGAGCAATAGGTGAGATAAACATGTAGTTGCCACTTTGAGAAAAGAGACACAATCCACGACACAAAAATGTTCAAGACATCCATATGACGGAGTTGAGGAGAAAAAAAACATGAGATACTCATTTCTGAATCATGAACACACACTCTATGTGTACAGCTATGTGATAAGTGTAATGAGAATTTGGAGTCTGAGTCTCCTGTAGGTGAACAGATGTGTGAGTAGCTTGAAATTGCCTACATGTTATCAACAAAATAATTGATAAATAAAATGTACACTGCTAATCCATAAAGAAATTCAAATTTTGCCTCACTTTCAGTGAATAGATAGCTCTTGATACGATAACGCAAAATAAGATTAAGTCAGATAAAAAGTTATATATCACATGAACTCTGTAGTATGACAACCTATAAAGTAAAATAAAGAGATATGTTATCTGTTAATAGGAAAATAAACTTTATAACTGGAGAGAACATCTGTGGAAGGATGTCTAAAACAGGGCAAGGAGGAAGAGTAAATAGGACCAAAATGGAGCATGTCAATGTAAGAAAATAAACTGCCTAAATGTAATGAGTAAATATCACAAAGTAGCAAAAGTTAACCATAATGTACAATCACCTGGAGGTATTAAAAGAACTAAATTGAAATAAATACTGACTACCAGATAGAAAAGTGGATAACAAAAACTCATTTCTCTCATCGATTGCTGGAGAAAGCATTTCCTGGTTTTGATATGATGCTTTTGTTTTGAAGGTCGTGGCCATTGGATCAAGCTAGGTGACTGGAACAGAGATATCTGCCTTCACAGCTTGCTGTGAATCAATTATCCTTACAAATAAAGCAATTTAAAAAAATAAAACTGTCTCCTCATATATAAAATTCAAATACAGACAGAGATTTTGGAGTAATAGGTGGGAAAATATATGAAATCTAAACAATAATCATAAAAATATGGTGAGTACATTAATATGATAAAAAACAGAGACTAAAATGAAAGCTATAACAATAATTAAAGAAAGACAGTAAATAAGGATAAAACCAAAATTTCTAGGGCAAACAAAACAATCTTAGGTAACTATGCCAACAATAATAGAGAGTCACAATGCCTGACTCACACTGACAGAATTAAGCGGTGAAAAAGCATCATAGTTTTAGATGCCATGTCTAAATTCCATATTTCTGTAATTGAATGACCAAGGAAATAGTACTGCAATGGGCAGGAAAAAATGACCACAACAGTGTTACAACATTAACCTCTGATTCATTTATAAAACACTATATGTAATGAAATCACAAGCATTCACTTCAAGTGCATTTTCAACTATATGGAATGAATGGATCAGAGTAAGGTGGGTGAACTGGTGTAGAAGAGTAGAATTTATTTTACATTGCATATCTACATGCACACATTTACAATCACATAATTATATACACCTTGGACAGAGACTACCATAATGCAGTGAAGTGGAAGTATCTCTTGAAATCTAAAAATCAACATTACTTCAACCAAGATAAAATTCTAACTGTACAAAATTTTGCAAATTTGTACTGACACTTTGTGACTCTTTTTTCTTCAAAGAGAGGTGGGTCTTCATGAGTGATTCAGTACTAGCTTTGAAGGCAGACAAGGATCCAACTGTGGAGATTTCAGAATGTGCCTCCTATGGTCAAATTTTTCTTTCATTTTGGGAACTTGAACTTGTCTTGTGTTATAGTAATTAACCTGCTGTTAGAAAAGCATGGACTTGTGATTGACTTTATTGTGAATTGTTTCCCTTGTACTTTCTAAGGCTCTACATGAGATATGGTCTCCAAACCATGTGTGTCCCGGTAGAGTTCCAGATACTTGTTTTTTTTTTTTTTTTTTTTTTTTGTATTTGATCTCCTCAAAGAAGGATAAGTGACATATGTACAGCAGTGGGTATTCTCCTTGTGTGTGATTGTTCTTCTTTAACTTTTCTCCCTTTTGTTCATTTTTGTCTATTTCAAGCATTTCCAGGCAGAAATCTCTGCTTCTCATCACCGGGAAACTCTGCTCTCCTAAGAGAAAGAACTTCAACTCTTCAGTCTTTATCCTGTGCCTTGCAATATCCAGTTCCTTTAGGTTTCACAATGTACTGATGACTGTTGTTCTCAAATTCTGATGGGCCAAAACATGTAGTTGCACTCTCAAAATGAAATACAAGAGTTGTTCTGATTACACTTTCATCTCTCAAGAAATCAGAATAGTCAATTTTTTTATCAGACTAAGAAGAAATCAGACACATTTGAGCATAATTTTTCTTAAGAAAGTTCCTTTTTGGAGCACATCATAGAAGTACATACTCATACATTAAGGCAGGTAGTTGACATGAGAATGTCCCACCTATTGTGAAATTTCAGCAGTCTCAAAGAGCATTAAACATTTCCTGAGTGTAGATCTTGTTACAAAAGCCTCAACAGAGAAATTTAAAGGTGCCCAAAGGTGCCTCAATTTTTTCAGTCCAGGGGTGAAGGTTTTCACATACGTAACATTTTTTGCCAGATATCTCAGAAACTATGTTTTAATTTCCCCAATTATTCCTGAAGGCACAGAAAATGTCTGATCACTTCACCATTTTATATTTCTTCCTGTTATTTCCTTTGAACTCTGCATCTGTGATGTTTGGAAGGCATGTACAGTTCTTACAGGTAAACAGTTATTTATATATATATATATATATATATATATATATATATATATGTTTTGTTAATTTGTTATTTTAAATAACCTTGGATAGGCTCTTACTGTGCAGTTTAGGCTAACCTTGAACACACTATGTAGCCATGGCTGACCTTCAATTCACAACATTTCTTTTGCCTCCCAAGTGCTGGGATTACAGCTGTGTGTCACCACAGCCAGAATGATTACTATTTTATTAATAACTTGACATTTATTTAGGCTTTTCTTATAATGTTTACCTGCTCAATTTTTCAAAATGTTTAATGTATTCTTGAAAGAAAATTTTATATTACTTGTATGTACATAGGAACAAAGGAACAAATAACATTTTAATGGCATAAAGTCTTTTAAATTGGTTAATTTTATCTACCTGCCCTGTCAATTACTAAGATAACTATGTTCTCTTGGACTTATTAAATACTGAAATGTATAATTTGAATCTTTTTATTCTACACATATTTGTTTAAATCACCATATATTCTTAAAGAATTAAAGTATTTTCATTATTTTTGGTTTTTAATATTGTTTTTAATTTAATTTTCTGATATTTCATTATTACTTTATCTTTCACTTTTATTTATGCATTTGTACTTTGTTTCGTACTGCACCTCACCAGGGTTTCATTTATTTCTCATACATATATTCTTTGTAGTATTTGTGTCTGTTCTTCTAATATTTTCTCCTTTTTGGACTTCAAAATTGAATAACATTCACACATCTGATATTAATCATGGACACAATGAGTAGTTTAGATTGTTTCCACAAATTCTTGTGGCTACAGCAAGGAGATGAATCAATTGGCAAAAGTCAACCTTTTCCTGCTATCTACAGCCACATTCCCTCCTGTGTCCTTTCCCCACCTTGAAGCCATTCCCTCCTATTCCACCCAGTGCCTTCCACTTACCAGGTTCATTCACTCTACCCAGACATGGCTCATTCTTTCCATACTTAATTCCTTTGCCACTGCTGTTGTTTCTCCATAGATGATTTAGGAGTGGGTATCCCCTCTTAATTCACGATATGGGTAGGAACAAAGAACAACAGAAATTTTGTCACTTCAGTAGATATAACTTGGAAATACAGTAAAAGACATTCTTAGTCAAACTGTAAGAAATATTATCAATTAATGCTTCAACTTTAGATACATAAAACTCAGTATCTCTTTATATCTGTGAGAGATCAGTAGTGTGGCTGCTGGTAGAGGAAACTGTAGATGTGGAAGATATTTCAAAGATAAGCAGACTCACCACACTTTTCTATAAAGTAGAGATCACACACCCACTTGCATCACTGTTAATCTGATATCTCAAAGGTACAGGATGTTTTCAGGGCAGTACCATACACATTCACATTTTTAACTACAGAAAACCAAACTTTTGCTATCAAAAGCAAGCAGTGGTTTCTTTTGCTTTTAGGAAAAAAGGTGGGTGGTAGGAAAGAATATTAAAGTTAACACTGTGTGTACTGTATTATGTAAGGCACTCTGCCAATTATCACAAATATATTTATAATTCTTTAAGTTTACTATGTGAACAAGGTTGTAGTTCACACATAGAAATTTAACTGAATGGTATACATCTTAAACTCTATCTGTGTTCCTGTGCAGAAACTTGAAAATAATCTGTTGGCCCAAGCCCAAGTCTTGTCTAAACTCTAAACTGACAAATTCCAACAAATCTGCGAGGTCAAATTGTTCACCAGAATCATTTATGGGTTTAAGAATTCAAACGTAGTTCAAGCAGTGACTGTTGCCTGTGAATAAAGTTAATGATCTGAAGTGGACAAAATTCCACTTTGTCTCTACTTGAGGAACATCACTTAGACCATCATCACCTCTCATATTTAAGCAGGAGTGTCAGTTTCAATGTAATGAGCCATTTCAAAATTCAGAAAATATAAATCTAGGAAAATAGGAGAAGTCTCTAGTAAGTAATGGCTCCAATCAGGAAGCAAAACAAAAGAGATAAAAAGAGATTTTTTTGGTTAGCATGGGTCACAGTAACCACAATGAAACACCTGGTTAATTCAGTAATGTTTGCACCCTGCTTGGCAATGTTTCTCTTCATTTCTACCAGCAAAACATCAGAAATTCTGACTATCCAAAATAAGTTTTTATCAGTGATTTTGTAGAAAAATGAAGTAGTAAAACATCCATCCATTATGCAAAATGGTGAAGAGAGGATGTAGGCATAGAATTAAGGAAGAAGAGGAAAAAGTTGAGAGAGAGATCAACACAGAATATGTATGGGATAGCAGTTGGAGGCATGATACCCAGCACACACAAGAACCATTAGCCATCCTACAAAGTATGTGTGATTACAGCATCAAACATGATACTTCTATTATTGAAGACTTGAAAACTTGGGCTTGTTCTTTGCAGATGTTACATTTCTGCTTACCCTATAATGATTTTCCCAGCACACTAAGACAAACAAATCTGATCCTTTTCTGCTCCAGATGTGTTCTATGACTCTACTGTGGCAGATCAGAAATTAACAATATTGTTTTCTTTCCTTCAATGGAAGGATGAAATTTGGGGATAAAAGTAAGGACATTCTTTGCTTAAGAGTTTTATCATTTAAGTGTAATCATTCTTTTATTCCCAACTTGAACTACAAGGTTATTTCACTCATTCAACACAAGCAATTAAATGATAGTAGAATAAAAAATTTAGAGATACTATATTTACTTAAAGTTCTCATACATCAGTGTTTTATAGTACAAATGTTGAGTATCCTACTGACACACTTCTTGCCTTATAACATGATGAAAAAAACAGCAATTCTATCGGAGACCTGGTCTAGATCCACAGTTTCACAAATGAGTGTATAATGATGTCCTAAAATAAATGAGAAAAGTGGCATAATTTTAGGGCTCCATGGGGATCAACCCTCTGCAGAGTTTGCGACACTGGGAGCTAAAACAAGGAATGTCTCTGGGCAGTCTGTATTTATTTTTCTGTGTTTTTTCATTCAAGGAAGGGATTAGAGTGGAAAATCCAGGAAACAGCAGGATCTTGGGAGTAGTTCAAAGTCTTTTCCAAGTAGCAGATTATGTTAATTAAGGAGAAGAATCTTGACTTTGAGTGTAATCCTGAGATGACTCCCAAAGCTTAGATGATTTTATACTAAGAAGAATCAATGGGAAATGTCAAATGGGCTTTACCAATAATACCATCTCTTCCTTTTATCCCATATGGAAATACACAAAACCTATCACTGTGAATGTGTGGTCCCCCAAACACATATACACTAACATAAAGGAATGCTCATCAGTGAGAAGTATAGAACAAAAGAGGCCTTTCTTCTGAGAATGCGGAGAGAGAAAAACAAAACACCCCCGTCTGGCTTTCTGTCTTGTGGACCAATGGCATGAGGGGTATATAAGTAGCCTTGGTTTGGGGTGGAATCTAAGGGGGCATTAGGGATGCATGGGTAGCCCATTGGTCTTTGGCACCATAGGTAAATTCCTAGGGACAGGGAAGATGGAGTCACAGGTAAATTCCTAGGGGTGGGGGAGATAGGAGCTCCTTGGTTCCACCTCTAAGGCTTCACTGCCTACAGTGTCCTGTCTGGGCCAAAACTCTCTCAACCAGATTCAGTTTTATATGTAAAATAACATCTGTTACTGCAAAAATTTTACATTCACTTGTTTTTGTGAAGCTACCATCTTGGTTTGGGAAATTATTCAAGTTTTCTACTTTAAAAGCACATATCTGAAACTAACAGAAAAGTTCAAAAAAGGTAGACAAGACTGTTTCTGCCTGAGTCAAGTGCCAAAGCTGTCATATAATTGCCAGAAAAACAGAAGTGTTTCAAGTGGTTAGAGAAATCTATTATATTCCATAAAATTGTTACTGATAATTCAAACACTTCATACAGAAAGCAGTCCACAATTTCACAAAACTCTGTTTCTTTTTTGTAGCTGGAATTTAACTCACATATTGGGACTTGCCATGCCAACACTTAAGTCACTGAGCTAAATCCCAGGCCTGCTATGTTTCCTTTAATTGGAGTATTGCCTGGAAATAATCTTAAAGTCATCCCATTCATGAGAATATATCTATCAGAATTGCCCAAGACATCTGCAAAACAACCTGATCGCCACACTCCTCAAGGGCCCAGTGAGAACTCAACCAGGAGCCATCTGACAGTAATAACTATTCCCAGAACAGACATGAAGAGAAAAGCTCACATGTGGGCACTGGGAAGAAGTTAGGACTGAAATTTGACCTTGATACATTTTATTCTAGATAAAAGACTCAGTGTGTTCTGGGGATGAGCAAGCAGGATTTCTTGGTATCATTAGAACCTGTGATTCTGAGGTGAGCATCAGAATGCAAAGTGCAGATCCCACGGATACAGACAATATAAATCATCCTGACTGATGGTTTATAGATTAAAGAAAATGCAAGCTAGGAAACACAGGGAAATCCTCCTCACCGCAGGTCTTTCTCCTTCCTGATCTCATCACTATCATACAGGTCCTCACTTGAGCCTCACATATGATACTCACTTGTAGATAAGGTAGTGACAGAGGTTCTGACAGAGAAAAATCTTATCTTTAAACACTATTCAGTCATCCCACCCCTTGAGGTCACTGCACTATATTCTGATCAACAGTTTCCACAACCTTCACATGCTTTCTTGACTCATCTCAAATTCTTGTCCAGGCCCTAACCTGGACCAGTATTACTATAGATTATGGTACTTGGTTAGGTTTACTAGCACTAAAGTTAGTACTGTCATACCAGACACATTTACCTGAAGTTTCTAATCCAAGAAAATTATTACTTGGTTTTCAGAGAAATACAGGTATCATTTTCCAGAAACTGCAGTGAGGATTGAATACAGATTTAATTGTTCACCATTTAGTGACTCCTTTCTACCCATTAACCCCACCTTTCCACACTGCAGCTTCCTGTTTTCTTTCTCCTTTGATCAGTCACAGGAAAAGTAAGAAAAAAATAGAGCTAAGTTTTTAGGATTAAATTTTGGATACATGTTTTAAAAAATATCCTGTGGCCAGGATTTGAATGGGTCCCCAAAAAGAACAAATCTTGAGTACGAAAAGACCAAAGGGAAATTCTTCTCATTACTGTTATCAGGTGCTCAGAAAGGTTAAGTCACAGCTTCAGCAAAGAAAGAAATTGTGTAATAGATACAGAATGATAAGCTTCTATCCTTAAAGGATTAAACTCAAATCTGGTATTACCTTGATGTTTTCAAAAACAGAGTTTTCACCAATATCTGGAGCCACAAACTTGAGAGGTTAGAAGCACAAGACTCAGATATTGTCCAGGGATGGAACACTTTTAAGCATGGAGATAGCTTAGTCACTAGCACTGGTTAGTGATTGGCCCTAAACTAATCAAATACTGTTTTTCTCTATATGTCTGTATAAATTTCCTCTTCTTATAAAAATCAGGCACAAAATTAGAGGCCACCCTACAGAATCATGTTTATGTTAGTCTGACTTTATCTGAAAGGTTACTATTTAAAATGAGGTAACATTCTTAGGAACTGGAATGGCAGGCATGTGAGGGGATGCTATTGATACCTTCCTCACTCCTCAAGCTCCCAAAATTAATACTCATTTACAGAATTTCAACTCCTGAACTGATGAAGGGTACTTACCACCCTACCTCAATGCAGCATAATCCTTGACCTTGTTGCCTGTGTCACAGTGAATAAATTTCAGGCCTATATGGTGGACTCTGTGTTCTGTGTTGTACCAGTACCCACCATGTGCTATTGTCCTAAGCCAGACACGGTTTCCCAGGCAGCCAGAGATGAATACTCACTCTGTGATAGGAATCAATAAAAAAGACAAACCATACCACCAGACACACTACTTTGTATTAACACATCCTGTAAATCATCAGAAGTAATCTAGAAACATATGTTCAATTCTCTTTCAGATTCACAATAGAACTGGGAACATAAATCTAGAATCTGCAAGGCCTCATCCCTTGACTGTCAATGTTACTCATCTGTCTGCTGTTAGAAGAAAATAGAGGAAAAAAACCCTTAAAACTCCGTCAAAAGTTTAGGGGACTGAACAGTGTCATCTCCTCTGTACTATTTTCCCAGCCACTTTTTCAATTATCTTAGGACATAAGGCCTCTACACTTTTCAGGCTGTATTTGAACTTATAGTCCTCAAGTCTGAGTCACAATGGTTCTGCCACACTCCTCTTCCTGATGATCCTGGCTGATGATCCATGTAATGAGGTGTTCTTTATTACTGATAATTTTTCATAGTTGTCTATAAATGATAAATTAGCATCAATTTTTTTTTACAAATGAGGATAATGGCCTCTAAATCTAAAGTGTATTACCATCAATGGGAACCCTAAATTCCTCAAATGCACTACTGAGGATTAGATAAAACACCTGGAGATATGATGGGGTGGTAAACAGCATAAAAATAGCCTTCTGAGATTGAAAGCCTACATTCTGAAATATAGTAATGTGAGAAAGAGTAAGATAAAAGTGGATCCCCAAGACCCAGTAAGGTGGAGTCCATGGAGAGAGAGAGAAGACCGGGACCACAACACAGAAAGAAGAAGAAGAAAGCAGAATTGCCTCCCAGAGACCTAACTCATAGCATAGGAGATCAACACAAACCTGCAGATGCATGGTAACGACTGGCAACCCCAGAGGCCTCTACAGAGAAATGCAACCAAAGAACAGAACACTGGATGCTGTAAATAGCAGTGGCTGGTGAGTTATACAGGTTTGACATCCTCCAGGAGAAGGCATTGGCAAGCGACCATTTTGGAAAGGGGCTAACTGAACTCAGAATCAGGCTGCAGTTTGGTTTCATCTAGTAGCTCCCAGCGTCAGGATGGGGCACACCCCAGTTCAAAATTGCAAGAGGTCATAGAGCTGAGTTCAAACTAGTTAGAAGATAGAAGGGAGCTGAGTGTAATCTGGCAGAAGGCACCTGAGTGTTGCAGGCTGAAAAGCTTGGGTCACAGTTTTGGAGCCAGAAGCAAGGCTTATAAAGCTTTTCTACCACCCTGCTGTAATTCTACTACTGGCTTGCTTCAATCAGTTAACATGGATCTGCGCTCTGTCTGCCCCTTCTATGTACCAGTACCAGCAGAGACATGCTGTGAAATTCACTTTTTTAATTACTGATTTTATTTTCTTTTTCTTTCTTTCTTGACTGTGTATTCTTATTTTCTTATGAATGTGAACAATGTTTCGAGATTTTCATTGCTATTTTATTTAGTCCTTGCTTCTGTCTCTTCCTTGTTTCTTTCCCTTTTGTTTTCTTCATTCATCTCCCAAAGGTTGTATAAACTTCCTTTATCCTCCACTCTTGCTTCTCACCTCCTTCTCTTCTTTTATTTCTCTATTTTCCTCATCCTCTTTTAAATTTTGATCCCTGACAGTAAAACTGCAACACTGAGTGGGTAATTAACCTATATAATTTTGTGTTTTGTTTAAGATTGTGTTACAAATCTACAAATCTTGTTCCTATGGTTAAAAGTAGCAACTTATTATTTACATGAGTTTAACATTTTCTAGGCAGTGTTTGATGTTTTATTACCAACTGTACTACTTAAATAGAGGTGCTGATAAAGTAGTCTTCTCCTAAAGTTTCCCAGTATCTATAAAGATATCGACTATGAGCAAATTGCAAGCATGAATGTAGGAGTTAAACTAATTAAAAACAACAAAAAATGAGATCAAATGGGAGTTAAACACAACCACAGGCCTACAGTTCATAAAAGGAAAATGCAGGGTTCAACAATGTGGGACAATTAGAAAGCCACCGCCCCCCTCGAATTGCTGAAGTGGTAACAGTAGAATTAACAATGCAAATAAATTAGACCCTAGAAAAAATATCAAATCAGAAATAATTTCTGAGATATATACTGAGATGATGGCCATAATGAAAAACATGGTTAATGAATCTATTATAGATATAGGTTAAAAAAATAGAGGAGCTTAGAAACATGATGGAAACCATGACCACCCAACATAACAAATAAATGTTACCAATGAAACAGATATCCAGGAGATTAAAACTTCTATTGGAAATGAAAAGCAAAGAAAGTGTTCAAAAAGAAAGAACAACTGGGATGGAAAATAAAAGAAAAGATTGTATGTATACGACTATAGATATATATGTATAAATGTGTGTGTGTGTATATATATATATATATACACACACAAGATAGATAACTACAGTACTAATCTCTATAAGTTCATCAAAAAGAACAGTTTGTGCTTTCATTGTTTGATTGTTTGATCATTTCTTATGCCTAAATCACCTGAACAACCACTTCTAAGATAACAACATAAAATATATTAACTAGTGTTAATTTCCTATTTTATGAAATTTGATATCTTGATTTAAAAAATATATATATTGAAAGTACACACAGCAGAATGAGCCAATGTACAACAGAATATCAGATATAAAATACAGGATTGTGGTTAAGAATGACAAAAATAAAGATTTCCTAAAAATAGCTAGGAACCATAAAAATTTGATCTAACAGCAGCTTGATGATTCAAAGAAGAATAACGTAAGACTGACTGGAGTCCACTGAAAATCACATAGCAAATAGTGTTCTGAAATCTATTTATAGAAGTAATGAAGTAATGGCAGAAATTTTCCCTAGCATGGGTAAATAATTTGACATCCAGATATTTGAGTCATATAGATTTTCAAATATTCATGATAAAAAGATCAACACTAGTGCATATAATAATCATAATTCCAGAATCTCATCACAATAACAGAGTACTAAAAACTGTTAGATGAAAGAATTCACATCAGAATCATGGCAAACTTCTCAACACTAACCCTGAACAGAGATCTAAGTGTTAAGTATATCAAATGCTTCCCAAAAAATACAAAAAAAAAAACACTCCTCCAACCCAGCCTGACATACCCTCAAAACTTTCCTTCAAATTTCAAGGAGAAATAAGATATTTCCAATACGAAAAACATCTAGAGAATTTCAAACCTCCAAACCAGCAATCAGGAATATAGTAAAGGAAATTCTAGAAAGAAAAAGAACACAAAAATTTCATAAGTCACAACAAAATGAATCCACCAAAAGGGCAATTAATAAAATAGGGGAAAAAAGAACAGGAACCAACAACAAGAAAGTAACATGCAAAGATAAGTCAATATATATCAGTAAAAACCATCAATGTAAATGGTCTCAATTCACCAATTAAACAAAACTGATTTTCAGTATGAATCAAGAAACAAGATCTAAAAATATGTTTAATTAAACATATTTAATTCAAAAAGAAACTTAAAGGCTGAAAGAAAAAGAATGAAAAAAAATTCCTCCAAGCATCATTACCCAAGAAAAAAATTAGGATAGCTATTTTGTTTGCACACTAAGTGGATTTGAAACCAAGACTGATCATGAAAGACAATGTCACTACTTGCTAGTCAAGTGATCAATCCAACAGCAAGAGATCGCAATCATAAATATATGCATCAAATGTTAGTGCACTACACTATATGAAAAAATACAATATGATATGGAGAATCAGACCATCACTGATACAATGGTAATGGGGTAATGGGAACCTTAATTAACTCACTGTGGCAAATAGACCAATTAGAAAAATTTGACAAAGAAATATTAGAATTGAACAATGAAATTAATAGATGTCTATAGAATGCTCTGGCCCAAAACAAAAGAATAAGCATTATTCTCACCTGCACGTGGGATATTCTCTAAAACAGACCACAAAGTAGCTCACAGCACACACTTAAGTAAATTCAAAGAAACTGTAAATACCCTATGCATATTATCAGACCATAGTAGAGTGAAACCGGAAACTCGTGGCAAAAGAAACTATAAAATGTTCATAAACATATGAAAATTGAATAACACTCCTTGAACAACCAATGGAACACAGATGAAATTAGAGAAAAAATTAGGCAGATTTACCATTAAATGATAATGCCAGTACAACATACCTAAACTTACAGCATGCAATGAAAGCAGCCCTACCAGATAAATATATAGCAGTGAATTCTCATATCAGAATGCAATCAAATAATCTAATTTTGAACCTCAAGCTTCTAGAAAAAGAAGAGCAATTCAAGCCCAAAGCTTGCATGAGGGAGAAAATTATAAAACTGAGTAGAATTTAATGCTACTGTAAATAAGACACAAATAATCAATGAACCAAAGTGTTAACTATTTGAAAGCTTAAATGAGATTGGCAAACACTTAGCCAAATCATCAAAAAAAAAAAAAAAAAAAAAAAAAAGCAAAGACCCCAAATATATACAATTAAGAATAAAATGGATTAAATCAAAACAGAAACTTCAGAAATTCAGAAGAACAGTAACTACATTGAGAAACCATTGTCTACTTACATGGAAAGCACAGAAGAAATGTGTTTCCTAATAACCTATGGATTACCAAAGCAAAAGCAAAGATATATAAAAATTCTATGCAATGAACCACTAATGAAATGAAGAAAAGAGATGAAAGAAGGTGTTAGAAAACAAACCTAAAACTTGTTCTTGAATAAGAAGAACAAATATAGTGAAAACTACAATAGATCCCAAATTAATATGCAGATTTAGTGCAATTCCAACAAAATTATCAATTGCAGCTTTCACAGAATTAGAGAAAACAAACGTAAAATGTATTTGAAAACAGAACACATAGCATAGCAAAGAAAATTCTGGGCAACTAAGGTAAGGAAACATGCATCAAAATCCTTGAGTTGAAATTATACTACAGTGCTACCTTGATAAAGAAAACAGCATGGTACTAAAAATAAAACCTACTTGAAGATCAACAGAAATGATTAGGAGATGCAGAAACAACTTGAAAACCATTCTGCCACTTTATATTTGAAAAAAGGGCCAAACAAATTCACTGGAAGATAATGTCTTAAATAAATACTTCATAAAAGCAGCATTCCAAAAGCTGAGGGTAAAAAGTAGATTCATATCTGTCTCCATATATTAAACCAAAATGGATATGAATCAAATATCCAGTATTGAAACAAGAAACTATACCTGCTGGAGGAAAACAGATGGAATTCTTGGAGACATAAGTAAAGGCAAGCTTTTATGAACAAAACCCTCATGACACAAGAAATACAAATAATGAAACTGATTTCATCTTATTAAAAAGCTTTTTTAAAGCAAAATGAACCATTTCCAGAGTGAAGAGACAGCACACAGACTAGGAAAAGCTTTTGTCAGTTCTTCTTCAGAGAAAAAACATATAGAACATATGAACAAATCAAGAATAAAATAACAACCCTCCAAAATAAAGGATGCAATCCAAAATAGGCATCTGAAATGCATAGACATTTCACAGATAAAGAAATATAAATATCATATATATGTAATTTTTCACCAGCACTGCTCATTTAAGAGATGCAAATTAAAATAACAATGAGATTCCATCTTACTCCAGAAAGAGTGTGTCTTATGAAACCAATCAATAACAAGTGGTGACAGGATTTTGGAAAAAGTAATTTCTCTACTATTGTTGGGAATATAGATTCCTATTGTAGAAATCTGTGTGTAGATTCCTCAAAAAACTAAAGCCAGTGGTTCCCTTTGATCTATTTATTTCTTTTTTTTGGTATCACTCTGAAAGAATTAAAAGCATCATTCCACTATGACATGTGCATATCCATAATTACAGTGGCACTGTTTGCAATAGATAAACCTTGGAAATAGTCTAAATCCCTATGAACTGGTGAATAGATACAGAAAACATTTTTAATACAATGGAGTACTATTTCCCATAAAAATTATAAACTGGAGAAATTTCAGTGTACATGGATACACATGGAGACCATATTCTTAAATTTAAAATGGTTGAATACACATGTTTAATCATCACATTGTTTTTCTGTTGGAAAAAGACAAAAAAGGGGGTAAGCCAAGATGAGTCCATCTGTCTCATAATAAGACACTAACTTTCAGTAGTAATATACGCTATATGTTTTAAGTGAAGGAAGTGATATATACATTAATAAAATAGAATAGTAACCTGAGAAATAATGTTACAAGAATACATCCAATTAATTTCTTACAAAGGTGTCATGCATTTCAATGAATGAATAAAAGATTGCCTTTTTTAATGAAGGAACCAGGTAACTCTAAGGGAAGAACACAAAAAGGAAAAATAGAAGCAGTCTTTCAATGTAAACCTTACACAATATAAACTCAAAATATAGTATGATTTTAATTGAAATATTAAACCAAAAACTTTCAAAAAAATCGCCAAGGGGAAAATCTGTATAAAGGAACAGAGTTGTACTTGAAAGCAAAATAGCAAGTCACAAAAGCAAAGTAAGTGGATTGCAATGTATCATGATTAATAGCTCTTAAAGGAAAGACAAGTGGCACTGAGGAAAAGAAAACACTGCAAAACATAGCTGTCAAACCAATATCTACAGTATGATTTAATGTCAAAAATTATCAGTAAAAAACAACAACAACATATCCATCCAGAAAATTATCAAAAGGCTGTAAGGGACACCCCATCAGAGTGGACAGGCAGATGGGAAGTTACCACCAGCCTCACATGAAAACATCCTATTTTATGACTGGAATGTTAGTTTTAATTTAAGATCAAGTTTTGAGTTATGACTCAAATCCAAGCTGCTTGTATGGTCGTAAACAAGACTCACGATGCCAGAAAAGCAATTGCAAGCATATATGAATGTCAATTTGACCCCAAGTGCTCACGATGGTGGATGTTCAGTCAGGGCTTTACCTAATCACTATCATTACTGCTCTCAGTATTGCCCCAAAAAGCTAGAAAAGAAGCTAAGGAAGGAAGGGAAGGTACACAAGGCTGTCACAATTGAAAAGAACAGTATTAAAAGATAGAAACATACAAATTTAGATCACCTTTTGTTCTCAAAAGTTTGAGAACTAGTGAGCTAGAAGCAGGTCCTAGTGGACCACAGATTCTCCCAAAGACAAAAAGGACACAAATGAGCAAATTTCCCAATATTCTTATGAGAGTGGACTCTCTTTTCATACAGTAACCATCTTCTATTTCATCCTGGCTTTTTCAAAGTCAGAGACGTCAACTTTAATGGTGATTATAGTATGAAATTATTCTTTCTGGTAAACTCAGCATAGTTTATAATTTTTTCGTGAAAATGCTAGGAAACATAATGATGTTTGTGGTAAACTGTGGACATTTTAAAACCCTTTTTGTCATGAAAATATTACTTAAGTGGTGCTTTGTGAGATTTGTAACACATTATTAGTGTTTCCATTATTTCATATAGAAGAAATAATCTTGACCTACAACGCACTTGAGTTTATAAGAACGGGTCCACTGAAGTACATAAATTTGTGCTTATTAGAATTAGTAATTAAATACAATTTAAAACCGTGGTACTTGTTTTCCATCAAGGCTGACTACAGGCAGGTATATAATAGGGAATCTCTGAGTATGTGCTCTGGAATCCTGAGATACATGGAAATGATGGGAGGAAAGAAAGCCAGAAATAGACACACTGAAGGAGAAATGCACTAGATCGTATGCAGTTTCAGGTTTAGAAAGGGAGGCTGGACTGCCTCTGGACTGAAGAACCTTTTAGACCCTACAGACAATGGGCATGGCCACTTTGGGAGAAGAGCTAAAGCCTGACAGAAACAGAAAGGCTCTCAATGGCACCTAAGCCTCTGGAACAGACTCATTTTCTCTCTCCCCATTGCAAAAAATAACAGTCAATGAGGTATTTACAGATCAAGACACTGAAGAAACTGAAAGCCAGCAAACAATGAGAAAGTGCAGCAACCTACAGAGCTTTTGAGGTTCCTGGTGAGGAGGATTGTGAAGGGTATTGAGAAGATGAAGAAATAAAGAGACACAGAAAACTGGGATCACGTTGAACCTTCTATAAATAACATTGTGGTGTTTATTTATAGATTTAACAAGACATATCATTGGCACCCTTTTGCATAGTAACCCACTGCTTGGATTGTGAAGGAGCTTGGTGTTTTCTGGGCTGCAGCAGTTTGTTCATGTGTTTTGCCCCAGGTGCTCTTTTTTCTTCCAGTGCATAGTGCCACATCCCTGTATACGGGATCATTACCAGCTTCAGTGGCTTTGTACTTGTCCCTCTTTTCTGTTTTGTATTTAGGAGCAACAAGTGGTCAGTTGAACCTTGAGAAGCTGTGTCTGGAGAATTCTGTGGAAGACACTTTTATTCTTAAACTCTTTCTGTTTATAGTAAACTCTCATTTAGTCTAAAGATTTCCAGCCCAAGAATTTTGAGTCCTGCATTTAGAAATTGAAATTCAGTAGAGTCTATTAATACATAGCAGTAGTTAGTTGCCAGTATATCTAGCAATTGTTAGAAAGTGTTGGTTATTAGAGTTTCCTTCACAGCTCATATTTACTATAGCATTTTTTATACCTCTTATAGTTGTGTATTGAAGACTAAGTTAAGGTGAGAACTGCTTTAAAAACAATTAATTAATTTAATTACAATTAGTCTATTGCTGTCTATCAAAATCAGTTAAGTTTTTCAGGAATACATTGAAACCTTGCATAACATCTCTGAGATCTTCTGTCACTAACAGTCATCTGGATGAGTCACAGCCATTGCTTGATTGGTTTCTTTCTGTTAAAGATAAAAGATCTTTTCCTTCTGGTGGCTCCTCTTAGGCACACTACACATTGATGATCACTTTCCTCTGTGATCTCACAATCTTCTTGATCAGAAGACCAGGGAATTTCTTAGTATAGGATTCAGCAGAGGTTCTCTTATGCCCTGGGTCTTCATTGACCTTGGAGGACTAGGGCCAAAATATTGGCTCTCCACTTAGCCTATCTTTCTAATTTTGGGTTTCAAATTTCAGTTATTGAACATCCAGACAAAAAGATTGATGACATTACAGTTTAATGTCCTAATGATCTAATTGCCATCAACTGGATAAAATACAAGGGAAGATTTTCTCCTCTCTCTTGTTGCTTTTCTTGTTTTCTGCTACCATGTACTGTTGTCCCTCTGCCTTGTGTCACTCTGGCTTGGAGCCAGATTATGGACCAAAAATCTCTACAAACACCAAAATTGTCCAATATTAATTTGGGGCTTTGGGTATTATATCTCAAATACAAGAAAAGTAACTAATAAAATGACCATAGCCCACTTCATAAAACAAAAGTAGCAGGACATTAAAAATCAGATAAACATAAAAATATCATAATGAGGACTTGAATACTCCTCTGTCATAATTACACCAATCTACTAAACAATGAGTTAACATCAAAATATTAGAGTCAAATTATAACATTAAACAAAGGATCTTAATAGTTTTACAATCAACAAAGAGAAAGCACACATTTTTCTTGACAGAACAGGTAACTTTCTCAAGAAGGACCACATACTAGGTCATAAAGCATTCTTAGACAAATACAGAATAACTGTATTATCAGGTCACTAAGAAATAAACTAGAAATCAATGAAAAACATACCACAGAAAGTATACAAATATTTGGAGGTTTCATAGAAATCATGGATGTAATTAAAATGCTCCCATCATAAATTAATAATGGCTCTACTGCATACTACAACTTATGGGAAACAATGAAAGCAGCCCTAAGGAGAAATCTGTGTCTTTAAATGTTCACATTAAAAAAATTTCAAATAAATAAAACATTTATATGCCTCAAAGTTCTAGAAAAACAAGAAAAATACAAGTACAAATGTGGTGCGGAGAAGAAACACTAAATATGCAGGCCAAAATTAGAAAAGCTGACACTAAAAATTACCAAACAAATGAACTAAAAACTCAGTTATTCAAATGGATTAATAAAATAGAAATCTTAGCCAAGCTGAACAAAAAGACTTGTATCAGTGCAATTAGATTAGGAAAAATCATTAAAAAGCTCATATGCCAGGGTTTCAACAAACCCAAATCAATAAATGTAACATTCCACATAAACAAATATAAGAATAACCATCACATTGTCTTCTAAATAGATGTAGGGGGGAAAAATAAGCTTTAATGAAATCCCCCAGACATTCATAATTAAAATCTTGATAAAATTGACTGAGAAAACTATACCTTAAATGTGTAAAAGTCATTTTTTACAAACCTTCTGAAAAAATCATTTTAAATGGAGACAACTGAAAGTATGTCCACTAAAATTAGGATCAAAACAAGTTTGTTTAATGTCACCGTTCCTATTTAATATTGTACTTGAAACGTTAGACACAGCACTTAAGCAAGAAAAAAACTAAGTAAATTTGAATAGAAGAGTAAGGTGACATAATTATTCATACACAACATCTAAAGAATTCTACCACGATGTTTTTAACTCATTAACAAATTCACTAAATGACAGGATACAAAATAAATATGCAAAAGTTAATAGTATTTCTCAACACCAAATGAACTGAAAAACAACTCACTAAGAATGGAATTCTGAATACAATGCTCATCATAGCCTCAAAAAATTTAAACACATGGATTGACTATAAACAAGAAAGTGAATGAGTACTATGGTGAAAAATTCATTGCTCTGAAATAAAAGATTGAAGAGGGGATTGGAAAACAGGAAGAAATTCTTTGCTTTTGAATAGGCAGACATCATCTTCAAAGTAGTCGTAATTCTAAAAAATGTAGAGATTTAATGGAATCCTAATCAAACATTATGAGCTGCTCTCTCAGAATTAAAAAAAAAAATGTTAATTTTATATGGAAACAGCAGTGACCCAGAATAGGCAAAGCAATCCTGGGAAACAAAAGCAACACCGAAAGTATTACCATCCCAGGATGCAAATTACAGTATTGAGCAACTGTAGAAAAAAAGCATGGTACTGCCACAGAAAAGACATACTGAAAACAGAATAGAATAGGGGACCCAAAACAGTCCCACAGCACCTTCCGTCAACGGATCTTTAACAAGTGGGACTGATACCATATATTGTGGAAAAGATAGCATTTTAAAAACTGTTGCTGCGAAAACTGGTTATCCACATACAGAAAGATGAGTCTTCATCCACGTCTCCCACCGTGCACACAGATCGTACTGAAATAGAATGATGTATAAATATAAAGATAAAAAATAAGCTATGCATAGATATAGATAAATATTGAAATAAATAAAAAAAGAGAGAGAAAAGGAGAAAGAGAGAATCACGATCTACTACAAAATATTGGTAAAACTAGTGCAATTAAGACATAAGTTTAAGCAAAGACTTCATGAGCAGGAGCCTAATAGCACAATAAATAATATCAAGAATCAGTATAGGAAATTATATTAAATTAAAAAGCTCCTGCACAGCAAAAGACACATTCAATGAACAAAGGGGCTGCTTACAGTATAGTAAGAGATTTTCATCAGCTATTTCATATACAAAGGAAAAATATCTTGAACATATAAAAGTTGAAAAAGAAAATAGACATCCAAAAATAAAAGATCCAATATAAAAATATACAATTGGAAAAAATAGACAATTTGCAGAAGAAATAAAACATCTTAATCCATTCATAAATGTTCAGCAACTTCAATTCTAAAATAAAGGCAAACCAAAAAACAAAACAAAAACAAAAACAAAAACAAAAACAAAAACAAAAAAAACACTGAGCTTCAGCTTTATGCTATTCACAATAGCCATTGTCAAGGATTGAAAAACAACACATTCTTGTGGGGAGATGGAGAAAAATGAATCTTTGAAATTATTGGTACAGATGTAAACAAGTGTGACTAGTTTGGAAATCAGTATGAAGACTTCTCAAGAAAATAAAGGGTAAATTGATTAGAAAAAAATGGAAATTTCATATACAGATAAATACTCTCTTGGGTATCTTCACAGATAGCTAAAGCCATGCTGCTATGTACATAAATACCCATGTTTATGGCAGCAAAACTTACAACACCAAAATGTAGAAAACTACCTATATGTGTATGAACAAATGAATGGATAAAAAAATATGGTACACTATTTAGGTATAAATAAAGAAAAATTTATGTCATTTGTAGGAAAAGGGTAGAATTTGAGACCACAAACTATTGAATGAAGTCAGTTAGCAAAGGTTAATTATTACACAGTATCTGTAACATGACTCACAATATAAACATTCTAAAAAGCTAAATTAAAACCTGTGTTAATAAACAGGGAGATAAGCTCTATGAATTGGAAGGAAATCTTAGAATCAGGTAGAAGAAGGGAAGAGAGGAAATCAAATAGAATAAAATTGATCAAAAATGTAGTATTTATATGTATGAAACCAGATAAATGTAATCAGTATCACCAACTCATAGTAAAAAAACTATGGAAGTAAAGCCAACCATAATGCAACATCATCATGACGTATTAGCCAAAGGAATATTAGCAATGTAAAGCAAAAAGGAAAAAAAAAAAAAAGCACTCCTAAGTAGAAAAGTAAATAGTAAGAACTCAAGATTTCTCATTTACTGCTGGAGAGAAGGCTTATTTCCTAGTTGTGACAGTGTGCTGTTGTTTTAGCATGTGTCAGCATTGGGTGAATCTAGGTGAAATGCACATGGGACATCTCTATTTCTGAAGTTATCTGTGAGTCAGTTAATATAAAATGTTTTTTTTTTTAAATAAAATAATATGTTTTATCTCATATGAATTTGAAATATATACATATATAGTTGTGCCAATAATGGTAGAGATTCACAATTCTTAATCACACTCATAGAATTAAAGAGAGAAAGCAAAATCAGTCTTAGATGCTTTGTTTTAACTGTCATGTTTCAGTGAATGCTAGCTAAGTTGGTAAAGAGAATATCCTCAACAGTGTTATCGACAAACTTAACTGCCATTTATAGAAAAAATACATTCAATATTTGTTTAATATAACACTTAAGATGCATTAAATACCTATCATTTTTCAGGCATGTACAAAGATATATATTTTATCTTAGTTCATCTTCACAACCTGTATTTTAAGATTACTCCTGAAGTTTTGCTTATCTGCAAAAATAGCAAATAAACATTTAAAGAGACAACATGTTGAAATATCTGCTATGTTTTTTGGTTGAAAGTATAGCTTATGTGAACTGATTCTCTGGGCATGTGATGAGAGACATCTTCTTTAGATATTGAGTAGAAGCCAGAAAAACATAGGAAAATTGACTGACTGGTTTCTATAGAAGTGGAGGGAAGAAAAACAGGCACAGAAATAAGACCAAAAAGGAAGAACCAGGAGAAGTAGGATTCCACTCTCCAGGCTGTGAAGAATGGAGTCAGGGCAAACACACATGTAACACTGGGGCTCATGTTTTAAATACTTGGTAATCTGTGAGTGCTGCATGTCCCTGGGGAGAATGCCCAATGACTGGGCAAAGTGTCTCTGCATGTTGTGATAGCCTTGGTGGTGAACATTTCTCTAAATATGTGAGGAAAGGAGAGGAGAGACAGATTGCCAATTCAGATCTTCTTTAGTAGAGCTTTCTGTCACTCAATCTTGATTCATGTTTCAGAAAAGCAAGCATAAGTCAGCTCACTTGTGGAATCTACACGCACTAGTACTTTTATATGTTCATCATTATAGTTTTCTCACATCTCCTGTGCATTTATAAAACTCATCAGCCTTTTTTTCTTTTTATTGCTAAGTACATTTTCATCTTTGTCCCACAATTATGCTGGCTGTTTGACCTTGCAGTCCTAGGACTCCTGAAACACAATCCCCATTTCATTGATGCACAGGGCAATGGAATTGAGCACTGCGCAGTTCCCCTGACTAATTCTATAGCTGAGTCGAGCCAGCCATTGAGCCAGACATCTGTGGCGGAGTGCAGAAAAAGCCACATATATGTGTATATTGATGTCTATGTCAGCCTAGGGAGCAGAAAGACACCTGATGTTAGAAGTTTTTATCTCAGAAATGGAGATATTGAAGATTGAGCAAGTAATTGCTGTTTGAAGTATAGAAAGTTTCCTCTTGATACAGTCTCTGATGATAGGTAAAACGTTAAGCAGAGCTTCTATTGGCTCCCAACAGGTGCTAATGTCAGGGGATAGAACTATATACCCTCCTTCCTAACTGTAACAGCTGTGTTAAGAACTGGAATTACTCTATGATCTGAAGAAGCTGAGGCTGCATTCTGCAGGCATAAGAACCAGGGTAGCCATGACTGTGCTTGGGTACTGCTTTCTCCAGGGAATTGCTTCTCTCATCCTCTGTGTCTCAGTGGGTGCTCAAGGTAAGCCTTGCCTCATTCCCTAAAACTTGAGGGATACACAATTAGATCTGAGGATCTGGGATTTTGATGCAGGATCTTAAAGAAGCCTCTCTGTTGATTAACTTATTTGGACTTGATATGATCCTTAGTGATATTTTATGCTGATTTTTCAACTCTAATGGTTTGGTTTTCTTAAGATCAGGAGTGAGATGTTGCAAAGATACAACATTGATTCTTAGAGTTCCCAGAAACTGTTTTAAGTTTCCCCAATTATACCTGAAAGCACAGGAAATCTTTGATCGTTTCCCAGCTTCCCTATAATGCTCACTGGCTGGAAGACGAAGTGAGTCTCCAATCTGATATTACAATTGTCTCCATTACTTTTTTCCAAAAAAGGGGGGAAGATGACGGAGAGCTTCGTTGTTAAATGAATGTGCAGAATTAAGACTGGCTGAGGCAGCTAGTCATGAAAATAACTCCCAAATTTGGCACTGGATTTGATTGTGAAAATCATGGTGACAACGAGGACACTGTTGTACTAGTATTCAAGCTTCTTAAGTGAGAATAACTTAATCACATATCTGAAGTGTTAGCTGGTCTCACTGAGGGAGGGGGCTGCCGCTGGATGTTTCTAATTCTCACCATTTCTCTTTCTACACTCTGTCCATTTTTCTTCTCTATTTCAAATCCCTTCAAGCAGAAATCTCTGTCTTTCATTTAGAAATTCAACCCTTTCTAAGAACAAGAACCTCTGATCCTCATTTCTTATTATTCATCTTGCAATATCTAAGTTCATTACTATATACATTTTTTGAAGTTAGGAGAATTATACTGAAAATAAGAAGAAATGTCACAGTACCTTTAATTCTGATCATGTGTAAATTATTATTGATTTTTCCAAGGCTTGGTGACCCACAAAGATAGAGGTGGACTCTTAAAATGAATCCAAAAGTTAGTATTCTGATTATGTGCTTGTCTTTCCAGCAATGTAAGCACTCAATATTTTATCAGGCTAAGAAGAAATTATATCATAGCAAACATAGCTTTCCTCAGAAAGAACAGTTTTTGTGGAAGCATATCATCAAAGCACATATTCATTTATTAACTTAGGTTGTTCATTGAGTTTGTCCCACTGAATTATGAAATAACAAAATCAGGATTATGGACTCAAGGGGCATTAAATATTTCCTGAGTGTAACTCTTTCTACCAGAGCCTCTACAGAAAAATTGAAGTGTACTAGCTCATTTTATATTTCTTTTGCACACTAAATCTGTGCTTTATTTGAAATCTTTTCTCAGTTCCTAGAAACAAACATATACACATACATTCACACACACAATTACACACACACATATTTGCACATTCAATTAGATCATAAATTCTTAATCATTATTTTACATTCATCTTACATCACTAACAAACAAGAATATATTCTTTCATTTGTATGGTTAGTAATATTTACTTTATTATTAAATTTTAACACATTTTATTCCAATTCTTGTCTATGTTTTCAATCAGAATACTGGCAAATTTCCTATGAACATGTACATTGCCCTAATAAAATGTCTTTGAAATTGTCTCTAATTAATGTATTTAGAGACCTCTAATTCATTCATTATGCCATTTCACAATGGTCTTGTGGGTCAATTTTAATCAATTCTAATCTATATCTCTTCCTATAACTTCCAACTTATATAATTTTGTCTAGTTGTCTACTCCACTCAAAAAATACACATCTCACCTTATCTAGTCCAAAAAAATCTTCATTTTTATCCCATTACTTTCATTCCTCCCACCCAAGACTTCCTCTGAACACAGCTTAGGCCAAATTGTTATAGTCTCCTCAATTCTGCTATTTCTGTCACATCTGTCATCAAAATTATCTAAATCGCCCCATCTTGGAACCAAAAATTTTTTTTCAAACATTTTACAGTTTTTGAAATTATTATTTTCAAAGAATCACTTTGAAACTTATTTTCTACTATATTTTCCTTAACCTACATTTTCTTTTTTTTTTTTTTTTTTTTTTTTTTTTCTTCCATCTACTCTTGCTGGAAGTATTTCTTTACTTTTCTGGATTAATTTAAAGTACCCTTTACTGAACAATTTTTTATTTGTAAAACTATATGTATAAATATCTATGTACAGCTTTATCAGCATTTCATTGTATAAAATTAATTTCCATTTTGATCTATTTTTCTATATTATTTCCTTTTAGACTCTCAAAACATTGTATGTACATCAGTTTTCAACTTATAATTTCAAATTTGAGGGAATTTTGATCTACCTTTATATTTGTATGAGATATAATTAACCCAGCAATATGAGCAGTATCTCATTGATTAGTTGGCATTTATTTAGTCAAATTTTATTAATGTATAGTATCTTCATTATAGAAATCCAAACATTAATGTTCATATATAGGAACAATAGCATGTTAACAATATAAGTAATGTTTTTTTTAAGTTTGTTATTTTTGTCTCCTTGATCTATCAGTTATTAAGATGTGTATCACCATGTTATGTTAATTTCTTTTTTAGCACTGGGGATAGACCTCAGCACTTTGTACTTACAAGGCAAGCACTTAAGCCACTGAGCTAAATCCATTGCTTCATTTTGGGTTTATTCACTTAATTATATATTTTGAATCTTTTTATTTTAATTTTAAATTAAGTTTATTAGTACATGTTACTGTACATAGCAATCAAATTTATTTGAATTTGTATACATACAGGTATATTAGGTATATTTTCATAGCTCTTTCTCTTCCCAATTCCATCTCATCCCTTTAACCCATCTTTCTTTATAAAATTTTGTTTGCATTTTATACTTTTAAAATCATTTTAATCTTTCTTATACATAGATTTATATGTTAAGAAATTACTATATTTTCAATCTTTGTGTATCTTCTTCTTTCTATTATAATAACATTTTGAAGTTTGTTTTGTTTTCTATTGCTATAGATTGTCCAGGTTTTATGTTTTTGTTTGTTTTGCTGGTTTAAATTTATTCCTAAATTTGCAGATTTTTGTTGCTTTAGTATTTAATATTTTTCTTACAAAGTATATTTGTTCTTGACATATCTATATTATTTATTGTTATCCAATTTTGTAGTTGCCTATTATTATTTATTATTGGACTAAATTATAAAGGCTTTATTTCATTATTTATGTAATTTATGTCCTCAACATACTTAGCAGTTACTATATTATTGTAATTTCAAATGAAATCACTCCCAAATTCTTCTCTCTGTTTGTGTCTCGTTTTCATTTTCCTCTTCACCAGTTACTTATCCACTTAGTTATTTTTATATTTTTTACCTCTGATTTTTAATAATTACTTTCCTCTGCTTTTTATTCATAATGTTTTGACCTAATCTGGTTTGGTTACTCTTTTTTTTAAATTTCCATCTACTCTATACTTAATTCACAAATGTTTATTTTAATAATTACTCTTTTAATTAAGTTCTACTTATCTTTTTTTAAAAAATTTGACTGTGTAATTCTCATAATGTGTTGTAGTTTTATGAGTTACTTAACCTTATTCTCTTTTTAAAATAATTCACATATAGCTCTATAGTTTTTGCCTAACAGATTTGCCTAAAATCTGTAATCTCAGTTTGTTGGAGTTCTAAAACCATTATTTTTTATTGGATCTCTCATTAATGTATTATTCACATAATTACTGAAATTATGTGTCAATAATTTTGAGTTGTCCATGATATAACAAAGGACAAAATATACATTAAAATAAAATTTTATCATAGATCAGATTAGGCAGAAGTATTTGTAGACACTGTGACTGCTATAAGAACGCATAACATTTTAAAAGAAAGCAAGTAGAAGAGTTCACCATTTTTGTGTGCACACATAGATTTTTCTTAGTTTATATTGTACCTTCTTCCCCCTTGATTATTTCTATTTTAAACATACAAACATTAGTGACTGTAGGAAAGAAAAGTTTAGAGTCATGATAAGTGCTGAAAAGATAATGTCAACTGATGAAAAACGTAAAGTAACTGTAAATTTTATTCAATTCTGGTCATAATGTAAGACTGTGCTATTAATTTTGGAAATTTCAGACTTTCTAAAAGAAATAAAATATGTACTGACAATATTATGCAAAAATTTCAGTATGACAGAAACAATTACAATTATATGCTCAGAGATTTAGACATGAATGTCATTAATGGTTTTAGTTATAATAACAAAACCTGGAAACAGCTCAACTGTTTTTTAGAAGGTGAATGAATGGACAAAAATTGTGATGCAGAAAAACTGTGGAAAAGTGTCTTGCAATGAAATAAATAAAATTAGTTTTAGATAAATTCTGCTGTATACACTTAGTAACACAATATTATGGGGTGCATATAATTTATCACAGTGAGGCAAACCAACACACCCATCAACTCACTTAATTATTTTTGATTATTTGTTTTCATGGCAAGAAATGACAAATCCTTTTAATTATTACCAGTCCCATGTATAGCATTATTTTGTTACCTATTGTCCTCATGATGCATTTTAGACATTCAAATATATTCATACTTCATACCTACTATTATCATTAATTATATTCCATTAGTTTTACAATTAGATTGCAACCATTTTTAGATTGATGCAATAAATTACAATTTTTCATGGTATGTTATTTTATTTATTATTTTGTGAGTTGTCAGAGATTCATTTCTATTAATGAGAAATGTTGTTTTGTAGTTATTTTATCAATTTATAATTGCCTTTCTTTTGACAATATCATTACATTGATATAGTAAAATAAACTCTAATGTACTCATTCTTGTAATATTAACAAAATTATAATTCATATGATATCTTTACTTAGTTACATGATTTGATTTTGCACTGAGGTTTTACTTTATGAATTCAATTTTTAATTTTTTTTTAATTTTTAAAATACATATACTGAGATACTATTTAACAAATATATTAAAATATAAAATGTGTACATATTTATGGAATATCCTGTAATATTTTCATGCGTATATATTTTGTAATATCTAATTCAGGTTAAACATAACATTATTCTCAAATACTTATCATTCTTTTATGTTGAAAGGTTTGAAAACTCTTTCCTATAGATTTTGGAACAACATAGTACATTGCAATTATCCATATTATTCTCAAGTTCACTAGAACAACAGAACTCCCATTTCTTTTCTAGAAACAGCTCAGTATCCACTGAAACTTTCTTAAGCATTCCCTACCCACTATACTTTCCAGCTTTTAGTGACCATTAGTCTTTCCACTTCCTTGATTAAATTTTATATTTCACATTTGTAATGAGTACACATAGTACTTATTTTTCTATAGCTAGTTTATTTCAGTTAACAACTACGTCTATGTCCATCCACATTGCTACATATGAGAGGATTGCATGTAATATTTAGTCCTGAAAAGGATTCCATTGCTTATATGTGATATGATTGAAACACATAGTGAATGTTAAGATTTTCAAAAATTACAGAGAAGAGCCCTGTACCCTAATTTTTCTCAAAATAATTCCCTAACTTTTTTAATGCACTGATTTCATTGCACTTCTGAGCAGTTTGGAAATCCTCTTTCATGAGTGCCTTCAGTTGTACTGTCCTGGCTGCTGTGGTATTTTTCATTACATTCAAAACATCCACCTTTCATGGTCATTCTGAATCTGGGAAAGAGTCAAATATCACACATTGCTAGATCTGGATTTTTTTTTTTTTTTTTTTTTTTTTTTTTTTTTTTGCTTTTTGACTTTACTCAGAAGGACAATATTAATCCATCGCTTCACTGGTATTCTATGTGTATTCTTAGAAGCAAAGTTATCTTCTTGTATGAATAATATAACTGTGGCTTTTTAAAATTTTCCATTTGTTAACTTCAGTACAGGTAATCTTTGACATTTTTGAATTGAATACATCAATTCTTTCAAGCCATTCTGAGATTTTTTTTCTAGCTTTATTGTAGTTTCATTCTTTCCGGTCCTATGGATTTCCATTTTGATTCACTGATTTAATATATTATGTTTTCATCCCTTAATTATTTTTCCTTTATATTTTATAGATTTTCCCTAGGCAGTTACTGTGAGGGCTAAAAAAGTTGTGATTCAATTACAACAAACTATTTTAAAAGAAAAGAAATTAAGATAACCATAAATAGACACAGAAAAAAGATGTAGAAACCTATGCACTTGTACTTCATTATTCCCCATATTTTGCATTTTATGTCTTTTTACATTTATATTTTGTTAATATATTAATATATTTATAAAATTATTATTTTTGCTTTAGTTTTTAGTGTTCAGTGTAAAAATATATTTTATACTTTTTTTGTGACTCTGGGGATCGAACTCACACTCTTGTACTTGCGAGGCAAGCGCTTATGCCACTGAGCTAAAGTACAGCTATTTTTAAGAAGACAAGACAACATAATAGCTAATGCTGATTTAATATCATCTTTTTTTGAAGTCCCATCAAGCTTTTGTTCTTCTGTCTCCGTCGGTCTTAACATGTGTGTTACTGGATTTTATTATATGTGATAGTACAAACAAAAACTTTTATAGACAATGAGATAATATAGAAACCATTGTTCATTTTCTGTTAGTTGTTTCTAAATACTGTGTAATACTTTCATTCTCTTGAATGGTTTTACACTGTCTTGATATGTTTGATGCTATAGTGTATGAAGTTATACTTAAATATTTCAAGGAAAGAGACACTATGGTAACTACTGTTATGTTGGGATATCTTGTGGTGAAACACTATGTAGCTTAAATTATTATGTTCTGACCTGTGCTGTTGTATTTCTGTGTCCTCTTTTATCTCAATCTCTTTTTTAAATTATTTTTTATTTTATTTTTTAATTAAGGGAAAAAGTAAATAAATAAAATAGCAGGATATATTACAGTAACTACTTTGATTTCCTATTAACTTGATTTGAAGCCCTGTATTGCTCTCACCATCTTGTTTTGACTGATTTTACTCTATTTTGTTTTGCTTGATAGTATCAAGTTTGAGGTTATAGGCAACTACTTTGAAGGCAATAAGAATCACTGTGATGCCCATTCTGGTTTGAGTATTATCTTCTTTTGAAGTCTTGCAAGGTCTTCAATGTTTAAGTTTTATTGGTTTTGTTCTGTACTGTTTTGTTCAATTTTATTATACCTGATGATATAGGCAATTCTTTTTAAGATAGAGGCATTATGGTAACCATTGGTGGTGACCTTGTGTTCTGTTTTTACATCATGTATTATGTCCATCCTTTTGATTTGGCTGACTCTGTTTGGTTATGCCACATTTGGTTTTATTCTTTTCAAAAAAAGTAATAAGAACTGTGGGAGTAATAAAACCCAAAATGTGTAATTGTTATTATAAAAAAGAGAAGCAAAGAAAGTGCTCTAAAGGATATAACCATATATATTTAAGTGTATAACATAATCATATTACTGAGCTTTTGTTGCACCATTTAACAGAACCGATTGCAGTCTCACTATTTGAATGTCCACTTTGTATGCTTTAATTTTGTAACTTGAGCAACTATTTCTAAGACGACAATATGTAATCTATTAAGGAGTGATTTTGTATTGTTCATCTTTTTGAAATTCTGTATTACTTGTACCCTTATTTTGTTTTTTTTTTACTTTGAATAATATATATATATATATATATATATATATATATATATATGCTATACTTATAATGTTAAATGAGAATTTTGAATTCCATACACATAATCAAAATTTCCCAAAAGCTTTATAAATTCTAATATTTTGTTCTTATAAATTATGATATCTTTCTTTTAATTTGAATAACTTCCTTTAGTAATTTCTTTTGGGAGGCTCTGGTTCATATATTTTATGACTTTTTATCTTAGGATATCTGTCTCTTCATTTTAACAGATTGCTTTGAAAGATGCAATATTCTTGGTTGAGAGTTGTTATATTTTTCTTTTAATATTGTCTAAATCTCACTCTTTTCTTGCTTATAAGATTTCTTTTCAGAGGTCCACCAGTAAGTGAACTGAGATATCATTTGTCCAATTTCATATTCTTTTCTCTTGCTGACTTGAAATTTTTCTTTCCTCTTTCTTTCTTGAGGTGAATGGGGTTTTCTTATAATTTAATGGGTGTGCTTTAAATTTGATTTTTATATCTGTAAAAAGAAAGTCATTATAAACCTTTCCCTATGTTTGGAGCTTTATGTTAACTCTTCGAGTAAAATTGAGGGTCTTCAACTTTGTCAAATTTATCTTGAACTTGAATAACTAGAATTTTTGCACTTTTACTGCTGTGCCTAATTTACCATAAGTTTTCTTCATTCACGTTTCTCCTCCAACTATAGTTTTGATATCATGTTTTTGGTATCATTATTTTTTTTCTTGTTTGATGTGTTTTATGTATACATCTTAATAATTTTACAGTTTTAATAGTACATGCTTGCAGTACATAGTGATTATACTCATTTTACAGAATCAGTACACGCATATAACACATCTCAAGGCATTTTTCTCTCCCCCTGACTCACTTTTATTTTGCCAGTATCAATTTCAACTATCTTTCTTTAAGTCCATATAAAGTTATTTACCACACATACAGATTAAGAAGCAAAATAATAGGTCAAAAATATATGAGACACAACAACAGTTATGCTATATCTATAGGCACTTTCAGATGCATAGTGCTTAACTTTAATAATGTTTTTCTCCAACTCTGCTTCCTATTATCTTTTTTATTTTACATTTTATTTATATATTGAATGTTTCATATAAAACAAGCCATGTGATATTTAAATTTGTGCATCTGATTTAATTACTTACACTATTATCTCTAGTGATTTCCTACAAATTACTCATTTATTCACCTTTAGAGAATAGTATTACATAGTGTATGAATACCACATTGTTATGGACTAAGAACTGGTGGTCAATATAACACCGACTGGATTACATCAGCATGGCACAGAGTGTAGATGCTCCACCTGAGGAGTCAGCACAAATAGAAAGATAAAAAGAGAAGGAAGGTGTTACTGCGTTGTTGTGTTGAGGCATTGTGGGTTCTCCTATGAGTTGCTGTTTGTGCCGTTGTTTCTCCTGGAGAAGCTCTGGCCCTCACATAGAGCATTGCTTCCTGGCTCCGGAGGGAAAGACATGTGCTGTTTGGTCTCCAGGATAAACTCATCATGGTGGCTTCCTGGAATGTACCTGACTGTGCTTGTCATTGGAGGACCTCGGGGCCTCCATGTCATTGAGGATGGCTGTGGTGCTTTCAAAGACAGCCCTGAGCTTTGTTGTGAGTGTGACTTCTCAGGTCCAACATAGAACCCTCGTCCCACCAGCACAGCTCCTTCACCCCACTGGCATAGGCTTTCTGGCTTTCACCACTGACCTTTGGACCTTCCTGGCACCAATACATAAAAGAGACAGGTATAAGTCCTTCTTGTGGGTTCTGGACTTCCAGTTGGACTCGTGAGAGGCATTGTCATGAGCTCTGGGTTTTCATCTGAACTCACATGAGACATTGCAGTGGGAATTAGGCCCCTGACTAAATATTCTATGTCTTTGGTGTTGCAGATAGATTTCCTACATGTTCTTGTGTTAACTCCCAGTGACCATTATAAAAATAATATTATAAACTCAATGTTCTGATTCTAGTTGTCCTCCACATAACCGCTGACTACAACACACATTTTATTTATTCATTCATCTATTGATAGACATTTAGACATTTTCCAAGATTTATCAATTTTAAATAATGCTCCTATAAGCATGAATATGCACACATCACTAGGGTATGTTGTCTTTTCCTCTTTTGAAAAGCTACTTGGAATGGAATAGCTGAGCCAAATGAAATTTTTATTTTCAGTGTTTTATGAAACATCCACACTGATTTCCACAGTATTTATATCAATATACTTGTTCACCAACAATGTAAAAAATATCCTTTTCCCAACATCCTCTCCAGAATATGTTACTGGCTAATTTATTGATGACAGCCATTCTGTCTGTATTAAGATCAAATTTCAGTGTTGTTTTAATTTCAGTTTTTCAAAAGGCCAGCAATGTTGCATGTTTCTTTATGTATTTATTGAACATTTGTATTTCTTTTTCTGAGAAATCTCTATTCATTTCAGATGCTCATATTTTGATTGAATCTTTATATTGGGGAATTTCTCTTTTTTTGTTCTTTATGTGGTCTAGATATTAATCCTTTATCTCAAGTAGCTGGTAAATTTTTCCATTTTATAGATTGTCTCTTCCATTTTTTGTCGCTTCCTTTGCTATGCAGAAGCTTTTTAATTTGATATTATGACATTTTTATTTTTTTAAATTTTATTTAAAAGGAAAAAGAGAAAAACACAAAACAAAACAAAGCGGTATAAGGGTACACGTAATACAGAACTACAAAAAAAAAAACAGTAAGAAATCACCTGTTAATAGATTACATATTATCATCTTAGAAATAGTTGCTCAAATCACAGTATCAAAGAATACAAAGTGGACATTCAAACAGAGAGACTGTAAACAGCTGTGTTCAATGATCCAAAAACATTAATATAGTCAGCTATTTAACACCTCTAAACACACTTGCTGTTACAACGGATCTAACTGACATTTTTATTTTTGATATGATTCTCTGTGACACTGCACTTCTGCGCCGGAAGTCTTTATCTACACCTATACTTTCAAATACATTATTTTTTTTTCTTCCCACATATTAAATATTTCTGTTCATATGTCTAGATTTTTGATCCATTTTAATTTTAGTTTAGGGCATGGCAAGAGATGTTGTTATAGTTCAATTTTTGACATATCTTACCAGTTTTCCAAGCACCATTTTTCAAAGACATTGTATTTCCTCTAGTGAAAGGCTTTGGACCATTTGCAGAAAATAAAGTGACTGAGACTGGAGTCATTTATACATCTTCTTTCTGTTCCATTTGTTCATGAATCTGGGTTAACTGATGCATTAGTTCTTTTGGACTTGGTGGGATTGGCGGCATACTTATCTCTTTCTAGGATATCCTTAAAACTTTTAGAAATGTTGGTTTGATGGCTATACATTTCTTGTGGTGCTCCTTGTCATGGAAATAACATGTCTCTGTATTTTTAGAAAGAAAAAATTGCAGGATACGTAAGTGAGATTTGGAAGTTGTTTTATTTTAGAGTTTAAAATATTTCATTTCAGGTCTTCCTGCCCTAAAAGCTTTATATTAAGAAGTGTGAGGAAAATCAGATAGGTTTAGTTTAATCTGCTATCGAGGCCTTTCTCCAACAGCTTTTAAGATTTTGTCCCTTATGTGACATGGAGCAGTTTTCTTTTGATCATTCTATTTCGGTTTTCAAATGTCAAATTTTCACTTTCTTGGTTATATTTTAGAAGTTTTCTGCCATTACCTTTTCCTTTGCTTTTCTTGTTTATCTCTTTGCTGAATGAGTAAGTCAATCACACACCAACAATATTGTAAATTTAAGTGCAAAAGCATTGAAGAGTTTTACCACAAATTACAAACTAAAAACACACTAGCCAATTAAACTCATGCAGTCACATTTAGATATTGAAAAACACAAAGTAGAGACAGAATTACAGTACATTTACAACACAAGAAGATACATGAGTTTATTAGAAAATATTGTAATAAATAACATGGATTACAATGCAATTTATTTATGCATAAATATAAGCAATGACCTAATAATCAGTTTATAATAACAAAATCTGTCAAAATTAAAGCAGCCACAGTGTTTTACTAAATTACTAAGGCAATGAGAACACTACAATTTAAAAAAAAATACAAGTATGTGTACTATAAACAACTAAAAATCAGTCTCACTAAAGTTAGTACACAATACAATGTAAAATTGCTATTAGCTACCAGGAATAGTTTTCAACAACTTTGCTGAACAGGAGTGTTCTAACAACAGAGGTACTGTTCTATTTTTTCCTGCTATTTTTAAATATAAAATGCTTAAGGAATATTCAAAAAATATGTTATAAAGTTGATTTTACCTTCAGTAAATGTCTCCTGGATTTTTCAGAAAATTGACAGTTTAACAGTAAGTTAAATTTCAAAATTTAACATAAAGAATATCTTAACAGGCCCACAGGAGACAAGGTGCTTATGAAATTTCCTGCCTTTCTTAGTCTGTGTAATCTAAAAGTTAACTCAATAATAGAAACATTTTATTTATTTCAAAAGCCATGGATTAATCATTACTTATAAACAATCAATATTTTTAATTTACTATATCAGGCCAAAATTAATAATAAAAATATTAAACTGGTGCAAATTATATTTCCTATAAAGTTACTGACCACTGTGAATTCAACAGCAAAGTGACCCCTGATTTACTAGTCCTGTAAATTTTTTGCTCAAGTCATCATTTAAATGATATAAAAGTTCTGTAAATTTGCCTGTACTGTATACTTCTCAAAAAATTTATTAATGCAAGTATAATGTAAAGAATAAAAAGCTCAATGGAATCTAAATATTGAGCAAGGAATTCAAGCCGCCAAAGTTTTGCAAGTAAAATTTTGTGTGAAGAGGTAAATAAAATTATTTTGAAACATTAACTTTGTTTTTAAATGGGGTAAGGGAAAATATATAAAATAATCCACGTTCTAGCCCTCACGAAATGTGATTTAATTTTTTTTTAAATGAAGATGACACGGAAGTCTGCTTTTTTGTAACATATTTTCTATATTTTTGAGAGGGTGTTATGAGGAAAAGGATGCAAACCCTAGTACACAGATTTACTTTAAACAGATTAAACTTTACGATAGATCTCAGAGATCACATAACAGTGTCATTGTGTGTTATCTCACTGTTTAATTTCTTTAACTACATGGAAGAAGTTTTTAAATTTAATAGTTGAAAAGTTTTTCACTACTACATGTACATAACATGATCATTAAATATATACAAACACAAGTGTAGAAATACAAATATTTTAAAGGTACACTTACTTTTTAGTTTCAACTGTAAGAATTACTATTGAACATAGAAGAACTGGCTTAGTAAAATGACCAGAACCTAAATTTTAACAGAGAAAATGGATCACTTGGAGAATTCTGAATAGCAAACTACCATTCTTTGTATGGAGTCACGTGCTTTATAACATTTTACCACTAAAACTGCATACACCCTAAATTCAACATGAATCCTCTAACCCATATTTTAAAACTGCTATATAAAACTTACTGGCCTCCCTTATGAGTCTAGGGAAAGTTAAAATGCATTGCCCAGCTTCTCACTACCCAATTAGAAAGAGTTTACATCACTGAAAGTTCAAAACAGCTTCAGTGTTAAACATCTGCAAATCTATTTAAGGCCTTGAACAAACTGGAAATCATTTATCAGTAAAATGATAATGTATTTTCCATCAAAATGAAATTTGTAATTTATATTGATAAACTAAAAATGTTTGAAAATGTCACAGCACTAAATATATTAAACTTAGTCAATAGTAGGAATGTGTCACAATTCTGAAAATTTGAAGTAGTGATAACATCAACCAACGAGAACATATAAACCAAAATTTTGATTCTTGAACTTTTTATGTGCACATTTTAAAACATGCTCTCTTTCATTCCAATTTTCTTTTCTAACTTTATACATTATCATATTTTTCAAAGGAAAACAAAGTTAAATTATCTTAATAATTACATTTAAATTTCTTTTTGTTCTTAGTATTACATCTTATATTAAAAGATTCTTTAATAATGAGTTAATTATGTGTGTGATTAAAAAGAAACATAAACCGTATAATTCAAAGTTCCAGCTAAATCAACTACTAATTGATAAATATTAAATTTCATCATGCATAAACTTTGAGGTTTTCATTTCTATTACTGGTAGATGCACTTGAGAGCACACTGTATTTCATAGAACCTACTGAAGTGTAATAATACTGTATATACTAACTCTTTTTACACAGGAGATAGCCGCTTGTTAAAAATGTGATTTGTTCTTATAAACATCTTTATAAACTATCAATGTCATATTCTATTATAATATGGTTCAACTGAATGGCTAGAATTTTATTTTACTAAAAAAATACTTTTAAATTTTAAAATTACTTGTTTAAAATTACTTTAAAATTACTTGTTTTCTCATGTTTCATTCTATTGACTACTAAAGAAAACTTGAAACTTTTCAATAGGATTTGAAAATTCGTATCGAAGACAATCATTTGTTATCCTTTGAGTAACCATATCTGTAGACTTAGCGTATGGAGGTAACAGGAACTGGTGGAAATTATAATCAAGAGGTTTCAAGTAGACTGAGTTTTCTTGTATTCTATGAGCACTGCTGGAGCTCTTTCTCACTAAGTTGATATTTCAGTACTGCACAAGTTTCTTTACTATCTTTATATGAGTAATTATCACTGAAATTTTGAGATTTGCTTTTAAAATTTGCAGGTCTCCATGCTGGTAGAGACTTCTAAGTGGAACAATAATTTTTATTGAGGTGTGCAATAAATTATGCCTGTTTTATCTGTGTTATCTATGTTCAGTGCTTCACACTGAGTATCTTCCAAAGATTTTGAAAGCAAACCATCTGCAAACTCAGAATTTCTTTCCACATAATCATCTCCTTTCTGCGTGGTCTCCCAGTCATTGAATTTTTGATTTTTTAAAAATTTTTTATCTGTACCAGGGATCGAACTTGTGACCGCCTGTGTGCAAGGCAGGTGCTTATGCCACTGAGCTAAATCTCCAGCCCCACTGAATTTTGAGAAGGATCACATATTAGTGACTGTCCAGATTTTATGCTGGCTTTCTTCTTAGACACATCTCACACTCTGTTTCCTTGTTGAGTATTTAATTCTCTCATTCCATTCACAGTGAGGTCTAGAGACCTTCCTGAAGGGAGTTTTCTGCTTAATTCTTCTAAATACTTTCACATATGAGTTTTGTTCCAATTGAACTGTTCTATTGCCTTGAATCTTACCACTTTTTGAGATGTACTGAATTGCAAACTGATATATCATTTTTTCATTAATTCCTGAGCAACCAGAGTAATCTTAAGATCACAGTTCTGAGGAAGCTCTTTCTTTCAAAAGGGTTCATTTAGATAATTTTCTGCTTAGCATTCAATCTTAACAGTGTTGGACCAGCCCTGAGATGATAGCTGCTCTGTTGTGTTGACTTCTAAGAATCAAGAGACAGTATGCAATCACTGATAGCTTAAAACATTTGTCTTCCATAGATGAGTCAGTTGGCTCTTCTGGTTCACAGTCTTCAAATAAACTGAGGTTTTTCCACTGTCATGGTCCATACAGCCCTTCTAAACTTCACTGCCCTGATGAAGCAGAAAAGGAGAAGCGATGGTGGACAGCCTTGAATTACACTCAATCAGACAGTGAGAAAGGACCAGAGTCCACGGAGTCCATGAGAAGGAGAAGGGAAGGTGCATTGCCTTGACAACACCTCCTCATCCATTCAGACCTCCAAAGAGAGAGAAAGAACTTCAAATCCCAACCACCAGCACTCAGATAGTCCCTTCTTCAAAGGATATGACCTATACCATTGCCTCAGGCTCTATCTAGTGTCATTTGACAGAGTTGGGCACACCACTGCCTTGCACAACATCTCCTTGCCCTCCAGCTGGCCTTCCTCAGCCTTGCCTGGCAGCACCCAGTTTCCAGACTAGAAGCCATTAATTTTGGAAAATTTTTATTGCCATTTGTTTTATTTTCTGATTTTTCAGTTGTCCCAAATATTCCAACTTATTTTTCTTGAAGAAAAATATTGGAGTCATTTTTGATATCATCTTGTCTTTTTAGATGTGTTTAAGTACTTCTTTGAAGGCATTATTATTTTCTAGTGCTAAAATTCTGTGTTCACACTGGTTAGTTCTGCTGGCCATTTATTCAGTACAATACTTAATACTTATTATCTGAGATTTGTGATTAAAAACTTTAAAAAGAGTCTAATTCTTTGATGAACTGCTAATTTATATTTGATATCTTTTGTGTTTAACTCAAGCAATTTTTATTTATGTCTTTGAAAGCATTCTGAACTTTTTGGCTTATGACTTCCACTATCTGTTCAGTTATATCCCCTCTAATCCAGCTGAGTTGATTTTTGAGAAATTTTCTAATCCCCTCTGCTATTCTCTCAAACTGGCTTTGTAGTTCATGATATTCTGTTGCTTGGTGCCACCTGGATTGGGACTTTGAAAGAGACTTTGTTGTCTTTTCTTCTTTCCTTTCTATTGTTTTGTTTGGATTTGTGATGAGGTTTGCGAATGGTTATACTCTAAGGACTTTGCTTCTTATATAGAAAGATGTCTTTGGTATTTTTCAGTGAAATAATGTATGTGAGGTTATCTATAATCTTTGCCACAGCCCTAAGAACTGACTACATTTGATTAACTTGAGCTGGACAGATTCAGTTAGATTAGCCATGTAATTAAATTCTTCTAGAATATACTGTAGAATTCTCATGGTCACAAATGTGATCTATGTGTTGGCTGACAGTAAAATGGCAGCAATTATGCAAGTCTGTTAATATCAAATGAATCAGCTACAGTACTCTCACCCAAAATCAATTAGATATTAAAATACTACATGAATTGCTTTTGTACCACTTTTAATTGTACATAAGAAATCAGCAGTCCTTATGTAAATATTAAGTCAACCCAGATTTTGATTTACATTTAATATACACTAACTACAATCTCTATGTACATGATAATGATAGAAAAGAATTCAACTGTGATTTTACAATACTAGCAAACTGTTAAAAGATTCACAAATCTATATTATGGTAGTAGTACTAAATGTATAGAGGTTTGAAAGGGGGAGTGAAGGATGAAAACTTTGTAACCTTAAACTTTATGACAGGAGAGGAGTAGGGAAAACTGAAACAAAGACCTAATTGGTGAATATGAGAATGTTTATAGGATAACATAAAGGTAACAAAAAATTTGCAAGAAATAGAAGATAGAAGAAAAACAAGAAGAAAAAGAAAGAAGCTACACTGAGAGTAAAAATAAAAAAAAAAACAAGTAAAGAGAGAAATATCACAAAGGAAACAGGAAAAGAAAAACACAAGAAGTTAGGAAGACAGACAAAAGAAAACTTTCCAATCCCCAGGGGATAGTAGAGAGGACGGGAGGGAAAGAAAGAAGAGACAAAAAATTAAAAAATTCACAAACACAAGTACACACATAAACCACACTCACACCAAAAAAAAAAAGAGAGAGAAAGAAAATAAGAAAGGAAGAAAAATGAACCAATCAAACAACCAAATGAGGAAAGTAACAAAATCAAAAAGAAAAAGAAAAAGAAAAAAAAAATTCCCTGTGATTTCAAATGTGCAATTTTCTTCCAAGGTCTACAGTTTGGGGGCAATGTCCAACTCAAGAGTGTCCCTGTTCACCCAAAGGTAAAAAAATGTCAGATGAGGCCAGACTCATGTTGGATATAGTCACCAGAAAATAGGCTTTAGAGTGAGGGGACAAATTACGAGACTTTCAAATCCACAGATATGCAGGCTAAGACTGGTTTGTGACCATTTGGGTGTGGCCTGAGTAATTTATCTTAAACCTTTCTGGGTTCTCTCACCAGCCTACCCACAGTTTCGTGACAACAGGTATCTCCCATGGCTAACCTCATGCCATCACTGTTGAAGCATAGGAGGCCTAATTTGAGGTCAACCTGAGATTGGTCTGAATCCAGGTTCAGTCAATCCCTTCCTATAATGACATCCCACCACTTTCTCCAGGGAGATATAATGTGTGCTTGCACTGGAGTCACCAGTTTCTGTAGCAAAGAGCATCCACTTGGCCATATCACTGCTGTGTTTCTCTCTGAATGCCTCTGGAGACTTCTACTTTCACTTTCTCTATCAAATAAGGCTTCCTTTCTCATAAACAATGTAAGTTGGGAGCTGAGGATAAATACAGATTGTTCTTTTCTCTTTCTGAGTTGTGTGACTCTTCAGTTTGTCTGTAGGCTCAATTTTTCCAATCCCTGAGTACCAAAGAACAGCTTCCTTTTTTATTCCCCAAGTTGTTAGTATCAGGTGTCTGTATTTCAAATATTGGAGAGGATGGTTTGTTACTGCTTACACTTCTAGAATTTTCCAGAAGTCTCTAATGGTTTTTGATTTCATTTAGTCTTTCTTTAAGCCCAATAATTTGGGGGAGGGACTTTATTATCTGCTGCCATCTCTCTGTACACATTTAACATTATGGTACTATATCATGCCTCTGTGTTTATAAGACCCACTGAGATTTCTTAAAAGAGCTGTTTCAAATTTCCAGCCCAAGAATTTGTTTATGCTAGTCACTATTTGTCACTTTCAGGTAACAGTAAGTGAGGTCTGTTTTTCCCTGTAAGATGGGGAAGGTTGCAAAATGTGACTTCAAGCACCCATTAAAGGAGGAACTATTTATTAAAGTCTTAGTACTCTGGATTGAAAACTTGTCAATCTGCATCAATTGTATATATTTCTATGATATCTCTATAAAATTACATAGATTACATCAATCACACTCATCCCCCCTTATCCACCATCTCACCTGGTTTTGTTTGCTCCTGTATTTCCCATACATAATTGTACTGAGAATTTTCTTTGGGATTGTGGATAGTTCTGTATCACTGATGGTGCTGCTTTAAGTCTAAGTTTGCTTTGAAGCCACTTGCAGTATATTGTTACAGTCTAAGCACTAAAACACAGTCCAAGGTCTGCACTATCTCAAATCCACAAGTGCTATGTTGTTCAGTAATAACAAGAATATTACCTAGAAAGAGTGGTCCATCTCCAAAACCTCTCCCTAGGGTGAGCTAGATCTGGTTGCCTTAATCTCAGTATGGTCAGGCACTAGTGAATTATTCTGGGTAGTGTCACTGGAAGTGACCAGGCAATGGGATCCTTGCCATAGCTTGGTATCTACTTTCTTTTTCCACTCCAAACAGATAATTGTTCTTTGCATGTTAAAAAGCCTGATTCTAGCGGAAGAGTAAGATGGGCAGTTCAATGTCTCCTTGTGCCACTGAGCTATATACACAGCCCTTTAGTTGTAGCTCGTAGGAGCATTGTGAACTGCTTTCAACTCCTTTATTCTTCATTGTAAGAGAAGATAGAGATTTTATTCTCCACTTCACCATTTGTATGAATCACATGGATTGGCATACTTTAAACTTTCTTTGAATCACTTTGATCATGTATGAGAACAAGAGACTATTCAGAGCAAAGTGACAAATCTCATCAATCTGGGAGACTGAGGCTGGAAGATCTCATTAGAGCTTAGCCTGTAAAATTTAGCAATTTAGTGAAACTCTGTTTCAAAGTAAAATTAAAAATAAAAATCACTGGGGATTTTCAAAGTGTCAAAGGAGCATGGTTCAGTCCTCAATACACAGCCATCCGTGAAAATCAGACTAACAATAAAATGATTATATGCAGATTTCATGCTTAAGTGTGCCCACATCAGAAATCTAATCTACCTCTATTCTAATATAGAATATCAAACATATAACTTAGCATCAAAAGAATCAGAAACTCCAAATCTTGAGTAATAACAAATTCTCACAGAAAATCCAAGCAGGCAGTAGATATGTTTGAGGAATTAAAAAAAAATTCTATGATTTCTCATAAAATATGAACAGTTTTAATAACTTTTGACATTGTTTATTATCTGTGATTGGTGGATCTACTCCCAGAAGAGAAATATATGTGTAAAGCAGATATCCAGAGGTAACCTAGACTAGTATTATAAATGTCCTTGGATAAAGCATGGGTCGTCTCATCATCAGTTAACTTTCCAGCTCTGAATGAGTGTACCAACAAGAACAACTCGAATTGTTCTGATAAGCTTCTAATAAGCTGTTCCAAGTTTCTAAATTTCAAGTCTCTCCTCGAATCCTCCAAACTTCTGTGTGGTTTTATTGTGTGTGGGTTTAAAGCAATTGATTCAGGTGCTAGTCCATTGTACTATTTCTAAAGACCTCTTTGATTGAAAGACACTCTTCTCTACTTAGGACAGTGATATAGTCAGGATTTTCAAGGAAAATAATCTAATACAGGACACATAATTTATAGAGTTATTTTATAATAGTCACCTAAAGAGTCAAATATCAAATAGTGCAGGAGATCTGTCCACAGACTAAAAACCCAAAGAATCCAACTAGGAGCCTGGATCCCATGGCAATGTCCTCTGTATATCCAGCTGAAGACCTAGAGCCCATGACAATGCTCCCCATGAGCCTAACTGGAGCCCATGACATGTCTCATGCAAGTCTGTTTCATGGATCTGTACTGTGAATGCCCTAGTGTCAGTTGTGGAAGTGAGAAAGTGTGCATTAGTTGGATGAAAGACCCATACCAGCAGCGTGAGGGATCTGCACTGGTGCCAGGAAGCAACACATCATCTTCCCCTCCAGAGCCAGGAAGTGATGCTTAAAGTAAGGATCAGAGCTCCCCCAAAGTGAATTGCAGACATTTTCACTGACAACAAAGTCCTAAGCTCCTCCAACAATGAGGACAGCTAAGTTCATATCAGGAAAGCTAGCTTGTCAAATTTCTCTAGGAGAACCTACAGCACCAAGAGAATCAACATTACTTCTTTCTCTCCCATTCTCCTTTTATATCATTGGCAACAATCCTCAGATGAGTCTTCCATGCCAGCATCAGGCTGATTCAATTCAGCTGGGTTCTACAAGTTGATCATCAACTGTATCAGTCCACCACAGATAGGGATTCTGGTATTTTTCTCCCATCATTAACAGAACTCTACAAGTGAAACTTTAACTCTGGAAATTTTACTTGAGACTGTTCACCAGCTTATATTCAGTTTAGTTTCATTTCTTATTTTAAAGTCATACTAGTCCTCTGTGGTCATTTTTATTTCTAAGTATATCCATACTACTTGTGGGACTAGATCAGTGATTGTTTGTCTCATCCAGCAGCCTCTGAAGACTGAATGTGGACTGCACCCACTGTTTGGTTAAGTGCCCCCAAAAGAAAAGAAATAAACCTGATTTCCTTTATAAATGTGACTGTTGTCATGATGCTCTCTCCTCAGAGGCCCCACAGCTCCATCTGGCAGAGGGGGGCCATCGCTGTATGGGAAGAGTGGAGATTCTTTACCAGGGCTCATGGGCCACCATCTGTGATGACAGCTGGAGTATGAGTGAAGCTCACGTGGTGTGCAGACAGATTGACTGTGGCGCAGCTGTCTCTGCTACACTTGTTGGTTACTTTGGGTCCAGACCAGAGTCCATTCACCTGAATAACCCGGACTGCACAGGAAAAGAGACCCATGTGTGGCGGTGCCCCTCCTGGAGCTGGTACCAGCACAACTGCACTCGATGGCCAGCTGCAGGAGTCTTCTGCTCAGGTATAGTCTGTAATTAATCCACCGGGGTTGGGAGTAAGGTGAAGTGTGCCAGGAATATATATGTCTGAACTTGGTCATCAGAGATGGGTGGGATCTACATGACTGAGAGGTCTACCCATAAAGAGTAAATACTTGCATAGCTGATGATGCTAGGCTTCACCATCTTCACTGTCATTAAGACCCATTCTTTCCTCCATCAGTGCTATTAACTGGAAAATAGTTTATTCTAGTATCTTTCCAATTAAAATCAACCTTTATTTTTTTTCTGTAAGTAAGCTATAATTCATCTCTGCAAATTTCCATGCACACTCCCTTTGCCACAATCAGATTGTTGGAGAAAGGGCTAAGAAGGAGCCTATACATTACCTAGTTGCATTTCATGTTTCTATCATACCATAGGAATTACTTTTTATACTGACAAGTTTTACAGCTATAACAACAGGTGTAAATCAGTACAGGGGAATTTATGGATTTCTGAAAATATCCAGGTCTCTTTTTTGTGTTCAGACATTAGTTAAAGTGGTCAAAGATCTGTGAATGAAACACTCTTCATAAAATCTTCCTCCATCAATATGAAAAATGTTTCTCTGTACATTTTTCCTCCAAAAGAACGTGTACAGATGGACTCTGCCTTGTGACAGAATCTTAGTATATGTTAATTACACAATTCTGGGTAAACTGGCGCCTTCACATATACATGAAGAGTAAAGGTATCTGTAAAGATGCCACTTCTCTACATTTTTCCCAAGATCAACAGTAGCTTATTTCTAATTGCTTCACAGTATAGGAGAGACGCATTTGGGATTTTATGTTTTAGGAGGATCCGTTTGTTTTTCTCCCCACAAAATTTAAAGCTTTACACAAAAAACATGATCAGTGTTTTATGTGAGCTACATCCTCAGCACCTACTGAAGTTCTTAGTGCACTATAAAATATGAAAGGATGTCTGTATTATGAAGAAGGCACTATGGAAAGTAATTTTCAATATAACGTTCATACACTTTTATCTTACACCAATATAAATGCTGTGCAGAAAACTCAGATGTTCCTCCTCTGAAGCACTCTCTTTCCCTCCCTCTCACTATTTTCAAAACTTCCATTGTCTTGGCAAATTTCTGGGCCTCCAGGGATCATTATGATTTCTTCTTGCTGTGCTTCAATGATAAATTCACTATGTCCACTTGGCTTTCAACAGTAACTGTAGCACAAGAGTACAGGTAACTTTGGTCTTCAGGAACACACATGAATCTTTAATGTTCTCCCTGAAAGATCCAACAATGAAAAGATATTGAAATATTACAGTAATAAGACAGAAAGAAAGAGTTCTGGGAAGTAAAGAGAAAAGAGAGAGTGTTTTTTGTTTGTTTGATTGTTTTGTTTTGTTTTTTTGTTTTTTTTGTTTGTTTGTTTGTTTTGTTTTGTTTTGTTTTGTTTTTGACCAGACAATTCAAAAACGTAGTACATCAATTTTTTTTTAAAGAAATGTTCCTTTCATATAGTTCCTGGAAACCCTGTGTATTTCTGCCACTTGAAGGGTATATGCCAAGAAGCCTTTTGTTCATATGTGCCAAACTCACATCAGAAACCTACAGTTTTTTAGTTGCAAATCTCCAAGATCCTTATACCACCAGAGGAAAGATGTTTCCTTCTTGTTCTTGTTCTGTGGGCTTGGTTGCTTCTTCTCTGAAATAACATTGTATTTTTATCTTCTCATTTATGATGTGAACATATGAACTTATTTCTCAGAGATTCCAATACTTAGAATTTTGTTGCGTTTAAATTATGCTATGTGACTCCATTGGAGTTTTGTGGAATTTAGTTAAAAGTAGTTATTTGATTTTATACTAAGTAGTTATTTGATTTTATACTATGTGACTCCATTGGAGTTCTGTGGAATTTAGTTAAAAGTATTTATTTGATTTTATACTAAGAGACAGAGAGGAGAAGAAGGAAAGCAAGAAGCAGAAGAAGAGAGGAAAAAAGTTCACATCAGGTCAGGAGGACCAATTTCTTTTGAAATGACAAAGAACTAGATGGAAGCTATCAGTGTAAGTCCAGTATTTTCCCCTGAGAGATTGGGAGAGAAAGTGGAGGAGAGTTCAGGAAATCATATCTCACAATATCCATTCTGTGAAAGGACAGGTATCAGAATCTTTAACTTTATATTAAAGGAAATAACAAGAGCTATGGGATTGTATAGGAAATTAACAAAAATAGAGGAACAGAGCCCATATAATGAAAAATTCTTTGTCAAGTATTGTCTTATGACAAAAGTCAATGATCCATCATACAGAGCCTTGTCAACAACATCGTTGATTCCATTGTGTTAGTTGTGACCATTTGCACAAGATATATATAGTTTATACTTATTATTTCTGAAAGTCAGGATGACTGATGGGAAAATGACTCAGAAAAGTACAACTGAAAAGGCAAGATTGTTAATTCATTCATGTTTCAGGTACAACTTTAGAATTCTAGGCACCATTTGATGAAAATACTGCAGAGTTAACCGAGAATATGTCCCAAGGCTAAGATAGAGAAATAGATAGATGCAAATGAAGCAAATATGTGACGTTTCATTCTGTTTTATTCATTCATTGGACATCTGAATATTCAACTGAAGAGTTAGTGAAAAAATAGTATCTAAGTTTGTGTTAATATAGAGGTTCACAATCTATTGCAGTAATTGAATATCCCAGTGGGTTCTCAAATTTGAGCAGCTTGGGAAACTTGGCAAGATCCTCTCTTTAAATAAACAACCAAAATATACAATGGGAATGTGGCTCAATATGAAGGCTATGATTCAGTTACCAGTATGAAAAAAGAAAAAATCAATATGCAATATCTTATCCATTGTTAACTTTCTATTATCATGTTTTGAAATTATTTGTCTATGTTTGCATTGGTTTTCCTCTTTAAAATAAAGAAATAAATAAAGGGTTATTATAGGACATAAGGAAATTAGACCTTTTGTAATCAGGAAAGGGACCTGGGATGGATGGAGAAGGGAAAGAGAAGATTGGAAAGATGAAATGAGAGGGAAGAAAATGTGATATGCATCTGTACCAAATGTCCATGGTAAAGGCATTTACAGTTTTTCAAATAATAAACAAATGAATAGAATGAAAAGAAAAAAAAAGAAAATGTTATTATATCTGAATTCAATCCACAAATATTCTTGGGAACTAGAAAATCACAATATGTAATGAAAATATGAAAAACAGTGGTGAAACTGAAATCAAATCATGCATGGTTGGTGACCCTTGGTGGTGTTGTCATGACACCTAATGTGCAGATGGACCTCAGTGAAAACCAGAGCAGCTAAGGAAGCCATGGCTGCATCCATAAACAGTCGTTCAGAACTGTTCTCTGCCTGGGAATGGGGACCGTGGTGATTACCATTCCTGCCCCTGTCTGCCAATGTCAGTAGTGAAGTTTCAACTCACGGTTGCAAGTCTCATGATCATCAAAATATAGGAGTGTAAAATCTTCTGTAGGTGTGTTTTTACTTCAAAAGTAATATTAACCAATTTTCTATTCCTATCATTATATATATAAAGATTATTAGATCATAATGTTGAAGTTACTACCTTTTTCTAAAGTCAATACAAGGCTTCCAACTATACAATTTAAATGAGTTTATGAAGTCACTTTAGAACCTAGACTTCAATTTACTTGTTAACCATCAGAAATAGGAGCATGTCCAACTAGAATGTAAAAATGTGCTGTCCTAAAAAAATAGACTAATACATTTGCTGTTCATCCCGTATGGCTGGCTTATTGGAGAACAGATCATTGAACACTTTTCTTTTGAGAAAGACAATTCCTGCTCTAGTTATTTATTATTTTTGTCTATTATTTAACTATTCATGTTTGTAGTCAGACAACTCCCTCAATTTCTGAATCCATTTTTGAAATTTATTCCTAAGTATCTTCCCTCGATGTCTCCTAGTCTCTGTAAATTCTACTCATTAGTGGCAAGCTACTTCTTATATACTAACAGCAAAAATGATGAAGGCTCAAGGATTTAATCACTTATGATCCAGCTCCTCATTATTTGTCCTGTTATTTGTATGAGAAACAATGTAAACACCTTAGATATTTTAGAGTCCAAGCATGGTTTTTGCATTTTTATCATTTTAAATGTGAGCCTCCTTCTCATGTCTAAATAGGAAGAAAATGTCAATCACAAGATTTAAATAAATTATGAAAATATTTCATTCTTTGACAACATTTAATTATTGACATTATTATCCAGAAATAGTCTATTGATGAAATAATGAAAGCTAAGCATATTCTTTTCCTTAATTGAGGTCAAATTCACTGGAAAAATACAGACCTTAGGAAGAAAAAGTTTATAGGCAGGTGTACAGACCAATGGTAGATCAATAGATGTGCTTTGGATGGCAAAGGTATCAAAGGATCAGAATTTTGGTATTCCCCTTACCGAAAGGGAAATTTTGAACTGATGTTTTCCTGAATTCATCTTCAAACATTTTTTCATGTGATGCTAACTTTAACATCAAGTTTCAATGGATTTGCCATATGGCCCAAACCTGAAAAAAGAAAAGCTTTAGCAATGGAATTTAGCATTAACAGGTCCTAAGCCTAGATCGTGGACACCCACTATGGTTTGGGTTTTTTTGTTTGTTTTTTTTTTATACAGGGGTTAAAAATCATGACCTCATTCCTGCCAGGAAGGTGCTCATACTGCTGACCTAAATCCTCCTCCCTCACTGTGTTTTTATCTCTCACAGGATTTGTGCGTCTGGGTGGAAATTATGGACTATGCTCAGGGCAAGTGGAAGTGAATTCTGGAGGAACTTGGATTCCAGTATCTGATGTGAACTTCACATTCCCCACTGCCCAGGTCATCTGTGCTGAGTTGGGATGTGGCAAAGTTGTGTCTATCCTGGGGAACTTGTCCAGAAATGCCAACGAACAGATGTATAATGAAAAGTTCCAGTGTGAAGGGCAGGAACCTGAGCTCTGGTTGTGCCCCAGAGTGCCCTGTACTGGAGTCAGCTGCAAGCATGGTGGAGGTGTTGAGGTCATCTGCTCAGGTAAGACTCACAGACAGCAGTATTTTAACCTCCCTGGACAGTCCTCAAATGTTGTTTCTAACATTTTTTCGTCTCTCTGTGTCTATGTCTATCTCTCTCTGTCTCTGCCCCATCTCCCTCCTCCTGTCCTTTAAGCAATTTTTCCCAAACTCATTCTGTCATTCTTCTCTTCCCTGCCCTTTGCTCTATTCTTCCTCAGCTTCCTCTTTGCTGTCTAAGATGACCAGTTTTTATTTAAGACAGTTTTTTATAGGTCTCATACCTTTCTTCTACCATTTGATGTGACATTTTGTATTTGCCTTAGTGTCCTGTTGGTGGGAATTTTCTCCTCCTGTAAGAAGGATGTGGGGAGGGATAAGAATGATGAAAGGATGAAGAAAATAAAGATAAAAGCATGAAGCTGAGGTCAAATGGAGTGCTTCTTCTCAATAGGTCAAGAGACTGCTCAACTACCCCCAATGCCTTTATTTATACATTTGTCAAATGATACCCTATTGCTTAACCAGCTCCCTTCTTATGCCCCATGTTCTTAGCATTGGAACATTTGTTCTCTTCTAACAACACATTCCCTCAGGACTTTCCTTAGGTGCTCCATCCCTTTGGGACATTCCTCAGGCACTCTGTGCTTTTGACTTCCCATGTGTGAAGTATTACTAGCTCATTAGCTTGCAACACCTCCAATTTTCTGGTTTTTTAGTTGATTCAGTTGAATTTGGAGGAGCTATGTTTGTAGAACTCTTCAGATAACACTTTTCTGCTGGATGTTTAAGACCAACTTCATGTGAGACTTATTCCACTCAAAATCAATTTCTTGTTATCTATCAAGGTAAATTATCTATCAAGTTTCCTCAGGAATTATCCTGAATCCATGGACAGCACCTCTTAGTATTTCTGTCAGTGTCAGTCATATGAATGAGTTATGCCAATGTTTGACCAAACTTCTGTGAAAGTTTGGGAGATTTGTTTCTCCTAGTGACTCTTCTTAGGAACAACACATACCATAGATCATCTCCCTCTGTGATTCCATAATCTCCTTGACCAGTCTCCTTCAGACTCACCAAATTACAAGATATCATGGCAGAAGTTCTGTTATATCTCAATAACCCTGGAGGGCTGGAGCCAAAATATTGGCTGTACTCTTAACCCATTTATCTTTCTAATCTTTTGGTTTCTAAATCTCAAAACATCAAGAAGCAAAGTTTAATAACATTGCATTTTCATGGAGGCAGTAAGTTTAATATTACTATCTTATCTGAATAACAAACACCTTAGAAGATAATTTATAACCAATATTCCCTAACAATTATGGGTATTCAAATATTTCAATCTTTAAAGAATATTAGCACATAAAAGTTATATATTTTACACAGAACATTAGAAAGCAAAAATATACAAAAATTACAGCATGAAAATCATGTTGACATTTCATAACACATTTAACTTATTGTTTCGTTACACTTTTTAATTATATAGTTAATACATAAGAAGCTTTTTACCTAATTGATCTTTAATGTGATGTATTTTACATAAAGTTTAAAAGCTATTTTAAGAACTGGGCAGAACAAATTAATATTACCAAATAGAGTTTGAAAATCAGTTAGGATTGTAAGACAAAATGTCTTTGAACAGGGTGGGGCATGACATGCCTTTGTTGGATAAGGTGACACAATACATAAAAAGGTGTAGTGTTTTGCACCTTTTTGGGAACCACACCATACTGCTTCAAAAAGGATATTATCTATTTTACCAAGTACTTGATGCAAGATAAATAAGGATTCATGTGCTGGAACAATATCATCCCTATAGTGGGTAAAACAGGGAGATGAATAAGCCTGATGGACTGACGGCTGACACACACAGTATTGACAGAAAGTCTGACTATTTGCCATTCCTTGGGGCAGACAACACCACTGTGACACACAAACACATGAGAATTTCAGTCAATATTTATATGCTTCTTCTTTACAATCTCAGCCTGTTTTTGCATAAGACCATAACACTTTTCATAGACTATCTTATAAATATCTAATGCCCTCAAATTACTTATTTATTTTATGAATTCATTTGTAAATTTTAAATGCTCTTTCTTGTGAATACTAAAATTCCATTGGAAATATAATCTATTTAAAATAATTTGAATGCTGATATCTTTATTTCAAATATATGGTTTTCCCTTTTAAAAGAGGTATTAAAATTATTATTTTTCAATGAGAGACCAAGATCTTTCAAAATGTCAAAACATATAGTATTTGTTTTAACCTAATTTACCAAAAGTTCCTATTATTTTCATATACTTATTAGCCTAGTACTGGATTACAGAATGTTTGGAAGTCTCTTTTTCAGGTTCAGACATAAGTAATGTTCATCCTTTTCTTGAAAGCTCAAAAGATTTATGAATTAAAGCCACAAATCATAAGTTCTCTATCAGTATGAGAAATGTTTCTTTGTACTTTTACGTTTCCATACAATGTGTATAGAAAGTCCAGTGTGTGATACAAGCATAGCTATAAACTGCCAGGTCATACAATGATGGCTAAAATAGAGTCTTAATGTGCATATATAAGTAGAAGAGATAAAAAAAAATTATCAGCAAGGTATGACATCGCTGCCTTTTGGCTAAGATCATATAAGGTTTTTTCTTAATAGGTTCAGTAACTAAGAGGAATGCATTTGGGAGTTTATGACTTAAAAGGATCTGCTTGCGTTTATTCTAAACAACATTTAACCACACGATTGTGCGTGCACACACACACACACACACACACACACACATACACACATACATTCACATAATGTCATGTCATTATATTTATCTGAGTTATATATTCAACATCTGAAGAAGTTCCTGGTGCATTACACAATGTGAAAGACATTTGTATTTTGAAAAAAGTAGTGTAGAAATTAATTTTGAATGTGGTCTTCAATCACCTATCTCCTACACAAATATAAACTCTGTGCAGAAAGCTCTGGTGTGCCTCTTGTTAGGCCCTTTCTAAATCTCATTCACAAGCATTACTTCCAAGTGTGTCATTACCTGTGCAAATATCCAGAATTCCAGGGAACATTCTGCTTGCTCTTTGCCATGCTTTGATAAGAAAGTCACTATATGCCCTTGGCTTTCAAAGGGGACTGGAGCACAAGAGTAGAGGTAAGTTTTGTCTTCCAGAACACATGGGAATCTTTAATATTACCCCTAAAAACAACATCATGAAAAGGTACTGAAAATATTGCAGATGAAAAACACTGAGAGAGAGAGTATTAGTAAGAAAAAGACAAAAAGGGAATATATTTCAAAAAGTTGAGGGCACTTTTTTTATAGATGACATTGCTCCCTCCAGAAATTGTTTGAAATACATCCATGTTTCTGCCACTTCATATGTATTTTTTTTACTTTATAGAATAAAGGCAATGCAAAATTTCATAAAAAACAATGAAAAAATAAGTTATTACATTACATATTGTTACATTTAAAGTAACTATTCAGAATGCAATATGATGGCATTAAAATTTGTCACTATTAGCAGAAACATTCCTTTTCAATGAACTAAGAGCTAATAATACTATATCTGACTTGCATTTTTCCCTTTTCCCTTGAAAGCATTATCTTTTTCTCATGGTTACTTTTCTCTCATTGCTGAATCAAAATACTGACACCCAAAAATAAGGAAGAAAAGGCTTATTATGCACACAGTGTGTGGAGGTTTCAGTTCATAATCCAATGTCTCCAAGGCAGAGTGGCACATGGCAGAGGACAAGAGTTCATGGCCCAGAAAACAGCACAAGCAACAAGAGAAAAAGAAGAGGTGCACTGAAGGGAGGACTCTTTTCCTCCCTTATATTGTGTGTATACTATCCATCCTAGGGTGGGTGTAACACTCACACCCTTAATCCCAGCATTGGACAATGAGTCATTCACAAACTGTAGAAGCATGCCTCATGACTGCACAAGGATTTGAGAGGACATTGAGACTCAAACTGTAACAGTTGTTTCTCATCCTAGTTTCTTTTTCTTTTGAACAATTTCTTCCCATTTTACAATATCTATTTTACATTTTCGACCTTATTTACTCATTCAGTTACTCACACCAGGGAGACAATGTGAATTTTATTCATGTGAGTCTGATTTACTTCACTTAGGAATATGATTTTATGCTATATTCATTTAGCTGTAAAGGTCTTAGGTACATTCTTCTTTATGGCTTAGCAGTACTTCATTGTGTAAAAATACTACACTTTTTTACCCATTCCTCAGTTGATGGGCATTTGAATTACTTCCAAGATTTAGCTATTACAAATTCTACTGCTATCATGTGTGTTACTGCATTGCATGTGTATTACTGTGGTATTTGGTTTTTCATATTTTAAGTGGCTTTTTGAATTGAGTGCCTGAGAGATCAACAAGATTTTTTGGAAGCATCTTTTGCCTTGCTTGCTCTTGGTTTTGTAGCTTCTATGATTTGGATCAAAGATCAGTTAAGCAACAAAAATTCTCCTACTGCTGTTGGACACCTTTTAATTAGATTCTGTTTCTCTGTGATATGCCCTTGAATCTCATTTTGCTTTGGTATTTTAACCCTCTTTAACTACTTGATGTATTAGTTGATATTTTTAAGTGTCCAAACTTCTATAATCTTGATATCTCAGAGAAGAGAAAATAGCTGAAATAATGTTGATAGAGACAAACCAAATATTTACATACAATAATATACTGCCTTTTTAAAAGGCAAATATACTGCCTTTAAAAGTAGAAAGGGAATCAGGAATAAAAATATGGTAGAATGTGGACTGTATATTGACATAACAGCCAGTACAAACATCAAATATAGCACCTTAATAGGAAAGAAATCAGCAACATTGGCACATTGTACAAAGTTAAACATTAAGACTTTTAATAGTGATTTAATATTAAATAGCTTGCAAAAAGGAAAAATTAAAAATTTTTAAAAAAGAAATATGAGAAGAAATATGAGGGTAATTAGGATAAAATAATCAAAGAATAAAGAAATAGAATTAGGCAAAGTAACACAATCAATAAAAAAATAGAAAACAATGATAAAATGAATGAGGAAATAAAAAAGGAAACTTAAAGACAAAGAGAAACAGAAATAAATCAAAAAAATTATCTGCTAAGGCATTTGGGTGATTTCTTTCTTAGGTCTATAAAATTAGCGTTTACCACATACCAACAGGGTTAGTATATCACACTTAGGGACTATTGTGTTTTCACACTTGCTTTTCTCTGTGAGACTGTTTAGCTCTGCCTTGCCTTTCCCACCAGGCAGCGGTAATCCATGAAGTGTTCTCCCCTTCAAGGCCTACTAATGCCAGTAGTTTTTAGTGTTCATGCTCCTGTGTGCAACCTGCATCACTGATAACTCCAGAAGCTTTGCAGCCTGTGAAGGGCGTGTGAGGTCCCCCACTTTTTCCAAAAGCTCCTCTGTCTGTAGCAGACATCCAAGGTAAGGCATAACCCTGATCATGTTGACAGTTGATGAAACAAAAAAATCACTGAACTCAGTTCTGGAAGTAGGTAGTGAGGAACTCGAAACAAACTACTCAATGTAGTGTAATCGAGTGTCTCTGAGAAAATTCCCTGAGAATTCCTAGCTTCTTAATGTATAAGGTAGGCTCACAATGTCTGCCACACCCTGAGCTCCGCAGAGCATAAATTTCTCAGAGAACCATGAGTAGTCCTTGCATCTCTGTGACTGTCTCCTGTGGTTGTCTCCTTTATAGTCACTGAAGCAGGGTTGCCTTCAAAATACTCAATAGGGATTGTTCTGTGAATTCGGTTTCCCAGAATAGTTCAATCTTAAACAACATGTGTCTACTCCAAATAGTTCCTGATTATGTCACTTAAAATTTGTGGACCCTCCCATACATTTCTTCTTTGACATTAGCCTCCCACATAGAAAAAGTCAATTTCAGATTACAAATTCACACTATATTTGCAGGTTACAATAAATTGAACTTTTTCTATTACCTGTGGGGTTAGTACAACTGGTCCATTTTCTTAAACACTGTGGCTGCCAACTCTCATTGTTCACCTTGTGTTAGCAGAGAGTCCTCTTCTCTGTTATCCGGAATTAGTATTTCAGGCTTTGCTTTTTTTCTCTGCCTTGTCTTCAGTTTCTTTAGTTTCTCTTTGATTTTTATCATTGCTATTGTGCCCCCCCCCCGGAACTCTCCTTTTCTTGTTCTTTGAAAATTTTTTTTCAGGTTTCTTTTCCACACCCTAGAGACTATCAACTTGTTTCCAGCTTTTTACATTATCCATCTTTCTCCCTGTGAAGTTTTCTCTTGTCTTAAAGAGAAAGAAACCAAAAACTCAAGAAATAAACAGTCAGAAAATAACAGCAAAAGCAAAGTGTTGCCAAAATCCTATATAAAATACTAACAAACGGAATGCATGAAATTATCAAGAAGATTACATACCATGACCAAGTAGGATTCATTCTAGGAATGCAGAGATGGTTCTCTTTCTTTGTACAACTAATTTATAAGTGTTTGAACCCAGGGATTTATTCCTTTTCTTTACATTTTCTAATTCATTGGCTAAAGTTCTTCTTAAGAGTCCTCCTTTATTATTTACATTTCTGAAGTATGAGTTGCCCTATTTCTATTTTTATCTATGATTATATTTAGTCTAGACTTCTTTTTGCAATGCTAAGACATTGCTAATTTTATCTTTTCCAAAAGGTAGTGTTTTAATTTTGCTTCATATGTCATTTATTTTAGTTTTCTTCTGTTAATTTTCAGTTCAATTTGCTATTTTAGATGCCCCTATAGCTATTCTCTTTGATTTTTGAAATGCATTTATGGATTATATAAGATATTTCTTCTTTTGGTGAAGGTGTTTTGTTTATTGCTGTAAACTTCCATCACAGAACTATTTATGCTGTATCCTGTATATTGTTTTTGTTTATTTTAAAATGAAAGAAAATAATAAAAATTATGATGCAGAATTTCAAAGAGAAATAATAGGAGGTTAACAATGGCTAATTCCTTTAATTTATCTTTGAGTGTGCCTGGTCATTTTCTTCAGGCCTGTTGCCTTCAGGTCCTGTAGCTGAAGCCCTTTTCTTATTTTCTCTTATTTCCTTTAAAGAGGGCTCCCATAATCTTTGTTAGAGTTTTGCTCCTTTTTTCTAGAAGCCTTCAAGCTAAAGTAGTTTCCACTTAAATATTTCATCTGCAAAAAATTGTTTCGTTTAATGTACTACTTTGATCTGTTGGTTAAACAGGAAAACATTTTAGATTTGGTTTGTTGCTGTTGTTGTTTTCTTTTTATTAGTCTTACCTTGTTTTGAAATATTATCTCACTCTGTAGTTCAGGCTGGCACTGACCTCACTGTGGACTCCACGCTGACCTTAAACTCTGTACAATGTACCTGCCTCCGCATCCTGAATGCTGGGGTTACAGGTATATGCTACCACATTAGGCAGGAATATATTGTTCAATCTCCATATGTTTTTGCTGTTTCCAAATTCCTTTCATTTATTTATTTCTAATTTTATCATCACTGGATCAGAAAAGACACATGATGTAACTATGATTTTTTTTAATATCTCATCTTATTTGGGGGCTTAATATGTGACATGTCTTGAAGGATGATCAGATGCAGCTGAATTGTGTATAATGCAGTTCTTATATGAAAAATTCCTAATGTATTTGTTAAGTGAATTTGATCTAAAGTGGAAGTTAAATCTGCTTTTTCTTTGTTGATTTTTTCATCTATTACATAAAGTGTATGTTGAAGTTCCTGCTCTAGTATACTATGCTTTTTATGCCCCTTCAGATTCATGGATTTTTCTATTGCTATAGCTACCTTTTTATAATTATATCACCATCATGTATGGCTCTCTTTATGATTTTTCATATTAAATCTATTTTATTTAATATAAGTGATCTACTACTGCTCTTTTTTGGTTTCTATTTTCATGTAATATCTTTTTTCTCATTTATTCATTTTCAAACTCAATTTATCCTTATAGGGGAGAAGTAAGTCTCTTCTGTGTAGTATATAGCTAAGTAATGCTATTTTATCCATTTGTCACTTTTTGTTTTTCATATCCCTTAACACATGATTACATTTGTTTTTATTTTCATGTATTCTACATTTGAATCTTCCTCATTAGGACATGTTATTACTGTTAATAATTATGCTAATAAAATATTCTGATATGTTTGCACACTTCATATATTTTCCTGTGTATATATCATGAAATGATCTCACATTATCATTAGATGTGTTTTCCTTCCATTTGAAGAGTTCAGTTTGCCACTTCTGTAATTTACTTCAGGCATTAGTTAATTTCCTCAAAACTTTTTGGAAGTTTTACTAGCTCATTTTCTCCTTCTCTTGGTCTTGTTTTTATTATGCTTATATTAGGTTTCCTGATGATGTCTCTCTCAATTCCAATAGAAATTCTTCATTGTTTTTCTTTTCTTTTTTTTTTTAATTTTTTCTTCAATGAATAGGTAATTTCATGTGTTCTGTTTTTAATCTCTGATTCTTTCCTCAGTTTGATCATTCCAACTGTGGAAGCATTCTATTGCAAATTCCCACTGACTGTTACATATTTTTTATCTAAGATTTCATTTAGTATTTATTAATTTATTTCTTTTTGAAATATCTCACAGTATTATTAATACACTTTAATGTTCACATATTTAAAAGCTTAAAATAATTATTCTGAATCTTTTCTTTGATATTTTATAAGCCTTCCATTAGTAGAGGTTTCTTAATTTATTTTGAAGGTCATGACATCTTGAGTCTTAGTAATTCTTCTATCCTTGTATTGATTTTCATTTCTTTGTAGAGATACTCATGCATTTCAGGTTTACATGTGTTCTTCATTAACGTAACGCTTCATTATATACTGTCAATATAAATCTGGATAAGCCAGCTGGTATTTACCCCAGTAAACTGGTATCTCTGGATGACTGAATAATTACTTCCATGAATTTGAGTTAAAAAGTTGTTCAAGGCATTCTGCTCAGCAAGAGCTGTGTAATTAGGCAGCAATATTTTCTTTAACATTGCAATAGTCTCTGATCCTGCTTGCTCATAGAGGGTATTCTTTCCTAAAATGTTCCACAACTTGATTTCAGCAACTGCAAAGTGCTGAAAGAGAAACCCCCTAGTTGAGTGAATCATAAGGATAAATCACTTACTATGCTTAGGAGACATGCATGACTGAGATTGGCTTCCTTTAATATGTAGGTTCTGCAAGCGAGTTTGGAGTATTAACCAAGCATCGATTATATTCCTGAGTTGCAGACATGCTTATTGTCATCCTTTGTTTTGGGAGTTGATTTCTCTTGGGATTTGTGGATGCAAATTGCAGTTTAAAAGTGCAGGACTGGTCAAACCAGGGCTTACCTATAATAATTTCTACTGTTGTTTTTGTCCTTCCCTAGGCAAACTTCACAACTGATATGAGTACTGTTTAATCTTTCATTTGTGGCACACTTAAAATATGAATGTTGTTAAAATTTGCTGTGAGAGCCTTTTCCCTCCCTGCATGGGACTCAGTGTATGTACTGAGGCTCATTTGCTTCTCCTCCTACCTCCTGCAAATAATTCTCTTGTTTGATGTGTATGAATTGGACAATCTTAGATGCAAGATTTAAATGGAATTATGTAGTATTTGTTCATCTCAGACTGATTGATGTCACTTAGCATTCCACAGGTTCATTTAAAGTTTTGTACAGAAGGAATTTCCTTATTTTTGCCTTTTATGTATTTTTCAAATTAATTATTTGTAAATTTGGATGTAGAATTATTTGAATACTATGTAATTTATTTTGTACTACATGACATTTTGGAACACAAACTCATTAATTTTGTACCCCAAAAAAGAGATGACATCCAAAAAGGTGTGTTTTATTTAGGCTGGTAACCAGTGGCAAAGTAGCATTGGGATTTGCCAAACCATGCAACTAGGTTAGATATTTGGGAGGCTTATGAAGGAAAAAAAAAATGCAATGCGGGGGTGGTAGGGGATAAGGGTGAAGAAGGCTTTTGTTCTCTTATTTGGCTTGGGCACAGAATTCCTTGCTTAGTCAGCGGCTTTTACAGAAATTTTTGTAGCTAGTGATCTGCAAGCTCCACTTTTAGGGATCTTGGCAACTTGCGGTCAGCTAATTCCAGGAACAATTGTCTTTCACATAGAGGGACAAAGTTTGAGACAGAGTACAGGGTTACCAGGAAAATGATGCATACTGAACAGGATGGCAGCACTTTGATTAGAGCACAATTGAGATAATTAACACTCACTTTACCTAATATACTTAAAATTTCTGGTCAGAATAACTAAGTCTACTCTATGGATAATTTTCAACTTCTATGTCATTATGGCCTACAGTCATTATATTATATAATAAACTTTTCAAATCCTGCTCCTGTGTCACTGAAATTCTATATTATTTGAAGTGAATAGTTCAATTTGTGTTCTCCTCTACTGCCTCCAACTTGGGAAAATCATGATTTTATTCTTTGCTATTATAAATCTACTTTTTAAAATGAAATGTAACTATCTGCTTTACTTTCATTCTTCAGAGACCCCAAAGCTTCTCCTGGTGAACACGAAGAGTCACTGTGAGGGGACAGTGGAAATCTTTCACCAGGGTTCTTGGGGCACCATCTGTGATGACAGCTGGGACCTGAGTGACGCTCAAGTGGCGTGCAGACAGCTGGGTTGTGGAGTGGCCCTCAATTTCCTGATTTCTGCTCATTTTGGGGAGGGTTCAGAGCCCATCTGGCTGGATGAGGTGAACTGCACAGGAGAGGAGTCCCACATAGGGGAGTGCCCTTCTGCTGGTTGGGGGAAACACAACTGCAAGCACACAGAAGATGTTGGAGTCATCTGTTCAGGTATGGTCAGTACATTATCCACAGAGGGAGAAGAATGAAGAGTCCAGGGACTTATGATACCTGTGAACTAGGAGGGGAATGTGCCTTAGAGTACTTACAAGTTTGTCCATAGACCCTGACTACTCAAAGAAGCTGTGGATTATGGACCTCATTTAATTTGTACTTATAAACCTCAATTGATATTCATTCCTTCTCTAGTGATCGTACCTGATCTTATGGTAATCTACTGATAGTTATCACTCTGATGATACATTGGTTATACCATAGTCTAGAAATATTCCAGTTAGAATCAACTTGTCTTTCTTTTCTTTTTATCACATACTTATAATTCAAATCAATTGCAAATCTCCACCCACAGTCACTTTGAAATAGTAAGGCTGCCATAGAAAAAAAGGAACAATTTCTGAGTTACATTTTGCACAGTGGAATTGTTTCTACATGTATATATCATAACGCACCGTTTTCTTATACGTTAGTAGGTATATAGTTCTGAAGATATGATATATAATATTTATAAGTTTATGTGAAATTGAAAGACTTTTATAAATGCAGACATAAATATATTCATTAGACTGTAAAAATGCCTGGATCATATATTCTTTTTCTATAAATTCTACAATAGATTCTCTTAAATTTTTTTCAAAGCATGTGTGCAAACTCTAACTCTGAAGAACACTTATCCATGTGCTAAATAAGTATTGATTGCAATAACATCTTAATGTGTAGCATACTAATGTAAGAGATAACATTATATATCTGTTTTCAGTGCCTTTAGTGATGTGTGTTTGGAGATGTGTTTGATGAAAAGGGACACAGAAAGAGAGGAAAATACCCACTCTGACAGTCATTATCAAAGACATGCCCTAATGACATAAAAATCTCTTCATTCCATAATATTCCCACCACTTCTTCATAGCAAATTTGAATAAACAGCAAACCCTTAGTTTTTGGGCTTTGTGGGACTTGCCAAAGACAAATTAACACTCATGGTAACTACGTTAGCACTGAAAAAGTGAATGAAAATTGTAAAGAGTAGAAAGCTAGTTTAGTCCTCAAAGAAAGAAGATTTAATCTTTATGAACCTGAGTGATCAAGTTATCAGATTAAAGAAAAAAATTACCATATCCCCCAAAATTAGTAAGTGACGAAAACAAAGGACAGAGACACATATAAAATCAGAGGTAGGCTTAGAAAAAGAGACTCCAAATTCAGCAGAGTCAGATCACTCACAGCTACAACATTAAAGTCTACTGGGGCCACAGAGGAAGAAATAAAGATATAATAGAGATGAAAGATGGTAAGTGACACCATGGTCATCCTTCTTCTGAATCCCTATTATATTGAGCTGTATAATTCTAACTATGATGAAATAAAAGGAAACATTTCCACTTGTCAAACGCCCATATTCTATGAGAGTTGAAAAAAGTAAAAGATATTTTTGTAAGTCTTACACTTTAAGATTTTTTTGTGACTAAGGACTCTCTCTCTTGCATATAAAATATGTTTGAAAATGAAGGAAACCTGAAAGATAACACAGTAGAAATAATTACAGAGAAGTCTGAGAAATTATGTATATTAAGCATGAGATGAAGAAAGAAGAAATGTGCAGTCATATGTGGTAGGAGGTTCCATTTGGAGCACTTAACAGGGTCTCTACAGTTAAAGTCGGGTTTTAAACCATGTTCTTTAACTCTGTAACCTACACCAAGTAGCATTTTTTAATTTTTTTGTTTCTGTTTTGTTTTGTTTGCTTCTACTTTCATTATGTTTTTGTTGTTTTTGTGTTTCAAATAAACTACTTTATTGCAAGCTGTTACTATGCTCTAAGCCAGACAACTGTAAAAATCCTTTGTTGAATCTAGAACAATGGCCAATAATTTTTTAAACAAAAACAAAAACAAAATAAAACAATGGAATATAAGTAATGACATAGAATTTCAATACAAAACATTAGGAAATTAACTCTAGCTAATGTACTGCATAATGTTGTCTTCTAAGTAGTTGTTCTGATTACAGGATTAAGAATTGAAAAATGATCAGTCAAACAATTTAAGTAAAAAGAATTCTTTTGAATGAACTAAGAGATTAGTAGTACTGTTATCTATCTTGTATATGTGAGTGCATGATCTTTTTGCTTCTTTGTTTTTCCCTTTCTCCTATCCCAGTTGTTCTTTCCTTTCGATCGATTTCCTTTCCTTTCATTTTCACAATACGTATTGTACATTTTGAATCTTATTTACTCATTTAGTTTTTTTTTTTTTTTAAACTAGAGAGACAGTATGATACATATACATGCCAGTCTGATTTATTTTACTTAAAAGTATGGTCTCAAGTTCCATCCATTTACCTATAAAAAGTCTCAAGTTTATCCTTCTTTATGAGTAATACACCATTGTATTAAAAAAAAAAAAACACACATCTTTTTTATCCATTCCATGGTTGATAAGCATCTGGGTTATTTCCAAGATTTAGAATTATAAATTGGCTGCTATAAACATGGGTCCACATATATCACTGTGCATGATGCTTTCAGTTCTTCTGGAAAAATAGCCAGAGGGGAATAGCTAGATTGAATAGGACTTCCGTTACTAGTTTTTTGGTGGTATCAGTACATTAATTTCCATGGTGGTTGTACTGGTCTACATTCCCATCACCAGTGAAGAAGGGTTCCTTTTTCCTCACAGCCTAACCAGCATATGCTATTAGGTGATTTCTTGATGACAGCCATTCTTTCTGAAGTGAGATGGAATCTCATTGTTGTTTTAGTTTGCATTTCTCAAATGACCAGTGACATTGTACATTTCTTCATACATTTATTTGCCATTTGTATATCTTCATTTAAGAAGTGTGTATTCATCTCAGATGTCCAGTTTTGGATTTAGCCATTGAATTTGGGGGTGTCTTATTACATCTCTCTATATTCTAGCTAAAAACCATTTATCTGATTGACAGTTGGATAAAATTCTTTCATATTCTGTGAGGGGTTTTTACTATATAGGTGATTTCTTTTGAAGCAAAAAATCATTTTAATAAAATGAGATCACAATTGTTGATTCATTAGAGTAATTCACATGCAGTTTGCTCTTTGTTTATGAACTCTTTGCCTACCCCTGTGTCTTACAGATTTCGATGTACCTTGTATTCCAGTATATTTAGTGTTTCTCTTTTAATATTTAGACCTTTGATATATTTCGGTTTTAGTTTAGTGCATGGTGACAGACATGGGTCCAGTTATAGTCTTAGGCATGTGGAAAGCCAATTTTTCCATCACCATTTATTCAAGAGGCTATCTTTCTTTTAGTGAATACATCTGAATGCTTTATCAAAGATAAGGTGGCTGAATATGTTTGTAATTGTGTCTGCATCTTCTAGTCTGTTCCACTGATCCTCAGGTATATTTTTTACTTTGTCTTTTACTCATAACAATCTGATTTTATCACATTAACTTTGTAGCACAATTTTAAGCCTAGGATTGTCATGTTTCCTGGCTTGCCTTCGTTGACCAGAAAGGTCTTTTCTATTCCAGATCTCTTTTGCATTCCAATGAATTTTAATAATTATTTCACTAGATCTGTGAATATTCTAATGGCATTTTGTTTGGGGTTGCACTAAATCGGTAGACAGTTTCTTCGATATGCTCATTTTCATAATGTTGTTTATTCCTATCCAGTGAAAGGAATATCTTTACATTTTCTGACAGTACCTGCAAGATCCTTTTGCAGAGTACTGTAGTTTTCACTATAGAGATCTTTTACACTCTTTGTGAGATTGATTCCTAAGAATTTCATTTTTTTTTTTTTTGGATCCTATTATAAAAGTTTCATAAGTTCATAAGTTCTATCTCAGTGAATTAGTTTTTGTGTAAGAATGCTATTGATATTTAAATGCTGACTTTGTATTCAGCTACACAGTAGAATTTGTTTATTAAATTTATTTGTTTTTTGCTGGTTTTCTTTGTAGACTACCAAGTCATCTACCAAGAATGATAACTTATCTTCTTTCTTTCCTATACTTACTCCTTTTATTTCTCTCTCTTGTCCAATTTCTCTGGCTAACATTTCCAGAGCTGTATTGAATAGGAATACTGCTAGTGGACATTCTGAATTGCTCATGATTTAAGAGCAAAAGATTTCAGGTTTTGTCCATTTATTAGGGTGTTTACTGTGGTTTGTCATATATGCCTTCGTCAAATTGCGGTAGCAATCATCTATTACTGTTTTCTATATGAATAAGTGTTGGAGTTTATCATAAGATTTTTCTGCATCTATTAAGATGACCCTGTGATTTTTTGTCTTTGGCTCTGTTGATGTAGTGTATTATGTTTTTGGTTTGCATATTTTTAGCCATCCCTGCATCCCTGAATTCCCTGAATAATACATGCTTCAAGGAATGGCTCAGGAGAATTACTTCATTTTTAGTGTTATTACAGAGTTTGAGGTGTATTTAATCGTTATTAAATTTCTTTTAGAATTCAGTTATTAATCCATCAAACCTGGACTTTTCTGAGTTGGTAAGTTTTTAATTACAATTTCAATCTCTGTAAACAGATACTTGGTTTCTCAAAATTTTTATATATTCTTGATTCAGCTTTGGTAATTCATACTTTCTTGGAATTTGTCCATTTCCTTTGCATTGTCTCTTCTATGCAAGTAAAGATTTTTAAAGTAAGTGTTAAAGATTTTCTGAATTTCCACAGGATCTCTGTTAATTCTACACTTTTTATTTCTCTTTGCATGAATTTTAGTTTTTCTTTCCTTGGTAATGTTGGCTAGTTGTTTATCAATTTTTTTTATTGTTTCAAAGAACAATATCTGATTCATTAACTTTTTATTGTATTTCTCAGTGTCTGTTTTATTCATTTATGCTCTGATCTTTTTAATAACCTCCCTTCTTTGAGAATTGATCTTTACTTGCTATTCTTTTTCTAGAAGCTTGAGATATAGCCTTCGGTTGTTTATCTGTGATCATTTTGTATTCCTATGAGAATTCAGTGATATATATATATATATATATATATATATATATATATCACTGAATATAGATAAATAGTTAGATATAGATATATAAATCTGAATATATATATATATATATATATATATATCCCTCTTAAGACTGCTTTCATTGCTCCTCCAGGTTCTATTATATTGTATCTGCATTTTCATTTAAATGTAGATATCATTTAATTTCATATTTAATTTCACCTGTGACCAATTGGTTTTTATGAGGATATTATTTAATTTCAATGCATTTATTGAGTTTTTGCAATTCTTTGCCATTAATTTCCAATTTCAATGCTCTATGGTCAGATAATATGCATAGAATAATTTTGATTCCTTTGCATTTACTTAAGTATGTTTATAGGCTAGTATATATTCTATTTTAGGGAAAATCCCACGTCAAGCTGAGACAAATGTGTATTTTGATATTAGATGGAGCACTTTTAATTTCATTTGTTCACATATTTGATTCAGTTCTGTTATTTCACTGTTGACTTTTTGTCTACTTGATCTGTGTCTTTGTGGCAATGGGAAATTAAGGTCCCCTGTTAAAGTTGTGTTATTGTGTATTTGATTTTTCTCATCAATTAGTATTTGTCTTATACGCTTGGACATTCTTGTACTTGGTGCATATACATTTATGACTGTTATCTCTTCCTTTTAATTGTTTCACCTAATGAGTATGTAGTGACCTTCATTATCTGTATTGAATATTTTTGGTTTCAAATTCATATTGTTTTCAAACAAAATATCCCTACTTTTTTGTATGCGTGTGTTGTATGGAAAATTATTTTTATCCTTTGCCTTTTAGTTATGTTTCTTTTTGATTAAATATGTTTCATGTATACAGCATATTGGTGGATCTTATTTCTTTATCCATTCTGGCAATCCATTTATTTTAATTGCTGAATTGAGGCCATTTGCATTGATGATTATAATTGCATTTGTGTATGTCTATATATTGGCTTATCTTTGTCATGATATTATCCCTTTGTTGGATTCCTGCTTTTTTTCCCTTTGTTTAATTGCTTGTTCTGCCTGCTGGTTAGTTTCTGTTGTTGTTTTGGGAATTGTGGTCTGTTTTATCTCTATCTAGAATATCTTTCAGTACTCTTTGTAGAGCTTGTTTGGTGTACGTGTATTTTTTCAGTTGTTCTTTGTCTTGGAAATATCGTATTTCTCTATTAATTTCAATAAATAGTTTTGAACAATACAATTTGAAGATGTTTTGTTTCTTGCTTTTTTTCTGTCTTTTTGAGATGGGGTCTCACTATGCAATTCGGGCTGATGTTGAGCTCACCTTGTAGCCCAGGTTACTTTCAAATTTGTTATGATGCTCCTGCCTCAGCTTCCTAAGTGCTAGTATGTCAGGTGTGTGCCACCAAGCCAAGTGGAAGTTCTTTCCTTTCAGTGCTTGAAATAATTCACTGTAAGCCCAGGTTGCTTTCATATTTGTTATGATGTTCCTGCCTCAGCTTTCTAAGTTCAAGGATGTCAGGTGTGTCCCACCATGCCAAGTGGAAGTTCTTTCCTTTCAGTGCTTGAAATAATTCACTGCAAGTTGGTTTTTACTTGAGGGTTTGCGTTCAGAATTTGGCCATCATTCTAATGTAGTTTCCTTGATAGATGTTCTCTTTCTTCTCTCTAACAGCTTTTAATATTCTGCTTTATGCCGAATATCTGGGATTATGACTATTATATGTTTGTGTGTAGTCTTACTTTAGTTATGATTGTTTGGAGTTCTATACGAATGTTTGGAGTTCATTTATCTGTGTATCAGATTCTGTTCCCATACTTGAGAACATTTCTGGTATTACTTCTGCAATAATTTATTTATGTCATTTACATTGACCCCTGCGTTATCATTGACACCTATACATCGTATAATGTTTTTCTTTACATCACCTTGAAGCTGTTGAATTGATATTTTATGGTTTCTTGTTGGTTTTTTTGTAATTGTAAAAACAAAACATAAAAAAATGATAGAAATGGTACAGAGTTTCAATAAAAGCATGGGAAATTAATACTAATTAATATATTGCATATTGTTATCTTAGAAGCATGACAAAAATCCTTTCCTTCTAGCACATTTCTTTCTGGGACACTTGATCAGAATGAGATAGCTTTGCCTCTAAGTGAAATGTATACAAAAACAACATTAAATAAACCCTGCAGAAGCCTCTCAGATTTAAACAAAAAACTTTCAATAAAGCAGAGACTATTTGAGAGGGTGTTAATTTTTAGCCTACTGTCTAGGTCAGTCCTCAGTAGTGGTCTGAAGTCTTTCACTGATACTCCTCATCAAATATAACTGTGTCCTTAGGAAAGGAGGCACAGTAACAATCATAGGGAAGTTAGCCATGTAAAGACAGAGGCAGGGATTGAAGTGATGCATCTATAAGCCAGGACAAAACAAGTATATCAGACACCAGCAGAAAAGAGGGTGACATAAAAAAGAATCCCCCTCAGACCCCACATAAATGAACCAGTCCAGCACAGAACAAACAACATACAAAATCAAGTTAATACGAAACAGAGGTTTAATTATAATATTGCAAAAGCAGGGTTGGCGTGTGGCCAGTGAGCTCACTGAGAAGAACTAGCTCAAATCAATATTCTCACCTTAGAGACTTTACTTTGCCCATACATACAGTGGTAAACTGATTCCCCAAAATAATTAATTCACAGGTTTATATAATCTAGGTCAATAAAGATATTAGCATTTGTTTCTGGGGTAAGCTAAGATTCACGGGGTCAAGAGGCAAATAGCAAGTGCATGCCAAGTTCCCAGGGAGGGCAACATCCCTGTACACAATGCACTGTAAGTCACCATTATCATCTCCACCACTTTAGTCATCCAAGTCAGGCCCTATGCTACCTACTTCTCCTTGACCTTCTTTACAATATCAGTTTGTAAGTGTCTTGAAATTTTCACAATTATTTCTTGTGAACTTTACAATCTCATGCAAAATAGAATAGAATTCATTACATTGACATTGAAATTGGTATTTATGGTCATTTGTTAATGAATACATTAATTTTTTTTCTGCCTTTCCATTTAAAACACTAAGATCTTCAAAACATTCATAATATAGTTAATTTTACGTAGATCCTATATGCTATACTAGCCCTGATTTTCAGTTAAGCATCTCATAGTGTGTGGAGTAAATTCTTATGCTGGGCACTGTGTCAAGAAACCATGCTTATTCTCAGTATTCTCCTCTCCTTGGTCACATGTGCCTCCCACAAGGCAAGTGATCATCAATTGAACCATCTCTAGAATTTGTCATCTTCTTATTATCAAAGTAGCTTAGGAGAGTACAGAGGCTCAACTTTGTGGAAAGTGCTTTGTAAAGAGCAAATATAAAAAGAATGAAGCAGGAACTAGAAAAAAATGTTTAGATGAATTGCAATGGTAACCAAAATCTCATGTGCTTTTTTTGAGAAATTTACCTATTCTGTGATATCTGCCAGCTTTGTATATCAAATATATTTGAATTGGCCTTCTGCCACGTATAATTAGAATTTTTGCTGATATATCCAACAGTATATATTATATTAAATATTTTGTGCTTTAACAAATTCCTCACAAATTTGACTTGTATTATATCTCAAAATTCAAAGAAACAATTCCAATATAAATGTTGTATACAGCTCAGATGGAGCTGGCACATAATTTTGCTTCAGCCCATGGTCTTTGAAGGCAAATCTCCACCATCTGAAAATTTTTGTATCACACTCAAGCCATTATTTATTGCATTCCTCATGATCAAGTTAGAGGACTGCACGGACACATTAATCAGATATTTGTTTATCCATATTTTGGGGATGTAGATGAATCATACAACTCAAAATCTGAAATTTTGTATTTGACTATAAGTTCTGCAGAAGGAAAAATAAGTAGAATATGAAGCATAAATTTTACTTCTCAGTGGATTCTTATATGAGCAAAGAAAAGCATAAGGAAAAAGTAAACATTAAAATGGTTCCTTTTTACTCAAACACCTAGTAAAGCAGAAGACAAGAAATTATTTTCAAAGACTCAGTTACTATAATGACAGTTAAATTATAGAAGAACTTAACCAGATGCCATGGTTTATGCCAATGCCCTCTCTCAAGCCTCATAGAATCAAGGATACAGCCAACTCTAGCACCTGTGATTGGTTTATTGTCTAATACTCAGATTGGTGGCAAAAGTATTACACTTGCCCAGGGATAAATGTAACATGCAGTGTAATGACAGAAAGAAGGCCTGTCCTTCTCTTTTGCTGTTCACACTTAGTACTTACACTGGCCACTATGCCACCCTGTTGCTTGGAGCCAACTCACTATGGACTGAAACCTCCAACCTCTAAGAAATTAGCCTTCCCTTCCCTAATTTCTGGAAATGGGTTTTTGGTCCCAACAGTTAAAGAGAAAAGTAACCAAGACACCAAATATCACAGCATTATCTAGAATAGAACTTCTAAAATTGCTGGTGATGTTTCATTCAAATGTGGAATTTTATTTGTCTTCCTGAAACATAGAAATGCACCATTTGTTGGATATTTGTAAGTCTTCAATGTAAAGTATAAGGCCATTTGTAAATAATGATAATTTACCTTCTTCCTTTCCTATATTTATTCCTTTGTTTCTCTTCTCTAATTGATCTGGCTATTGTTTCCAGAACTATGTTGAATATGAATGGTAATAATGAGCATCCTTGTGATCTTATTGACTTTAGAATGAAAGTTTTCAGTTTTTGCCCATTTAATATGACGTTATCTGTTGGTTTGTTTTAAATGATTTTTTTTCAGATTCTGATAAAGACTATATATTCCAGTCTTCTGTAGGTTTTTAATTATGCATGCATGTTGGATTTTGTCAAATGATTTTCTGCATCTTTTGAGATGATCATGTCATTTTTTTGGTTCTGCTAATATGGAGTATTAACTTTATTGATTTGCATATTTTGAACCATTCCTGTATCCTTGAGGGATCCTACTTAGTTGTATGGTATAACATTCTTGATATTTTGCTGCATTTTGTTTGATAGTATCTTATTAAGAATTTTTTGCATCTATGTTCATTAGGAAAATTGGCCTGTAGTTTTCTTTTCTGGCTGTGTTCTTTTGTTTTAGAGTCAGGGTAATTTTTGTTTACAGGTATGATTGAGAAAGTACTACATCCCTTTCAATTTCTTTAAAGAGCTTCTGTATTAATAGTGGTAGTTCTTCTCTAAATTGCTTGAAAAACTCAAAATCCATCAGGACCTGGGATTTTCTTTGTCTGTAAATTTTTAATTGTCATTTCAATTTCATTGACTCATATTAAATCATCTTCTTGACTTAGTTTTAAAAATTTGATTATGGTTAGAAATCTATCCATTTTATCAGTATTTTCTATCATATTAGACTATATATTCTCACAGTAGGTATTCAAGATCTCCTGGATTTCTGTAGAATCCATTGTGATTTCCTCCTTTCTAAATTCGTAATTGACTAAGTTTGTGTCTTTTCTTTCCTCTTTTATGGATAAATGTATGCAACTTAAGGCCATATTTATATGTGAAATAAATTAGACCCATATGTGTAAGGATCATATTGTCTCACTACTTTGAGAAATTAAGTGAATAAATTAAGTGAAAATACATGGTAGATATTGTGAATTGCAAAAAAAATGTTCAAAAGAAAAGACAAGGGAAGGATATAGGACGAAAGGGAAAAATATATATTTATACAAAATATAGTTGCTAGTTACTACAACTAGGTCCTCTTAGTTCCTTGAATAGAAACTTTTGTAACAATTTAGTTTAGACAACATATTATGCTTATATCTTGTACACTAAATAACTGCTATAAAGAAAAAATACACAATGTTTTAGTTACTGTAACTCTCCCACAAACCTGTTTTAACATTGTTTTATTAATTTTTCTCTTTAAAATAAAAATAAATGTAACATTAAATGTAACCAATAAATAAAAGAGAAAAATAAATTTCAGACAAGTGTGAATACTAATTGACATAGAAATTCTGATTAACTCCTACACAACTGGCCACCCTCAATGGTTTGCTGTACTGAAAATTAATTCCCAGGTGTATCCAGCTGGAAATCAGAAGATGTAAAAAAGGAAAAAAGAAGCATCCACTGGCATTCAGGGATTTTGCATAGCCTAGGAACAAGGAAAATGATATGTATGGCACTTTCCCAGTAATACTGATGGCTATTTATTAATGACACCACCACCACTTTCATTAATTTTAATTTTAAATGACAGTGAGATTAGTTATATTAGGTTGAAATTTTTGTCTGAATTCTTATTTTCCACATAAAAATATTATAGTCATATCTTTATGATCATAACATGGGCTGAAATTCTGTTGAGAAAAACAATCAAGGCCAAGATATTTCTTTACAAAGGCTGTTACAGAATAAATATTTACCTATATTGAAGTTCCCCTTAAAAACTCTGAATCAAATCTTGAAATTTTTTCTGATCATTTTTAATATGTAGCTTCATTTATCATTCAAATATTACTCTCTAGGAGTAAAGTAATCTCTCAAAAAAATAAAGGACAGAGAGAGTGAGAGAAAGAGCAAGAGAGAGGCAGAGAGAGAGAGAGAGAGAGAGAGAGAGAGAGAGAGACAGAAAGAGAGAGAGACAGAGAGAGAGAGAGAGACTGCCCAATGCCTTAATGTCTTCTAATGTAGCTTCTAATTTTTCTTTCTTCCTATATAATAGAAATCACTTTGCAATGAAACTAATTTTTCCATCAGTTTCAAACTATTTAAATGGAAATAAATATGACTGCTGAGTGTGTACATAGGTTAAAATGACTAGCTAACTATAATCATTATTATATGGAAATTAAAATATATCTATAATAGTGTTATAGATACGCATAAATTTATTCAACATTAAGTTTATATTGAGAGAATAAATACAGAATTACAGAATAAGGTAGATTGTAAAAAACAGAAATGCAGACATGATACATAAGAAAATAGAATAACATGTCTAAATATATTTATATACTTAAACATGTATTCATATCTATATATCTACATGTACATCTAAAACTATATTTGTATCTAAATCTATCTATACCTGGTATTCAGCTATTCAGAACCAACCTGCATATTACCTCAGAATTTTTATTTAGATATTTGCATATGCAAGACTCATTTTCATTCCACTTGGTAAATTCTCATCACATGCCCAAACACTGGGGGGAAAATATTTCATACTACTGACTGTCACATGATGATGGCAAATTCCACGTCTAGACAGGTTAATTTATCTTCTCATTCTTCTTCTCTCTCTCTCTCTCTCTCTCTCTCTCTCTCTCTCTCTCTCTCTCTCTCTCTCTCTCTCAGGATACATGCATCTTGTTGGAGAAGGACGCTGCTCAGGCCGAGTGGAAGTGAATTCCGGAGGACATTGGATTCCAGTGTCTGATGTGAACTTCACTTTACCTACTGCCCAAGTCATCTGTGCAGAGCTGGGGTGTGGCAAGGCTGTATCTGTTCTGAGAAATGTGCCTTTCAGAGAGGACAGAGGATCGATGTGGCATGAAGCATTCCAGTGTGAGGGTAAGGAGTCCCAGCTGTGGTTCTGCCCCAGATCACCCTGTCATGGAGACAGCTGCCACCGTAGAAGAACTGTTCAAGTTATCTGTTCAGGTAAGACTTAGCAGAACTTCTGTATACTATACTGGTATAAGGATAAATGTGTTAAACCCTGTCTTCTTCTGCCAGATCTCACTGAAATTCGACTCATGAAAAATGGATCTTCTCAGTGTGAGGGTCAGGTAGAGGTGAAAAGTTCTGCGGGCTGGAGAGCACTCTGTGCATCCCACTGGAGCACGGCCAATGCTGATGTCGTGTGCCACCAGCTGGGCTGTGGAGTCACTGTCTCCACCCCAAAAGGAGCATACTTTGTGGAAGAAGGGGATGAGATCTGGAAAGCCCAATTTCACTGTTCGGGGCATGAATCCTTCTTGTGGAGTTGCCCTATGACTGCTCTTGGTGTTCCTGCCTGTGCCCATGGGAACACAGCCTCTGTGGTCTGCTCAGGTAAGAATGCTGTCATGGTGAGTATCTGAGCACTTCTCTGGATGTGACTGGAGTCCCATGTCTCTGAGATTGCAAGGAGAGAACAGGGAGAGAGCAGGGAAAAGTGACCTTAAACTTTAGAGTTATATAAGCATCTTACTTGTCATTAATTACTCAAATAAAGATGAATATTCAGATAAATATATAAAAATAAATGTTACCATGTTATTTCAATTTATACAGAAACAGGTGTAAAATAAGTGTAGAGTCTGTTAGGTACGTTTACCTCCACCAAAAGGAATGTTACTGCTTCCATCAATCATAGCCTGTACATATCATCAATCACTCAGCTCTCATCTCCTGCAAAGAAACCACTTTAACTTGTATCACTAAGGAATAATTTCCTTTAGTTTTTATCAGATCATTAATTTTAGCCACACAGCTGAAATATCTGAAATGGTAGCAATGGAAATAATGAGAGAGATCAATAAGTTCATTGGCAAATTTAAGGCAGACATAATGTTAGTTATTATTGTAATGTAATTCATTCTTAATGTTTGAATTTAAACAAAAAAAGTATAGAGAAGTCAAAAGTAAATATCTCCATATAGAGGTAGGAATCTGGAGATAATAAATCACCACAGCTGCTTCACAGTTTCTATTCTAGATACCATCACTATTCTAGATACCAGAATTCTATTCTAGATACCATCAATAATATAACTAAGATTCCTGATCTTTCACCCCACGTATAGAATACAAAACCAAACTGCGGCCCCAGTGCAAGGACTCCCTGCCTGACACAGCAGGTTCCACAGCCTCAGAGGTGCAGGATGTCAATTGCTCAGGTGAGCATGTCCCCAGAACACAACCTTCTCCTTTCAATGTCAACAACACTAACCTGTCTGTTACTTTCCTCAGAAAGCAGACAGCTGCGCCTGGTGAATGGGGGTAGTCGCTGTGCAGGGAGAGTGGAGATTCTGCATCAGGGATCCTGGGGCACCATCTGCGATGACAGCTGGGAGCTGAGTGATGCCCACGTGGTGTGCAGACAGCTGGGCTGTGGAGTGGCCCTCAATGCTATGGTCTCTGCTCACTTTGGGCAGGGATCAGGGCCCATCTGGCTGGATGAGATGAACTGCACAGGAAAGGAGTCCCATGTGTGGAACTGCCCTTCCCAGGGCTGGGAGCAGCATGACTGCAGGCACAAGGAGGATGCAGGGGTCATCTGCTCAGGTCTGTGCTCACACACTGTCCACAGGTAGGAGAAAAAGAAAGGGCTTCCAAGATGCCCTCTGACTATAGGATGGCACTTGGGACAGTGGCTGAGTAGGTCGCAGGTAGGAAGGCTCCTTCCCCATTGTTTTTCTTCTAGCAGAAGAAAAGATGAGATGCTTTCACTTCCTCCTGCAGTTGAGTTTCTTTTCCTTCCTTTCATCTTTCTCACATGACAGACATTTCCTACAGTATTCATCAGTTTCCTGTGGAAAACACTTTGAAGCCATTCTGTTAGATACCTATTGCTGCTGTAACAAATTACCATACAGTTAGTACCTCAAACAAAGTGAAAGCAAAGACACAATCCTCTGAAGATCAAAGAATACTCATATCCATGCCTGTACTAGATTCTAGACACTGCCTGAATTCCTCCTCTCCATCAAACCAAAACCAATACAATTATGTAATCTTCTAAGATAATAGCTCCCTGCAACCAATGTCATAAATACATGATCTCCTTGTTGGGATACAGAATAAAGATGTTATGAGATGGGACTCACCAATTAATCCAGAAATCTAGCAACTGAGATCACTAGGATAATCTAACGACTGAAATGTCTTCACTTAATCTGGGCTTCAAAGCCCTTTTGCCAAGTGAGGCAATGCACTCATAGGCTCTAAGGTTAATGAAATGAACACATCGGATTCTGTGCTGCACTAATCTATCTTCCCCCCACTGTCCTTACTATCATCCAGAGTCATTCAGGAGTTTACTTAGGAAGCAGGAATTAGCCTTTAACTGCTGTAGAGCTTTCAGGCCAGAATCTCTGCATTTCTCTACCTTACTGTGGCAGAAATTGAATGCCAAATTCAAGATGGCAAACCAGGTAAATGGCAAAGGCATTTCAGTATTTCCATGTAAAAGTTAAGCACTCCACACATTCAACAGTGAGTTTCCACTCCTTATAAGGCAAAAAGACCACAGAGAGTTGACAGATTTCTGTGCCTTGTTCTGTTTCAGAGTTCCTCGCTCTCAGGTTGGTGAGCAAAGACCAGGAGTGCTCTGGGTGGCTGGAGATTTTCTACAATGGAACGTGGGGCAGTGTCTGCCGCAGCCCAATGGATGACGTGACCTTGTCTGTGATCTGCAGACAGCTGGGCTGTGGGGATAGTGGGACCCTGAACACTTCTGTTCCTGTGAGGGAAGATTCTAGACGGCAATGGGTAGATGGAATCCAGTGTAGGAAAACTGATGCCTCTCTCTGGCAGTGTCCTTCTGATGCTTGGAAACAAAGATCTTGCCTTCCAAGGGACACAGCTTACATCACGTGTGCAGGTGACCTACTGTCCATTTATGTGCATCCATCTCACCCCTGTAGGTTTCTATTAGAGAAATTTCATGTTTTCATATGTGAATGCTAGTTTTCAATACGTCTACATAATGAATTTTGAATTTTAGTTTATTTAATCCATAGATTCCTTTCTTGTTTTAAATAGCACAAATAGGTACACCTGTGCTGACTGTAATTTATGTGAAAAATATCAAGGAGACTGAACTGAATATATGAAACATGAAGTAATGCTCTGATCAACTTTCTGATCTATGAGATGGCAGGAATGATACCTTTGAAGTATTGAAAGAAGTTCCCTGGTTAGAGCAGAAAGAGGGTAATAGAGTGTCTTACTCTTAACTCATTTCTCTCCTTGTGACCACTGAGATGTCAAAAAAGAATTATCAGTAGTCGCTATGTTCACCTTTTGGAGCTGGTAATGTGGAATTTATTCCAATTAAATGTTGCACTTTGCTACTCCTCAGAATGAGTTAGAAAATAAAAAAAAAAAACATAGCAGAAACTTATCTGTAATTATTCTTGAATTTTCATAGGCATTCAACAGCTGGGCACTCTCTCCCTTACATTTTTCCTTCTGATAACTTGGCCTTACCAATTGCTCATCTTATTGAATATTTCTCTGTGTCAACTTCTCTGTTTAGCTGCTGGGTTGAGATCCACCAAGGGCTGAGCCTACGACTCTGCATTTTTTCTTCATGGTGCTTCTCCCTGAGATAATATCTCTGAGCCCCATGTCCTCCTTAGATGTACTCATCACACCAGCAGCTCCAAAATGTAAACTTTCACAATTCATTCTGCCATGAATTCTAAAATCATGTCTCATTAATGACTGATGTCATCACTTTATACCTAATAATCATCTCAAATTTACTTTGCAAAATAGAATGATTGATTCAACCCACTCAGTTTTTATTTCTCACTTTTTCTACAAGCTATAATTTCAGTTAATCCCTCTCTGATTACTTATTGGCTGAGGCTCAATTCACTTTCATTTCTCCTTTTCTCCCTCTCTCTCCCATTTCAGTAAAATAAGTTCTCCTATCTCTATCTAAAAATATCTCCTTAATCGTCTATTCTTTAAATCCCATTATTACCTTAGATATTTGTGTTATTTCATTGGCCTCCAGTGGTTTCCTCTCTATTATTCTTTCTGTTTTATAATAAATTACCTATTTGATGCTGGAAATATATTTAAATATATTTATCATTAAAGCACTGATATGTGACAGGGTGACTTGACCTCAGAGGTGGCAGTGGAACATGGCATTCTGTATCTCAGGTGCAAAATCAATTGGAAGCTATCTGGCAGGGAGCCAGTAACTACCTTATTTAGCTTCTAAGCAAGGGAACTTATGACAGATTGTCCTCAGTTTCTGAAGGACTTTACTCTAGAAAAGAGAGAAGATGCTCTGTAAACTACTCTGGAAAATGTGAGAAACTATGAAGAGCGGACTTGTTTTCACTCTAATAAAATTCTTCACTTATGTCAGGTCCCCAGGAAGTGCACAAAGCTGTCTGCTGGTGGAAAAACAAAACAAAACAAAACAAAACAACAACAACAACAACAACAACAAAAAACACTCTGGAGGCAGGGAGGGGTAGCCCATCAAACTTCCCTTACACCCATGCCCCTCTTTCTCCTCCCTGAATTGGACAAATTTGCTGTTTCTGAATTTGTTGCTGAGCTCTAAAATGTTTAAGCTTTTCACACCAGCTATTTAAGGTCTCGAGAAGCTCTTTCCCTATTCCACTTAAATTACAAATTATTATTTACTTATTTTATAAACAAAAACAATATGTAAAATATAAAATGATAAGTTCATCATCTCACATTGCCTCTAATACACTGATATTACCTTGACTTATACATACTTAATGATTTTAAACAAACATCTCAAAAGTCATTTATTAATAAAATTGTAGACCTTAATTCTTTCTTTGTATTTCTTTTCACAATATTATTGCATGTTGTTCTTATACTTTTTTCCTAAAAATTTAAAATCAATGATTTCCATTTTTATACAGATTTGTATAAAAATATTGTGAATTTTGTTTAAAATGTGTGCTTTACATTAAAGCACACATGTATAATCAAAAAGTATGCACTCATTATATTTTTTGTCCTTTTTTCCTTCAGTATTGTTTTGTCTTTCATAATGCTCTCACTTCCTCAACATTGTTTTATTTCTCCTTCTTAGCTCTCTCCCTGTCTCTCTCTCTGTCTTACACACACACACACACAGACACACACACACACACACACACACACCACACACCCATGCACGCGCATGTACAGGCCTCATTCAGTTTTATCTCCAGTAAAGTGGTATGATGTCTCTGAAGATCATGGTAAGGTGTAATGTAAAGATCAATATTTCACAAATATTTGTATTCTCCAATGATTTTTTTTATTTGGTCTTTTGGAGATTAGTGTCTCGCTATGCAGTTCAGCTCATTTGGTAACCCATGCTGGTCTCAAACTCATAACAATTCTCCTGCCTCAGCATCCCAAGTGCTAGATTACAGGTGTCTCCACTAACTCTTTTTCTCACTGTTTTATTGTTTTTTTCCTCGTGGAAACTGAAGCTTATTAAAGGAAGACCATGTGTTGTGTCTTAGTTACCTTTCTAATTGCTGAGACAAAATACCTAACAACCCAAAGTTAAAGGGGAATCTGTTTATTTAGCATAAAGTTTGTAAAGGTCTCAGTCCATGATAATCTGGCCCAAGTCATGGTGGCTCATGGGAGAGGGGCAACAGTTCACTATGGCAGAAGACAGCAAAAGAGAAGAGAGAAACGCATACAATTACTGATCTTTCTATTATACCCAATATACCTGGATTACAGTGAGGCTGTATCCAGCAATCAACCACACTTTACCCTACACCCTTATTCCCAGCCATGAAAAGTGAGTCAATCACAAACTAAATTCAGATGCCTCCAAAACACCTATACCTCATGACTGCATGAAACTTTGGGAGGACATCCAGACACAAAACTTCTTGGTAATATTTTTCAGCAAAAAGACAAAAGAATCAAGAAATAGAAAAACTTAAAGTTTAAACTAAGCACCTTTAATGGAAAGCAGAAAAACTTAAACAACACCTAGGATTCTGAGGCAGATTTATTTATGCTTATAAGAACTGGTCACAATCATTCCCAGAAGATAGGGACCTGATCTCTGATTGTCTAGAGTTTTTATGTGGTGCACAAGTAGGAGATACAAAGGTGCGACAGAACATTCTTACAGTTCTGAATATCTAGCAAGGTGATTTCATCAATTTCAAGAGTAGGCTTAGGTTCATCAGTTTATGAAGCTTGGTACAGTGGTACAATGTGGAATCCCATATATTTAGTTAACTATATTCTTGTGGCTATGGAGTCAAACAAGTAAATACAAAGCCATAAAGCAATTACAGAGTTAGACAGTTTCAAAATAAAAAAAAAGTTTATAAAAGAACAATTCCTTTTATACATTTTCATAACCACTGAACAAAGGTACAGTAATCATTTTCAGAGATGAGCTCTACAGTAGGGAGGTTTGAAACCACAATATAGAAAATATGTACTATTCTGATAATTGACAGTAAGTGCCATGCATATGCCTGGATTATCTGTATTGTTTGGGATTCATATCTGTTTCTTATGGATTTAGGGGCTTTATGTACTTTTTTGGTCTTTACCTCTGTGTCCTGTCATGTGTTAGCTTAACTCAGAATCATTGAGTTCTCTGGAATTCACCTTACCTGCTAGCTATTGTCCACTTAAGTATCTTTCTCTTAGGTCTAATTGTTCTATTATCTATACAGAACTAAATTTTTTCTAATTTTGTAAACCTTTAAAATTTCCATTATATCTTGCTGAAATTTTGAATACAAATTGCTATTGTGATTATTTACCAGTTATATTGTAATGCTGTGTATATGTTGTTACAAATCAATAACATTAATTTCTGTTCTTTCTATCTGATTATCAAAAAGTTATAAGAATTAAATTTAGCAAAATCAACACATCTAGTCATTATTAAGTAAATATTTGCAAGCCCCTTCTCAAAGTATATGGAGAACGTTCTCTGGACTTATTTATTGATGATGTAGACCACCATGATACACACTGTGCTAACACAGGAACAAGGGAATTCAGTCATTTTAGGCCTTTTCTCTGGAATGTGTGTGTATCTGTGCATATTTGGGTTTGTATTTGGTGTGGTAATCTGGAAAGTGTTATACAATTGAAATCAAAAGTTAAAATTTGCTAAAGGGTACAAGCCAGTGATATCTCAGCAAGCAAATGACTGGACTAATTTTAAAGGTTGTTATCTTCCATTGTCATCTGGACTAAATTTAGAGATTTTTGTTTTGGTGGATACAAGGATCAGCTACTCCTGACCTGGAACTTCTCCACTGTCTCTTTCTGTAGGACTGAGACCCAAGAGCTGCCCAAACTCTGCCCACTGCACAGGTACCTAAACCCCACCTTTCTTCCCCATGCCCCTAGGAGGTCCTTCCCCACAGCACAGCAGTAACAGGGAGTGTTGCTACCTTTCCAGACACACAGAAGCTTCGGCTCAGAGGAGGAGACAACCAATGCTCAGGGCGTGTGGAAGTGTGGCATGAAGGCACCTGGGGCACAGTGTGTGATGATTCCTGGGACCTGGCAGAGGCTGAGGTGGTGTGTCAGCAGCTGGGCTGTGGACATGCCCTGGAGGCCCTGGGAAAGGCTGCATTTGGCCCTGGAAATGGAAGCATCTGGCTAGATGAGGTGCAGTGCAGAGGCAGGGAGTCCTCTCTGTGGGACTGTGCCAGGGTACCCTGGGGAAAGAGCGACTGCAAGCATGAAGAAGATGCAGGCGTGAGGTGCTCAGGTGAGTGGCAGGGCCAGGATATGATTCGGGCTGTGGGAGGCTGTACTTCCAAGTTCTCCCTCTGTCGCATGGTTCTGCAAAGGCTGTGTTCTGAATTCCTGATATCTGAGAGAGAAATATGTGCACTGATGGTGTGAATGTCTAGCTTACAAAACATAGTGATTCTGTTTTCCCTCTTTTCTCTCTAGATGAAAGGACAACAAATCCTTCCATTCATAGAAGTAAGTTGTTTTTATATCTTGAACTAGGCCATAAAGTCATGTATAGATTTTCATGCACCTACCCTAGAGTATCTATGTATTCATGCAATACTGTAGTATGCTAAATGATCAGGCTTTCAAAGCCACCATGAAATTTCCTTTAATTGTGGCAGTCACAGGGCTTCCAAAGATAGCAGGAATTCATTTTAGAGAGCCTCATCCCAGAACGTATGACTTTTGACCTTCTCTAAAGACTGATATCCTCTTTTCCTCCTCAGGCACCATTTCAGTCTCTACACCAGTTCCAGGTTTCTTTTCTTTACCTGTGATCCTCTGCATCATCCTGGGAGCCCTTCTCTTTCTGCTCCTCATTATCCTGGGGACTCAGATTCACAAATGGAAAACAGAGATCCGAGGTGGGCCTTCAGTTACTGGTGCACTGGAATTTATGGGGAAAGTGCAAGTCATGGTCATGTCACTGAAAAAAAAAATATATCTGGCTCCAAAAGCTTCAAAGGAGGAGGATATTATTTTGTCCCACAACTTTAGTGGTCTCAGTCCATGGGTGGCTAGCTTCAAGACAGAAACTACATGGCAGAACCTCATGGCAGAGGAAAGCTTTTTACTGTATGGTGGCAACGAAGGAAAGGAAAAGGGAGGAACTGCTGAGGGAGGTATTCCATCCTGTCCCTTCCACCCAGACCACTTTCTTATAACACAGTCACCTATGAACTCTTCAGTGGATGAAAACATTCATGGATATAGGGACATCAGATCAAACATCTGCAGTTTAAGTGGTCAGAGGTTTTTATATGGCTTTCCATTTAATTGGATTTAGTTCACTGTTAGTTGGAATGGCACGTTGGAAGACAACTGCCCAGTACATAGAGGTTAGGAATCAGAGAGAATAGAGAGGGGAAAAGCACAACAATAGATCTCCCCAAATCAGACTCTCAGTGACCCCACACTATCTGACCATGCCCCATCTCAGAGCATCTGTCTTTGATGGAACATTTTAGATATAAACCATAAAAGAAATGGTCAGACAAAATGTTACTTTTAGTTAGTCATGCTTTGGTCTACATTTTCACTATCTAAAAAACACGTTACTGTAGTTATGTTTTAAAATTTAAAAGACTTGAACTGTTCATTGTGGGTTCATGTGGGAGCTCTAAAAATCGCTTTTTCTGTATAAGACAGTGAGAGTATAACTGAGTAGAGAATCATGCAGATTCAGAAAATCTACTTCTATCCAAGAGTACAATGCAAAGATAGAGACCTTGTTTCCCAGAGGCGTATCCCCAGAGCCAAGTATGGAGCAACTCAGACGTTTCTGTTGGTGAGGAAATACCTCCAGGAGGGATTCCTGAACTCATGCTGCTTTTTTCAGCCCTTTCTACTTTGGAAGATCGTCTGAATGAGGCCTTTTATGAGGAGATAGATTACCTCGTGAAACCACAGGAGGACTTGATTGACAACCGAGGTGTGTACCTTATGCTCTTTGGTGTTCATGAGCTGGCTTTGGTTTGATATTTTTAGCAGCTACAATTTTTGTTACATTTTAATTGTTCATAGTGATAACATTCATCATATAACATTTGTACCTGTACACAATGTGTCTTGTTTGCTATTCCTCTCTCCTCATTTCAAATACTCTTTCCCTCTTTACTGACAAATCCTTACTATTGGAAGATGTACTCTAACCTTACATGGTCAGTCTCTTGCTAAGGTAAAATTTCAAGGCCTTACTCAACAAGTGTAAAAACTTAAAAGCTCTCTGAACAGTATATTGTACTTGTCTTGCATCTGTCTCCTGTCTGATATTTTTTTTTCCTGACCAGGAAACCTTTTTGAGGACTCAGTGACTAAGCTCCCCTATGACACAGAGGAAAAGGAGGAGAGTGGAGAGCCTGAGTCTGCCCCAGGTAGTACAGACAAGAATTGCTTTTACAGGTTATGTAAGAAGAAATAGTCTCATCTGAGGAGAATGCTCTCCTGTGATTAGGCTTGGGATGATTTTTCTTCCCAGGGAAAATAGTTATTTTTGTCTGCTCATACAGTGATCTTAGAATAGGAAAGGTGCTCTTTATATCTTTAGCCTCCTCAGCTATTTCTACAGAGCCACACATGTATAGAAAATATAATGTCATAAATTCAAAAATACTACTATTTTTTTTTTCAAAAATCACATTGTAACAAAAAAAGGAAAAGAAAACCTTCATGATAATAAAGGACAATGGGGAGTGTGTTTTTCATGCTGATACAAAGTAATAAACCAGTCATTGTGGCTTATATTAATATTGAGAGATTTTTTAAAAGGTAACTTCGATATTATCTAAAATACATGGAGTGCACAGAACCTACAATTACCATTTACCCAGAGCTCTTCTGGGCAACAGACAAAAGAGGAGAGATTGTCCAATCTGGAACTTTCTCAAGTTGTAAAAATGGACCATTTGGGATGAATCACATTAAGAAGGATGAGATCCAAATGTGAGCACAGCACTAGTAATGGTTGAAGCCCGGATCATCTACTGGAGAGTGACGTTACCTCTTTTAGCGTTAAAGAAAATGAGGTCTTTGTTTCCCTAACAACTTTATATACACTACTGCTTCAGAAAGTGCGTGGATAGCATGGATTCTTTTTTCCAGTCACATCTTCATGAGTCTCTAGTATTTACATATTATATTTTTTATAACCATAATGTGGTACCTGGAACTCAGAGCATACATTTGTTAGTATATTCTGGAGTTAGAGAATATTTTAATAAAATATTATTTACCATAATATGGTATAATATATCAAGGATTTTGTGGTGTCTAAGAGCATTGATATCGTATACTTGACTTTGGTCAGCCTTGGAATACTGTGCCCATATTCAATCATAAGAATCTCTGTATTTGAAGAGAATTACATTGCCTTGTCCAACCTATATTTTGCTCTTCTATCTTACTGTGTTTTCAGAACCGCTAGGACAACATGATCTTATCACAGAGAATGGTTATGATGATGTTGAAGAGTTACCTGCTCCTAAATTTCCTACTTCTGCTGCTGAGATGAGTGAGGTGCACTTTTTCCCAGAAAATTGAATCGATGCCAAGAATTCTCAGCCATGTGGGTAGACAACCCTATATCCCAACATGCTACTTACTTGTTATGAGAAACAAGAGATTAGACTGATCTTTCGTCAATTTTTCTTTACTATAAGAAGTTAGCCTTATATACTGAATGATGTAAGCTTTTCACTATTAAAAGTTTATTATAACTATTCCAACTATATAAGCTCATATGTATGAGCTTAATACTTTTGAACCCTTGCTGCTGTTCTTCACACCCATAACAGCATATGTGATCTGACTATGAATGTGTGTGATCCTTTTAGTGTGAGAAATAATCTGCAAATTTGTATAAAACTAAGGAAAATTTGGCCTATGAATTATAGATATCTGGACTATGAACTGTATGATTTTTTTTAGAAAACACATAAACAAATGTTTGAAGTTAATATTTTCCATTATAATTGCAGAATATACAATGGCCTTATTTAAAGAGTGATAGAATTATAGCAATAAGAGAAAAGTATATTCTCCTTGTTTTAGCTGGTACATGACATCATCTACATAGACTGGGCTTTCCTCTATTATATGGACACGTGAGCTATGGGAATCAAAATACAGTGGGGTTGGACTGGTCTGTCAAAATTTTGGGACAAAAGGAGGATGCATGGACATGAGGTATATAAAGCAAAACTAGTTGTCATTTGTCTTCATTTCTTATGGGGTATCAGACCAGTTGTTCCTGAAAGAAAATTTCCTTAATATTTCTCATTTCTTCTCAAAACTGAGCCATGTCCTTTCTTATAACTGATATGATCGCAATGCTATGAACAGAGAAGTCAGTATCAGCTCCATCTCACCTTTTAGAGTAGCTCTCTGTCTTTGAAATATTTTGTACTCACTATGTTCATGTGTTTTGTGTTTGCAAAATTACTATTCACTGTTTGTTATCACAGAAATAAGAACTTTCCTTACTGTTACAGGTATCTCATCTCAGTCTCCAAGAGAAGGTGTCAACTCCAGCTTGGAAGAGAAGCAGTCTTCACTGTCACTGAGACAAGACATTGGATATGATGACATTGAGCTCAGTGCCACGTAATGCCATATTTTTAGCAACTAAGCCTATAAAGAATTACTATGTCCTATTTTTCCCAAATAAATGTTTATTTTTAATCTAATTACTGTGAAGCTTTAACCTTAAGAATGGCCATTTTTTCCCCTTAATAGTACCTGATTGTCCTTGGAAAATTCATTCTTTCCTAATTAATATCCCTTCCTTTTTTGAGAGCTCACTTGAAAGATTGATTGCTTTCCTGTCAACTATCCAATTACCTTCCATGCTGAAAGTTCCTCCTTCCATTTGAATATCATAAAACTCTGAAATGCATCCCAGAATTTAAGTACTGACTCATTTGATGGGGAAACTCAGAAACACCAAAGAGAATACTCCAAAATGTCTCCATTGTACTTTACTAATGTCTAGAGATGTGGTTCAGAATCAATGGGATATTTAAAATGGGAAAGAAACAACTGCTCCTCTTCTAATTTTGTGAAATATTTATATATTACCGCCAGCTAAAATCTGCTGCTCCCTAAGGTTATGTTACTAAAATTAATATTCTTTTTTGCTATTATACCCTAATATTCAAAACTTCTTTCCTTTCCCATCAGATTGTGCTTTCTATCGTTCATCAAATTTTAGAACTCACATGTTTTTCCTTTAGTATCTATTTTCATCCCTTTTTCTGTATTTGTTAGAGCATGATAAATTTAAGTTCCCCTACTACAAAAGTTTCAACTCACTATTTATTTTGAATTATTCTCATCCAAATCTCTCTGCACATATTTACTGAGATTGAGATTTTATAAGGCAAGATGAATATTAATTCTCCTGCTTCACATGTAGTCATGATTAAATTTTATCTATTTAAAAAACTACACAATGCAGGTATCTCATGTCAGTATAATTAATGTTTCCATAGCTCCATTATCAATAACATATTTGTATTCACTATTTTTATTTCCATTTTTAATACTAGAAGATGAACTCAGGATCTCATACTTGCCTGGCCTGCACTGCATCACTGAGCTACATCCTTGCCCCTTATTTCTTATTTTAAAATTAAACATTTTATTTTATACATAATGTACACCTCTTACAAACATAACCATGATATAATGATGATGTTTTGGAAATTCATAAATAAAATATTCAGTTACATTTCCAAACTTCCCCTGTGTAACTTAGTTCAAAATCTCAAAAACATATCTATTTGAGAAAGCTGAGAGACCTTATCTTAGAGACTGAAGTCTACATACTTGGAAATGTACTTTTTTTCTTTCAAGCTCTTTAGCTATGCACTGTGGTCATTGTAGGAATATGAAATAACATTTTGTTCATTTTGCTCCAGACACATCAAACTCTTTTAAACCGTTGCAATTTATATATTTTCTCCACTTTGCATTAGCCCTCAGCAATCTTTAGTCTGTGTATTTTCCTCATTTTCCAAATTTTAATTATAATGTTGTATATACCAGTTATCAATTCAATAGCTTAAACAATAAGTATAAATACCCAACAATTAAGAAGAATCCTACTAGAGAATGTTTACATCTTCTTTGCTTGGTACTGCTTGAGATATTTTCCAGAAAACATATTCCTTTGTTTTTCAGTCCTTTTAAAAATATCTCTCATTTTCTTTTATGTCATGAAAAAATAAAATTCCATAATAAATTAAAAAGAAAAACACTAGTTAATACACCATGTACCAATATCTTCTAAATAGAGTACAAGCATAAATCAAAAAGATTCTCACAAAGAATAACAGATAATGTCATAAATTTTTCTTTTCAACAAGCCAAGATAAATAATTGTATAAATGGTATTAACACATACACTGAATTTTTAAAAAACTGAACTTGTTTGAGGAAAGATTTGAACTTTTCCATTATTCTATGTATTTCTCTGCTAGTGTTTTTTTCTGTCTCTCATATAAAAGAAATGTTATAGTTTTGCTTGTATGTATGACTCATTTCACTTAATATTGTGTTCTCACTTACTAACAAATGTAATCATTTACTATGAATTCCTCATGTTTGTCTTTCTTTATGGCAGACAGTACTCCATTATCTACAAATATCATATATTCTTTATGCATTTGTTGATTGATTATATATGTTGATACCAAGATCAACAGTAGCTGTTATAAATTGTGGTACTATAAACATGGTTGTGTATGTATCCCTGTAGGTTCCTCATTTTAAATCTGTTGAAAAGATACCAAAAATACATAACTGGTTCAACTGGAATTTCTATCTTCAAGGAATTTCTACATTGACTACCATAGTGGTTGCACTAGTTTACATTCATACCAACAATACAGAAGGATTCTTTCCCACCCATACACATGTTCACAAGCATTATTTTATGATGGCCATTGTTTGTGGAGTGAGATGATATTTCAGTGTAGTTTTAATTTTCAGTTCTCTAATGGATAGCATTAATAAACATTGTAAAATATATTCACTGACCATTTGTACTTCTTCTTGGACTAATAATTGCATCAAATTATCGAGAATAATTCTAAGACATGACAACTTCTATTCTTAAACTTGGAGGGAACAATTTCAGCTTTTTACCATTAAGTATGATATTAACTGGAGTTTTTTTTCATATACCTCTTTTACAGGATGAGAAAATTTCATTAAGCTTTTAATTTGGGGAATTTTGTATCAAAACAGGTATTAGATATTGATAACATTTTTCCACTTGTATTAATTCGATCATGAGACTTTTTCCTGCCAGACTTTCTTGCCAATGGCCATACCTGCATTTTTCACTTGGAATGAGTGCTTCCTTCAACTAACTCCAAATTTGGCTGCTCAGTGCAACTCATTGGGAGCCACTATCACTGCAGACCTATCTCAGAAACTGTTTGAGAGCTGCCAGCAAGTTGCCTTACATGAAGGCCTGTCCAGCAAGTTGTTAGAGAGTAGTGCTTGCCTTTGAGGTCTCCAACATTCCACTTGGGGTTGTAGGTGTCATCTGACCTAATCCATATCAGATTACTAGATACACCCTACCTCAAGATGGCTCCCCTTTTGTCCTAATGGCATAGGTTTGTCCCCTTTGGCCCCCATAATTTTACTACACTCCTATAGCATGTTGTTGCTCCAGAATCATCCTAAACCCCTCAGGATATATTTGTGCTGACCAGGGAGAAGTGTCTGGGCTGCAGGAGGCCAATATCCTTTCTGAGCTGGAGTTTCACTAGATGGCACCAGAAGTCTTAGACTCCCTCATGTCAGCTCTCCTCCAGCCTACAGGCAAAGAAGACAGCAAAACTTTCATCACCAATTCTTGCATGGTCAGCAGATATGTTGCAAGATTTAAGAGATAATAGAAACCAATTTGGAAACAAGAGAATTTTGGTTTAGATATACATTGGCTCAACTGATGAAAAGAGCAAAGCATAAAAGATAGGTTCCACTTTTTATACATTAGGCTAAGGGATTTGGTCTTTAGAAACTGGTGGGGGGGCAAACAAGGGTTTGGAAACAAGGCAAGGCAATTAATAATACAGTTTGAAAGAAGTCAGAACCTTGTGAATCCTGAAGGACAAGAAAACATAAACTTTTTATATGACATTGTGACCAATCCCATATGTAATAGAAGTCATAGCTACAGGGCAGAAGGTGGATAATTTGAGGGGTAAAAATACCCTTTAAGTCTTGATTCAATGCAATACTTTGTGAAAGTTTGAGTTTGGGGGATATATTAGATTTAATAATAAGGGAAGATGTGTAAGAAAAGAATCAAATTTATTAGCCTGGAAATTCTCTCCCATGCCTCCCTTGCATGTACTGAGGGCTGTAGTCAGGGGTTATGAGAACAGTTAAAATTGAGACGCAGAATTTATTGTTTTATGATGGTCACCCAGAGAATTAAAGGATTAGCCATGAGATAATTAATACTGCAGAAAAACTTTTTAAATGCAAATATCATGGGAATATCTGATTTCATTCAGAATCAAACCTCATCAAATACCAGAGACAATACATGAGAGACAAGTCCTTTATATGTAATGAGTGTGAATAACCCTATTATACCAAATCAAATCTTACTGAACATAGGGAAATACATATTGTCAAGAAACCCTTAAAGTGAAATCATTGTGGAATAAATTTTGACTACATCACATTAGTATCCCAATTATGTTATATTCTAAATTCAAAAACGATAAATCACACATTTGTTCAGTACATAATTTCTGTAGCTTATAATATGCTGTAAAATCAAGCTTAGTAACATAGAGGGTTTTTTTTTTCTTATCATGAGTGATAATGTTTTGATCTTTAGTATGTAACTTTACCTCAATAATTATTCAATAGCTAATTTCACAGGAATATTTTTGGCACGCTACATGGACTTTTACTTTCTTATGTGAGGATTTTACCATCAGTAGGTTGATAGTCTGTGGCTTTCCAAGTGGTTAGTTCATGGAGGATAGTGGCAGTGCCATCAGTGGACAATTCATTGACTGTATCAGAGGATCGGGGAGAATAAAGTATCTTATCAGTATCTGGATATTTCTTCACTCAGAGCTGTCTGGAAGTTCGATGATAATATGAACTATATGCTCAGCCATCTTATTGATTATTCAGATTGCTATATATCATTTCAAGGTCATCAGTCTGGGTTCCAGCTGTAAACTCCTCCTTACTCTAAGTGTCATTTGGATCCACTGAAAGAAAGACAGCTTACATCATACTGTCATTGGTGATCTTCTCACAAGAGATCGGATATGTTTCAATGCTTACAACAACACCTAAATGTTTCTCAGATACAGAATATTTATTATTAGAATAACAAAAGCATTACTAATTTGTTTTTCATGTATTGTAGTTGCTTGATTGCCAGTAGGTTTTAAGAATATAAATCAGACTCACATATGTAACCACTGTATTGCCTCTCTGGTGTGAAAAACTGAAAGAGTAAATAAGATCCAGACTGTAAAACAGATAATGAGAAAGTGAAAGGAAAAAGCTGCTCAAAAGGAAAGAAAAATGGAATGGGAAAAAGAAGAAAAGAAAAAAGGGAAGAAAGTTTACATATATATATATATATATATATATATATATATATGCACAATATATAATATTAATTCATCAAAAGGAACGGTTTATGCTTTCATTGTTTGATAATTTTCATGCCTATATCTTGTAATCTGAACAACTGATTTGAAGTAAAAAAAAACATAATATACTAACCATTGTTAATCTCCTATTAGTTTGTTTTGAAATTATGTATCATAATTTTTATTCTTGTTTCATTTTAAAATATAAAAACACCTAACACCTATTTCTTTATTACTTCTGTGAACATTATTTACAGTAATATACAAGTTAGTGAATGGTGTGTTGCATCCCTTTGGCCTCAAAACCTGCAGGCAGTATTGCAGTCCTGAAATATTAACTTATAGTTGGAAATTTCTGGGAATACCTGAGTATTGGTTGTCATGCATGTTGAATTTTTGTATGGTGAAAGAAGAAAAACTGTCTAGGTGAGAAACTGAAGTGAGGTCAGAACCTTCTAAACTGAATTTTTAATTTAAGAATTTTTTATAAATTTTCTGGGTAGTTTTCTTCACCACTAGGTCTATTTTGATTGCTGGGTCTTGAACTTCTTGATATATTCAAACTTTGAAATCATTAAGGTTCAGTGGATTCCACTCTTCATCTGGACAATACTTTTAAAAAAGTTTACTTTCACTATCCTCAGTATTTCCATCTGCAACTGAAACACATCAATGGCTTCTTCCATAGTTCAAACTATTGTCATAGAACTAGTTATGGGCATTTTAAGACAATTAGTTCTTGAGGTTTTTTTTTTTTTTTTTTTTTTTTTTTTTTTTTTTTTTTTTTTTTTTTTCTTTTCATGTTAGGTGAGATTTACTTTTTTTTCAGTTTTCAAAAAATCTAATTTATCTTTTTTAATTATTGCTTTCTATAATTCTTTTGTTTGTTTTTAACCTATTTTTAATTACTTCTGAGTTTTGCTTTTGTCTTTTATTTCAGTTCTTAGATTTTTCCTGATATTTCATTTTAAATACAGATTTTTTTTTACATGTAATGTTTTCCTTACCCTCAGTTTAACTGCAATCTCGTGACTTTTGTGTATATTATGTATTTTTTGCCCTTTGTCTGAAGATACTATCAAATTTTCTTTGACTTTTTATTTTACTTATCATTTGTGCTGATGCATATTGATTAATTTCTAAGTGACTGAGAATTTCCCAGATTTCCTTTGGTGATATATACTGTTATTTTATTTTGGTGATAGAAGTTACACAATATCATTTAAATTTTCTGAAAATATTTGTTTCTTCTTTTTTGGCTTAACATATGATCTACTTCTAGAATAGTCTGTATGCATTTAAGAAACACATAAAATCTGAGGCTGTTTAGTTGCCTGCCTCATATATATGTCTTTTGATTCATTTGGCCTTTAGTATAATTTAAGATCACACATTCTTTATTAATTCTCCATCTTTTTAATCCATTTTAGAGGATAGAGTATCAACATATACTAACTCTGTCATAGTACTGTGGTTCAAATATTTACTTGATACATTTACAGAATACTTTGAGTGCACATACATTCACAACTGATATGTTTTCACCATTGATTTCCTTTTTAACTGGTTATGTAGTATAATATCCTTTGTCTCTAGTCTAAGTTTCTTACTTGGCTTCTATTTTGTCTCAAAAATGTATACCAAATTCTGTTTCATTTAATTATCATTTTCACTGAATATCTTTTTCCATTAATTTCCTGTAAGACTATGAGTGTCCTTAACTCTAGCAGAATGGCAAAATCATTGTAAAGTTTATTTCTATTGTTAGTTTTTGTACATTAGGAAAAAAACGCCATGCAAACAGATCCAAGAAAAAATGAATACTTAGGAATCAAACTAGGTAAAATATTTCTATGATAAAAAATAAGGTTTTCTGAAAAAAAGTTTAAAAGGATAAAATGGAAACATATCCCCTTTGCTGGACAGACACAGTAATATAAAAATGGCTGTAATTTCAACATTGATGCATATAGTTAACATAATGCCAATCAAAATTCATCAGCATTCCTCAGAAAACTACCACAAAAAACTCTAAAATTCACATGGAAGCAGAGAAGAACCTAAAGAATAAAAGCAGTTCAGGCAACAGGAACAAAGGAAGAGACATCAAGATCCCCAATTTTAAATTGTATTATTATGGCATAGTGATTTAAAAAGAAAGGGTTGTTTTGACCAAAGACTAAATAATAACAACAAAAAACACTTGTTTACATCAGCAGAACAAAACAAAGAATGGAAAATCAACTCCAGACACATTCAACTGTCTCACCTGTAACATTAACATATAAAAACATACACTGGAGAATATATGGTTTAACAAATTATGCTGGGAAAGTGACTATATATATGGAGGAGATTGAAATTACACCTCAAGCTCTCCGCATGTTCTAAACTAAAATAAAAATACATACGATCTAATGTTGCAACAGAAATATTAAGTTATTTGAAAATAAAATATATAAAACTCTTGAAGACATAAGTGTCAAAAGGACTTTCTGAACTGAATCCCAGTTGTGCAAGAAATAACATCAATTATCAATGAATGGCATCATATCACAGTCAAAGCATCTCTGCAATAAGAAAACACGCAACAGTGTGAATGAGAAAAAGTTTATTACCAAGTTTTACTCAGACAAAATACTGATATCTAGAATATATAAAGAGCTTGGTAAAATTAGAGTCTTTGTAATAAGATTCAGTCAAAACCTGGGGAACTAAAATAAATAGACACTTCTCAGAAATATGAGTAGCCAAAAAAAAAAAAAAAAAAAAAAACAAAAACAAAAAAAACCCAACACACACACAAAATATGTTCGATAAGTTTGAGCATTACAGAAATACAACTCGAAAGCCCTAAGACTTTATCATTCTCCAGAAAACATGGCCATCATCAAGAATTCAAATAATAACAAATTCTGGCATATCAAGGAGGAAAAAGGAGCCCTTCTACATTGTTGGTGGGCATTTGCCTTGTAAAATTAGTATGAAACTTGAAAGCAAAATAACTAAAGCTAGAAATTCCATTGATCCAATTGTTCACCTTCTGAGTACCTTTGAGGATGAATTAAAGGTACTATCTTATGGTGACAAGAGCATACAAATGTTGTTAGCATCGTGGTGCAGGCTGTATGTCCAAGAACAGACAAATGGGTAAAGAAAATATATTTATACACAACAGATTACTATCCTGCCATAAAAAAGAATAAAAGAATCATTTGTAGGAAAACGGACTTAAATTGAGGCCATATGTAAAACAGATAGAGCATTTCATTATTTCTTGTTCTGTTAACTCAAAATTCAGATATAGAAAAGTGAAAGGCAGTTTATAGGAAATAAATATTTTGCAGTAATGAAGGAGACCCAAAGATGGCAGGAAAGGAGAAGTAGGGGGAAAAATAGGGATGAGAGAAGAATTAGAATGTGTTATACATTTGATCCAACTCCCCAAAAAGAAAGTTATCATTAATTACTACAATTATATACTAATAAAAATTATAAAAAGTAAATTACTGCACAATAAACAATTACAAAATTAAAAGTTGTGGAAAGGGAGAAAATATTTGCAAATTATACAACTGATAGTAAAATAATAATCTAAATATGAAAATGCTATGCTGAATATTAAATGTGCTCTCAAGAATAATACTAATTTCTTGCTGAACATTTTAAAAGAAGATATTGAACGTTATAAAGAAAGTTGTTGATCAGCAACTATTGTGGAGACAACAAAGCCTTATGTCATCCAAAACTTTGTTATAAGAAGCCAAAGCCTTCAGCAAACAGATGAGAAGAGCAACACTTTCACTTTAAAGTAAACGCAAAACATCCTTTGCTTCTGAGATAGGAGTAGAAGCCAATATTCAGCGGTCTTCTTAAAGGCGGAAGCAAATCTCCAACTGTGAACAAAGAGCCAGGAACTGTCCTTGTCCTGATGACCTCCATCCATGTAGTCAGCCATCCCCAAAGAGAATGTAATAAACACTAAACATCAATGCCAGCTACATCTCACTGTTATGGAGAGAAGAAGCAAAAATCCCAAGAAGACTCAAACCATTAGATCATGCAGAGATTCTTGGTTCCAAAATAAACTGAGCATCAAGTTGCAGAAGGGACACACTAGGGAAAAGAAAAACCTTAGTCTGATTAGGCTGCTACAAAGTAATAAAGAAAAGGTTGCTAAAACCACAGGTATTTATTTATCAGTTTTCATTCATAAATAGGGGAGAATACTTCCTAAATCATTCTATGGGCTAGAATTAACCTTATGCCAAAACTCACAAGAAGCATTGCAAGGAAAAAATTAGACTATAAGTCTCATGAATATGAATGAAGATCAATTGTTTCTCAAAGTATTAAAGAAAGCATCCAACAATTTTTTTTAAATAATCACACACTATGATCATAAAATTTTTCTCACAGGAATGGAAGGCTATTTAAACATTTAGAAGTCATTTTTAAGGTAAAATTTCTGTCACTAAGATATAGAAAAAATTACATGATTATAGAATCATTTATTATAAAAAACTTATCAAAGTTTTAAACTTAAATATAAAACATTAAGAATTGAAATCTATCTTGAGGCAAGACACTTATTTAGCCCTTGTCGAATTGTGGGCTCAACTCTCAGGATGCAAAGTTAAAACCTTAAGAATTTTAAACAGCATGCAAAGTTAAAGAACATTCTATACTCAATGTTGAGAAACTCAAATGTTTCATACTAGGAAGTGGAAAAATTTGAGATTTTCCTTCCCTCCACTGTTTTTTCAATATTATACAGGAAATGTGTCTACAACTGATTTACTAAGTTTGGTCTTAAAACACATTGCAATTCCCATATCATTTTACTGTTTCTGCTCAGATGAATAACAGAATAATATATTTTTGACAGTTATAAAATTGTTTGATTCATAATATATTTGTATTTCATTTAGTAATAATATTTCTGTTATATAGATAAGTCCAAGATCAAAGTTTATTTTTAAACTATATTAAAATATAACTGTATACTTTAGCAATGCAGCACAAGCCTGAAATCTCATCACTTTGGGAGGCTGAAGCAGGAAGGCCACAAACTTTGAGAGAAGGATAGGCAGATGAGTGATATAAGTGATTCCATCTTAAAATGGAAAATGAACAAGTTTGGAAATACAGCTCACTTGAAGGTCCTGGATACACTTTCCAGGACTATCCCCCTACATAAACACACACACACACACACACACACACACACACACACGCACACATGATGTTATTTAATTAGTATTTCTATTAAGAAAATTAATATCAATCCAATTCACATTTCTTGAAAGGTAATATTCCTTTTTTAAAGAAAATTTCACTTTTGTACTTCTGAAATTTCCCCAGATTTTATCCAGATGAATTTGTATATCTTATCTGAGAGCACTTCAAACTATTTTCAAATTAAGGCCTTTTTTAGTTATTTATTTTTCTTCAGAGAAATTTCTATTTTCTTCAATTCTTTTTCTCTTGGTTTTGAATCTTCCTTCCAAGACACCAAGGAAATCCTGTCTCGATGTTCTACAGAATCTCAATGACATTTTATAATTCTCTTCTTTTTTCTAGCCTTCTAGGTAAATTTATACACTATCTCAATAATACTTTCAACTGTGTCTGTTCTTTTTTGCTGTTTTTGCTTAGTTGTTTATTTTATTTTACTACAAAAGTCATTAAAACTTGCATTTCCCAGATACAAGCAATGGGCATGGAGAGTAGTTCAGATCGCTGCAGCAAATTTTATGTCTGTCTTGCAAGGAACTGAGTCAAACAGAAAATGAACGACCAAACCTTTCCTCCTGCCCCCCCCACAAATATCCCCCATGTGTTCTCTTCCTAGCCTGAAGTGACTTCACCCTCTCATGCTCCACGCAGTGTCGTCCACTCACGAGGTCCACCCAGGACTCACAATACACAGACAAGGTTATTCTTTGGATTCTTAATCCCATTTTCACTGCTGTTTCTCCAGACATGATTTGGAAGTGGCAGCCCTTCTTAGTGCACTGTGTGGACAGGAAAAGGAAGTCACAGAAAATGAAACAAATTATCCTGCTTCAGAAGTTATACTTTGGAAACTCAATCAATAAAAGATAATTTTATTTTTTTAATTAAACTAGATGTTCAAATTTAGATTTGTAAAATTGATTGCCCATTTATAACATTGAGTCATAACTGATGAAGCTTCCAGCAGAAGAAATTCCATTGATACTGTAATATTTCAGGGCAGTCAAAGATATACAAGGCACACAATTTTCTACCAAGTAAAAACCACCAAGGCTTCTTGAATTACTTTTAATCAGATGCCTTAAAAGGGCTGGAAGTTTTCTATTCCTTTACCTGAGCAACCATAGTGGCCTTTCACAGGAAGTAAAAAATCGCTATCAAAAGAAATGGCAGAACTTGCATTCACATTCAGGAAAAGGATGTGGGTTGTGGGAAGTTGGAGCATTAGCACTCTGTGTACAGTGCATTAAAGTAAGGCATGCAGTGCAATTAGTATATTTGTCTGCTTGCGTTGTTTGCTGTTATACAAGGTTTCGCTTCACACATGCAAGCTGATCTTCTTACACATTAAACCTCTATTATACTCCTGTATAGAAATTTGAACAGAATCTGTGGGATCAAAAACAAAAAAAGCCTTCCTTGGACTCCAAATTGGCACAATGCATAAAGTATGTCTAGTGAGGTCAAATTCTACACAAGATCTCACATACGAGTTTAGGAAATCTAAGATAGGCCAAAAAAGACTGTTGAGAGATCAAAGATTTCTATGATTTTCTACCCATGAACAAGGTATATGATCTGATATAGACAAACTCCTTCAACCTTGTCTCTATTTAGGAACAATTTTATTCACTTAGTGTCTTGTTACCTTTTATGTTGAAGCAGGGACATCAACCTCAGTGTGATGGGAAACATTTCAAAACTTGTGAAACATAAAAACTTGAAAAAGCCATGAGTGTGGTCCGACTGTTCACTAGATTACAGTCCCATTTAGGAGGCTAATGAACAGAGATATAAAGACAGGCTTTTTGTATGGAACACATGGGGGAGAACTTCAGAGAATCCATACCATTAAGTGGTTTTACTAATGTTTACAACCTACCTGGTCAGTGTTCCTCTTCACCTCCCCTCTAACACCAAAATACCAGGAAGTGTTGCCTACAAAACATAAGACTTTATGAGGGATTCTTGGAAGAAACAGAAGCAGTGAAATGTTCACTATTAAGTGACATGTAAAAGAGAGATGATAGCATAGAATTGGGGAATACTACAGGAAGAGACTGAGCATTCAACAAAGGAACATATTTATTCAGTAACAGTTGGAGGCTGATAGCCAAACACTCCTAAGGGCCATTGGCAATCCTGCAGAGAATGCATGGAAAAAAAAAAAAAAAGACTCAAGCCCTTGATTTCTTTTTATTGAAAAGATTTGAAAACTTGAACATGTTATTTGTTGATGTTACATTTATTCCTAGTAGATGCATGAAGTATAATCATTTTCCCAGAATATTCAGAATAGCAGATCTGACCATATTCTGGGTCATGTGCAGTCCTGTGAATTTAACAAAGCACTCGCTTTCACTTGCACAGATCAGTCAAATACTTTGATTATAGTTGAGAATAAAATCAAGAAGTACTTGTACTTATGTGTGGATCATTAAATTTTAATTCCTGCTTGAACAAAGGGGATTACTTTATTATTCAAGCAAGTAATTCAAAGACAGTAAAATAGTTTCAGAAAAAATATTGTTACTTAAAATTATTTTTCAAGATGTCTTGCATTGTTAGCTGCTATATCAAACATTAAGGAGAATCTCATATTCACCTTGGATAAAGTGTGCTAAGAAAACAGTAAAACAAACAATAATTAAACAATATTTTTCTTAACCAATGGCATTCCATTACCACACTTACTTAACAAAAGAATCATTTTCTGATCTCTTCCAACACAGACATGAGAACAGAGGTCAGAAAATGAGAAATTGGTTCACCAAATATACAGAATCATGCTACAGGGTAACTTTTTATTTAATGAGAACAGAGGTCAGAAAATGAGAAATTGGTTCACCAAATATACAGAATCATGCTACAGGGTAACTATTTATTTATTTATTTATTTATTTTACATTTTCAAATAAATTTGTGCTGGGAATGTGACTTGGAGATAGAGGGGTAAGTTACTTGGATAATACCTTGGGGTCAACCACCAAAGAAATAAAACTAAACTATTTAATAAAAAAGACAGAATAACACTGGAGATATAAATAAATGACATAAACGTAATTGAGAATTATGAAACACACATATCCAGTCTCTATTAGCATATTGGAGGTGCTATTCCCAGAAACTCAAAAACACCTAATTCACCTTGGAAATAAAATGAGTTCTGAGAATAGGAAGAGTTAAATTTTCAAAGAGTTTAAAAACATTCTGCTTCCAATTGATTTCACTACTTTTTAACTTTGCATGTAAGAAGTTATATGGTCTCTACTAGTTTGGATGGATTTAGCTTTATTCAAATTGCTGTCACACCAGCTACTATCACAATTTGACCAGACCCACAGTCTTTGTAAGAGAGATGAAAAGCATGCAAGAAATATGATACCATTCACTTGGCATATTTCCTTCTGAAGTTTCTCCTCTCCAAGATTTTCTTATTCTTAGCAGTGTGAAAAACAACTAGAAATACTTAATTTACAACCTGGTTATAGTTTTGACCCCAAGACAAAACAGTGCCTTCAAGAGTCCTTTAATTCATGGACAAGGTTAAAAAACAGCTTCCCCGGAGACCTAGACTAAGATAATTTCTATACAACAGAGAGATATAGAAACACCAATCGCTAACTTCAGATTTTTGCCTGGGAAAAACAGTCATAGAGGTTATTGGTAAGGTAGAGAATTTGTTACATTACATTTTCTCAGTGCCTAAAAACCTAGGTATATGGAATCAGAGAAGCAGATGCTGAGCATTTCAAAAAAATCAAGAACTTGGTATCAGGAAGCTTATGAGGATTAGAACTTGACTTCAAAAAAAAAAAAAGCTCACAGAAGTAACAACATATTTTTGCAAAGAATTTGAATAAAAGTACAATTCCTGTGAATTTTGTCTTTGCAAAAGACTACATTGCCTTTATGAAAGTTGCAGTTTAATGTGCTTCCAGATCTGAAACTCTATGCATCAGACCAGTGTCATAGATAAGCCTCAATTCCTCATATTTTCCAGAGACTATCTTGGTACTGTTTTCTGTCTGCTTGAATGAATAACAGAAAAAGTGAACAAACTTGAGAGGCCAGGTCCCGAGATGAAATGATGTTATTTGTTACAAAGAAGGTCTTGGGATCGGGATTTGAATGGTTCTTAGAAAGAATGTATTTTAAGCATGGAAAAGCCATGGGGAAAATTCTGCCCTTTTCCTGGTATCTACTAGATACTCCAAAAGATTAAGTTAGAGTTTCAGGGAACACAGGAGATTGTATAATAGGTAGAGATTAACCAATGCATACAAAGTGACAATCATCTGTCCTTTGGAGATGATACTTCAATCCAGTGTTATACTGAGAGGTACTAAAAGAGAGGGGCCATGAACTCTCTGGGACCTTCCCAACAGCCACAAATGTGAGGGATCAGATGCACTTTCCTGGGACAGAGAACTTTTGTACAGAAAAAGGGAAAACTTGGGGCCTAATGTGGCACTTAGTGCAAGACAAATCAAACACAATTTTTTCCTATATGGGTGTCTCTAAATTTCCTCCTTTTTTTTAAGAAAACCAGTCAGATGATTAAGGTCTACACTAGCAAATCATGAACTCATCTTAATTTGATTTTACCTACAAAGGTACTATTTAAAATTACATCATATTTGAAGTACTGCAATTATCTGACATTTGAGAGAAAACAATCGATACTCTCCTCATCCCTGAAGCTATCAAAACAAATTGTGTCTTACAAAGTTTCACCACACCACTTCTCTCCAGCATGGTCCTCAATCTCGCTGTCTTTGTCACAGTGACTGCAAACGCGACATCTGCAGAGTGACTCCATGCCCTGTATTTTATGTCTACCTGCCAGGTGCTCCTTATCCTAACCACATACAGTTTCCCTGGCAGCCAGAGGGGAACACCTGATAGGAAATTCCAATAAGACAAACCACACCACCAGGCAGCCGCTTTTTTATATGAAAATATCCTGGAAAACATCAGGAGTCCTGTCATCTACAAGACTGTGTTCAATTCTCATTTGGATGCTGAGGAAAACTGGTACCATGAGCCTGGGTTATGGAAGGCCTCAGAGTTTTTGATGTTAGTAATACTATTTTTTTTCTTTTGTTTTGCCTTCATAAAGAAATAGAGTAAAAAAATGCCCAAGGAATCCTTGTTAACTTGTATACGTAGCCCAAAAAAAAGCTCAAGCACTAATGCATAAGATAGAGGCACTGAATACTTTAAAATATAACAGAAAAAAATGACATAATGCCCCAGAACAAGATAGGAGAGTTGAAGTCAATTGAGGAACACACTTTCAAGGGAGCAAAGAAGCATATTGGGCAGTGGATGAGTGGGCCTGTAAAGAATCATTACAAAGCCTCAGAGAGGCTGGAGAGAGATTTGAAGTGGTCCTTTGTAGTTGTCCCAAATGGAGTCAGAGAGCCTAGGACTTTATGACTTTCAGAAAAAGACAATCTCCTAGGAGTAAACAGCCCCAGTACCCACAGCACCTAGAGAATATGTGCTTGTATCACAGAAAAGTAACATACCATTGCATCCCATCAGTCCTTTCTTTGACTCTGATTCACTTATTTTGAACATTAAGTGTATATTATACAATAAGTTCAATAACTTTATTCTTCTTGGATTCTAGTGTGTCCCTTTTTCTGGAGAAATGTGGGAAAAAATTAACAGAACAAGGTACAGAACCCAGCACTACACTGGTTTCTCAAGCCCCAAGCTATGATTAAACATCTCCCTCCTCTTTAACATTCTTGGTTTGCCTTTCCTCCTGTGAGGTTCTCTACTGTTGTACATGTATTAGTATGACTCACTTTCTCTGTCTGAGGTATCTAAGATCTGGACACCTTGCTTTTTCAAACTGTGTTGCCCATACCAAACATTTCTTATCAAAATTGGAAAATGGAGTTCCAAGAGAAACCAGAATAGATTCTTTGGATGAAAAATATGTTCTTTTTTGAACATTTTTATGGAGAAGCTTTCCTCTTGATGATGAATGTAAAAGAGATAAGTGATTTTTTCCTTACTGAAAATTTTCATGAGGATCAAGAAATAAAGCTACAGCTCTCAAACTCTTAAATTTAAAAAGACACCTACTGTGTAATCTGATAGATCATTTTCTTCCTGTTAATTCATAACTTATAAATCTACAAATCCTGGAGCTAAGAATGGGAACCCTAAATTCCTCAAAATGTGCTACTGCCCATTCATGTAACTTGGCCCCTCTTGCCTCCCCTGATGGTCAGATCCATGTGTCCAGACCTATTTGAAACCTGACACCATATCATTGTTGTTGACTTAGACAAAATACACGGAGCTTTAGAGGACAGATCCATCACTCCTAGTGCTGTGTTCAAGCTGGTACTTGCAGCTGTTCTATCATTTGTTACCAGGGATGATATTGAGTGTGTAATCAGACCTCGATTCCTTGATCATGGATTCTTAGCCAAAACTCAATCATTAAAATGAACCCATTTATTCAAAGCAGTGGGGTGCAGGATCCTCCATCAATGTAATACACACCCTTGTAAGACTTCTCCAGTAAGAATAAAGTGCAGATGGATAAGCCCTTGTAAGTAATAAAGGCAAACTTGAAACTCAAATTGCTTCTGATTCTAGTGAAGTTAAATCACTATCCATCTGATGGAAAAAGAGCACAATGAATTCAACTAAAGACCAAGTACATCATTGGTAACCATGGGGAAATTAGAATCTAAGATGTTCATTCAGAGTTGTCCTTATACAACTCTGCAATGTTTGGTTAAGGTCCCACTTTTACTAGGCATTTATCACATGGCTGTTGGCAGAAGTGTGGCCTTCAGTGAAGAAATTCTCTGTAGCAGAGGGTCGTTCCCAAAGAGGAGCTCAGATGAAAGGTTTGAGATGATTTCTCTCTAAATACTGGTCAAGGAGTGCTTGCTTAATTTGTAAAGGTGATGTCCTGCCAGGGAACCAGGGATTCCAAAATATAGTAATTAAAGTCCTAAACAAATAAGACAAATACAACAAAAGATACAGAGGACAAAAATTGAAAATTCACATGACAGGAAAAAACTATGTATGTATCAATAGTGAAAACAAAAAGGCCTTGAAATCTGTGGAAAAGCAAACATTTAACCTTCATGCAGTTTTAACTACAGAAAGAGAGAAACACTTGAGATTAACGAATACTGTCAATATTAACAAATGAAGTTTTCCCAAGTTTTGCAAAGGCATCAAACTGCAGCATGCAAAACAACATAAATGCAAGGAAACTGGCAAAAGACAATACATAATTCAATATCTGAAAGTGAAAAACAAAGAAAAACATTTAATGTTAGGAAAATAATACATTGTCTAGGAGGGAGCAACAGTCCTCATGACATTGATATCTCATGGAAAATGTCCATCAACAAATAAATGAAAAAAACAAGAATATATGGATTACTATGCACACCTAAATGGAATGAAATCCAATAAGTTACTCCATTCAATGTCAGGGCATCTGTCAGTTACAGCAAGGAGGAAATGTGTTGTTGGTCAATGCGAAAAATAGAGAACCTAGAAATAATTATATAAAATATTAGCATTTGAAAAATACGCAGAATTCCAAAAGAAGTTAGTCAGAAACAGAAAGAGAGGGAAATAGTGAGACACAATTTGAACCAAGTGGACATGGTCAGATCCAAAAAAAAAAAAAAAAAAAAAAAGAAAGAAAGAAAGAAAGAAACCAAAGGCTTACATTGTTTCTCCTACACCCACATACTTATGACCACAATGTTTCATCTGTGTTTCCCTGCTTTCTACTTTAAGCTTAATAAAATCAAATAGAATTATCTCTTAAACTATGAAGCTACCATTTTTACAATTGAAACAAAACTCTCATAGTTTACAAGATCCTCTTTCCATTCACCTTTATGTTCTCCACCAAATCTTGTTCCTACATTCATTGTTTTATATGTTTCAGGGCTCCTTACCTTGTAATAGATCCCATAAAATTAGAAGTCTTTCCTACCTCAGGGAATTTTCATGTACTTTGCTACTATCTAAAGTACTTTCCACCCTCCTTGACTGCCTGACAAGCTCCCACTAATTCTTCTCTAAATACTGGTCAAGAAGAGCTTGCTTAATTTGTAAAGGTGATGTCGTTCCAGGGAACCAGGGATTCCAATATATAGTAACTTCTTTCAAATACCGTTTTTGAAGCAAACTTTCAAATCTTTTCAGTCTTCTTTCAAATAGAGTTTTCGAAGGAAACTTTTCTGTCTTATCTTTTTTTATTGCAGATACCATGTAAATACTTGATACCCACAATTTAAAAAATGAAATGTTGAAGCTGGATCATTGCTTTAAAGATTCAATGCAGAGTAGTCTGGATCCAGGGAAGGAACATGATAGTCTAAGGAGAAAGCAGTGCAAAGCGCTTGGTACATGGAAGCCCAGGAAGTGAAGGAGGGAAGCAATGCAGGCGGGTGCTGGTCCCTGATAAAATACTTAAGGTCATGCCTCCATGATCTACTCACATTCACACAGGAATTTTCTCTGCCAGGTCCTCCAGAAGTTTCCCAGCCATCCAAATTCAGACAGTGATGTTTGACCACCTCAGATTCTGTGATCATCTTTCAACCTTTCTATTTATATTTCCAAAATCTATGTCAATTGTGTTTCTTCTGTGTAAGAGCTCATTTTTCACACTGCTTTCCCTTCGTATCTCCTCTGTAACCTATTTCAGTCCATTTGTTACTGTATTTACTAGTATAATTTCAGTTTTCATAGCTACCTGGAAGATTCAGATAATTTCCAGCTTAACATTTTACCATATATCTAGGATATGTTCAATGAAGAGTTGGACGTAACAGGTGAATTAAAAGATTTGTGGGATTCAATAATTAACCTTAATTTATTTCTCAACATGTGTCATTCAGGGCATAAAGTCCCTCTGTATATTATTTTATATAATCTGCACAACCTATGATTTGTGATTTCTGCAATTCTGAAGATAATTATCCTTGTACAAAAAAGCAAATAAACTTTTAAAATGATAAATGGTTGAGAACATGTTTTTTTTTGATAAGCAACAGTGAGACATCAATGTAAAACTGGTTCCACTTTTGAGCACTGTACTTAAAGTCATCCAATTAATTGTTGAGCACAAACAACAAAAAATTGGAAAGTAGATTGTATGATTTCTACAGAAATAAATGTAAGGTGGCACACAGAGAAAATGCTGAAAAGCAGAGCCCGTCAGGAGGAAGCCCCTGTGCAGCCTGGAGTGTCACGTAAAGACAGCTTATTCATATTATGGGATCTCATCTCATAACAACTTTGTAATCTGTGATTATAAGAATATGATTTATTCCCAGGCAGTGTCTGTACAAGCCAAATGCAGTCTTTTGAATAAAAAAGTTCTCTGATGGGTGAGGAAGGACTGACTTCATAAATTCACACATTTTACCAAGAGAGTCCTAAATTCTATGAGGATTCTAGTATGAACCGGCAATGAGAGGAAGGGACAGTGAACCAGACAAACTCAATGCTCACATCCACTTAACATCAACCTGTTTTTTTTTTTGTTTTTTGTTTTTTGTTTTTTTACATTTACCCCATATTTTTAATCTTTCTAATCCCAAATTCCTACTCACTTATTTTTAACCATTATGTACTTTATATTTTTTGTGTTCACAAAGTATTGGTTGTCTAACGTTTGTTTCCTAGGCCTCATTAAGAAACAATTGCCACTTTTTTCTTGAGACTACAGGTAAATGGAACCTAAGTCACCTGGTGTTGAATCAGCATTGAGCCAGACCCCTGGTTATCAAAAAAGCCATGTATAATTTTAATATGGTTTTTGTGTCACTATTGGGGACAAAAAGACATCTGATGTCAGAAATCTTTGTATCTCGTATGCTGAGATAGTTAAGACTCAGCAGCAGTGTGCTGTTTGAAGCTCAGAGAGTTTCCTTTCTTGCTGTCTCTGATGATGGGGAAGATGTTAAACAGAGATTCTGTTGGTTCCTAGCACATGGCCATATCAGGGGATAGGACTATGTAAGCCCTTCCCTTCTGTAAGGGCCCCATTAAGGGGTAAGCACCTCCCTGTAATATCTAAACAAGCTGAGACCACGATCTACAGACAGAGCCACCATGCAGGGACACTGCCTTATCTGGGGACTTCCTTCTCTCCTCCTCGTTGTCTTAGCAGGTGCTCAAGGTAAGCAACAACTCATTCCTTAACAGCAGCAGAAATACTGTATTAGCTCCCAGGCTCCAGGGAATGATCTTGGGATAATCAAGACAATGCTTCTTAGCTGATCATTTGATTCAAATATTTTCTATACCATTTTTAAAATTGCTAAAATTTCATTTTATTATTGAATTATAAATTACTTATCTCTCTCTATTTGTTACATATTTACATTTTCATTTACAATGCTGTGACAAAGAAAATTATTAGAAAACTCCACTGCCATGGCAGAAAAGCCATTCATATTGTCTCTGTAGTTTGATTCAGGAGGCTTCTTATACACATTGCCTCCTGATCCATCACAATAGTTTTCAATAATTTTAATTCTCAATAATATTAATTTTATATCATTTTACATTATGTAGTTTTGTTATGTTTTAGTTTATATTAACACTGTAATTAAAAGTTCTTTTCACTGCAGTCCTGAGATATCTGCTGAACTAACTCTTGTTTTTCCTACAATGTTCATCATCCTTACTGATTTACGGAAATTGTTTGTATAGTCACACCAATTACAGTTTTCCCACACATTTTAAAAATATTTTCCTCAATTTTTTTCATATTAATTTTCTCATGGTCAAGTAAAAGGAAAAGTGTTTTATCTGATCAAAGCTATAATATTTTATTTTCAGGACTTCTTTCAATGTGTTACTTAATTGCTATTCTTCATCCTGAAATTTCTATTAAGGAAGTTTTATTGCTGTAATTTAATTTTTTTTTTTACTTTTACTAAAGAGCAATTAAATTTTATTTTAATATCCATCTCAAATAAAAGAAAAAGAAGTGTAGCTTAGTGTATCTGAGTTTATTTTAATGCATCTCAAGTGTTATATCATTTGCACTAGTAAGAAATTACTTACTGTATATGTGATACGTTAGTTTCATTACAAAGGAAAAGTATACAGGTATAACACAAGCTTCACTAGTCTATGATGAAGTAAAAAGAAGCACATTAGATCACACAATGACCAGGCTAAAAGCAAATAAGCAATATTGTGATTCCAACACACAGCAATCAACAAAGCTTTTCCAAGATACTTACCACTACATCTATTAATATATCACCAATCGCTATCCTCTTTTTTGTATTAATTAATTAATTCATTCATTCATTCATTTGACTCTGAAAACTGGGTGTCTCTATGCTGCTCAGACTAATCTCAAACTCTTGGGCTCAAGCCATCCTCCCACTTTCTCCTGTGAGTGTGGATATGATAGGCACTCACACACCCTGAGGTTTAATTATTCTTTGTATAGAGCCAATACATCCACCATGTCCACTCATGACTGTACTTCAGTAACACATCCCCATCTCTCACATCTATGTCACCCACATCTCTTTAATTTTCTGTTTCTACTCTTTACCAATCTACAAATATGTCTCCTCTCTAATCTTAACACAATTTCATACACTTTTCTTGATCTCACTGCCTCAACAGTGACTGCTCCTTTTTTGTTTCCTCTTTTCAGCAAACTCTCACAAAAGCTGTCTGCACCCATTGTTTGCTCTTTTATTCTCACCACTGGTTTTCAAATGTAATGAGAGCAAATATTCTTGTCGTTCACCTCCTGAAACTTCCAGTTATGATTCCCAACAGTGATCCCCACACTTGTAAATTATCAATTTTCAATCATCATTTTCCTTTTGTTTGGCTTTTCTTAGGAGATAGACATAGTAAATTATTCACTTTGTTTTCTACTTTTATTCAGTTGTAAGGTGCCACATTTATATTTTATTCTACGTCAATTACAGCTGTTATTGATTGCTAGGGCCACCCCTTCTCCCATAACTCTTCTTTTGGAGTTTCTTATGGATAAGTCCAGGGACTCTTGGCTTTAATTTTCCCACTGTGCCTCTGTTGATCATATGTTATCTCATGGTTCTAAATCTTTCTCTTACAGCATCAACTCACAAATTTATATCTCTACCCTACATATTGCCATCTAAATCTCAATTTGCATATCCCTTGTCTACTGGAATACTACACATGAATTTCAGATAGATGATATAGATTAATGTGTCCAAACCTGCACTTGGGTTTCTTCTTTCCCCTCCCTAAAAAATATTTGTCTCACCAATGGGTTAAACCAAAGTCATGGGTCATTCCTGACTCACTTTCTCTCTCATGGTATGCAAAATCTGTCAGAGAAATCCTATCATCTCTACCTACAAAACATAACCAGAATTTGACGTATCTTTTTCTTTTATGAATCTCTAAAAGACTATCTTTTAATATCATAAACATCTCTATATTACCACCTTCCTTGTCATAAGTTTTTTCTATTATTCTGTCATCTACTTTCTTTTAAGTGATTCATTTTTCCATTAAATTGAAGTACTTATGATTGAATTAATTTGTAAGGTTTTTATCATATTATTGCATAAATATTTGAAATCACAGTTTTCTATGTATTGCCTTAGCTGAACTTTACATATTCAATACAGTGTAATTTCATTTTCCTATAAACCATTAATGTGTTATTATTTGTTTTTTGACTTAGAAATTAGTGAAAAGTTTTTTTTTATTAATCTGTTTTCCTTTCTCTTTTGAATTTATTACTAACATGATTCTATTATGGTCAGAATATTTAGTTTACATTCAGTAGAATTTTGACACATGCTTAGAATTTTATGGGGGACCACGGTGATATTCCAACTTATTTGGGGGAATGAGTGCTGGGAACTGAATCCATACTTTACAAATGTTCTACCACTCAGTTGTAATCTTCATATTCCATTAAGTGAGAAATATGAACTGCATGTATTTGCCAAGTACAAGGTGTTTCTTTGAAATAGGGACACATTATTGAATGCCTAAACTGAGACATTAACATATGGGCTACCTCACACACTTACCATTTCTGTTGTTTTTTCTTGTGTTCTTGGGAAAAAGATATATGCTCTTTATTTTGTGTATAGAACCAACAGCATGTTAACAGCCTATTCAGGTTTTCAAATTTTGCTAGTAATTTTTCTGGTTTATCTATTATTTCCTATGTTAATCGTGATCTTCCTGAGTGGATTCATCATTGAATTATACATTTGAGACTTTGAATTATATTTTCACAGGTTCTTAATTATTGTGCTTTTGTAATGAATTGAAATATTTTTATTATTTTACAGTGCAACTACTAATGATTCTGGAATCTCAAATTCTAGAATATTTCCTGCTACCATGAATATTTTTGGTTTTACAAGTTTTCTTTTGCACTGTACAGTGTATCTATCTTCACTTTATTATTTTCATATTTGCTATGTTCTAATCTTTTAGATGTTTCTCTTACAAAGAATATTTGACCATATTTCTTAAAATATCTAGCCTGACAGCCTCTGTCTTCCAGCACTAAGTATAATGGATTTATTTATCTCATTAAATATGCAATTTTAGTTTTTGTGTTACTTCAAAATACACACTGTTTTCAAATACAACTTTTTCCAAATTCTTTCTCTTATTCTCTTCCCACTTCCTTTCTGCTTTCTTCAGTTTGAATTACACATTGTTTAAAATAGATACTCATGATAATTTCCAAAATTCTTAACTCTTTTCAATTATCTTCATTTTACTTTATATAAATGGTAATATTTTACATTTTTCCCAGTTCTACTTTGTTTTCACCTGTACACATGTAAGGTATAGTTCATCAATTGAATATTTTCATAAAATTCTTCCTAATTAAAAGTTCTTTCATTTCTTTTTCAAATATTTCTGATCATTTTGAACTATCTTTTATAATTTTCACATACTGTATTTTATTTTCTACTTTAAAACTATTTAATGTATGGCTACATATTATTATACTGCAAATCCCTTATCTGACTTTGATGGGGCCTAAATATTTCTTGTTATCTGTTGATGTATTTGTTCACTCATTAATATACTCTTCAAATATTTCTTAAGTTTCAAGTGTCAAGAACACTTGAGGGCACTTGTAAAAATAGCACAAAATTAAATCTAAAGAAAACTTCCTGTCTTCTTGGAGCTGATTGTTGGAATCTACAGGAGCATTTGAAAGGAAATAAAGAAAAGAGAACAAGAGTTAGATGGCAAATGGGCAGATTTCACACACTCTGGGAAGAAAACTCTTTCGTTGATGGTATGTTGTCTCCTTCTGGCCTATAATTTGTTGCTCATAAACATCTCCATTAGAAATGCTTTCATTAAGAGCCTTGGTTCAGCACCCACCAGCAGCCATAACAGGACCACATCACATTTGACTCTTGTGTGACACTGATTTAAAGGATTGCCATAACGACTCTTGAACTGCTCTTCAATACCAGTCTAGTGCATCACATCATTGAAAGGGCTCCTGTCAGATCTTGTCCCAAAGCTATCTGTTTTTCTGACTTCCTCATGGCTCCCATATCAGACATGCAGGCTGCTCTCCTCACTTGTTCCTGACGTTGTTTGAGTATTTCCTCTGTGTATACCAGAGCATCCCCAGAGATTTTAGTGCAATCCACTGCTCAATACACTACTCTTTCACTGTACTCTAGTTGGAACCAGTGTTACAACAGAGAAATAATTCACAACGAGCACTAAACCTGAGTGAAAAAGTGATCAATCTACCAAACAACAATGATAAACTTATCAACAGAGTAATTAGGAAAGTAACTGCAGATTTAGAACACAAAATAAAAACAACAAATCTACTCTATTGTCCAAACATGAAAATATATATATTTAAAGAGATACAATAAATTTCATGATTCAAGTTGTTTTTAGATATAAAGTTAAATCTACATGTATAATAAATACAAAATATAACAAAGTTCCCATATTTATTCATATGTGTAAACACACATTTTTGATAAAAATCATGACATTAATTTTATTTTCTTTATAATTTCTCAAATGTTAACAACTCAGAATAATATAAATAAATAAGTTTTCTATTACTCATGGAGTTCTGACAATTTATCCTCCCATATTTAAAGTTCATCATTTTGAATCAAGACAATATTTTGTCAATGATGAATAATAACTTTTATATTAATATGATAGTTTAGCATAATAATAAAGTTAACCTTAAAAATTTGATTATAATCTAAAACTTTAGTTCAAAATTCATATTCAAACATAAAATACAGAAAATATACATAAACAATACATGAACATTTTGTAAAATCAAGAAATTGAGGCACATATTGTCTTCAAGAAGATTACCTCATACCTCTGTCAAAAAAGTTGAGCAATTCCCTGACTTCAAACACCATTTAATAACCAGATGATTTTTCAGTTTTACATTTCTGGAATCATACAGTGCATGTTGTTTCATACTTGATTTTGTTCCTTTAACATTACATGTATAAGATTATCCATATTATTGAAGGTATTTGTAGTTCATTCATTCTGTTTGTGTGACAACGTTCAGCAGTTTCAAGTGACATTTTTGCAAATAATGCTTCTATGAACCATTCTTAAACATCTTCTGAAGAATACAAGCACACAATTTTGTCGCTATATACAAAAACCATATTTGCTGTCACAGCCTTCTCCCTCCCTCCCTGCATGGGACTCAGGGTGTGTACTGAGGCTGTGCCTTGGAATTAGCAATCTAAAAGTTTGAATCAAGTAAAGCTCCACCTTGTTCAAGAGAAAGCAGCCTAGCTTTGTGAGTGAGTTGTGCTTTCACGTGGTATCTCTGATCATCTGCTATTCATAGCAGACACTATGAATATTACTAAAACTGACAGGTAGGTCTCTGTGGATTATAACTTCTGCCTTGTTTCTTTTTTGGCTCCAAGTATTCCACTCTTTGGCATCCTTCTTTATTTCCCATGAGGTAAAATAGCATAGATGCTGAGAACTGTTTCATAACGCCTCGTCTGTTCTCCTTCCCTTTTGGATACCCTGGGTCCTGTGAATTTCTGTTTGTCTTCCGGTATGGCATCTCAGTGGAGTAAATGAATATTGGAATCTAAGTGAAATCATTGATTCACTCAAAGTATTTTGTTTTAAAATGAAAAAAAAAATATTTACAACGGTGATACAGAGCTTCAAAAACATAATAGATTAACAATGGTTAATGTATTGCATATTGTTATCTTCATAGTAGTTGCTCAGATTATAAGATATAGACATGAAAAATGATTCACTTATACTTTAAATGTGAATTTTTACTCAATTCACAGAACACATGGTCGTTGCCACATTTTTGAGATTTCACCAAGGTGATTTCAATAGCTTCCATGTGATCTTTCTATGGAGACGGGAATTCTGCACTTTTATCATCCTTCTAACAAAAAATAGAGCCTTTTTTCTGATTATTTTCAAACTGCAGTTATTTGACTTCATAACTCTCTATGTTGTGTGTAAGATACTCACCTTATACCTAAGAGCAAAAGAAACATTAAATGATGAAAGCAATATAAATTTTAAGTATAAAATGTAGGAAAACTAGTTTAGTCATATAAATATCTCAAAATTTACAACCTACAACAATTTACAACCAGATGTACTAGTTTAATTTATGACAGAATTTTTCAGCATTATAATGAGGTAAATAAGTGTAATTTATAATACATATCAAAATATAAGAAAAATGGCAAAGCACAGTTTGAAACACAGAATAATATTTCACAAGGCAAAAAAAAAAAAACACATTCCATAGTAGAATGAAGAAATTGTGATATTATTCTTCAAAAGCAAGTAACCCAAGTAAACTAAGAGTATGTAAGAGACATAAACAAACTCAATCTACAAATTTAACTGAATACCACACTTTTAACACTCAAAAGAATAGTGAAAAAATTTGCATTCATGTAAATTCACATGGAATATCTATCCATAACATTTTGCCATATGATAGTGTAAAACCTTTCAAATGACTGAAATCAGGAAAAATATTCTCGCCATAATAAAATCAAATCTGTAACTTAAGAATCAGTCCAGTAATTTCCAAATATTGAGAAACTAGACAACATTCATTCAAATATATGGGGATCTATGAAAAGAAAATTGAACATCAGCAAATAATGTTAATGAAGATGTGATGAAATTAAATTTTTGTAATGTAATAAACCATGTCTAATAGAAATCTATAACCTAGAATCCAAGAGTTAGAAAAAAACACTGATATTGTAAAATTCAAGTAGCAAAATAGAAGAGCTCCCCAAATTTGATTGGTATACAAGATTGAAACAAAAATTAGAAGAAAAATTTAAAACAGAGAAAAAAATCTTCAACTTTGGTTAGTTAAAAATGTTAACATTGACACATATCAGTTGTTATCAATGAAAAGCACGAAGAAATTCAACTTACTGATACCAGGAAAAAGAACAGGAAAAATGTAAACCATAAAGCATTTTTCAGTAACAATTTAATCAAGATGAAAAATAAACACATCACTAAATGTGTACAATTCAATAGATTTTACACACTAAAAAGTGTGAGAATATTTATATTTTGATGCCATAAGTTGTGGTATGAATATTTAAAAGTAAGCCATTGATTTTTATTTATGCAATTTAATGTTGTTATTGAGCACTTCTCTAGAACTTTTCATTTTACATACTTCAAAATTTATAGCCGATTATTAATAATTCATCATTTGCTCCTCCTCCTAGCTCCTGGAAACAATTCTCATTTTAGATGTGCGTGAGTTTCACTACATTACATACTAGGTATAAGTAGATTTACAAAGTATTATTTAATTTAGTTTTTCACAGGCCCATTTAAATTGTTGCACATCGCAGGATTTCCTTCTTATTTTCTTCATCTTTTACATAGTTAATTTCAAATTAATTAATATTTTCAAATCTGGATATAACATTATTTGGATGCAATTTACTAAGTACTTCATGACATTTCAGGATACATACACACTGAGATAAATAACACTCACTTTACCTCATATACTTAAAAACCTTGGTGAGAATATCTAAATTTGCTCTGTGGAAAATTTTTAACTTCTGATCACTATGAACTATAATCATAATATTGTACAATAAATCTTTGCAACTTGCTCTTCCTATTTACTGAAATTTTTTGTTTGAACTGCGTAACTCCATTTCTCCCCTTCTTGACTGCCTTCAACTGCTGAAATCATGACTTAATTTTTTGCTTTTATATACCTCCTTTTTTAAATGAAATGAAACTATCTGTTCTTCTTTCTTTCCACAGTGAGCCCACAACTTCGCCTGGTGAACACGCAGAGTCACTGTGAGGGGACAGTGGAAATTTTTTACTATGGCTCTTGGGGCACAATCTGCGATGACAAATGGGATCTGAATGATGCCCAAGTAGTGTGCAGACAGCTGGGCTGTGGAGTGGCCATTGAAGCCAAGCACTCTGCTTTCTTTGGTGTGGGATCAGGGCCCATCTGGCTGAATGAGGTGACATGCACAGGAAAGGAGTCCAACTTGGGGGAGTGCATTGCCTACAGCCAGGAGAATCGCAACTGCGGGCACAATGAAGATGCAGGAGTCATCTGTTCAGGTATGGTCAGTACCAGTATGCTCCCTGGCTAGGAGAAAACTGAAGAACTCCAGGGACTTTTGATCCCTGAGGAGTAGGAGGTAAATGTAACCTAGAGCAGTTACAAGTCCGTCTATAGATCCTGACTGCTCAAAGAAGCTAAGGATGAGGAACTCATGTAATTTCTACATAAAAGTCTGAATTGATTTTCTTTCCTTCCCTAGTGTCGTACCCTGGTCTTCCATAGATCTCACCGATCTCACGGTAACCTATTAGTGGCTATCGCTTTGACAGTATTTTGGTTTTTACCATATTCTAGAAATATTGCAATAAGAATCAAATTTCTTTACTTTTCTTTTTGTCACTTACGTATAATCCAAATCAATTGCAAAACTTTGTGCACAGTACCTTTGCAATAGCAAGGCTACCATGGAAAAGGGTCACATTTTCTAGTTCCATTTTTCTTAGTGAAGTTGAGTTTCTATGTATATAGCATGAGACACTATTTTATTCTAGATTAGTAGGTGTATGAGTCTGAAAGTAGGATACAAAAAATTTATGAATTTATGTGAAATCAAAGGACTATTATAAATTTAGACACAAGCATAATAAGGACAAAAGAGCTGTGAATGAAATGCCTGGATCATGTATTTTCTTTCCATAAATACTACAGAAGATTCAATACTTTTCCTTCAAAGCATGTATACAAACTCAAACTTTGAAGACACACTTATCCAAATACTAAAAGATCAGTATTACATATAATAAATTCTTAATATTTACCTACTATTGTAAGAGATGACATTATATAGATTTTTCTAGTGCCCTTTTTGGAGATGTGTCTGTGGATTAATTGATGAGAATGAAAATGAAGACAGAAAACAGACACACATATAGAGGGAAAAATATTCCACTCTGACATTCTCTATGGAGGACATGTCACCATGACATAAATCTCCCCATCCCATAATATTTCCACTATTTCTTAACAGCTAAATGTAGTAAGAAGGAAACCTTTATCAGGTGTGTATGGTAGGACATGCCAAACCTATACATCAGTCTTGGTAGCCATCTCAGGTTTGAAAAGGTGATTGAAAAGCCTAAGGGTAAAAAGTTAGTTTAGTCTTCAAGAAAGCAACTTTGATCTTCATGAACCTGTATAACAACCTTCATGACCAAGTATAACAAATACGATAGAGAGATTTTTACAAGCAAAGTATTGTGTTATTCCCAAGAATGGGTTACAGACTGGAATAAAGGATAAAGACACAGATAATCAGAGGTGAGTCTTAAGAAAACAGACTCAGTGTTCAGTAGATTTAGATCTCACAGCTACAGCAAGTTAGTGAAATCCACCTGAGCCCCAGAGAAAGAAACAAAGATGCGGATGAAAGATGGTAAACATCAGCATGGTCATGGTCATCTAGTGAATGCCTAGAATATTGAGCTGTATGATTCTAATGATGAGGAAAAAAATTGCTCTGATAAAAACTCCCTATACAGATTAGAGGTACAAAAGTTTGAAGATCTTCTGTAAGTCTTTTACTGCAAGATTTTTCTATGACTGAGGATAATGTCTCACTTTCAGAGACTCAGCTGTGTTGAGAAGGATTTCTGAAAACCAAACATAAAAGTAAAGAAGCGGAAACTAGAAAAATATATACATGGAATTTTCTGGAAGCATCAAATCCCCATTTCTCATGCAGTGTCGAGAAATTGATCTTTTCTCTGAACTCTTCCAACTTTGTATATCAAATATATTTGAATTGGCTTCCTGCCATTTATAATTAGAGTTGTTAGGGATACACTATGTATTTTACATTTTTTATTTAAACAAACAAAGCATAATAAAAGTTTGAAGTGATACAGAATTTTAAAAAAGAAAAATAGTAGAGAACACTAGTTAGTATATTGCATATTGTTATCTCAGAACTAGTTATTCAGGTTACAAAATCTATGAAAAGAAGTGATCAATCAATGACAGCAGGAACGTCTTCTTTCTGATGAACTAGGAGAGATTAGTAGTATAGTTATCTATCTAGCATACATACACATATACACATTTATATATGTTTACCAACATACATATAATCTTTTCCTTTCTTTAGTTTTTCCTTTCTCATATCATACTTTTGAGCACTTTATTTCTCTTTCATTTTTCCAGGATCTACTGTATATTTTGGATCTCATTACTCCCAGATTTTTATCATTTTTTTTGTACTAGGGAAACAATGTGATATTTATAAATGTGAGTTTGATTTACTTCGCTTATGAGTATGGTCTCAGGTTGCCTCCATTTGCTTATAAAAGCCTCAAGATTATCCTGTTTTATAACTAAATAATATTGTATTGTATAAAAATATAACTTTTTTACCCGTTCTGAGTTTGTTGCCATTTTGGTTGTTTCTAATATTTAGCTATTACAAATTATGCTGCTATAAATATGAGTACACATATATCACTTGTTGCATTACCTTTTCAATTTTTCTGGGAATATATTCAGAAAGGAGTAACTGAATTAAATGAGACTTCTAATTCTAGTTCTTTTGTTTTGTTTTGTTTTTTGTTTTGTTTTGGTGCCAGGGATCAAACGTATGACCTTGCACTTGCCAGGCTACTGAGATAAATCCCTAGGCCCTAATTCTAGATTTTTGAGGAAGCTTATATATTACATTTAATGTCTTATGTTTTAATAAATGCATTAGATGAGCTCACATTATATTATATCTCAAAACTCCAAAAATAATTAATACAAATGTTATTTACAACTCAGAGGGAGATGGCACATGTCATTGTTTCAGTCCATGAAAAATGGTAATTGAAGGCAAATATCCATCATATGAGGCCTTTTGCATTATGCTCAATCCATGATATACTTCATCCCAAGAATTAAGTAAGAAGACTGCACTGAGGAAATAATTGAAAATTTTTTATCCATATGTTAGAGGCCTACATGAATCAGACAATTCAAAATTTGAAATTTTGTGATGATTATTGTTTGTGCAGAAAAAGAAATAAGTAGTATATGGGTCTTCAGTTCAGCTTTTCAGTGGGTTCTTAAATGAACAAAAAAATAAGAAAAAATACATGAAAATGGTGCCATTTTGTCTCAAACACCTGGCAAAGTGGAAGACAAGAAATCATTGTCAAAGCTTTAGTTACTATCAAAATAATTCAACTAGAGCAGGCTTAACCAGATATTCCAGAAGCCTCTAATACAGTAATTTCAGAATTGGTGGTGATATTTCATTCAAATTAAGAATTTCATCTGTCTTCCTGGGAGTTAGAAATGAACATTTTGGTGTAATTTTGGAGGTTTTTTCTGTAGAGTATTATATCATCTGCAGATAATGGTAATTCAACTTTTTCCTTTCCTGGTTCTATTCCTTTTATTTTTCACTTCCCTATTTGCTTTGGCAATGTTTTCAGGACCATATTTGAATAGATGTGGTGATAATGAACATTATTCTCTTGTTTCTGATTTTAGAGTGAAAACTCAGCTTCTGACTATTGAGTATGGTGTTGGCTATGTTGTGTCATAGATGGCTTTTATCAGATTGATATAAAGACTATTCCAATTTCCTGTAGGATTTCTTCATGAATTGGTTTGGGACTTTGTCAAGTGCTTCTGCTTCTATTGAGATGACCATGTGATTTACGTCTTTGATGTTGTAACACATTTATTGATTTGCTTATGTTCAAACCTCCTTGAATCCCTGAGATGAATCATGCTTGATCATAGTGTATTCTTCTTTATGATTTGCTGCATTCTTCTTGACAGTATCTTATTAACTATTATTATATCTATGCTAATTATAGAGATTGACCTATAGTTTGCTTTTTTGGTTGTGTTCTTCTTGGGTCTTGGAATCAGGGTAATATTTTCTTCTAGGAACGAGTTTGGATATATTTCTTTACTTTCAAGTTCTTTAAAAAGTTAGTTTCCTTAGTTCTTCTCTAAATTTTTGTACAGTTCAGCAATGAATCTGTCAGGTCCTGGGATTTTCACTGTTGATACATTTTAACTGCATTTTCAATTTTATTGACTAATGTTCAATTATTTAGAATTTCCATTTCTTCTTTAGATTTGAAAATTAGATTGTGTGTAGGAACTTGTCCATTTTGTCTGTGCCTCCCATCCTATTAGAATTTTGGTTCTCACAGTAGGTATTGACAATCTCCTGGATTTCTGTGGGATCCATTATTCTTACCCCTTTTCATTTCTAATTGCTTGAATTTGTGTCTCTTTTTACCTCTTTCTTTCTTTCTTTTTTTTTTTTTTTAACTAGGGATTAAACTCACAACCTTGCACTTACCAAGCAACTGCTTGAGCCAATAAGCTAAATCTCTGGCTCTCTTTCCTTTTTTATAGGCACAGGAATGTGACTCCAGGCCATACTCATATGTGAAACATTTCAGCCCCATAGATTTATACATCATATTGCCTCACTAGTGTGAGGAAACTGTATGAATACATTCCAGAATATACAATAGATGATATGAATTTGGAAGCAACTGTTGAACAGACAGACTGTGATGTGCGAAATGAGACAGGAAGTAAGGGAAAATGGAAAAAATGTATTTATACACAAGATAGTTACAAAATTCTCTTAATTCGTTGAAAAGAAAGCTTAATTCATTGAAAAGGGCACACTCAGGGGTTTTGCTATAGGGATGATCAAGGTGCTGGTACACCTAAGTGGAAAACAGTAGATATCAAGGAGGAAATAAAGGTGCATCCATTGGTATTCAAGGATTTTTCTTTGTCTAAGAACAGGAACATGGTCAGTATTGCATTTTTCCAGCAATACTGATGGCTATTTATTAATGACACTATGCTGGTCTCATTAACATTAGTTTTGTATGATTGTAAGATAAGTGGTATTAGGTTGAAATTTTTGTCTGCATCCTGAATTTACATGTAAAAAATATTACAATCATCCCTGTCTATGCATGACATGAACTGAAATGATCTTACAGAAACTCTTCAGAATCTCAGACTTCCTTTTAAATATCAATATCATAAAAATATACTAGCATGTTTAACTATAATTTCTACAGTCACTATGTTAGAAAGTAGAGTAAAACTCATTCTTTTTGTCATAAGTAATCCTAAAGGATTAACTGAAAAACAAAATATTGCCCATTTATTTTTCTGTTGAGAAAAGCTATCCATCCTGGAATTCTTTTTACAAATACTGTTACAGAGTAAGTCTTTATCTGTATTCAAATGGTTCCTAAAAGCTCTAAACTCAAACTTGAAATTTCTCTCTGATCATCTTTAACATGTAACTACATGGACATTCATATATTACTTTCTAGGAGCAAAAAATGTCTCTCAAAAATGAAAGGAGAGAGAGAGAGAGAGATTGCACAATGCCTTAATCTCTTCAGATGCAGCTTCTAATTTTTCTTTCTGCTTAAATAATAGACATCATTTTGTAATGAATCTAGATTATCCCTCAGCATCAAAACATTTAGTGCACAATTTTCTTATGTCAAAATGGAAATAAATGTGAATGTTAAGATATGCATAAATGTCAAAATTACTGATTAACTATGTTATCATTACAATATGGACATTAAAAGATATTTATAAGTGTTTTATACAAGCATCTTCTTTTTTACATTAAGATTATACTTCATGAATTACACATAAATTACAAAATGAAGTAGACTGTCACAAAAAGACATGCAGACATGATACATAGGAAAAGAGGCTAACATGTCTTTATAAATATATCTAGACTTATACCTATATCTATATATCTACATCTACATTTACGTCTACATCTATAAACATAGCTATGTTTAGTCTGTCTATTCCTGGGATTCAGCCATTAAGAAGCAACCTGCATATTCCGTCTGAATTTGGTTTTAGACAGTTCACATGCAAGACTCATTATCAATCCACCTGCTGAATCTTCTTCACATATCCAACCGTTGGAAAAAAGAAACTTTCATATTATTGACTGTCATATGATGCTATCAGATTCCAGATCTGGATACTCACATTTTTTCTATTCTCTTAATTTTTTATTTAATTTATTAATATTATTATAATTATTAATGTTATTATTTTGCCTCCTTTAGGATACTGGCGTCTGGTTGGAGAAGGGCCCTGCTCAGGACAAGTAGAAGTGAAATCTGGAGGAAGTTGGATTCCAGTATCTGATGTGAACTTCACTTTCCCCACTGCCCAGGTCATCTGTGCAGAGCTGGGGTGTGGCAAGGCTGCATCAGTCCGGGGAGATGTGCCATTTAGAGAGGACACTGGACAGGTATGGGCTGAGCAGTTCCTATGTGGAGGGCAGGAGGCCAAGCTGCAGTTCTGCCCCACAATCCCATGCCCCAGATGCAGCTGCTACCATGGGAGGACTGTTGAAATCATTTGTTCAGGTGAGACCATCAGCATGAATTGAACCTTCCTCAATATACTGCTGTAGAAAGAAAAATATTAGATGTGCCTGAAATATTGTCTTGTTCTGCTAGAGTTTACTGAAGTCCAGCTCATGAAAAACAGTACATCTCAGTGTGAGGGTCAAGTAGAGGTGAAAACTTCTGTGGGCTGGAGAGCGCTCTGTGCCTCCCACTGGAGCATGGCCAATGCTGATGTTGTGTGCCGACAGCTGGGTTGTGGAGTGGCTGTCTCCACCCCAAAAGGAGCATACTTTGTGGAAGAAAGGGATGAGATCTGGAAAGACCAATTCCACTGCTCAGGGGATGAGTCGTTCTTGTGGAGTTGTCTTGTGACTGCCCTGGGTGTTCCTGCCTGTGCCCATGGGAACACAGCCTCTGTGGTCTGCTCAGGTAAGAAAGTAGCCAGTGTAAGTAACTAAGTAACTCAGATTCTCCTGAAGTCCCACATCTCCTGGAACAGATATCAGGTCAAACTGACTTCAAAACTATAGTGACAATCTTCTTACTTATCATTAAGCATTCAGATCAAGGCAAAGAATATTCAAAGAAACACTTAAAATACATGTTATTATTTAATTTCACTGCATACAAAAAATGTGTAAAATAAATATAAAACTGTGTTAGGCACATTTACCCAGATCTCCAAAAAAAAAAAAAAAAAAAAAAAAAAAAAAAAACATTAGCCCTTCCTTCAAGTAATAACCGATAAATCTCTCCAATCAGTGTGTTCCCGTCTTGTGCGAAGAAAGCATTTTAACTTGTCCCATTAAGGGACAAGCTTATTTAAAACACATTTTTTTAAATTTAAAAACCTAGTGTGTACCCTGAAGACTTCTTTACAAGCTTATTTAAAACACATTTTTTAATTTAAAAACCGAGTGTGTACCCTGAAGACTTCTTTGTCTCAAAATTATGCTTGGGATTTATGTTGCTATTGCTGTTGCCCGAACATCATTAATTTTAGCTACATGTGAAATATCTGAAATGATAGAAATGGAAGTAACAAAAGAGATCAATAAGAATTTTGGCAAATTCAAAGCAAACATAAATGCACAGATAAAGAGATAATGGCCCTAGTAAAACAAATGAATACTGAGTCTAAAGAAGATACTGATGAATAGTTAACAAAAGACAGGCAAACCATGAATGCTCGACATAATAAAGAACAGAAATCTTTAAGAAGTCACAGATAGAAATACTGGAGAGCAAAAATTATTTTGAAGTTTACACAGAAGAATATACAAATGTGAAGGCAGAATATTAGATCTACAATGCAGATTTGTGATTGTTGATAAACTAAAGATAGATCCCTGTAATATAAGCAAGGGCTAATGACAATTTGATCCAGCAACTGCTAGATGATACAAAGAAACTAATATAAGATTAATTGAAATAAATGAAAAATGAAATGATAGTATAAAGAGCATTAAAATCTTATTTATGTAAGCAATAGCACAAAAACTTTCTAACAATTTAACATTCAGATAAGTAAGACATATAGAACCCCAAATAGCCCTGATCGAAAAAAAAGACCAAGGCACAGAATAGAAATATTCTAGAAATTCAACACAACAGCAGAATCTTAAAAACTGTTAAATAAATAAATCACCTGTGAAGGATCACCTATGAGAGTTATAGCAGACTTCTCAACACAAAGATCAAAGTTCAAAGTGAACACAAAGATCAAAGTGAAGTGTCTTAAGCCTCCAAAACAATTTCCAACATGAACTGATATATCTCCAAAAATTATGTTTCCAAATTGATGGCAAAATAAGATACTTGCATGATAAAAAAGACATAAAGAAATCCATGATCACCCATCCAACACAATGAAAACTTTTCAAGAATATCCTAGAAAGAGACAATGATGATAAAAATGTCAAAATGCCCAATGGATTGAAACACTGAGGCAAGGTAAGCAATTAAATAGCCAGAAAAGAAAGAGATCAACAAGAAGAAAATAAGTCAATACCAATCAGTAATAAGCATCAATATGATCATCTCAATTTACCAATCCACAAAAAATTAGCAAATGCATCAAGAAACAAGAGCCAACAATATGATGCATGCACAAAATATTCAACCCAAAACAAAAATCAGACTAAGAGTCAAAGAATGGGAAACAATACTCCATGCAACAGAAACCTGGAAAAAGGTAAGAGTAGCTATGCTAATTTTAAAGTGGATGGCAATTTAGGTGTGATCAGAAGAACAAAGAATGTATCTATTGTTTTATATTATTCCACCAAATGTTTCTATTGAAATTATGGTAGAGATTTCAGTGGTTTCAAATTCTTGAATATTACAAATAATGAGGCTATAGATTACCATGGGAATTATTTTGAATCCAAATACATATTTATTTATTTTCAGTTGTTAACTTCTTTATTTTAACTCTCTAAATGACATGGTCTTTTTCAAAATCAAATTCTTAATCTTAATGAAGCCAAACTTATCAACATTTTCCTATATTCTTAGTGCTGTTGTTTATTATGTAAAGGAATTTACCTAGTATGAAATCATTAAAAATATTCACTAAGCATATTTAATCATTTTCCTTTGCATCTAATTTTATACTCTGCATTGATCCTGTGTATGGTGTGCACTTATGCTTGCTTAGATTTACCTGAGTCTGAGTACTTTCCTCTCTCCCTGTAGTTACAACATTTTCAAAAACTGTGCATGTATCACTCATTCTGTTTCTATATTCTTTTCTATTCCAATATATCTTGTGTCTGTCTTTTTCCTAATACCATATTATCTTAATTATTATAAATTTACACTATGTTCACACAACTGAAAAGAGTTTCTAGTCTTTTTTGTTGAATGTGCTAGTCATTCTTGGCCCATATAAAATGCAAAATCACCTAGACATAATTAGTTCAAAAACACATTTTTATACTGAATAAGAATCAATTTAACCACTATATGAATTTAGAGATGATTAACTAGTAATATTGAGACCCCACATTCATTTACATACCCTAGACCTCCATTCATTTAGGTCTTAATATTATCGTAGAGTTTTTAAATACTTTTATTGGGTTTCCTTCGGTTTAATGATTTTGATACTATTCATATTGATTTCAGTGAAATTTCTTAGTGGTGGATTTTAAGCTTGTTTTAAATTTTCTTGTTTGTTTTTCTTTTAAATAGCTATCATAAAATTTCAGAGTTGTAGACAAGTTGTAAGCATATGTCTCCTCATATTCTCAATTATTAATATTGTCCTATACTTACTATACTCTGTGGCTTGACCTGCCACATCCCTCACTGAGTATGTGTGGTTTCTGAATGACCAATTAAATAAGTGTGACTGGTATGATGTCCATTTGTTCCTAAAATTTTTCCTCATGCGTGACTGCCAAATGATACAATTTAACCTTGTGATAATAGATGGTCTTATCCAGATTTTATTCATTTCCCCAAGCATATTTTATTCAGTAAATAATTCAAGCAGTTTTGTTTAATTCACTTGTTATCTGTTCTTAGTAATTTTCATGTGAATGAAATGCATGAAATCTTTCTTTGTGTCTGAAGAAATTGTTATTTTGAAGGATACAGACCTAGAATAGTATATATTGTTCGCTGCTTGAACATTGGCCATAAATAAAATAATAAATACTATAATAGCACAGTCAGTCGACATTTAAGTCTATCCTACATAAATGCAATTTGGCTTTGGCTTCTTTGAAAAGTACACATTAAAAAGAAAATATTTTTAAAAATTACCACAGCATATCGAGTTTTTCTTACATTGTTGTACAAGACAAATTGTAAATATTAATTATTTTTGTTTACTGCTATGAGTACTACTTTCTACTTTGAGTACTACCTTCTGCCTGTAGTAAACAGAGACAAGTCCACTAAAGTCAGTAGGTTTTAAGCTTTTACATTTGACAATTAATTTTGGTACCTTTCTTTATATGTCTGGCATATTTTATTTCTCATGATGTTTTTCAATTCCATCCATTTTGTTGTAAATAACATAATTGTATTATTATTTATTGCATATACATTCACATGATATTCATTTCCCTGCTGTTGAGAGCCTCTGTCGATCCTGTACCTTAGTAACTATGAGTAGTGCTACACTAAACATGGCTCCACTACATGCTTTGCTTGTTAGCAATTCTCAGAGATCAATCCAGATTCAAAGGAAGAATAACAAAGTTCACCTATCAAAGGATGCTGGATCACAGATTCTGTGGGTCTGATTAAAAACCACAGATGCATTAAGCATGTCATATTATGCGTTTTTCTACTTTCTGCTTTTACTATCCCAGTTATGTGCCTGAATCCTGAACAATTATGCAGTAATCTTAAGTCTTCCCCTCTTTCTGTTATTTGTCTTATATATTTCCTAATCTTCTGCTGTTCTGTGCTTTCTTGTATTTCTACTTTTCTTCCATTACATTGTTCCATTACATTGTTTCTATCTTGCTATAATCTAGATGAACTGTTAAATTCCAACTACAAATTTTTAATTTTGGTAGTAGATTATTTCAATGAGAAATTTTTCTTCAATTTTTTATTTAATTTATCTGCCAAGCTTTGTAAAATATCATTTTATTTTCTTAACGTTGCATTTATTTTTAATGTTGTTTTATTTTATTAGTACGTTTGCAGTGTTGAAGAATATATTAAATTTGAGAGTAGGTCCACGTATATAACACAGCTTAATTCTTTTTTATTCCCCTTCCCTTTCCAGTCACCTCCCTGGCTCAACTTTACATCTCTTTTACATATATTCATTTTCAATGTTATTTTCATTGTTAGCAATGTTTATGACATACAATGCTCATATTCTTTGAGGGTATTTGGAATTTTAATCACAGTAATGTAAAGTCCCTGAAGTAACTGCAAGAGTGGGAAATTACATGAAAAAATTTTCTTTGTTTTCCTAGAAATTCTCATTAAGTATACTTTTGGTTGATGTATATTTTAGTTTAAAAACATAGAAATACTTCTGAAAAGGGTTAAATGTTCTTCTGAAAGGCAAAGAAATTTAAGGGTAAATCACTTTATTCAATTATAAATGAAGGGGCCTGGGAAATAGCTCAGTGGCAGAAACCCCTTTCTGACAAGCACAAGGTTCTGAGTTCCATTCCCAGTACCACACAAAAAATGTTCTCAAAAATAAATGAAGTGGTTAGAAATTACACATTCATTCTTTAGAATTATAACACACTTTTAGTTCATCTTTGGTTATGTGACTTACATATTTGATTTTCACCTATTTTATCCTGCTTAAACTATCTGGTTTTTTAACCAACATATGTGATTCTCTTCAGTCAACTTTGAAATCCCAAGCACTGTGAATCTGTTGACTACTCTGTTGATACCTCATGTCTTAGCAATTACTTGTGAATGAGTACATTTCTCAGGGGAAGAGGGCTCCCCTGGCCCATTATATCTCAATGACATTTTGGATGAAAAATACTTCCTGTCTTAGGAACTATATATTTATTTCAAATAACATTATTCTCAAAAGTGATATTCTTGCTTTCCTAGTCTTTTTAGTATTTGACTTCAACCCAAAAGTCTGGTCTAGTCAATAATAAATATCTCCATGTAGAAGTTGAGCTCTGAAGACAGAAATTAACTGCCCCTGTTTCACAGCTGCTGTCTCAGATATCATCGCTAAACATCCTTAATGTAACTCAGGTTCCTGCTCTTTTGTCCTATGTATAGGAAACCAGAGTGAGACTGTACCCCAATGCAAGGACTCCCTGTCGGATTCAACACATTCCACAGCCTCAGAGGTACAGGATGTCAACTGCTCAGGTGAGGACATCTGCAGGAAAATATCTTCTCCTATCTGCCTCAGCACAGCTGACCCAACTGTGTCTCCTCAGACAACAGACTGCGGCTGGTGAATGGGGGCAGTCGCTGTGCAGGGAGAGTGGAGATCCTGCATCAGGGATCCTGGGGCACCATCTGTGATGACAGCTGGGACCTGAGTGATGCCCATGTGGTGTGCAGACAGCTGAGCTGTGGTGTGGCCCTTAATGCCACAGTCTCTGCTCACTTCAGCCATGGGTCAGGGCCCATCTGGCTGGATGAGCTGAACTGCAGAGGAGAGGAGTCCCATGTGTGGGACTGCCCTTCCCACGGCTGGGAACAGCATGACTGCAGGCACAAGGAGGATGCAGGTGTCATCTGCTCAGGTCTGTGCTCACCTTGTCCACAGATGAATGGCTGTGGGAGGGTCTCCAGGATGGCCTCTGTCGGTACAATGAGAGCTTTGGAGGAAGGCTCCCTCCCAGGTGTTTTTCTGTCTAGTGAAAGAGAAGAGGACATGCTATTACTTCATCTTTCAGTTAAGCTTGTTGTCCTTCCTTCTCATCTCTGTCACCTGACAGTCATTACTATAGTCTTCATCAGTTCCCTGTGGATACAAATGTTGAGTCCCACTATATTAGATTTTATTGCTGCTGTAACAAATTACCGTACAGTTAGTAACCTCAGTCAACATGAATTATTATGTTAAATTTATTTAGGTAGAAAACTGACCCACATCTGATTGGGCTGAATGCAAGGTGTCAGCAGGCTTATACTCCTCTGATGCTAGGAGAAGATTTATATCCATATCTTTTCTAATGTTTTGAAACTTCCTGCATTCCTTAGCTCCTTCAAATGCCTTCAGATGCCTTACAATACTATGGTCATTCTTACATGGTAACGCCTTCGGGTAACCAACATCATAAAAGAGTGATCTGATAGTAAGAATGTAGTATAATAATATTATGCAGTTGGGATCATCTAGTTGATCCAGGAATCTAACTTTTGAGATTACCAGGATAATCTCAAAGGGAAAGACCTTCACGTAATCTGATTTGCAAAACCCTTTCACCAAGTAAGAAATGCATTTATAGATGCTAAATTCAGGATGTGAAATATTCAGTGCGCCACTAAACTGCTTTCACCAAGTAAGAAATGCATTTATAGATGCTAAATTCAGGATGTGAAATATTCAGTGCGCCACTAAACTGCTTTCCTTCAATGGCCCTTACTACACTCCAGAGTCTTTCAGATGTTTATTCAGGATTTAGCTTTTGCTCCCAGAAGAACCCTCATCTCTACCTTTCATTTTTCTCTATCTCACTGTGGCAATTATCCAGTAAACTGATTCAGGACTGCAAAATAGGTGAAAGGTAAAGAAGCCCCAGTAATTTCACATAAAGTTTATCTTCTCAGCATAGCCAACAATGACTTTTCACTCCTTATAAGTAAAAAGTGCACTAAGTGTTGCCTGATTTCTGTTCCCAATTCTGTTTCAGAATTCCTGGATCTCAGGATGGTGAGCAAGGACCAGGAGTGCTCCGGGTGGCTGGAGATTTTCTACAATGGAACCTGGGGCAGTGTCTGTCGCAGTCCCATGGAAGATGTGACTTTATCCGTGATCTGCAGACAGCTTGGCTGTGGGGACAGTGGGATCCTCAACACTTCTGTTCCTGCCAGGGAAGGTTCTAGACCCCAGTGGGTGGATGGAATCCAGTGTCGGAAAACTGATGCGTCTCTCTGGGCATGTCCTTCTGATACTTGGAAACAAAAGTCTTGCCTTCCAAGGGACTCAGCATATGTGACATGCACAGGTGATCTACTATCTATTTATATACATCTGTATCACATCCATAGGTTTCTATTAGGAAAATTTCATGTCTTTTCGCGCAACCATTGAGTTTCAATATACTAAAAAATGAATTTTGAATTTTAGATTATTTAGTCCATAGATTCCTTTCTTGTTTCTAAAGTAGAAATAGAGATGTATCTGCTGACAGCAATCTTTTTGAAAAGTACCAGGGAGACTGAATCGAGCATTTGAAGCATAAAAGAATTCTCTGGTAAACTTTCTTAGCAATGAAAATTAGAGATAGGATCTCAAAATTCACAGTGCTTTTGAGGTGTTGAGAAAATTTTTAGAGCAAAGAGTAAATGGCAGTCTTACTCAACTCTTTTCCCTACTCATGAGGGAAACCTCCAAACCTCCAAAAAGAATTGTTTGCTTCATTGACTTTTGTAGCAGGTAGTGTGCAAGTTCTTCCAATTAAAGCTTAGACTCTGCTACTCCTCAGAATCAGTAAGAAAATAAAAACATAGCAGAGAATTATTTTCTAATTATTATTGACTTCCAAGCAGTATGCAACAACTTGACAGTCTCTCCCTTACATTTTTCCTTCTGATCACTCAGCCTTATCAGTTGCTTTTCTTATTTTATCTTCTTGGGCCACAACTTCTCTGGTCAACTGCTGTATTGAGACCCACAAAGGGCAGAGCCTCTGACTCTCTAAATCTTCTTTCCTGATGCTCCTACCCCAGAAGATATCTCTGAGTCCCTGGATTTCAGATGCTGTCTTCTTGTCAGCAGCTCCTAAATGTAAACTTCCACAATCCATTTTGCCCTGAATTCCAAACTGGCATCTCATTATTGACAGATGTTATCACTTGATACCTAAAAAGCACCTCGAATTTAGTTTGTAAAATAAAATGATTAATTCTACACACTCAGTTTCTGCCTCTCACTTTTTTTAACCAACTTTAGTTTCAGTATCTCTCTTTTCATTTATTGCCAGACTCAGTTCACCGTCATTTCTCCTTTTCTTTCCTTCCCATTTCAATATAATTGGAAGTTATTTTATTTCTATCTAAAACTAGCTCCCTAATCCTTCTACCTCTTCAATATCACTATTATCTTAGATGTTTGAATTATTTCACTGGTCTCTAGTGGCTTCCTCTCTAGTATTCTGTTTTACAATATATTATTACCTATTTCATGGTGGAAATATACTTCAATTACCAAATTGATTAATGTGATGTATGACAGGCTGACATCACTTCAGAGGTGACAGTGGCACATGTCATCCTGTATCTCAGGTGCAAAAGCATTTGGAAGCTATGTAACAGGGCATATATATAACTATCCTATTCAGCATCTATGCAAGGCAACATGAAAGCAGGTTGTTCTCAGATTTTCAGGTGTTTACTAGAGAAAACAGAGGAGATGCTCTGTAAGCTCCTCTAACAAATGAGTGAAGATTGTAAAGAGTTGGCTTGTTTTCACTCTAATACAGTGCCTCACCCAAGCCAGGTCCCCAGGATGTTCATGAGGCAATCTGCTGGTAAAAGGGCATTGGAGGCAGGGAGTTGTGGCCAGTCCAGCTTCTTTTTGACCTGTGCCTCTTTCTCTTCCTGAAATGGGCACATTTGCAGTTACTGGGTTTGGAGCTGCTGAGCTCTAGCGAGTTTATGATTTCCACACCAGTTGTTTAATGTTTCAAGAAAAACCATTCCCTTTCTTTTTCACTTAAAATACAAATTATGATTCACTTATTGTATGTCAAAAAATATGTAAAAAGTTAAAAAGACAAGTTCATCATATCACATCACTTCCTATCCACTAATATTACCCTGTTATATATAGTTAATTATTTTGGAGAAACGTATCAAAATTAATTTATCCATAAAAATGTAGACATTGACAACATCCCTTTTTTTATTTCTTTGCAAATTATTATTTTCAAAATATTACATATTATTGTTAATGTGCTAAGACATCTTGGAAGATCACAGTAGATAGCAATATAAAAATATTTCACAAATGTTTGTATTCTTCATTGACTCTCTTTCCTCACTTTTTTGTCTTTTCCCTGTGGAAACTGAAAGTAATTAAAGTAATAGTGTATGTCTTCTGCCTTAGCTGCTTTTCTCTTGTTACTGAGACAAAATACCCAATGCCCAAAGTTAAAGCAGGAAAATTTTTTACCTCACAGTTCGTAAAGGTCTCAGTTCATAATAGGCTGGCTCCAAGGCAGGGTAACTCATGGAAAGTGGTAACAGTTCATGGTGACAGAAGACAGCAAAAGCAAGGGCAAAGAGAAAAAAAAAAATCCTCTTCCTGTCCCTTACATGGTATCCAGGCTACTAGGAATAGAGTGGTGCAAATACTGTCAGTGAATTGATGCAGAATTCACCCAGCCTTAACCCCAATAATCTTACTCCCAACATTGAACTGCGAGTCAACACAAACTAACTTCAGTTGCCTCCAAAAGCCTGCCCCTTCATGACTGCATTAAACTTTGGGAAGGACATACAAGCATAAAACATAACGCCTTAGTAATGTTTTTTATATAAAAAGACATGGAGAAAGATAGTTTTTCAGTATACATCAATCTGGGTTGATAGTTGTTTTCTTTCACATCTTATTCTTTATTTCATGCCTACATCTTGTAATTTGAACACCTATTTCAAGAAAACAATTTGAAATATATTAACTAGTTTTAATTTACTATTTTTTGAAACTCTGTATCATTTTTATCCTTGTTTTGTTTTGTTTTTAAGAACATGAAAATGAGGTTGTAAAATTTTTAACATTTAAATTGAGCAAAAGGAAGAGCAAGCAGGAGCATCAAAATGACACTCAGGATTTGGAGGAAATGTATTTATTTTGATGTGTACTGGTCAAGATCATTCCCAGAATATCAGGTCCCAATTTCTAGTGACCTAGGGTTTACATACAATGCACAAGGAAGAGGTGAATTACAAAGATGAGACAGAACAGCCTGGAAGTTCTAATTAGCCAACAAGCGGAAATCATCAGTTACAAGGATAGATCAGTTTATGAAGCTTGGTACAATGGTACAACGGTCGTCCTATACGTTTGGTTGTATTTTTGTGGTTAAAGGGGTCAAGAATGTAATTACAAAGTCATGAAGCAGTTACAGAGCTAGGCAGTTTCAAAAGAACAAAGTTTTAAAAAAATTTTTTCTTAAACAGCTTTTTTTTTCCTTTCACAAACACTGCAAAAAAATCCATTCATTTATTTCAGTAGGGAGGAGATATGATAGGACAGTATAGAAAATGTGTACAATTCCGATAATTTTGAACAAGTTCCATGTATATACTCGAATTACCTATACCTTTCTAATGAATTCAGTTGTTTTGTGTAATTTCTTTGTCAGCATCTCAGGGTCCTGTCATGTATTAGTTTAGCTCAGGAACTTTAAGTTATCTGGAACTCACCTTATCTGCTAGCAATTGTCCAATTAGCTGTTTTTCCATTGGACCTTACTTATTCTCTTCTTCTTACAGAATTATAATTTTTGTTACTTTGTAACTTTTACAAAGTTCATTAAATCTTCATGAAATTTTGAATACAAACTGCTTTTGTGAATAATTAAAATTATATATCAATGTTCAATATATATTACTACAAATAAGTGCCATTCATTTCTATTCTCTTTCTGAATATCAAGAAGTGAAATGAATTAAATTTAGAAGGATTAATACTTCTAGTCATTCATTCAATAAAAATTTACAAGTTCCTATTCATAGCATACAGAGCAGATTCTCTGTACTTTTTTATTGATAACATAGACCTCTGTGATAGACACTGTCCTAAAACAGGAAGAAAGGAATTGGGACTTGTGTGGTCTTTCCTCTAATGGAGCTTGATTTCAGATCTGTATATGTATCTGTGCAAATTTGAGTTTATGTTTGGTGTGGGAATGTAGAGAGTGTTATGCAAATGAAATGAAAATAATAATTTGAAATGTTGATAAATATATGGACCTCTTGTCAGCAAGCAAATAGCTAAACTAATTTTACAGGATGTTGTATATCATCAACATCTGAATTAGACTCAAGATTTAGAGATCTTTGTTTTGGAAGAGGACCAAGAACAGCCACTCTTGACTCAGTGCTATTCCACTGTCTCCTTCTGTAGGACTGAGACCTAACAGCTGTCCAGCGTCTGCCCCCTGCACAGGTACCTCAGCCCCTCCTTGTATCCTTGTATTCCCTATGGGCTCCTTCCCTCCACCAATGCAATAAGAGGAGTTGTTGCTGCCTTTCCAGACAGACAGAAACTGAGGCTCAGAGAAGGAGACAGTAAGTGCTCAGGACGCGTGGAGGTGTGGCACGAAGGTTCGTGGGGCACTGTGTGTGATGACTCCTGGGATCTGGCAGAGGCTGAGGTGGTGTGTCAGCAGCTGGGCTGTGGCCATGCCCTGGAGGCCCTGGAAAAGGCTGCATTTGGCCCTGGAAATGGAAGCATCTGGCTGGATGAGTTGCATTGCAAAGGCAGGGAGTCCTCCCTGTGGACCTGTGCCAGGGCACCCTGGGGACAGAGTGACTGCAAGCATGACGAGGATGCAGGTGTGAGGTGCTCAGGTGAGTGAGCAAAGCTTGGGGCATGGGGTAGGCAGTGGAAATGTGTGTGTTCAAATCTGGCCTCTGATTTATGCTATGGTTCAGAAAAGGCTGTTGTCTAAACTCCTGGTGTAGGGAGAGAAACATGCACTGATGGTGTGACTGTGCAACTAACAAAGTGGTGTGATTCTAAATTTTCTTTATTTTCTCTTTAGATGAAAGAACAGCAGTATTCCCCATTGATAGAAGTAAACAGTTATTCTGTCTTGAGCCAGGCCATAGAAACATGGTTAGAAGTTCAAGCATAAGCAATAGAGAGTCTACATATTTATGCAGTACTGCAATAGGCTGCATGGTCAAGTTTTCAAAGTAACCATGAAATTTAATTAAGTACGGGCTTCCAGGGTAACACAAATTTATTTTAGAGAGATCCTCATCCAAGAAAATAGACCTTTGACCCTCTCTAAAGACTGACAGCCTCTTTTCATTCTCAGGCAACAGCTCAGGCTCAACACCTGTTCCAGGTTTCTGTTCTTTACCTGTGATAATCTGCATCATCCTGGGAGCCCTCCTCCTTCTGGTTCTCATTGTCCTGGGGACTCAGATGCGCAGATGGAAAACAGTGATCCGAGGTGGGGCTTCAGGTTATTGATAACCTGGAATTTATATGGTGAAAGTGTTGGTGACTTTCCCATCACTGTAAAAAATATATCTATTTCTCACAGCTTTACTGAAGGAGAGGATTATTTCATCTCACACTTTCAGTGAATTTTAACCCATGGCTGGTTAGCTTCAATATAGAAACTATATGGCAAAAGATCCTTGCAGAAGGAATCTGTTTACTTTGTGTGGCAGCAAGCAAAATAAAAAGGGAGGAACTGGTGAGGAGGTATTCCTCTAAAGGCAGGGATCCTGCTTCTTCCACCAGACCCATAGTCAGCTATGAACTCTTTAGTTGATATGAACATTAACAAACCTAGGTCCTTGTGACACTGACACATGAGAATTATGGCAGACATTGTTTATCTAATCCCTGACATTCAACCTGTTGTCTTGCAAAGCCTCATATGCATCTTATGCAAAATGAACAAAGTATATCTCTTAGAGTCACTAGTATCTTAACAGTGCCAGCATATTTGATAAGTTCAAGTCCATAATCTCCTCAGACTCAAGGCAACTTTTATCTCTGAGTTGCTGTGAAAACAAAAATAAAAATAAAATACTTCTACAATATATGTAAATATGCCCATTCTGAAAGGGAGGGATAGGGGATATAAAGGAATGAAATCAAAGCACAAACATAACTGAGTAGACCAAACATTAAAACCTGTTCCATGTTCAATGCCTGGGAGAAGCTGTGATAAACTGTGAACCTGAACCAAAGGTTGTAGCCTATAAGACCTTTCTCTTGATTTGGCTACAGTTACTGCCTATGGCTTTATTTGGCATGGATTTTGTGTTCCTGGCATCTCTAGCTTTCCAGTCTCCACTCTACCTTTAATTTCACTTTCAGCTTCACACACTGCTTTCTTTGGATTCCTTTAAAATAAGCATAGAAATCTCATAATCCTATATTCTAGCAGCCTACACGCCTGCAAATATGGATTATACCAAGGTTTACCATAGACTAAGAAGTCTTGTATCCATGGAAAATGATACAGTGAAACCTGAGTATCTAGATGGCTGGGCAAACTGAAAAGAATTGCAGACAACCATTTCTATAGGAGGCCCTTTTTAAGCAGGAGTCCCAAGGACTCTCTTCTTCTTGAATTAAAACGTTACAGTTTTGAACCTAAGATAGGTGGGATCTTACTATTACTGATATGCTTTCATTACAACTTTTCCTTTGAAAATGATGCAAAGCATTGTTTTCTTTTTAATGCTAATCTTCTCAGGAGCCATCCCTTCTCTCTTTGACACCAACTATACTGGCCACACCTTTCCTGAGAACTTGAAATTTTTTAGATCATTCAGCAGATCCTTTACTGATCCTCATTCTAACTGTAAATGTTCTTAAACAGCAGCCAGGTATACTTATGCTTTAGCCTAAATACTACTTTCCTTAAAATTTCTTCAGCCAGGTTAATAGATTCAACACCCATAATCTCAGTCCCCACAAAGTCTTAGGAAAGGAAAAGTGTTCTGCTAGACGATAACATACAAGTATTCTATCACTGTAAAAAGTTATACTTTTTCAAAATGAATCCTTTTGAGTTTGTGCTTTGACCTACATTCCTAACATCATTCTGGTCTTCTGAACTCTGAGAAGATTTTCCCATCAATCTTTTCTTACACTGCTTTCAGCATTCTAAGGCTTCTTTAGCTGGTAACTCCAAATCTTTCCACATTTCTCAAGGAAACCAGGTTGAAAGGCTCTGAAATATGTAGTCACGTGCACTGACAGAAATGTACTGTGTGTGACAATTTTCTGCTTGTCAGTTTTGCATTCCTAGAGCAGAATGATCAAACACCTGCAACTTGAAGGGGCATAAGTTGTATTTTGGCTCACAGTTTAATTGGATTTAGTCTATGGCTAGCTGACTCCAGGGTAAAAACTATGACACAATGGCATACATAGATGTGAGGAATCAAAGAAAAGTGCGGGGGAAGACACAAGAATACACCTCTTCAAGTCAGTCCCACAGTGAACCCATCCCATTTCATAGGGCCTGATCTCAGAACATCGGTCTTTGGGGTGATGTTATATATATAATCCATAACAGGAAGCATCATACATAGTGTGACTTATAGGTAGTAGTCATGCTTAAATCCATGTTTTCATTATCTGAAAAATATTTTCTTTTAATCACATTTAAAGATTGAAATTATTGGAATATGAGTTGAATATGGTACTCTAAAAATTACTTTTTCCATGTGGATAGTGAGAGTTTTCTTGGACACAGGATGCATGTATGGTCAGAAAACCTACTTCTGTCCCAAAGGAGCACTATACAAATGTAGTAATCTTTCAGTCCAGAGACATGTCCATAAAGCTAAGTATAGGGAAAGACAGATATTTTCTGTTGTTGAGGAAATGCCTCCAGGAACAATCCTTAGACTCATATGACTTTCTTCAGCCTTTTCTACTTTTGAAGATCCTCTGGATGAGGCCTTTTATGAGGAGATAGATTACCTCGTAAAACCACAGAAGGAGGAACTGCTTATAAGCTCAGGTATGTACCTTATGTTCTTTTGTAGTCATGAGTTGGCTTTGGTTTTGGTGTTTTCAGGAACTAAAATTTTTAAGTCAGTTTTATTGGTGCATTTTAATCATACACAGTGATAATATTCACCATATAGAATTTGTACTTGTACCTGATATGTGTTGATACTACATGTCTCCCATTGCTCTCCCCCATTTAAAACCCACTTCTTATTATTTACAAAAGCTTTACAAATTAAAGATGTAATCTAACTTTCCATAGTCAGCCTTTTCCTAAGGTAGAAACTCTATTCCCTTGCTCTGCAAGTGTGGAAACTCAAAATCCCTCTGAACTGTAATCTTACACTTCTGTCTCTGTGTCTGTCTGATGTTTTTCTCCCAATCAGGAAACGTGTTTGAGGACTCCATGACTAAGCTCCCCTATTACACAGAGGAAAAGGAGGAAAATGGAGAACCTGAGTCTACCCCAGGTAGTAGAGGCAAGTCTTCTGTTATAGGTTATGGGAGAAGGAGGAGTCTTATCTGTGGAGAATGCTCTCCTGTGATTAGGATGGAGATGATTACTTCTCTCCAGAGTAAAAAAATGTGCTTTTGTTGCTTAAACCATGATTGTGGAATAGGAAAAGTACTGCTCTATGTTCTTTGCCACCCAAGAAAATTCTACGGAGCCACAAATATACAAAAAAATATACTACCAAAAATTCAAAAATATTTTTTTTTCAAAAATAGCATTACAACACTAAAAAAAAACATGATGATAAACAACACTCTATACTGGTTTACTTTAGCATAGGGTGGCAAACCAGTCATTCATGTTTTATATTAATATTGAGAATTTTTTAAAGGTAGCTTAAGAATTAACTAAAATACATGGAGTGCATAGAACCTATAGCTACCATCTACCCAGAGCTCTTCTTTACAAAAATTCAAACAATGGAGATTGTCCACACTGGAAATTTTCCAAGCTGCAAAAATGGATAGCAGGATGAGTCACATGTGGAAAGGCTCTATGGAGATTAGATTCAAATGTAAGAACAGTACTAATAAGCACTGAAATCAAGATTACTTAATTGGGAGTAAAACTGTCTATCTCAGTGCTACACAAACAAGGCCTTCTTCTCGCTCGTGATTCTACATGCCCTAATGCTTCAGAAAGTATATGGATAAGACCAGCAATATCACTCAGCAATATAGCACCTACCTGGCAAGCACAAGCTCCTGACTTGAGTTCTTGGTACAAAAAGACCTACCTGAATAGTCTGGATTTTTTTCTTTCAGATTCATCTCCTTTAGTCTTGAGTATGTACATATCACATGCTTTAATCTAGCTTATAACCATTACATAGTACTTGCAACTCAGGGAACAAATCGGTTAATGTATTCTGGAATTATAGGATATTTTAATAAAATAATATTTACCTTAATTTATTATAATGTTTTAATGATTTAATGGTTTCTAAAAATACTAGTATCACATATCTGCCATTTAGCAACCTTGAAACATGGTGGCTATAGTTGGTCACTAGATTCTCTGCATTTGAAGACACTTACATAGTCTTGCCTGATCCATATTTTGCTCTTCCACCTTATTCATTGTCTGTTTTCAGAAACTCTAGCACAGCATGCTGTTATCACAGAGAATGGCTATGATGACGTTGAAGAGTTACCTGTTCTTGAAATGCCTTCTTCCCCTGAGATAAGTGAGATGCACTTTTTCTCAGAAGATGGCGGTGGTGCCTGGAATTCTCAGTCAGGTTTGTGCATATCTCTGTTCCCCATTGTGTTACTTATTTATTATGGGAGCATGAACTTAAACCCATAACTCATCAATTTTTCTTTTCTATAAGAAATTGAGGGAAAAACTAGTTAGGCAGCCATGTATGCCTAACGATATCAACTTTTGCCTATTAAGAGTTTATTACACTTACCCTGACTTGCTGAGAGAAAACAATTGGCTTTTTTTCCCATTCTATGTTCATACTTTCTGCTCACACGTATGAGCTTAATACTTTTGTGGCTTTGCTGTTCTCCTTCCCAACCAAAAACACACATGATCTGCCTATGAATTTGGGTGTGCTTTCTAATTGTGAGATGTAAACTGTAAGCATTTAAAATAGTAACACAAATTCGGCCTATGAACTGTAGAAAGTAAATCTATGTACTATATAAATTTTGTAGAAAACATATAAACAAATGTATGAAGCTTCCATTCACCAACTTCATTTTTTCAGAATGTGCAATGACTTTAATTAAAGAATGATAAAATTTTAACAATATAAGAAAGAAAAGATTTATTCTCTGCATTTCAGTTGCCACATGACATCATTGACATGTAGTGGGCTTCTGCTCTTATATGAATGTGTGTTGTGGTCCATGGGGATCTAGAGACCGTGGAATTGGGTTCATCTGTCAATTTTTGGACCAAGGCAGGATTAGTAAACACTTTGAGGTCATGTTGTCTGCCATGAGATATACTGTAAATCTAGTTATCATCTCCTTCCTTCATTTCTCAAGGTATAAGACCAGCCATTTCTGAGAGTGTCATACTTCTTTCTCATTTTTTGTCATTATTAAACAATTTTCCTTCTCATTAATGACATCATCACAATGCTGTGAACAGAAAAGTTAGTACCAGTTAGCTCTATTTCACCACCTAGAGTAGCTCTGTGTCCTTGAGCTGTATTGTATTCACTATGTTCATAGGATTTCTTCTGCAAGAGCACTGTTGACTTTTTGTCAACACAGAAATAAGGACTCTCCTTACTGTTACAGGCACCTCATCTCAGTCTCAAAGAGAAGGTGTCAGCTCCAGCATGAAAGAGAAGGGATCTTCACTATCACTGAGACGAGAAGATACTGGATACGACGATGTTGAGCATAGTGTCATGTAATGCCATATGTATAGCAATTAAGTCAACGAAGAATTCCCCAAATAAGTGATTCTTTCCCCCCAAATAAGTGATTAACTGTCATCTTCATTACTGTAAAGTTTTGACCTGTAGGCCAGTGTTCTTTTTTTTCCTTCATAATGGGTACATTGAATCTAATGGCCTTGTAAAATTCATTCCTCAGTCATATCCGTTGTCTTTTGTGGAATGTCAGTTGAAAGATCCATGTTTCCTCTCTGGCCAACTACTCTATTTCCCTCCATGTTGAGTGTTCCTTCTTTCTTTGAATATGATAAAACTCTGAATTACATCCCAGAATTCCATGCTGATTCATAAAATGGGAAACTCAAATACAACAAACAGAATATCCTAAATTATCTCTTTCATTCTTTACTAATGTCTAGAGATGTGGTTCATAATCAATGGAGTATTTCAAGTAGAAATGAAAAAAAAAAAAAAACTGTCCCTCTTCTAATTTTGTCAAATATTTATATGATACCACTAGCTAAAATCTGCTGCTCCCTAAAATTATGTCACAAAAATCATTTTTCTCCTTTCCAGCCATGCATGCATATTCAAAATCTCCATTTCCATCAGATTGGGCTTTCTATTGTTCATCATATTCTACATTTCACATTCTTTTCCACTACTGTCTCTTCTCCATCACATTGTCTGTATTTCTTAAAGCCTAATAATTCCAAAGTCCACTACCACAAAATGTTTAAATGGTTGTACTTACTTAGAATTAGTCCCATCCAAATCACCCCTAACATATTTACTGAGATTGTAAGGCAAGTAAAACTAATTCTCATGCCTCAGATGCATTTCTGATTCAAATATAACTATTGCAAAATTTACATAATTCAGTTATTTCATGCCAATACAATGAACGTTTCCATACCTTCACTCTAACTGTATGATGAACTAATATTTTAAATTCCATATTTTTATTTTTGCCACCAGCAATCATACTCAGGACTCATGCTTGCCCAGTGGGTGATGCACCACTCAACTTAATACCCAGTCCAATATTCACTATTTTTAAATTGAACATTTCATTTGATACATAATATAAATCTCTTATAAAAATACCTATGCTATTATGATAGTTTTAGAAATTCATAATTAGATATTCAGCTATATTTTCAAAATTTCCCATGTACAACTTTGTTCAAAATCTCAAAATCACTTATCTAATTGGAAAAAACAATGGATCTTATCTTAGTTAACATAGAGTCCATATTTGGAACTGTACTTTCTTTTTTAAAACTCAAGCTATGCACTGTGGTCATTATAGGAAGAAGCAATAACAATTTTTCCACTTTGCTCCAGACACATCAAACTCCTTTAAATCTTTGTGATTTGTATTTTTCTCCCCTTTGCAGTGGACATCAGCAATCTTCAGTCTATATTTTTCTCACTTATTATTATCCATTTTAATTTTATTTTGTGTTTCTCACATACACCACTTATCGATTCAATAGATTAAACAATAAGTATAAACATCCAAAAAACAGGCAAAATCCTACTTGAGAATATTCGCATATTCTTTGCTTTGTAATGCATAATATATTTTCAGAATAGATATTCCCTTGCTCTTCAATACTTTTGAAAAAATGTTGTTATTTTTATTTTATTTTATGAAAAAAACAAAATTCCATAATCAAATATTAATAAAAACTGTAGAGAAGACCTACCTAACAAACAAATGCAAAGCACTTGATCAGAAGATGAATTGAGCATGACTAAATAAATATGAATGTGGAATCTGCTTAAGTTATGGTAAAACAGCAAATACTGGCTGCTTAAATCCATAGGCACTTATTTATACTTTTTCTTCATATATAAAAGGAGAAAAAAAATGATTCTTATCCCATTCAATGGACCAGAATTGCCTTATAAACAATCAGAAAAAAATGCAGGTAAAGAAAAGCACAAACAAATGTATGTCTTCAATATACAGTGAAATCATGATTAAATCATTAATAAAATAATTTAATCACATTCAATATAACAACACACCATGAATATGTCAAACATTTTATAGCGCTATTAGGCTTTGCATATATTACATAAGATTAATTTATAATTATACACAGTAATAGGTTAACTGCAATAATTAACAAAGAAATAAAGAAATTAAAATAATATAATATAATAAAATTATATTAATATGGTTGTTCCATTTCTCTCAAATTCCATGCTAGACACAGAGTTGAAATTCATTGTTGCTGAGAAAAATGGAGTGGTACATCATTTGACTATGCTGATCAGAGTACTGTCCAATTGAAACATAACAAAACCCAAACAAACCCTCATGATTGTAAGACACAGAAGAAAAGACACATGATTACATAAAACATTAATCATCAAAATGGATAGTTTTTAAAACAAAAACTTCACAAATTTATCTAATAAAAGTCTAAAAAATCTATATGAGAATTGTACTTACGTAATACAAGTCTAAAAATATCTACAGGACAATCCTTCTTACCTAATACAACTCTAGAAAAAGCTACAAGAGAATCAAAACATTCTCACCTATAGGATGGACAAGGCAAGACGCCCAATTCCACCACTTATTTTCAATATCATTCAGGAAACAAATGAAATCTTTACCAAGAGAAAGGAGGATGGGTCAGGAATTTTGTTCAGCAGCATAAGTGCCTTCCTGGCAAGCATGATGTCATGAGTTGAATGCCCAGTACCAGAAACACACACACAGAGAGAGAGAGAGAGAGAGAGAGAGAGAGAGAGAGAGAGAGAGAGAGAGAAAGAAAGGGAGAGAGAGAGAGAGAGAGAGAGAGAGAGAGAGAGAGAGAGAGAGAGTGAGAACACAGATTTGGATTAGGGAAATCAAATGATCTTTGTCTAGAAATGAAATTATTATCTATTCAGAAAATCTGAAAAAGAAAAACCATTAGCTAGTAAAACAAGCTATTTCATAAAAGTCAGTGAATGGTAGAATGGGAAAGAACATATGGGATTAAAAGTGAAGAACTCATTACTACTCATCTTAATTTCCCAAATATAAATATTTAGGCAGAAATCTGATGAAATATCTATGATACTTATTTAAAGAAAATCTCTAAAACTCTAATTTAACATGTGGAAGAAAAATAAATATATTCAATGTTCATGAGTAAGAAGTCACAAAAATATCAAAGAGGAAATTCAAAACTCTAAAAATCACTACATTTCAATTGGAAAATACTCTAATAAGCTTAGTCAAATGACGTACCATTCCAATTTTTCTCAACAAAAATGAACATAAACTCCGTGTCTAGCATGGAATTTGAGAGAAGTGGAACAACCACATTCATATAATTTTATTAAACTATATGCTTTATTTTAAAAAATTAAAATAAAAGAGGACCTAACAAAACATGTCAGAAAAGACAATTTAAGCAACATAGTGTTTCACCACAAGACAACTTGATATAAAAGTAGCTACATGGTGTCCCTTTCCTTGCCTTGAAATATTTGAATATACCTTAGTATACTATAGTATCAAACATAATCAGACAGTGTAAAACCATTCAAGAGAATGAAAATATTACAGGGTATTCAGAATCAACTAACAGAAAACAAACAATGGTTACTGTATTATCTCCTTGTCCATAAAAAAATTTGATCTATACTATCACATCTAATAAAATACAATAATATACAACATGATAAAACTGATTGAGACAGAAGAACAAAAGCTTGGTGGGACTTCAAAACAAGATAATATTAAAAGGAAACTAGCTATTATAATATCTTGTTTTCTTCAAAAAAAGCTCTTCATACCATCACAAACAATAAAATCTAACAACACAGAATAAAACCCTTCCAATTAATGAATGAAAACATTATAAGGCTTCAAACAAATATAATTGGGAATCATGATTACCGTATACATTTATGTATTCTTACCATTTCTTAAATTAGAGAAACTATTTGGTATTTATACATATGAGTTTATTTCGCTTATGTGTATGGTCTCAAGCTGCGTTCATTTATTTATAAATATCTCAATGTGATCATTCCTTTAACTGAGTAATCCTCCACTGTATTAAAATACCACATCTTTTTTTATCCATTCCTCAGTTGATGGACAATTAGGTGGCTTACAGGATGTGGCTATTACAAACTGTGCTGCTATGAACATGGGTGCACATATAACACTGTGGTATGATGTTTTCACTTCCTCTGGGAATATTCCTTGAAATGGAATAGCTGGAACAAATGGGACTTCCAATCCCAGCTTTTTGACAAATCTCCAAACAGACCTCCACAATGGTTGCACCAGTCTATACTCCCACCACCAGTGCAGGTGAGTTCCTTTTTCTCCTACAGCCTCTCCAGCATTTTTTGTTGGTATTTTTCTTGATCCTAGGCCATTTTTTCCAGGAGTGAGATGGAAACTCAATGTGGTTTTAATTTGTATTTCTCTAATGAGTAATGACGATGAACATTTTTTCATGTATTTATTTGCCATTCGTATTTCTTTATTTGAAAATTGTGTATTCATCTCAGATGCCCATACTTGGATTGGGCCTTTGAATTTTGAGGGTTTGATGTTCTTGAATTCTTAATATACTTTATACAGAAGTCCCTTGTTTGAGGGACACTTCACTAAGATTTTTTTCCCAGTTTGTGTGTGTGTGTGTGTGTGTGTTTTTTTTTTTTTTTTTTTTTTTTTTTTTTTTTTTTTTCACTATGCTGAAGATTTCTTTGGACATGCAGAAACATTTTAAAAGAGGTGATCCCATTTATCGATTCTGGGAAGTATTCCCTGTGTGGTTTGATTCCTGTTCATGAATTCTCTGCCTACACCTATGTCTTTAAGGTTTCTACCCAATTCATCTTCCAATAGATTTACTTTTTCTGTTTTAATATTCAGATCTTTGATCCATTTAGATTTTAACTTACTACATGGTGTTGGGCAAGGGTTTAGTTTTCATTTTCAGCATAAGGAGATCCAGTTTTTCCAACACCATTTATTAAAGAGACTGTTGCTCTTCCAATGAATATGTTTGGCCCCTTTATCAATGATAAGGTGGTTGAATGTGTTTGTAGTTGTGCTTTTATCTTCTAATGTATTCCATTGATCCTCAGCTCTGTTTTCATTTCAGTACCATGTTGATTATACTACAGTTGCTTTGTAGTATAACTTCAAGTCAGGGATTGTGATCCCTTCTGCCTTGCTTTTGCTGCTTAGAACTGTCTCTCCTATTAAAGGTCTATTCTGGTTTCAGATGAATTTTAGGAGATATTTGTCTAGATCTATGAAGTATGTTGATGGTATTTTTATGGGGATTCAGTTGAATCTAAATAACAGTTTTGGAAGAATGGCCATTTTCACAATATTTATTCTTGCTATCCATGAGCTAGGGATGTCTTTCCATTTTCTGAAATCCTCTTCAATTTCCTAAGTCTATTATAATTTTCTATATACAGATCTTTCACTTCTTTTGTGAAAATAATTCCTAAATATTTCATTTTTTGGTTGCTAGTGTGAAGGATAGGCTTCACTTATTTTTCTCTCTCTCTCTGTGATTTTGTTGCTAATGTATAGGAATACTCTGGATTTTGTGAACAGCTACAGTGCTGAATTTATTTATTATATCTAGGAGACTTTGATGGTCTTCTAAGTAAAGTATCACGCCATCTGCAAATAATGATAATTTAACTTCCTCTTTTCTATCTTTACCCTTTTAATTTCTCTCTTTTGTCTGATTGCTCTGGCTAGTATTTCCAGTACTATTTTAAGTAGGACCAGTGGTAATGTACATTGTTGTCTTTTGCCTGATTTTAAAGTAAAGTCATTCACTTTTTGACCATTTAGTATGATACTGGCTGTTCATTTGTCATAGCTCACCTTTATCGTATTGAGGTAAAGACCTTGTATTTCAAATTTCTATAAAATAATTATCATCAATGAATGCTTGACCTTATCAAAAGCTTTTTCTGCATCTATATAAATGATCACGTGATTATTACTTTTGGCTTTATTTATATGGCGGATTACATCTATTGATTTATGTATGTTGATCCATCGCTGCATGCCTGGGATGAATCCCTCTTGGTCATGGTGTATAATATTCTTGGTGATTTGCTGCATCCTATTTGCCAATATTTTATTGAGGATTTTTGCATCCATGTTCATTTGGGAGACTGGCCTATAGTTCTCTTTTTTAGTTGGGTCTTTCTCAGGTTTTGGTACTAGAAAAATATTTGCTTCCAGGAATGACTTAGGAAGGATTCCTTCACTTTTGATTTCATTGAAGAATTTGAGGAGTATCACCATTAAGTCTTCTTTTTATTTGTTGTAGAATTCCGCAGTGAATTCCTCTGGGCCTGGACTCTTCTTTGTAGGTAAGGACTTAATTACATTTTCAATTTGCTTAATACAAATTGGGTTATTCCACAGGTTTACATCTTCTTAACCTAGCTTTGGTACCTCATATGTTTCTAGGAATCTGTCTATTTTTTCTTTGTTATAAAACCTATGAGAGGAGAGGTTTTCAATATAGATGTTAATGATCTTTAGTATTTCTACAGCGTCTGTAGTGATTTCACTTTTTCATTCCTTATTGCATGAATTTAAGCTTTTTCTTCCCTTCTTTTATTAAAGTTGCCTAGGAGCTTATTCATTTTATTTGTTCTTTGAAAGAACCAATTATTTGACTCATTGATTCTTTGGATTGCATTTCATTAATTTTTTCTCTGATGTTGATGATTACCTCCCTTCTTTGATTTTGGGCTTATTTGTTCTTCTTTTTCTAGATGTTTGAAGTGTAGCATGATGTTATTTATTTGTATTCACTCTGTTTTCCTGATGTGGGAACTCAGTTCAATAAATTTTCCCCTGATGACAGTTTCATACCGTCCCACATTTTCTGGTAAGTTGTATTTTTATTTTTGTCTGTTTGGAGGTGTTATTTAATTTCTTCTTTAATTTTCCCTGTGACCCACTGATTGCTCAAAAGTGTGTTATTCAATTTTGATGTCCTCATGTTTTTTTTTTTTTTTTCAGTTTCTTTTGTCATTAATTTCTAGTTTCATGGCGCTTTGATCCGATAACATGCATGGGATAATTTCACCTCTTTTGCACTTATTTAAATATGTTCTGTAGGCTAGAATATGGTCTGTTTTAGAGAATGTCCCATGTACTGCTGAGAAGAATGTGGATTCTGATGTTGTTGGATGGAACTCTCTGTATATGTCGAGCAAGTCCATTTGTTCACAGGTGTGATTCAGTTCTGTTGTTTGTTTGCTGAGTTTCTTTTTGTTGATCTGTCCCTTGGTGGCAATGGTGTGTTAAGGTTTGCTATTATAATTGTGTTACTGATAATTTGGTTTTTCATTTGTGTAAATACTTATTTTATATAACTGGATGTTCTGGAATTTGGTGCATATATATTTTACATAGTTAACTCTTCCTCTTGAAGTTTTACCCTAACAAGTATGTAGTGACCTTGTTTATCTCTTCTGATCATTATTGGTTTAAAGCTCATTGTCTGCAAATAGAATGGCTACCTCTACTTTTTTCAGGGGTTCCTGTTGCATAAAGTATTGTTTTCCATCCTTTGACTTGCAGTCTGTGAATATCCTTTTGTATTATATTGGTTTCTTGTAGACAGCATATGGTTGGATTTTGCTTCTTGATCCATTTTTCCAGTCTGTTTCTTTTAAATGGTTCATTGAGACCATTTACATTAATGGCTATGATTGTTATATGTTGGTTTATTGTTGACATGTTATCTTTCTGCTGTTGCATATTTATATTTCTCTTCTGTTTAATTGTCTGCTTTGCTTAGTGGTTTTTTTCTTAAGTATATCTAAACTATCTTTCAATTTTCTTTGCAGGGTTGGCTTGGTGATCATGAAGTTCTTCAGCTGTTCTTTGTCATGGAAGTATCTTATTTCTCCATTGATTTTGAAGGATAGTTTTGGTGGGTACATCAGTCTAGGTTGGAAAACATTTTCCTTTAGGATCTGGAATACTTCATTCCATGCTCTTCTTGACTTCATTGTCTGTGCTGAGAATTCTGCTGTGATTCTAGTTGGCCCTCATTTATAGGTGATCTGTCTTTTCTCTCTAACAGTTTTTAATATACTGTTCTTATGTTGGATTTCTGAGATGGTTATTATTATATATATGGTTTTAATTTTATTTTTATTATGACTATTTGAGGTTCTATATGCTTCACTAATCTGTATGTCAGTTTCAATTTTCATGTTTGGGAAAATTTCAGCTATTACTTGTATAAATAGCCTCTTGATATTATTTGTGTTATCACATTTTCATTTATCCCTATATATCTTATATTGTTTTTATTTGCATCATCTTGCAGCTGTTGAATTGTTATATCCTGATTTCATGTTACTTTTAAAAGATCTTTCCTTCGCTGTTCACTAGATTCAATCTTGTCTTCAAGGTCTGCAATTCTATCTTCTCTTTTGTTGAGGTGTTTTGACAACTTTCAATGGAATTTTTGATTTCCTGTATATCTTTTTGAATGTGCTTCATGTATTCTGTTTCTTATATTGTTTATCCAGGGATCCTATCTTTTTGTTTAGTGCCTTCAATTTTTTGCTTTGTCTTCTTTAGATGTGATCAGCATCTCTTTAATTGCGTTTATCATTTCTTCTTTTACCTGGGAGATTATTTCTAGTTTGAAATGCTTTAAAGCTTTCCAGAGTTGCTTCTTTATTTCAGTTGCTATTATTTCAAGTATTTCAGGTGTGTGGCCTACATTTTCTTCTATGTACATGGCTCCTAGGCTTTACTGGGATGGTCTGGAAGTTTTAGGTTGCATTTTTGTCTTTTGTTGTAGCATTTTCCTGTATTTCCATGTTTCAAGTTGTGTTACAAGGCTTCCTCTGGGCAGGTTGGAAATCATTTCTTATGCACTCGGCTCCTGGGACTGAATGGAGGTTCCTGAGCACGGTCTATTTAGGCCCACAGGACCTCCCATGCAACCTCCAGTGTTCCAAGAAGCTGGATGAGCCCCTCACCACAGTGGATGATGGTCCAAAACTCTCCCCATGCATGGACCAATGTGCTGGAAGTCACTTCACATGCTCTCCACTCCCTTGATTGAAAAAGGTCACTGGGTGTAATCTAGTTTGGCTGCAAAACCTCCCATGGTTTGTCTAGTATGGCTGCAAGATGGGCACATCCTTGACCACTGGGAGCTAAGATCTTAAACTCTCTTTAGGCTCGGGTTGGTGAGCAGGAACTTACCCAGGCTGGCAGCCCAGTGCCCCCCCCCCTTAGGCAACACAGTTCCCTGGATTGAAGGAAGGTCACTGGCCTTGCCCAGTCAGGCCTGAAACCTGCAGTGCCCAGTCTAGTGTGGCTGGAAGCTGGGCACATCGTTGACCACTGGAAGCAATGATCTTAAACTCTCCATAGGCTTGAGATGGTAAGCAGGAACTTACCCCAGCAGGCATCCTAGATCCATCCTCCAGGCAGCATAGTTCCTCAGATTGAAAGATTGTCACTGGGCATGGCCCAGGCAGGACTGAATCCTGCCAAGCCCAGTCTAGTGTGGCTGCAAGCTGGGCACATCCTTGAGCACTGGGAGTGATGTTATTAATCTCTCCGGGATGGTGAGCAGGAACTTATCCTGGCAGGCAGTCTGGATGTTGTTTCTTGATCTATTCTGCCAGTCTGTTTCTTTTAATTGGTGAATTAAGGCCATTTCCATAAGTGGTTACAACTAATATATATTGGCTATTTTTTTGTCATGCTATCTTTCTGCTGTTGATTCTTTCACTTTCCCTTCTGTTTAATTGTTTACCCTGCTAGATGGTTTATTTCTGTTAGTTTTCTTAAAGTCGTAGTTGTTTTTATGTCCATTGAAAATATCTTTCAATATTCTTTGCAGGTTGGTTTGTTGGTCATGAAGTTCTTTAGCTGTTCTTTATCATCAAAGTATTTTATTTCTCCATCTGCTTCCCAGTTACTTAGAGTGCAGTTGATTTTTCACATCTATTATTATTTCTTATATACTTGGGTGTTCCCCGATTGTGGTGGATATATATTTATAATTGTTATCTTTTATTCTTGAATTTTTCTAACAATTATGCAGTTATTTTGATAATTTTAGTTTGAAGTTCATATTGTTTGCAAACATAATAGCTACCCCTGCTTTTTTCTATGTTCCTGTTTCATTGCATTGAAAATTGTGTCCATCCTTTGTCTTTCAGTGTGAGATTTTAGTTAAATGTGTTTCATGTATAGAGCATATTGTTGTATCTTGTTTCTTGATCTGTTCTGCCAAATTATTTCTTTTAAATAAATTGAGGCCAGTTACACTGCTGATTATAATTGATATGCATTGGCTTATCTTATTCATGGTATTTTCCTTTTGTTGTGACCCTGATTTTCTCTTTGTTTGTTTGTCCTGCCTGGTGATTTGTTTCTGTTCTTGTTTGGGGAATTGTGGTCATTTCTCTACTTAGAATATCTTTTAGTGCTCTTTCTAAAAGAGTTGGTTGGCCTGGCATTAATTTCTTCAGTTGTTCTTTTTCGTCGAAGTATCTTATTTCTCCACTAAATTTGAAAGATAATTTTGCAGAGTACATCAATCTGATCTGGAAGTTCTTTTCTTTTAGGACTTCAAATATTTCACTCAAAGCTCTTCTTGACTTGAGGGCTTGTGTTGAGAAGTTGGTTGTGATTCTAATATGCTTTCCTTGATAGATGATCTCTTTCTTTTCTCTAATAAATTTTGATATTTTTATGATGAATTTCTGGGATATGGATTATTGTATGCCTGGGCATAGTTTTATTTTGATTGTGATTCTTTGAAGTTCCTATATGCCTCACTTATCTGTATATCAAATTATTTTCCATGCTAGAAAATTTTCTGCTATTATTATTATAATATGTTATTATTACTAGGTTATTTGCATTGATTCCTGCCTTTTTATTGACATCTATCAGCTTTATATTGTCTTACTTTGCATTGTCTTACAGCTATTAAATTGTTACTTCATGGTCCCTTGTTGTTTTTATGAGTCCTTTCCTTTCATGATTATTAGCCATGATCCTGTTTTCAAAGTCTAAAAGTCTACATTCAGTTTTGTTCCAGTGGTTGTGCCAGGTTTCAGTGCAATTTTTGATTTCCTGGATATCTTTTTTAATTTGTTTCATGTATTCTATTATTTTCCTATACGGTTCATTTATGGTTTACATCATTTTCCCATGCTCTTGTACTTTTTCATCTATGTCTTCTCTAGCTATGCTGAGCAATTGCTTCATTGAGATTGTCATTTCTTTTTTTTTAACCAAGAGATTATTTCTGATTTGAGTTCCCTTATACCTCATGGATTTTTAAAATTTTACTTCACTTGCTCTTTTTACAGAAATTTAAAATGTGTAACTTTCAATATCTTCTATGTCAATATCTACTGTAACTTGTTCCACAAGGGCTGGGGGTTTGAGACTGTAGTTTGCTTTTTTGTTTTCATTTTTACATCTTGGTTAATATTTTGGTTTTTTCAGTCTTGATATCCCCCCCAGACTGTTAAGTGTGTTTTATGGTGCTACTGCGAGGCAGATATACACCCAGTTGCCATGTAGAGGAGGGACCAGTCACCAAATTCCTACTGTGGAGCCAGTTAAGTGAATCCTATATTCTTCTTAGACTGACTAGCCTAGGAGTATTGACATAAGCCAAACTTTATCTTGTATTGTTACCATAGTTTCAGATTCTTCGAGACCTCCAGACTCACTTGACCATGGTGTGTGCCCCAGCCAGGCCCCTACTGTATCATTGGAGTCTCACAGGTACATTTGGGTTTTTGCAAGGGGGTAAGGCCTAATTAGCATGTTATCCTGCCTACCTTATGTCCTCTGTATGGAAAAAGGACTCACATACTTGTCAACCTGCCAAACTCCTGCAAGTGGCACAAGGGGTTTCCAAGGCTCATGTAGATCCACTGAGATCCTCTGTGGGAATGGACTCACCTGTACTCTCTCCTGCCATTAAGTTGGACAAGTGTTTTATTCTGACAAGATTCTGTCTTATAATTCATAAAACAAGAACACAGTGTTAGATAATCCCCAATGTTGTACACAGTTTTTGATTTTTGATCCTGGCCTAAAAAGAGACAAGGAGAACAAGACAATACAGGACACATAATTCATAGTATTATTTGTAATGTTCCCCAAAGGAATCAAATACAAAAAAAAAAAAAAAAAAAAATTACAAACAAACTTTCCACACACTAAAGACCTAGCGATACTACAGCAATGTCCTGCATGTCCAACTGAAGGCCTAGAGCCCATGACTCATTCAAGTCTGTTGAACATGCACTGGAAAGGCCAAAAGGTGATGAAAGTTAGAAATTCTATGCCAGTAAGATGAAGTATCTGTGCCTGTAGGTTGAGAGTTCTTCACTGAAGTCAAAAAACAACATTGAAAGATGCTAGAATTGAACAACATATAGAATAGCAGATGAAAGGAGAAGGATTCTCATGACCCAGGAAAAAATTGAGGAAAAAAAAGAAAGGAAGGAAGGAAAAGCGTGAATGAAAGGCTAGAACCAGACATGCTCACAGAGACTGGTCCCACACTGTGCTGGACTTGCCATGGAGTTGGATGATTCACAGTCACATAGAACTTGCAACTGCTGATAACGCGAGTTGGTAAGTCTGGGACCCGGGCTGAGAGGATGCAGCCCAGTGTAGAGTATAGCCAAGCTGGAGAGCCGCATTAAATTATGATGAGTGCTGGAAATTGGGTTCCATGGTAGGTTGGCCAGCTGTAAGACATATTGGAGTTGGGAAGAACAAAGCCTGAACCCAGAACTGCCGTGGCATCAGTCAGAGACCCCAGGCCCAGAAAGGACTAGTGGAATCTTCTTGGGCTGGTTCAGATCCCTGGTCAGGACCAAATAACCAGGGACAAAACTGTCCTGAACCTCTGACATCCACACAGCACACACTAACATGCTGAAGGCACCTGCCACTTGGACTGGCTCAGAAAAGAGGGGCCAGCCTGCATCATTCCTGCATACACCTCAGATAACAATAAACTGGAGAAGGCAGCAAGTACACTTTAGAAAAACCATAATCAATACGGAGAGGGCCTGACATCCACCATACCCATCTGAAAGAAACAAGAAAGATGACAAGAGAAAGAAAGAATAAAAAGCCTCCAGCCACTGACCATGGAAAATAATTCTAGGAGAGGTTTATACAGAAGAGATCCAGGGCAGAAGCATGCAATATTGGCCACAACATCAGTGAATTTAAAGAAATAACTTTGAAGGGCTGGGGATTTAGCTAAGTGGCAGAAGCACCTGCCTTGCAAGCACACAGTCATGAGTTCAATCCCCGTTACATATTTTTAAAAAGTAAAAAAAAAAAAAAAAAAAAAAAAAAAACTTTGTGAAAGAAAATAACCTCCAACCCAGATTGATGTACTCTGAAAATCTCTCTCAAAATTAATGGAGAAACAAGGTGTTTCCATGACAAGTAGTAACTGTGGGAGTTCATGACCTCCAATCCAACCCTACAAAAAAATACTGAAAAAGAAGGACAACTGCAGGCTCCTTGCTCCTACACTGGGAAAAGCCCTGCATTTGGTTGGACCAAGCAACTGGTAGAGGAGTGTGTGATTTATACACGTCCCAAAAAGAAAAATACTGGGAGAGAAAAAATGGTGGCTTGCTAGGGGGCTGGATGGAGAGCCTCTGTGGAGAAATCAGATCAGATGCTAGAATTTGACAACATGGAAAGGGCCAGACAATTGGATAATGATTCTTATTAACCAAGGCAGTAACCAAAGGGAAAAATTAAACTAGGAAGAGGACGGAAAAGTTCAGGTGGAGAACTGAAATCCAACATACTCACTGAGACCTGTTCCGCACTGAACCAGGCAGGCCCAGATGATCCAAAGTTGTACTGAGACTGTAGGTGCTGATAACAGGAATTGGCAAATCCTGGGCCCTTAATGGGAGGATGTGGTGCAGTGAGCCATGGATCCAGTGGGAAGAGCTTTATTGGCTCTTGGTGAGTGCTGGAAATTGGGTCCTGGGGCCCCATGAAGCAGCCAGAGCCACCTGGTTGCACCGGAGGAAACTGTGAGAGGACCATACACCTGGGAGCTGAAGCCAGCACCATGCAGTTTTCTGACCAATCAGCACTGTGCTGTGTATGGCCAATGAAGACACACAGCACAGTGTGGAGTGGACCCAAGAGGATTAACTGCATTGATTCCCAGTGAGTGCTAGGGATTGGGTTCCATGGCTGCTGTTGCTGGCTGGAGGACATCTTAGAGTTGAACAGAGCCTGGTACCATGGCAGTGTCATCCGGCCATCCCTGACACAAAGAGAACTGGTGGAGGACTTCTTGGAATTGGGCAGAGCCCAGAGCCACAGTGACATCAGTCAGCTGTCCCTAGCACAGAGAGAACTGGCAGGATTTGCTGGGGCTGAGCCATGCCTCTGGTTGGGACTCAATAATCAGGTACAAAATTGTTGCAACAATGTGACGCCTGTAACACATTTGGAAGAATAGAGGGACTCAGAAAAGAAAGAGAAAACTTTGATGAAGAATTTAAACATAATCTAGAATACATGAAACAGATCCAAAGAGATTACCAGGAAACTAAAAACTCCACTGAAAACTAGCAAAATGCTTTGACAGAAGCTAAAGTTAGCCTTTTAAAACTTGATGAGAGATTTATGATATATGATCTCAAATGAAAAGATATCTTAAAAATAATGAGGAACCAGAAAGAAACAATTCAAAGGCTAGACTACAACAAAAGGATATATAATAAGAATAAAACACATAAGGGAAGAAGCAGGAGTAACCAAAAATGAACTACAAAGACTATTCACAGATATAATCAAGGAAAACCTCCCAAGCAAAGGAAAAAGAAATGATATCCAGATAAATGAGGCATACAGCACTCCAGCCACATACAACCAAAACAGATCTACACCCAGACATATAATAATCAAGATTCCAGAAATCTACCAAAAGAATAGAATATTAAAATCAGCCAGGGGAAAGAAGCAGATTACCTACAATGGAAAAATTATCAAAATAACAAAAGACTTCTCAACACAAACTCTCAAAACAAGAAGAGCCTGTGGAGAAATAGCCCAAGCCCTGAAAGAAAATAATCTTCAACCAAGACTGGTTACACAGAAAAAAACTCTCCCTCATAATTAATGGAGAAATAAGATGTTTCCAAGACAAGGAGGAACTGTGGGGGTTCATGGTCACCAACCCAACCCTACAAAAAAATACATCCCAGAGGGAGAGAGGAAAAAAAACACCAGGATTACAGCAACAGTGGCAGAGAGGCCTCAATGAATGGAGCAGACAGTGGAGTGAAGGAGTAAAGTGCACAAACTATAACAGATAAATAGAAGAGCAAACATGAGGCAAAGACAGTAAGCTACAATCTTTAATATACATTGCCTTGATACACTAAAATTAAAAAAAAAAAAAAAAAACAGTCAGAGTAGATTAGGAGGCAGGTTCCACCGAGATGCTCTGAATGGGAAGTACACTCAACTTGAAAGAGGGTTAGTAAACTGAAAACCAAAGATGAGAAAGCAATGCTATATGTGACAGGAAACCATAGAGAAATAGGGACAAATCATCCAGCAGCTGCAGACAGGTTGGAAAGCTATGACACTTTTTGGCAGTGTAGAACTACACAGCTGGAAGGAAGGGAAACCCTGTGACTTTAGTAAGTAAAAGAGTAGAGTTCAAGATCAAGCTCAGGGGTAAAACGTTTCAGAAACACTCAGATAGACAATAGGCTGGCCCCCTAATCTAAAAACTAAAGGGGCTAGTGGGACTCAAAACATATAAAGCATCTTGAGAAGAGGAAAGTTGAAAAATAGCCTAAAAAAGGAAGGCAGAGTTCATTGTTAATTGTGTATCAGGATTTGGCTGGGGATTTAGCTTGCCTTGCAAGGGCATGGTCGTGAGTTCGATCCCTCGGTACTGATAAAAAAAAAATAATGTATCAGGATTTAAAAGTAACAGTAGCCCTATTTCTGTGTTTAGTCTGATTTTATTTTGTTCCAGTCTGTCCACTATATCAGATTTGAGGGCACAGACATCTAACCAAAAAATAGCAGGTTATATATTATGGTAACTATCCTTAGTTTCCTATTAACTTAAACTGAAACCTTGTATTACTTACATTGTTTTACTATGACTGATCTTATTTGAAGCTGGTTTGTTAGACAGTGGTTTTACCTTGGCTGATTTTATTCGAATGTGGTATGCTTGATAGTATTAAGTCTAAGAGTAGAGGCAACTACTCTGAAGATGACAAGATGTAAAAGATATCCATACCAGTTTTGATTATTAACCACTTTCAAGTCCTACAATGTCTTCAAAGTTGTGTTTTTTTATAAAAATAGCTAGTAATAAAATATAAATATAAAGTATAAAACATAAAAATACTATGTTTAACTGTATTAAGCCTGATGATGTGGACAAGTCTATTGAAAATAACAAGAGAAAGCATAGTAACTATGGTACATCACCTAATATTGTGGTCTTATGTGTCTTTTACATTGCATTTTTTTCTAGGAATTTGTATTGATGTCTTGTTATGATCTGTTTTTCCCTATAATACAGACATAATAGATATACATGTAGAAATTCACACATGAGAAGAATTTTTTAAATTATTTTTGGAACAGATTATATATTGCATGATGTAATAAACAGATACACTGAAGAAGAGACACTAAGAAACTCATTGTTAATTCTGTAACATTATGATATAAAATATAGCAATACTATTATTCACTATTCAGAGTGATATTAGTCTAGTCTCTTAAGTTCAATTTCAGCATACATAAAGATAAGGACAGCTACTACGAAGAGAATGAGGGACACTAAAGTAGTCATCATTGACTTCCCCAAGGGCAGATCTTGAAGAGCCTTCATCATCCTACAATTATTTGATTAGTTCTATAATATGCAGTACATATTCAATGTATGTGACCACTTTTTGGAAGAAAACTAGAGACAATAAGATAGTGAAGGTCTCCAGTGGGCTTGCTTTGAAATCTGTATTTCTTTAAATTGTTTATATATTAACTATTTTGTTCTGTTTTAGTATGTTTAATCTTACCTTCTTTAAGATAGAAAACAAGTGTGTAGAACTTATTACCATATTACTAAGTTTTTGTTGGATCATTGAGCAGAACTGTTGGCAGTGTCACTATTTGAATGTCACTTTATATGATTTAATTTTGTAACCTGAACAACTATTTCTAAGATGACAATATGTAATTAGTGATTACAATTAGTGATTTCTTACTATTTATTTTTCTGTAGTTGTATATTATTTCTACCCTTTTTTCTGGTTTTTTTTTTCTCTTTAAATAAAAAAATACTGAAAGATATTCTAGAGAGAGATAGAAAAAAAAATACCAAGATCCCAGCAACAGTAGCAGTCAGGGCTCAATGAATGGGGCAGATAGTGGAATGAAGGAGAAAAGTGGACAAATAATTGTAGAAAAAGAGAATAGCAGAGATGAGACAGAGAATCTTTGCTATAATCTCTAACATAGATAGCCTTGATACACTAACAAAAAGAAACATAGCCAGAGTAGACCAGGAGATAGGATCCATCGAGATGCTCTGAATAGGAAATATACTCAACCCAAAAGAGGGTTAATAAACAAAAGTCAAAGATGAGAAAATGATGCTCTCTGTGACAGGAAATCAGAGAGAAATAGGGACAGCTCATCCAGCAGCTGTAAACAGGTTGGAAAGTCATGACAATTTTGTGCAGTTGAGAACTACTCAGCTAGAAGGAAGGAAAACCTTAAGGCTTTAGTAGGTAAAGGAATACAGCTCAGGATCAAGCTCAGGGATTAAAAAGATTCAGCACCACTTAGGTAGATAATGGGTTGCCCCCTTAATCTAAAAACTAAAGGAGTTAGTGAGATCCAAAATATACAAAGCACCCTGAGAAAGGGAAAGGGGAGGAATTATCTAAAAAAGGAAGGCAGAGTACATTGTTAATAGTGTATCAGGGTTTAAAAGCCACATTAGTCTTATCACTCTGTTTAGTTTGATTTCATTTTGTTCCAGTCTGTCTACTCATACTAGATTTGAGGGCACATACAGCTATGCATAAAAATAGCAGGATACAGTATGATAACTATACTTAATTTCCTATTAGCTTAAACTAAAGCCCTGTATTACTTGTATTGTTTTACTATGATTGATCTTATTTGAATCTGGTTTGTTAGACCACTGTTCTGTCTTGACTGATTTTATTCGCATTTGCCATGCTTGATAGTATCAAGTCTAAGAGTAGAGGCAACTACTCTGAAGATGACAAGATATAATAAAATACCTAGTCCGGTTTTATTATTAACTGCTTTTGAAGTCCTACAATGTCTCCAATGTTGTGTTTTTATTAAAATTGCTATCAAATGCTATATTCAATTATGCCTGATGATAAGGGAATTCTGTTGAAAACAACAAGAGACAGCATAGTAACTACTGTAGATCACCTAATATTGTGGTTTCATATCTTTTTCATTTCATTTTTTTAAGGAATTTGTTCTGTTGTCTTGCTTTGATCTGCTTTTCCCTGTAATACAGAAAGGATAGGTATGCATATAGAGATTCACAAATGTGTAGAATTTCTAAACAGTTTACAGGAACAGATTATATAACACACAATATAATGAACAGATACTCTGAAGAAGAAGAGACATTAAGATACCCAGTGCTAATTCTGTAGCATTATGATATAAAATCTAGCAGTACTTTTATTCACTGTTCAGAGTGATATGTGTATGTTCTCATGTTTAATTTCAAGATATGTAAAGATATGGACAACTATTTCAAAGAGAACAAGAGACATTATGGCTTCCATTGTTGACTTCCCTATTGTCTGGTCTTGAAGACTTAAAATACCTTCATCATCCTGTTCTGATAAGTTTACTACTATATTGTTCAGCATGTATCACTGTAAGTGAAGATGTGGACAACTATTTGGAAGAAAACAAGAGACAATATGATAGACAGTGAAGATTTCCAGTGCTCTTTCTTTGAAATCCATGTTTCTTAAAATTGTTTACTTATGACCTGTTCTGTTCTATTTAATTTTATCCTCTTTAAAATAAAATAAACATAATAAACACTCAAAATAAGAACCAGGGCTCTTCTGAAATGTAGCAGTTCCATCCTCAGTGACAGTGAGGTCCTGAGCACACTAATGATAAGAACAGGTAAGTTTATATCAGAAACCCAGCATTACAAGCTTCTCCCGGAGATTGCGAAGCATCCATCAGAGCATCCCCTCAAGCATCCCCTGCCGAGCCAGGAAGCAATGTTCAACATAAGGACCAGGGTTCCCCCAAAATGAACCACAGTCATTCACAGAAAAAAAAAAAAAAAAAAAAAAAAAACAAGATACTGAGCTTCTCTGAAGATGAGAACAGATGAGCTCATATCAACAAAGAAGCTCAGTAAGCTCCTCCAGGAAAATCCACAGCAACAGGAGAACCAACAGCACCAAACAAGACAACATGCTTCCTATCCAAGTCTCCTTTTAATACTGACAACAGTCTTCAGGTGAGCCATCTACACTCAATACCATGCTGACTCACATCAGGTGATGTTTTAATTGTTGATCAATTTTCAACCCACCACAGAAAAAATTTAGAATATTGAGTAAATAAGTCTCCAAGAGAGAGTTCTAGTAAATGAAGGGAACCAATTGGGAATAGATTTATGATAACCAGAATCACATGCTACACTCATTGATTAAAATGAAATTAGACCTTGCAGATATCCCCAGGAGAGCTGACCATTTTTTCCTGCCACACCAAAAATAGGCACCAAAGAGACCTTATGTTTTCATGTGTCAAATACTCACTAGGAAACTAGTTCATTTAATTTCCTTGGACTAAGCTCTTTTAGCTTATGGAGGAGAGAAATACCTTGTTTGATCTGGACTGCATGTGTCTTTTTCCTTCTTGACTAGAAGTACCAGTGTGTCTCTGTCTTGTAACTTTTGACACCAAAAATATGATCTGGTTCTGTAGAGTTAAAATAAAGATACCAGTATTGAAACATTTCATTATTTTTTTTTTTAATTTTTAGCATGACCTTTATGGTTTTGGGGGAATTAGGATAAAGCTTTCACTGATTAACTTATTGGTTATTAATAAAATTTATTTTTTGTCTAATATTTCTTCTAACTAAACTGTGTTGAGGTGTATTCCAGGTTAGGTCAGATCAAAGAGACTGATTTTCCTTTAAATGATAAGAAGCTGAAAAGCAGAAGTCAGTGTGAGTCCAGCATTCAACCTCCGAAAAATCACCACTTTTGTCTGATGAGTTGTCAGACAGTTCTCCACATTGTTAGGCATCAATAATGCCCCTCAGATAGAAAAAATATAAACTTTTAAATTAATACACATATAAAGAAAAATAACATAAGTACACATGTACCTTGGGTAGAGTGTCACACACCTATAATTCCAGCATCCAAAGATGCTCAGGTCCAAATTTAAGCCTACCTTGAGCAATTTAGTGACTTAGTGTGACCCTATCTCAAAATTAAGAATAAGTAAATAAAATTTTCCAGTACTATAGCTCTAGGTAAAATTTTGAATTTAATCCTGGTGTCGCAAAGTATATAAAAAGCACCAAACACATTTTTATTAATAGTATTTCAAATAAAAGTATAGATAAGTCTGGCCCAAATTCTATTTTATTGCCCCTGACAATATATTTGAATATTAGACTATGAATACTTTCATTTCTTACTAATCTCATCAACTTGAGTCAAAACTTACCATTCACACATTATTTAATTGAAATTAATTGTTATAATCCAAAATATTTAATAACCTGTAATGAATAATAAACATTTTCTCTTTCTTAATTTTTGTTCTTTTTGTAAATCACTACTTGCTCATTCCAAGATAACCACTCTTGCCTTCTAGAAAGTTCTTTCTTCTAGAACAGTTGTTCAAACTGTGAGGTATCTGTGCCTTTAAGTGAGATATGTCAAAGAAGAAGATTAATTAATCTCCACTAAAGAAGCTCAAATTCTAAAGAAAAGCTTTCAATAAAGCAGAGAATATTTGTGAGAATGTTAATTTTTCTTTCTATATATGACAGTCCTTAGTAGTATTCTAAAGTCTTTCACTGGTACACTTAATCCAATGTAACTGTATCCTTAGAAGGAAATGCAGAGTACTAGACACAGGAAAGGTGGCCATGTGATAACAGAGGCAGGGAATGAAGTGTCACATCTCTAAACCAAGACACAACAAGGATATCAAACAGCAAAAGGGAGGGTTACACAAGGAACAATCCTACCCAGAGTCCTACAGGAATGAACAGAATGAGAAACACAAAAATGAAATTAATATGAAGCAGATGTTTAATTATAATAGTTCTAAAGCAGGAGCTGCCAAACAACTAGTGGGCCATTTGATGGGCTCAAGCTGAGTCTTTGCTTTATCCATATTATTTGAGTAAACTGATTCTTGAATATAACTATTTACAGATTATTACAATATAGGCCAATAAGGATCTTAGCCTTTGTTTCTGAAATGAGCCAAGATTCACACAGAGTCGACAGGCAAATAACAAATGCATGCAAAGTTTCCACAGAGGGCAGTTCCCAGATTACACCTTCCACCATAAGCACCTAGTCACCTTTATCATCCCTCCATGGTAGCCTTTCAGGTCATGCCCTATACTGCCTTGTTCCATTTAACCTTTCCTCCAATATCATCCTTCTACTACATCAGTTTTTTTGGAATTTTCACAATTATTTCTTGTGAACTTTACAAGCTCATTCAAAATTAACTACAACGTTATGTTGACCTAAGTTTTATTATTTACATTCATTTGTTAAGGAAGACACAAAAATACTCTGGCTTTCCATATAAAAGAATAAGAACTTTGAAAATGTTCATAATGTAGCTGCTTTTACATAGCTCTTACACGCTTGCATTGTTAGCCCTTACTCTCACATAAGCATCTCTTAGTGTGTAGAGTGAATCCCTATGGTGGGCTCTGTCCAGACACTGTGCTTATTCTGAGTTTCCCTCTCCTTGCTCACATGGGTGGACACACAAGGAAGGTGGGTCAGTAGGACCCTCCTCAGAATATATCCTCTCCTTAATCAACAAAGTATCATGGCAGGCTGTAGAGACTCACTTTTGTGGAAAGGGCTGTCGAAAGAGGAAATGTAAAAAGAAAGAAGCAGAAGCTAGAAAAAAAAATCATATAGCTGGAAGGTACTGGAAACATCAAATTCCCATTTCTGATGCAATTTCTTGTCTTTTCTGTAAAATTTCCCAGCTTTGAATATCAATCATTTGATATTTATAATTACAGTTGTTATTGATAGATCCAGCACTATATATTATATTCAATGTCTTGTGTTCTAACAATTCCTCAGATAAGTTGACTTCATATTATATCTCAAAACTCAAAGAAAGAATTCCAATATGAATGTTAATTACAACTCAGAGGGAGATAACACATGTCATTGTTCCAGCCGATGGACAATGGTCGTTTAAGGTGAATGTCCACCATTTGAGGCTTTTTATATCATGCTTAAGACAAGGTGTATTATTCAGGATCAAGTAAAAGGGTTGCACTGAGGAAATAATTGGGCTTTTTTATCCATATGTTAGAGGTCTAGATAAATCAAACAACTCAAAATCTGAAATTTTGTAATGATTATAAGTTGTGCAGAAGGAAAGATAAGTAGAATATGATGCCTAAATTCAGTTTCTCAATGAAATCATAGATGACCAAAGAAAAACATAAGAAAAAAGTACATTAAATTTGATCCATTTTCCTTAAGCCACCTGGTAAAGCAGAAGATAAGAAATTATTGTCAAAGTTTCAATTACTATCACAACAGTTCAACTAGAGCAGATCTTAACCAGATATCCCAGAATCCTCCAAAAAATGGACTTGCAAAAGTGGCGATAACATTTCATTCAAATTTAGAAATTATTATGTCTTCTTTAAATTTTGAAATGCACCATTTGGTGGAGTTTTATAGTTCTTCAAAGTAGAGGATCATACCATTTGCAAATAATGATAATTTAACTTCTTCTTTTCCTATCCTTATTTCTCTTTTGTTTTGCTTGTTGAATAGCTTTTGCTAATGTTACCAGAATTATACTGAATGTCAGTAATGATACTAGTCATCCTTGTCTTCTTCCTTATTTTAGAATGAAAGCTTTTAGTTTCTGTCAATTTAATATGATGCTAACTGTTGGTTTATCATAAATGGCTCTCATAAGATTGAGATAAAGTTCATTTATTCCAGTTTTCTGAACGGTTTTTATCATAAATAAGTGTTGTACTTCATCAAATGCTTTTCTGCAGCTATTCAAATGATCATGTGATTTTGCCCTTGATTCTTTTAATATGGTGTGTCACATTTTTGATTTTCACTTGCTGAGCCATTCCTGCATCCTTGAAAAGAAATTTGGTCATGATGTATGATCTTAATGGTTTGCTGCATTTCATTTGAGAGTTTCTATTAAGGGTTAGGGAAAAGAATGTTCCTGGCCTTTGTGTTTTCTTCCAACAGTAGGAGGCCTATAGCCCACTTGAGGTGTATCTCCCCTTTTCTTCTCATTCTTATTTTGGCTAAATTATTGGATAAAGTCATTAAACAAAAGTCAGAGATCCTGTTACTAAGTCATTTGCAAATCAGAACATTCAGGTGTCATGTGTATGGCTTAGAGTTTAGTATGCATTTATTATTTCAAGTTTCAATCTCCAAGTTACTTTCCTCAAACTTCTCATTCTTTTGGAGAAAAATAGCTGCTGCTAAATTGATCTCCTACCTTAGTAGCTGTGTATTCATGTCACTCCTTTAGGACTCAAAATTCCATCCACACTATTCCCATAGATGCCTTTTCCTTCTCACAGTGTTACTTGGTTAGGGTCACCATATTCTTTTCTGAAAGATGGTCTGACCAATTCTTCTCTAGTCATGTGACTGGCCACATTTTTGGATTAACAACAACATGCTCTCATAGTGTAAGTTGTAATTTTTTCCCCTTTCACTTGGATCAGACTGACACTGTAAGGTCTTTTTCTTTCCCTATCTTTACTAAAACTCTCCTGTCTTTAAATAAAAGAGAAATGAAGCTACAAACATGTCAATAGAAATTGATGCTATGCACAATTTTAAAACAAAAAGCACATTATCAACAAATGATTCAAAAAAGGCATTGAGATCTGTATGGAAACAAACAAACAAAAAATCAATGTTTATATAAGTATATAAAAGTAGTTATAAAGTGACTACAGTTATAGAAAGTAGTTATAGAAAGAAATATGTAGTTATAGGAAGAGAGGAAAAATGTCCTGAGACTAAAAAAAAAAATTCCTAATATTAAGGCTTGAAATTTTTCCATCTTTTGCAAGAGTTATCGAACTGCAAATTGCAATAAGCTTAGTGGAATGAAGACAGGATTAGAGTAAGTTAATAGACACAAAGAATAGGATAACCAATCATCTGCAAATGAACAACAAAAATATTTAGTGAGTTAGAAAACTAACACATTTTCTAGGATGGAAAAATGTCAATGGCAATGATTTCTCATAGAAAATCATAAAGAACAAGAGAAAGTATTACAATTTGTTTTTTTTTTTTTTTAATTTTAACAAAATGGCACCGCTGTCTCACAATTCCACATGCAGAGAAAATATCCTTCTGGCATGAATCTGAAATAAAGACATATTCACAGAGACAAATAAAAAGTGTATGATTAGTCAGAATATCCTATGGAGAGGCTAAGTGAAATTATTCAATTAAAAGAAATACTAGGAAAGAAAGTTTCATAGATCATCAGTGAAGGCAAAGGAATTGGTTACTACATTGGCAAATAGAATACCTGTCTCCCTTGAATGTCAAAAATATATGTAGATGACATATTTTAATAACAAGATTTCAAACGAAAGAGTAATCTGTCTTTAATTGGAACAGTATGTATTTCACTAGCATATGTTAGCACAAGTATAGTTTTACACTGTACAGTTTAGCTTTAGTTTCTCTACTAATTACCCTAGGATTTAAACTGCATCATGTTGCAAAATCTAGAAGAAATGACAAACTATGCACACAGCAATAACAATGTACTTTTAAAAATATAATGGGAAAATCAGAAAGAATTCTAATAAATGTTCAAGCAGCCCATGAAATAGTTGAAAAAGAAAAACCAAAGTATAGGAAAAAAACAAGCAGCAGATAATAATAAAGGAACAGATGCTGGCCCTAGAATATCAGTGATTATGGGAATGTAGGGTTTGTGTGTGTTTAAAAACTGCGATGATCATATTAAGTATCCTCCTTTTATTGCTTTTTTAGCTACTTCCAAGACAGGTATGAAAGAATAATCTGCCTCTAAACTGGAAGGTGGTCAGCAGAACAAAGTACAACTCAGACAAGTCTAGGGGGCAAAAAATGAGTTTAGCAGAGTTACTCACATGTCAGGTGTGCAGTCCTACCAAAGTCACCACCCTCCCACGTTAAACTATTGGTTTCATAAGGCACTATTCGTAACAGCAGAAGGAGGATCAAAAGCAAAAAGGTCCTCAGGAAAAAATGTGTAGCTCACTCCCTTCTCAACTTTACCAGGATTCTCCAATGCCTCAATAAGTATTGTCCAATCACAATGATGTTAAACTATACTAACTCCACATACTGACCATACACTGCCACATCACACGCACACCTCCACTTTTCCTATCATATGAGAACCACTAATTTTTCTTCTCCGTTTTTGCTAGAATATTTTCATTTAGAGAATCACACTATGTATAACATTTAGAATTAGCTATTTTTTATTGTCAATTAATAGTTCATTTATTTTCACTGCTGAATAATACTCGAAAACAGATAACCATGGACAAATAGAAGCCAATACAGCTTTTTCAAGGGTTTTGCTGCTGAAAATAAAGTGACATGAGATGTTTGTGTACACATTTTTGTGTTGTAGTGGTTGATTGATTGTGTCAACTTGAGACATTTAAATGCTTAACTAAATGGGTTTAGCAACTTTATGCCCGAGAATGTAAAAGAAGACCCTCGTAGGGTGATTCCTCACCTGAAGGTATAAAGGAAAAGGAAAAAAGACAAATACATTCCATTCTTGGAAAAAGCTCCAGTCTTCACCTTTGATTTGGACATCATTTCCTGGCTTGCAATGTAGACTCTTCAGCTTTCTGGCATAGACTCTTGAGCCTTTCATCGTAGAGCCTTCAAGCCTTCACAGCCTGCTGGTGTAGACTTACACAAGACACTAGGATTAACTCTGGACCTTAAATTAAATCCCTCAGCCTCCAGTGTGTAGACACCTTCTACATGCTTCCTTATCAGACTCTGTGGCTGACCATCATAAACAAATCTTGTTGTTTCTTTTCATCTCTATATATGTTATATCTGTTCTCTCTAGGAAAACCATGACTAACACATGTGTGAATGATATTTTTTGCAATTTCTTAGGGATAAAGACCTTAATGTGCAGCCATTCCATCATATGTTATGAGCATATTTTTTAAAAGGAATTGCCAATTGCATTTCATGGTGGTTCTATTTGCACGATATGAGAAATCCATTTTCTCTTCCTTTTTATCAGAGTTAAGTATTAAGAATATTATTAATTATATCTGTTACAGTTGTTTGGTTTTAATTTTATCTGAATGTTGCCAACACTCTGCATAGTATTCAAGCTGCTTTGCATCATGGATGGATGAGCACTGTGAAAGCAGCCCTGAGTAAGCAACTCCCTGCTCAGCCATTAACTATGAGGTGTCCTGGGGCAGTATTGTCAAACAAAATGCTACAAAATTGTTTACTTTGACCATTTTACACCTTCAATTCATTGAATGTAAGGTCTTATTAATTCCTGAGGTGCCCTGAAGGCATTTTTCCTATTGTTTTGATATTTAATGCTAACCTTTTCAAGAACAAAGCACTCTAAGGCTTGAATTTTGCAGGCACTATTTTGCTAATGAAAATAACAAGTTCATATCATTTAACTGGCATTTATTATGGCTTTTATTTTAGATCTGCCAACAGAACAAGCATTATCCATGTTGTTGTCTGTAAAAGTAGATGCTTTGAAATTTCATAAAGCAGATTAATATCAATATTAGCCTTTAATATTAGCCTTCTGAAAATTATGAGGATATGAGCAAAATATAAAGCACATGGAGGAGTCAAACTGGCAACAGAATTTTATTCTGAAATTAACTCTCTTAATCTTATACTTTTAATTTGCACTTCTTTCAGTATTCTTGTCAGAATCCCCTGTCAAATTTGGGTCCTAGTTTGGAAAGTCTTCTCTAACCAGCATCCCTAAACCTTTCCAAACTCCTCATGCAAACTCACTCTGAAATCTTCTAAACTACATGGTCAGAGAGTCTTAACAATCACACTTCTTGGGTACCAAGATCCTAGGCATTTTTTCATTGCTGGAATAAAATACAAAATACAATTAAAAGGAAGCAAGTTCTATTTAGCTAAATGTTCTTGTTCCAGGCAGCTGGTTTCCTAGCAGAGGAAACCTGAGTATGCCTTAGGAACCCTAGGGAAAAAAGGGGCTGGCAAGGAGGCACATGCTTCCTGAACATGGCCCTAGTAAACTGTCTCTTCCAACAGAACCCCACCTCCCAACAGCACATTTAATGTTTCAATTTAAAAGTGGGTAAATCCACTGGGAAGAGTAAGACTCCCATGATCTAATCACCTCCCAAAAATGCTTTCAGATCATTCTTGGTCCAACAGACAGGAATATGTATTTTCCAAAATCTGAAAGTAAAAAATAAGTTTTTTGTAGTTTCCTAAAAGTTTCCATTTTACCATCCTTATTGTTTCTCCATGTAGATACTGGTTTCCACCATATGTTATTTCTTTTCAGTCTGAAGGATTTTCCTCAGCATGTCTTATAGGCAACATCAGTTAATAAAACCTCCCAAATTTCATTCATCTTAAAGTGTTTATGTTGCCTTTCTGTTCAGTTTATTTTCAGTTAATTTGGTGCTCTAGATTAATAACCTATTTTCTTGCATTACATTGGAATTGTACTACTGCATTCTTTAATTCTAGTTAAATTAAACTATTTATTTGATAAAGAATGAAAATTTTCAAGGTATACAATGGAAAGGTTCACTATATGTATGTTCTGCATAATGACTGTCACAATCAAATATTTAGCATATCTTTCATTCTTTATGATATATATCGAGCATTTTGTAATTTCTTCATTTTAAAGCTAAACAGTTATGTTTTCATCAAGATTTTTTCCATTTAACTTACCATCAGCCCTTTTAACAATTATTATACTCTGTCAAGTGATACAGTTTTCTGCTTCTCCTTCTTCTCCTCCTCTTTTTCTTCTGTATCTTCCTCCTTTTTGTGGTACTGGGTATTGAATTCAGGGCCTTATGAATATTAAGCAATTTCTTCATGTTTGTGGCTGAATAATACTCTATTGTTCATATGTGTAGCATGAAATATACATAAATATATATATATATATATAAATTATTTATTTTTATATACTATTTTATAAAATATATATTATATAAATATATATATATATCGTATATAAATATATTATATGAAATATATAACATGTACTATATAAAATATAATAGATATTATATATAGAATATATTTTATATGTATAATATATTTATATATAAATAAATATATATATATATATATATATATATATATATATATATATCGTGGCAAGTACTGAACATTCTTATGCCAAGAATAAAATGCAGCTCTTGCACCATATACAAGTTAACATGAAGTATATTAACTGTTTGAAGAATGAAATTCTCAAGTGCTTACAAAAGACATAGAGTAAATCTCCTTGACCTTGAACTTGTAACCGTTGTTTTTGGATTTCACACTTAAGCCATTGAACAAGAAGAAAACAAAGCGGGGGCTGGGGACTTAGCTCAGCAGCATAAGTACCTTCCTAACAAGCAGGCAGTCATGAGTTTGATCCCCGGTACTGATAAAAAGGAAAAAGACAAAAAAAAAAAAAAAAAAAAAAAAAAAAAAAAAAAAAAAAAAAAGAAGAAAACAAATCAGGGCTATGTTGAAGTAAAAACAGTGCAGAAAATAATCAACAAATATGTCTTATTTTATTTTAATCTTTTTAAAATAACTCAAAGGTAGAATGAAAGAAAATATTTCAAATCATACAGTGATAGAGGTTAAAACTAAAATATTTAAGAAACTCATACCATATCAGAAAACAATGAAAATAAAATATTCCAAATTACTTAGTATGAATCTGTGTTTATTATTCTACATTTTCTTTGATCTGGCAATTATGTATACTTCCAATTTATGTAGCTTGCTGTTTTTCTTTCAGTTTTTTTTTTTTTTCTTCTGTAAGTTCCTATGGATGAAATTCAAATCCTGACATATGCTAGGCAAACATGTTAAAACTGAGTTATTTACCTGCATCTATCCTGCTAGATTTTCTATCAATCAAATGATTTAATTGGTGTCTTTTGGTCCACATTCAAGTTCTAAGATACTTGTTGTATTACTTTTCTTATGTAGTTGCTTTTGAAATTAACGCAAATGTCCATCACTTTAAAAGCTTGTACAAATTACAGCCTTTTACATTTCAGTCAATGCTAAAACCTGTGTAGTCAATAAAACCTGTAAATACAAACTATAACCAGGGTGATGGTAGATTCTACCCAGGTAGAATTGAAAGTGATGGTTTCTTTAGTGATTGGTTATGGCCAAAATTTTGGTGTCATTTTCATGAATGCATATGTTTATATACAAGTATAACTGAATGAGCCAGTTCAATTACTATGACTCTAAAAATTTTTAAGATGGAAAATAATATTGCAAAAATTTTACACTGGAGCCTATGTTGCACACCTCCTGAGATATTATGCTAAGTCTTATTTACTAATTAGATCTTATTTGAGGACAAATACTGTATAGGACTCTCCTTTCACGTAGAAGAAAATCATTGGGTAAATCTAGTCACTACCATGGAGTTAGGGATATTGATTTCTCAGGATGATTGTAATATAAGCACTGTTTTAAAAAGCTCCCCACTTAAGAACACTAGCCACAAGGACAGGTTTAGTGTGTCTGTTGAAATGAACTATGGACATATTGAATTATCAAGTAATAATATTAACATAATTAATGTACATAATTAATATCATCAACATTATTAAAATAAATTATGTATTAAAGTAAGTATTTGTAAATATCCAAGCAGGAACCTCTGGAGGACAGGTAAATTCCTATGTGAAGAGGTGAACTGGAGACTTATTGCTAAATGACCAATCAGAGTACTGACACAGTACATGAATACATGCACACTTCATAATGACGGGATGTGGTTTGGTGTAATATGAGTTTTCATCATTCAATTCATTATTTTTAATGCACTGATGAGATTAAAAATAGAGCACTTTCTGAATTTCAGTGCATGTAATTTTTGTCAGTATGATATTGACATTTTTCTTTTCTTGCTGTTAGCTTTAGAATTATTTTCTTAGTACACATTACAGACATTATGATGTCTACAGAAATTATAGACTTGTATACACTAAATTACCAGCACTGACCCAAGAAAATTTAAAAATACTAAACAATTTCATAGCAGGCAACAAAGTGAGGCTATTAAAAGAAAAACTACCTACTACAAAACTCCACCCATTAAAATCAATATATTCATGCTGCATTTCATAAATATTTCTTGGAAGAACTAATGTCAATTTCCTTCAGCAATTTCCAGGAAACCAAAAGGGAGGGAACACAGGCCAGGAAGCTAGAATTCACCTGAAAGCAAATGCAGAGATGAAAATAACTATAAAAGAAAATTATATGCCCAATTCCTTAATGTATATACCTGTAAAAATAAAAATGTTTTCAGAGTATGACAAGTCATTAAAATTATTGTATGTCATTGCCCAAATATTTGAATTCAAAATGGATTAAATTTTTCAACATAAAAACAGAAACAGGGGGCTGGGAATTTAGCTCAGCGGCATAAGTGCCTCCTTGCAAGCAGGCAGTTGTGAGTTCGATCTCCAGTACCAATAAAAAGGAAAAAAGACTAAAAAAGAAAAATTAACAGAAACACTGTGTCAACTGGAAGAAAACACCAATAATATGGTTGAAGACAAAAACATAGTCCAAGACTTCCTGAACAGAACCCAGCTGATAATAAATAATTCCAAGAATCAACAGGTGGAATTATATTAAATTCAGAATCTTCTACACAGGAAAAGAAATAACCAATAGAGTGAAGAGCCAGTCTAAAGAACAGGAAAATTTTTGCTAGCTATTCCTTGGACATATGGCTAATATCTAGAAAATACAAAAATGTGAAACAAATCACAAAAATAAAATATCCACTCAAAACAACAAAGTGAATGAATAGAAATTTTCAGAAGAAAAAATCTGACCAGTAAATTTATGAAAAAAAAGTCAATAGCTTTAGTCAGTAGAGAAATGAAAACCAAAACAAGTGATTGCGCCTTACTCCAGCAAGAATGGCCGTTATCAAGGACTCAAAAGACAACAAATTCTGAAAAGGTTAAGGGGAAAATAAATCTCTCTGCATTGGAGGTAGGTTTCTAAACTAGCATGACTCCTTAGAAATCAGCATAGAGATTTCTCAAAAGTCTAGCAGAAGAGCTAAAGGCATCCTACTACTCTATATACATGCGTATCAAAGCACAAGTCACAACAGCTAATACTGGAAATTTTGAAAAATTTCCAAAAATAGATAAAAGGAAAATAAAATGTAATGAACTATCCAGTAATAAAGAAGCAAAATCTGAGTCACTTGTAGGAAATCAAGGCATTTTGAGCCCATAATGTAAGTAAGAAAAATCCAAATGTGGCACCATTTCTGTAACATTATTCATAACAGAAACATTTAAGAAAGTTAAATGAAGAGCTTCATTAAGGAATAGGAAAGTAAACTCAACAAATGGACAGGGCATCTGGGACACAAGTTAGGGCTAGAGGGACCCAGGGAATATAAAAGTGATCAAACACACAGTTTGAATGTGTGTAAAACCCCAAAGATAAAGGTAATCACTATATACCACAAACTCATTTTAAAAGCAGTGGTTAAATCACTACAAAGTTCAGTATAATATAAGTTAAAAGAGAAAAAAACCAACTACTAAATGTGAAAGTGAATAATAAGAATTAATATCACTTCTATTTGTGGAGAGAATGCCTATTTCTAGTTTTGATACCAGGCTATTATTTTCCCAGGTATAACAACTGAGTGAATCTAGATAAAGGGCACATGAGACATCACTACTTCTTCAGCTAACTATGAGTCAATAATCATAACATAAAACATTTATTTAAAAAAGATGTATTTCTTCTAACATGAATTTTAAGCATAAGCATAAATAGTTGAAAGTAGTGGTTGATAAAGATATGAAATGAAAACCATAATCATTAAAAGTTGAAGCAATTATTTAATAAAGAAAAAATCACAGTCAAGCATGATGGGCATAACGATAAATAAAGAAAGACCTTGCATAATAATAAAAGCATCATTTTACAGGGAAATAAAACAATCATATAGTTATGCTAATGATGGTGAAAAATACATTTCTTGAAGTCACAAATAAACTGACAAACTCGCAGTCAAGGATGCCTTAACTTGCCTGATTCAGTCATTCAACAACCAAGTAAATGATAGCTATGTAGGGAAAGGGAAAATCCACAACAATGCTAACAACATTGACCTAAGTGTCAATTACAGAAAGCTTTACTAATTTAAGGCAGAAGTCTGCATTTCAAATTCAGCTAAGTGGACTGCATCAGAGACACACTTGAAGAAAATTCAACAGTATGGTGGCCCGTATTTTACATTGTTTCTTTATACTCACACAGGTTGAAACCACTTAATTATCTCCACATGTCTAACTTACAAATTAGACAGAATCATACTATAGTCAAAGGGAATTATCACATGAAACACAAATCATCATTACTGAAGTTGAGGGAAAATTGTTATTTATTAACTTAGTTAGCAATAGCCTCTTTGCACTCACATTTATCTTCATCAAATTTTGCTTTTGTTCTTCTGGAATTTCTTGTCTTAAGGGCTCCATGACCTACTTAAAACCACGTGAAAATAAACTAAAACATTTCTGTATCATTTGATATTTGCATGCACCACTATTACTTAGAAAGTTTCTACAGTCCCAGAGTCCATCAAATCTCAGATTTCAGTTTAAATATAGCTGTTTAAGAGATGATTTCTTCTATCAGTCTTCACCTCATTTACCCACAGGACACTCTTGATAGTTAGGTCCAATTATAAACACTCTGCTCTCACTGGGATTCTCCTCCATGATTCTTCTTTCAGCTATTGTAATTATCATATTGGGTTGCATGCTACTAGTCTTCACAGCTAAACTGAAGTTCTAAGAATATTTCTGCTAATTTAAAATATTGCCACACCAATTTCTAGCAAGTAGTAAATAGAGGAAAATAATAGTTAGAATAAAAATATTTATTTTATACCAAACTCGCATTAATTAAATATGAATATATATAAACATATTAGTCCACCTTAGTTCATACTCACAACCTAGAGCTTGTGACTATCCCTGAAGGTTGTTCTCACTGCAGTGGAAAGAAAGCAAGTAAACTTTTAAGGTGACAAAATACAGGACTCTATTTCAGTGACATTAAGTTTGAGGAAGAGAATTGATTTAAAACTGAATCTTTCTCTGGGAACCGAAGACAACCATCTTATTTAGATATTGAGTAGATGCCAGAAAAATAACAGTGGACTGAATGGTTTCTATGAAAATGAAGGAAAGAGAAGACAAAGAAAGAACAGCTGAAAAAGAAGACCCAGGAACTGGAGAGTTTCCCCTCTCCATCCTATGAAGATTGGAGCCAGGTCAGACTGCACATGGTGACATGGAGACTCTGTTTGTAACTACTTAGTAATCTTTGGTCACTTCACATCCATGGTAAGGATGGTTATTATTGGTCAAACTGTCTCTACAAATTATATTCACCTTGGGAGCAAAAATTTATCTGAAGATGTGAGAGGAGGAGAGAAGAAACAGATTACACAGACAGACATTCTTCAAGTGGAGTTTTCACTACATGGCAGTTAAGGATAGTGCAACCCACCTATGCCAACAATATCCACAAGTTCTTGATCACATTTCACTTTTTTATATTCAGAATAAAAATTCTCATGCCTCTACTTTTCATTTATAACTCTTAAGGGTTTTTTTTTTGTTTGTTTGTTTGTGTGTTTTTATTGCTAGGCACATTTTTTAATCTTTGTACCCAAAACATACTCACTATATGACCTTGCAGTCCTAGAACTCCTTAAACAACATCCATGTTTCATCGGGGCACAGGGCAATAGAATTGAGCATCAAGAAGTTCCCCTGGATAATTCTACATCTGAGTCAAACCAGGCATTGAGCCAGACATCTGTGGTAGAGTCAGGGGAAAGCCACATGTATGTGTATATTGCTGTCTGTGTCAGGCTAGGGAACATAAAGACACCTGATGTTAGAAATTTTTATCTCATAAAACAAGATATTTAAGATTGAGGAGCTAATTCCTGTTTGAAGTATAAAACGTTTCCTTTTCATACAGTCTCTGATGATAGGAAAGACGTTAAGCAGGTTTTCTATTGGCTCCTTGCAGGTGGCCATGTCGGAGGATAGAACTATGTAAACCCTTCCTAACTGTAGTGGCTGCATTGAGGGCTGCATGAAGGGCTGAAAGTGCTTTCTGTATGATCTTCAGAAGCCAAAGCTGCAATCTGCATGCATAACAACCGAAGTAGCCATGAGTATGCTTGGGTACCACTTTCTCCAGGGAATTGCTTCTGTCCTCTTCTGTGTACTGGCAAGCGCTGAAGGTAAGACTTGCTTCATTCCTTAACACTTGTGGAGATACTCAGTTAGATTCAAGGATCTGGGGATTGGACCCAGGATCTTAAAGACAATACCACTGTGTTGTTTATTTTTCTTGAACTACACGTGGCCCTTAGTGACAGTTAATATGGAATTTTCACCTGTGAAATCTTAATTTTTTTAAGATCAGCAGTGAGATGCTACAAAGAACAAATTGAGTCGCAGATTTCCCAAAAAATGTGTTTTTAAGTTTCCTCAAATATAACTGAAAGCACAGCAAGTGTTGGATCACTTTTAGCTTTCCTATGATGGTTGCTAGTTCAGGCTGGGTCATCCTATAATGCCCATTATGTCTTTTCACATGTAATTCTCCCCCCTTTCTCTCTCTGTGTCTGTGTGTGCATGATTTGTGTCTGTTTGCAGACAGATAAAGAAACAGAGAGAGAGAGAGAGAGAGAGAGAGAGAGAGAGAGAGAGAGAGAGAGACAGAGACAGAGACAGAGAGAGCCAGAGAGAGACAGAGAGACATAGAGACAGAGAGAGCGAGAAAAAGAAAGATAATTTTAATTTCAATGTTAAATTGTTGGTCACGTATAAGGCTGCCCAGATAAAGGTTAAAATTACTCCCAACCATGCTATTTAGTTTGATTCAGGTCATCGTGATCAAAGTGGTACTGACAAGGTACATGGCCTGTATAAATGTACCTAAACAGGGCAAATGAAAACCTTACTGCCAAGGAAGGACACACTTTGAACATCTTCTGTTATTACACACAGAAAATTTTGCTCTTGAAATCTAGATCTAACTTTGAGTTTCTTTCAACCTCCTCCCAAAACCACTCCTCAGGCCTTTTCTTCTTTACTGTGGTCTTTCACAAGCCCTGGTTTCTGGGAAGAGTTTTGTGTTCTTGTCTATATTGTTTCCATTGGTAGCTCTAGGGTTGGTGATTCTCTAATCCCATTTGCGCTGCAAAGAAAACTGATGTGAGACATAGGTGCTCATCAATTATTCAATATTAGTACTGAAGGAAGAACTACAATCCAGCCTTGAAGGTTTCTGGATTTGCCTCTCCTGGTCAAATTTTTTCCTTCCATATTGGGTAATTGAACTTGATCTCTGTCATGATAAATACAGTAATTTACTGCTTCGAGGAGCACTTTGCTTGTGAGCACTTTCACAGTGACTCATCTCTCTTATTCTTTCCAAGAATATGATCTCTATTATGGCTGTGCCTCTGTGCATTTCCAGATAAATTTGTGCTTCTGCTTGAGTTCCTCAAGTGAGAATAATCTAGGCACATACCTGGTCTAGTGAGACTCTTACTCCCAAAAGCATCAACGCTGCACCTCATTTCTCTTTCTCCATTCCATTTTTTTCTCTATTTCAATCCTCTCCAGGTAAAAGTTATCATTCTTTCATTGAGAAACTCTACCCTTCCTAAGAGAAGAAGGAACTTCTGCTCTTCACTGCTTATTCTGTGTCTTGCGGTACCTAGTTTCCTTATTTTTACATGTGTAAATGACAATTGCCTTTTTCTAAGTATTGATAGCTATAAAGATGGAGTTTCACTCTAAAAATAAAGTTCATAATTGGTGTTCTGATTACAGTTTCACCTCTCCAACAATAAGAATGGTCAATGAATGTCTTACCAGGCTAAGAAAAAATTATACCATTCATAAATATATTTTTTTTCATAAGAACTCTTTTGGGGATCATATATCAAAGCACATATTCACGTATTTAAGCATTTAGTTCACTTGAGTTTGTCCCTTCTACATGTGAAATTACGTTATTAAGATGGCCTGAAGAGACATTAAACATTTTCAGCCACTTCTAGTTACAAGACCCTCTACAGAGAACTCCAAACATACAGCAGCTCCATCTGTACTTCTTTTGAGCTCTAAACTTGTGCTTTATTAGAAGGCATGTGTTAGCCTCTACACGCCATGATTTATGTACAGGTATTTACACACACAACTAGATTTTATTTTATTTTATTTTATTTATTTATTTATTTATTTATTTATTTATTTATTTATTTTTGCTACCGGGGATAGAACTCATGATCTTGCACTTGCCATCTAGGCTCTTGTGCCTTTTAGCTAAACCCTGGCCCTAGATTGTAAATATTTAATTATTGTTTACTGTGCATTTTACATCAATAATATTGAAACATTCCACTTTGTATAGTTGTTAGTATGTACTGTACTATTAAACCATAGCTTGTATAGTCCCATTATTTTGTGTTCAATTACAATGCCATCAAAAATGACTTGTGAACACATTTATTGACTTCATAAAGAGTTATAATTGTCTACACAAACTTCATCTAAAGATCTTTGTATCACTGGTCACTCATTTCTACCATTTTACAAGATCAGTTTTAATTACTGTTTTTTTTTTTTTACTGTTTTAAATCCTCATCTCAAAATTTAACATCTGCAGTCTACATTTCTCTCTGTAAATTATAACTTGTATATTTTTGTTTACTTGACCACTCCACTTAGATCAATATATATCTGGCATCAACAAATGTGAAAACTTAATTTATCTCTTCATTCTTCATTGTTGCACACACAAAAAAAATAGTCATAGCTCAGACTAAATTCTTGGAGCCACTTCAATTCTTTTCAACTACATTTTCTCTATTTTATTTATCATACTTTATTTCATATTTGATCCATAGGTAATTTAAAAATAAGTTCATTTTCAGTTACTTGCCAAATTTCTTCTTGTTATTGATTTCAGTTTCATTATAAGAGCAGTGATATAATTTCCATGCTTTTTGGACCTTGCTTTGCTATAGGTCATAGGATCTATCCAGGAGCATATTCTTTGAGTTGTTGAAAAGCATATATGTGTCTTGAATGGACTGCTTTATAAATAAATGTGAGGCCTCCTTTTATAATAATTTATCTGTCATCACTCTATTTTTCTATCTAGATGAACCGTTCATTGAAAGCAGAGTGTGTTTTAGGTCTTTGTATCTGGCATATCTTCACTCTACCTATTTCTCCTTCACTTCTAACTGCCATTGCCTTACTCTGTGAGACACCTTTCCATCTGCAAAAGCTCTGTTCCCTTGTATCATTCTGCCCTGCCTTTATTTTTCTCTTAATTTTTATTTACCTTACTCAAATGAGAAATATGATTTTCAGTATTATGTGTCTCATTCATAAATATAAGCTAAAATTAATAATAACAAATAGAATGAATATTGCAGAAAAGGGAACTAGAGAAAGAGGAGGAGAGGGGAATAATTTAATGATTATATTCATTGTGAGGCATTGTAAGTATATACTAATAAAAATAAAATTAAAACAATGGAAATAAACAAATGTAGAGTGTTTTAAAATCTCCAACTGTGTTACTGTATTTTAGTTTCTCTCCCATTAGGTCTATTAATATTTTCTCTGTATGTTGGAGTCTACCACATCTACATTATCTGTACATAATTTGCAGAATTGACTCTTTTATCGTTATATTGTGACTTCCCTTTTCTGTTTTTTTTTTTTTTTCTTTGTTTTGTTTTGCTTTGCTTTGTTTGTTTGGAGACACAGTCTTGCTATATACATTAGTCTCAAAATTGCATTTGCTTATATAACGCAGGTAGGCATCAAACACATGGTGATCTTTCATTCTTGGCCTCCCGAGTGCTGAGATTGCAGACATGCAGACATTCACCACCATTGCCTGGGTTCTCTTCTTATTTTTCTCTAGTTAAAATCAGTTGTACTTGGGGCTGGGGATTTAGCTCAGCGGCATAAGCACCTGCCTTGCAAGCAGGCGGTCGTGAGTTTGATCCCCGGTACTGATAAAAATGAAAAAGACAAGAAGAAAAAAAAAAAAATCAGTTGTACTCAGTACAGGTACAGTTTCTTACTTTTGGATCCCATTCACGTGGGAAATGTTACTCCATCCTGCCACTTTCAGTCTATGTATGACCTTAGAAGTGAGGTGACTTTCTTGTAAGAAACAGGCGACTACATCATTTCATTATATTCAAAGCAATAATATGTGGGTATTATTTCTTTCATCCATTCTGGTTTTTTCTTGTTTTGTAGCTCCTTTCTTTTGTCCTGTCTTAATAGGCTTTATGTGAGATTAAACCATGCATCGATTTAATAGATTTTAATCCATTGTTAATTATTTTTGGTTTATCTTTTATAGATTTTTACATTGTGGTTACTCTCAGATCTAGTAAAAGTAGTGATTTGAGTGCAACAAGATATTGTGCAAGCATAGCAAATTAACATGACTGTAAATATGAGGTAAAAAGCAGGTACTGTATAGTAATAAAACCCTGCACACTTGTATTTCATTCTTTCCACATTTTGAGCTGGGTACATTTTTCAGTTTTTATTATTTATTAACATTTTCATGTTGTTACTATTTTTAATTTCTTTAGGGTTTTTTTGTGGCCAAAATAAAAATACAAATGTTTTATGTGCTCATATTCACAAATGTTAAAAAAAATCCTGAATTCTTGTGTAAAAATACTGTAAGCAATGAGTTTCATAATTTTGAATGTTTCTTCTTATCCATTAAGATCTTTTTCTTTCAATTTGAAGAACTCCCTTGAGCATTTCCTGTAGGACTTCTCTGTTGGACATATATTTTATGAGCTTTTACTTATATAGCGATATATTTCTCTTTATTTCTAATGGATAGACTTACAAGGTCCATACTCAAGGTTGAGAGTTTTAATTTCTTTTCCCTTAATCCTGCCTAAATATTATTCCACTGTTTCCTGGCTTATAAGTTTTCTGATTAGAAGTCTACAAGTGAATTGGCATAGCTTACCCATAGAATCTAATTTTTTTATATTAATTTAGTATGTTTTTCCACATAACAATGTCTCTTTTTTTCAGCTACTTTCATCTCTGCATATATTTCCCATTATTCCACTGAATTATTTTTCTATGTTCTTCAAAATCAGGCAGATTACTTAAAAGAATCATTGCTGGGGAGTTAGCTCAGTGATAGAAAATGCCTGCCTGGCAAGTGTGAGTTTGTAAAGTTTCATCCCTCGTACCAAAAAAAAAAAAAAAAAAAAAAAAAAAAAAAAAAAAAAAAAAAAGTTTCAAATTTCAAATTCAAAAGTTTGTCCTTAGCAGTCACTATTCATCTGTTTTAGGTCTAATATTATGTTAGATGAGAGATATTATCGCTGGGAGGTTGTTGAATCATGTTAGCATGTGACATCGCCCCACACATTAAAGGAGTAGGTATTCATGCTAGTCGTCCTTAACTGGCTTCAATGTGCATTAACATATATTGTTTGTACATATTTCCAAATTATTTGCACACACATACATAGCATGTATTAATGGAATTCAACATCCCTCTATCGACCATTTCACTTGATTTTACTTGCTCTTTCTTTCCCAGAACTAACTGAGTTGAGGTACTCGAGGTGCTCTGTTTCCAGCTTTGCTTTTAATGCACTATCAGTGTACTGTTACAATTTAAGCACATTCTGTGTTGTCAAACGTGACCAAAGATGTTTCTCAGAAAATATGTTCATTTCCAAAAGTCGTTCTCTGGGTCTGAGGCAGGTTTGCTTGCTTCAATCACAGTCTGGCCAGGTGCTGTAAAATTCTAACTTGGTCGGGAAAAGTCATTCTTAAGTGACAGGTGCAGGGTCCATAATAGTCTGGTGGTATACTTTCCTTTTTCTCCTCAAAGCAAATGGTTACTCTTTCTATGTTGTGCTTCTGGAAGCTGTAGAAAGCATAGAATGGGCAGAGATGTCTCCACCAATTCTGCACATGTATGTCATGGCTGGAAGACACAACCTGTCAAGACCAGCACAGCACAGTGAATGTAAAAAGTCACAGTCCTACGAATACTTCATGGCACAAAACTGCTTCAAATTACCTACACATGATGTGACCCAAAGTAAATTCCAATGATCTGAGGCAATGTGTCTCTACCTTGTACCACAGCTGTTCCAGAAGGTCCAACAATGGGATGGGGGAAGGCAACATGAAAGTCTGCATGGTACTGTATTCAGCCAGTGATGCAGTGCGTTCCAAGACAGATTCCCATGCTTATTATGTAGCCCTGCCTCATACTTCATGGAACAAAGTTTGAGAAGTGATGATGACCAAAGTACAGTACACTGGGCATCAAGGCTGGAACTAATCTGAGTCACACCTGGTATCCATAGTCACAAGTACCTGCCTAATATTGGGTAACATGGAATGCCATGCAGCAGCTGGTGGTGATGGTGCTAACACAGGAATCTTTTCCACAGGGATGCAGGTCTCTACCTAGAGCTGAGGCTACAGCTCCATCCGTGAGGGAAGTTTAGAAGGCAGTTTTTTCAAAGGCCCACAGTTGCTGCCCATAAAGAAATCTAATGGGTTTAATATAGTCTCTCTTAAAAATCAAGACACAACTTATGTAAAGATTAATAAAACTCTATAATTCATGTTAAACTGCGCCGCGCGGCCTCTGAACCCCCGACCGGCAGGGGAACTGACTCACACGACACACCAGAATGCAGAGACAGAGGTCGCGTTTATTGACTCTCCACACAGGTCGTCCCCGGAACGTTCCTCCCTGATCGGACTCTCCAGTGGGGCTCTCTCTGTTGAGTAACCCCGCGTAGTCCTCCACTCTCTATGGTCTGCGTGTCTTCTCTTCCTCTCTACCTCCTGCTCTGTCCTTATATCTATAGTCCTGTCCTATAGGGTAACAAGGCGTGGCAAAGTCTGATTGGGGGACATCAGCTGTAACTAGGCAGAAGCTGAGGGTAAGAATACGGAAGTAGGAAACGGGCGCCATCTTGGCATCATTCGATGGGAGGGGTAATCTACTGAAGGCTTCGCTCTTTCCTACAGGCCTCATCTGCTTAGGCAGGTCCTCTGGCTCGGCTCCCGACATCTCCCCCTTTTTTCTTTATTAAAGGCGGTGGATCTAAGGGTCCCTCCAAGGTATGATGTTGTTAGATACCTGGGAGTGGGCCTACTTTGTAGGCCACGGCATGAGAGAATGTAGAGGTCTATACCCCGCTGTGCATCACCTCATTTCGATGCATATCCTCGCGCTAGGACCATGCTTGAGGTGAGTGGTTCATTTTTTCGCAGGGCCAGGCTTTTGTGAACCGAACCTGGATGCATATAGACATTCATTCCTGCCTTCCCCCCAGCTTTGGGGCGGGTGGCACTGCAGTACCCTTGGTCTCGCATCTCAATGCCAACAACTTAGCTCCATGAGAGGACCCTAATAGAGTGGGGTCTGTCTTAGGTTGGTCGGGAGAGCCCCTCCCGCCTTACCCGTCATTGACTCCATCACTCATCTCCTCGGGGAAGAAGGATGCCATCCAGAGGCACCTGTCTTTCTCGGTCCCCAACTGATGCTTTCCTCAGTAAACATGATCCAGTTGGGCAGCGAGGAAGCATTTGGGGGCTTAAAGGTGGAGAAAACCACCATATCATTAGAGAGGGGCACAGTGATATTGAACTCATGGGAAGTAATCGGGGCATCAGGAAGGCATGGCAATCTAGCTGTACAGTTGTGGGCATAGGTTCGCGGGAGGGTTGGAGATGTAACTGAAACAATGGACAGGGCTGGGGGATGTAGCCCCCCATACTATTTCAGCATAAGCACCGTTAATCAGCAGTAGTACCGCCAGGCATATTTTATGCCAGTTGACAGGGCGCGGTGCATGAGCAAACAAGAAGGCGCTCCGTCCCAGGCAGACCCCAAAGAGGAATACCAGAGTATACATTACCACACCCAGCAGTAGGTGGTTCGGTGCCTTGGCTAGGGTGTCATTGTTCTCCTTCTGCGTTGTCAAGTTGGTCCTTAGCATTATGGTCCCCTTCTCCTTTTTCTTCCTTTGTGGGGCTTGGAGTCTTTCTTATCAATCGCTCCGGTACCCACAGTGGTTCCTTTTCCTGTGGGGACACACAAACCGCGCCTCGGTTCCAGCTGACCACTGGATCCGGGCCCATCCACTGTCCCGTTAGGACATCCTTCCACTTTACCCATCCTTTGTTGGCGGGAGAAGGGCTACAATGCTCCATCGCCGGGGAGCGATCATTGCAGTTTTGATTCAAAAAATTATATGTAAACAGTGCCATGGATAGTCTTGCTTTTGGGGTCAGGCTGTGGCCTATTCCCCCTTTTTGTTTTGTTAAGATGTTTTTGAGGGTTTTATGGGCTCTCTCAATGATGCCCTGTCCTTGTGGGTTATAGGGGATTCCATGTTTTAACTGGACTTGCATGGTTTCACAAAATTTTGCAAAAGATTTCCCAGTGTATGCTGGGCCATTGTCTGTTTTGAGATGTCTGGGTTTTCCCCAGGCTGCCCATGCTGCCAGGCAGTGGTTAATCACATTAGACACCTTTTCCCCTGTTTCCGCTGACGCAAAGATTATATGAGAGCAGGTGTCTATGGAGACATGAACATACTTTAGAGAACCAAACTCTGCCACATGAGTGACATCCATCTGCCAAATGTCGCCGGGGGTCAACCCCCTAGGGTTAACTCCGACTGACACTACAGGCGAATGGGTGTCACATGAGCCACAGAGTCGCACAATGTCGCGTGCATCTGCTCTGGGGATATGGAATGTATTGGCAAGAGTCCTGGCATTAACATGAAATTTGTCATGAAATTGACGGGCTTGTTCCAGTGGGGACAGTATATTGAGAATCCATAGCGGGCGAGTAGCCGCATCCGGCCGCATTGCTCTGCACCATGGGCCCCGGTAGGTGCGTATGTGCTCTTATATGAGTGATAAACACTTTATGGTGTCTACTCGTGAGCAATGCCTGGATAGATAAGAACAAGTTTGTTACTTTAGAGGTTGGCTTGATTGGGCCCGCAGTTTCCAGGACCTGTAGGGCATTAACAACGTATTTCGAATCAGAAACAATATTGAGGGCCTCTGAAAATTTTTGGAGAACTGTTTGTACAATCAACAACTCTACCACCTGTGGTTGATCTGGTTCAAACTGTATGGTAACCGGAGACTTACCTGAGACTACATAGGCCCCTATCCCGGTTTTCGACCCATCAGTATAGATAGTTGTTGCATGAGCAAGAGGTGCGGAGGCGGTGATCTTTGGGAATATCACCGGATGTTGAGTAACAAACTGTAGTATGGGGTCCTTAGGAAATTGATTATCTATATCCCCGGGGAACACGCATCTCAAGATGGTCCAAGTATCCAGGCAGGCGGTCAGGGTCTTTATCTGAGAAGCAGTATAGGGCACCCGAATGGCATAAGGCGGGGAACCAAGATGTTGGATCGCTCTACTGTGCGCCTCCAATGCCAGAGAAGCAACTGATTCCGGGTAGTGTTCAATGACCTTGGCAGGTGAGACCTTAGGGTGCACCCACAGGAGTGGTCCCTTTTGCCAAATCACCGCCGTGGGCTGACATCTGGTCTGCAGCAAGCAGATTTTGAAAGGCTGTCCTGGGTCAATCCTCTGTAAAGTAGCTCTACTTATGGCCTTTTCAACCCTTTCTAAGGCAACCCTGGCCTCTGGGGTGAACTCTCTGGGGGAGGCAATGTCCGGGTCCCCCTTCAAGAGATCAAACAGAGGCTTTAAGTCAGAATTGGAGACATGTAAGTAAGGTCTGACCCAGTTTATATCTCCTAATAACTTCTGCATGTCATTTAAAGTGGTGAGATTATCCGTTCTGATGGTTACCTTCTGCGGAGAAACCAGAGTAGAGGAGAGTTTGGCACCCAAGTAGGTCACCACTTCTCCCCCTTGAATCTTGTCAGGGGCAATGTTCAAGTTAGCCTTTCTCAGGGCCTTGACCAGTTGGCCTAACATATCTTCTAACATTTTTGTTTCCTTTGCACTGATAAGCAGGTCATCCATATAATGAACGCATCTAATCTTGGGGAAGGCTTTTCGTATAGGGGTCAGCAAGGAATCCAAATAGATTTGACACATAGAGGGACTGTTGGCCATACCCTGAGGTAGGACCACCCATTCGTATCTGAGATCAGGGCTCTCCTGGTTAACCGTGGGCAGGGTGAAGGCAAATCGATGGGTGTCTTCCGGATGCAGGGGAATCTATGACATAGACTGGCCAATGTCTTGGGATCGCTGAGAGTGCCGGAAGCCCCCTTTGAACTGCCCCTAAGGGTTGCATCTGCGCATTGATAGCTCTCAAATCATGGAGCAGCCTCCATCTGCCTGATTTCTTCCTGATGACAAAAATGCGGGTATTCCATGGGGAAGTCGACGGCTTTAAGTGTCCAGCTTGAAGCTGGGTTTTTATTATTTCCGTTAGTGCTGAGAGCTTCTCCTTGGGCAGGGGCCACTGAGGTACCCAAACTGGACTTGGGGACTTCCAAGTGATTTTAATCGGGGTGGGTAGGAGAACTTCTTCAGTGGCCCCTAGAAAAAACCCAGGCCATGTCTGCCTTCCTTCTTCTCCATAGGTACAGGGGAAGTCTGGCCCTGTAGGGCAGAGCCCAAGCCCTTGCCGGGGATATACCCTTGATTCTTAAGCATGCCCTTGGCCTGAGGAGAACAATTGGATGTAAGGGTGACGTCCATCTGGGTAAGGATGTCTCTCCCCCACAGAGACACTGGCAGTTGTAGGACAAAAGGCTGGAAATGACCCTGGTGGCCTTCCTCATCACACCAAGGCAGGGTTATGGCGCTAACCTGAGGAGCTGTCACCATCCCTAACCCTTGAAGTGTGTTGTCTGCTGTATTTGTGGGCCAACTAGAGGGCCAGTCCTTCTTAGAGATGATAGACCGATCGGCCCCAGTGTCCAAAAGCCCCGTAATTTTTCTCCCATTTATTCTCAATGATAACATGGGTCTTTTGTCAAGTGTCAAATGCAGCCCTTCGAAAATCCCCGACCCCGCGCCTGGTCCCCTACCGCCCCTGATCCTCTGCTGAGAGGGGAATTTTCCGTGAAGGCTGGGGAGCAACAAAAGCTGCGCTATCTTATCTCCCTCGTTAATGACCAGAGTTCCGTTAGGGGATCGGACCAGAATTTTTATGCGGCCTGTGTAGTCAGAATCAATGACTCCGGGGACAACAATGAGACCTTGCAGGGCAGCTGAAGCTCTACCCAACACCAGTCCAACTGTCCCCTCAGGCAGCGGTCCACAACATGGGGTTTCTACGATTTGGGTACCCAATTCAGGCGTTAGTATGAGTCTGGTGGTGGCACAGAGGTCCAGTCCTCCCGAGCCGAGCGTGGCTCTTATGAGGTTTGGCTGTCTCGAGGGGACATTCTCAGGGTCCGGGGGCCCACTCCTTGGAGGGGCCCCCTCTGGCCGTTTTTTGTCTCTGATAGCTGTCTGCCACTCAAGCGGTTTCCGTCACTATCAAAGATGGAATGACAGTCCTCAGCACGGTGAGCTCCTTTCCGGCAGCGCCTGCAAATCTCCCCTCCCCCTTGGACGGATCCGCCGGAGCGATTCCTTTGGGGGCACTCACGCTTCAGATGCCCTAGCTTTCCGCAAGTGAAGCAGGCGCCTCCTTGGGGCCTCTCTCTGGCCTTTATTTTGTTATTGGTAGCCGCTGCAAGCAGGGCGGCCACACCTGCGTTGGAAAGGGGGCCCCCTATCTCCCTGCAAATTCTTATCCAGGTGTTTAAGTCCTTGTTCTTATGTGGTGCGATTGCTGTCCTGCATTCTTTAGTACATTGTTCGAAAATCAGTTGCTTGACCAGTGGTAGAGCTGTCTCCTTACTAGGGAACTGCTGCATCTTGCATTCTAGCCACAAAATCGGGGCCAAAAGTCGTGACCGCGCTTTTCAACTCTTAGTAGCCGCCAGTCTCCTAACCTCACTCTGCGCCCCCTAGTGGCACAGTTCCTCACGGCGCACCGCCTCCGGAAATAGGTCCCAAGGTGGGGCCGAAGGTAATTTCTCCTGTCGCCAGCAGGGGTCAGCAGAGGGTTTCTCTTTTTCTCCCTCCGCGTCCCCCATTGAGATGGCGCGGAGCTCGCGTCGGAGACCCCCGTAGATGCTTTTCCTGGACTGTGCTTCTTCATAATAGGAATCAGACGAGTCCGATTCCTCCCCCCTGGGGTCTTCCTCCCGAAGGGAACCTTCCCTAGAGTTTTCAGCTTTCGCCCGTTCGAAGGCTTCTCTCACCTCTTCGATACCTGCACCATGGACAGCGGGCGGGAAACCCTCGTTTTCCTTCTCTAAGCAGGTATGTATCATCTCCCACAAGGGGCGAACGGAAGGGGATAAGTCCCCGCCGAGCTCGGCAGAGGCCAGATCCCCCCCCAACCTCTCCCATGAAGGCAAAGTCAAACGTCCCGTGGGTAGGAACCACGGGGCTATCCGGTCAATCTCGGCAATAAACAGCTCGAGAGTGGCACGACTTACCCCAAGATCTTTTGTTTTTAACAGTCTCTTAAGGGCCTTGGCTAAATCCCCAGCCTCTTTGCTCGGTAATTGGCCCATATTCTATCAAAAGATACCCTCGGGTGGCTAAGATCTGCTCACCTCGATACCTGGCGTATGTACACCAGGGGAGTTAAGAAACTTGCCCTGTAGGTGCGCGCCACCCAGGGCCCAGGCGTACTCCCAACTTACCTGGCCGACGACCTCTGCCGTGTGGTAAGCCAAAAGCAGTCTGTCTCTGCAGTACGGGGGTGATCAGCTCCCCGTACGGGCCACCAAAATGCGCCGCGCGGCCTCTGAACCCCCGACCGGCAGGGGAACTGACTCACACGACACACCAGAATGCAGAGACAGAGGTCGCGTTTATTGACTCTCCACACAGGTCGTCCCCGGAACGTTCCTCCCTGATCGGACTCTCCAGTGGGGCTCTCTCTGTTGAGTAACCCCGCGTAGTCCTCCACTCTCTATGGTCTGCGTGTCTTCTCTTCCTCTCTACCTCCTGCTCTGTCCTTATATCTATAGTCCTGTCCTATAGGGTAACAAGGCGTGGCAAAGTCTGATTGGGGGACATCAGCTGTAACTAGGCAGAAGCTGAGGGTAAGAATACGGAAGTAGGAAACGGGCGCCATCTTGGCATCATTCGATGGGAGGGGTAATCTACTGAAGGCTTCGCTCTTTCCTACAGGCCTCATCTGCTTAGGCAGGTCCTCTGGCTCGGCTCCCGACATTAAACTACAAATATACCCAACAAGGCAAAAATGATCTTGAAAAAGGAGCAAATCCCTTTACAAGTCCTGAATTTAATGTATATTTTGAGTATGTACCAGCATAAAGACAGAAATTCGAGGGCTGGGGATTTAGCTCAGCGGCATAAGCGCCTGCCTTGCAAGCAGGCAGTCCTGAGTTCGATCCCTGGTACAATAAAAATGAAAAAGACAAAAAAAAAAAGACAGAAATTCAAAACAATGTGATAGCAGAAAGTCCACACATAATTTCATGAGTACATACTCCACTGATTTTCAACAAGGGTGTCAAAGGCATACACTAGGAGAAGGATGATTTCTCCTCAAAAATGTAAGTGACAATATTACATGTTTACTCCCAGAAGAATACAATTAGATGTTTTTCTTACATAGTACAGAAATTCAATTCCATGAGTACTAAAGATAAAAAAACAAACCTCTTTCAAGACAACATAAAAAGAAAATCATGATATTAGTCTTGGTGACAACTTCATAGATATGAAATAAAACACTGAGACTGGAATACTATAGGGGATAACATCAGACTAAAACACTTCAGCACAGAAAACAAACAGTCGATAATAGTGAAAAATCAAACAATGAAGGGGAAAATATTTGTCGGTGCCATAAAAAATAGTATGCAAAATGTTTTAGATGCTCCAAAAATTGATAGCAAAACTATCAATAAAACTTTTTCCAAGTACTTGAGACACATTTCACCAAGAGACAGACACATTGCCACCATGTCTGCAGCAAGATGCTCAACTTGAAGACTCATCAGGGGGATGAAAACGAAAGTGAGACAGCACTTCACATTTATGAGAATGAGTATATAGTTGGCAACGCTATGGAAAAATTAAAACCTTTTTACTTTGCAGATGAGAATGCAACAAGTCAAAGGCATTATAGAAATGCTGCTCACTTATAAAGATATAAAGATAGATGCAGTATAATGATCCAATAAGCCCATTTGTGTATAACTATTTAAAAGAATTAGAATCAGAGTCACAAGGAAATATGATGCTTATTGTTATTGCAGTTCTGCCCACAATAGCCAAAATAGAAACAATGTAAATGTCTATTAACTGATGAATTGATGAAGAAAATATGGTGTAAAACTATGTTTTTAATGCAATGGAAGTTCTGTTTTTTATGACAATTTGAATGAATCACAGGGAGCTAAGCTAAGGTAAATAAATGACCTCCCATTCACAGAAGGACAAGTACTGAGTGATAAATAGTCCCTAAGATATATAAAAATAGCCAAATTAATGCAATCTCAGAATAAATATACAGTATTTTCCAGGGGATGAGAAGAGGAGAAAACAGGAAGTTTCTAATCAATGGGTATATTTCCATGTATGTTTATTAAAAGGATTGGCCCATATTTCTCTTTTTTTTTGGTTGGGTCTTTCCGTAGTTTTGAAATCACAGTAATGCTCAATTCTTAGGGATGACTTTTTGGTGTGTTGCATTCATTTCAATTTCATGAAGAAGTTTGAGGAATATTGGAATTAGACCTTCTGCTCCGGTTGCAGATTATTTAGTTATATCATATCTCACAATATTTCCTCAGGATTTTCTGCTCTTTAAATACTTTCATTTGGGGCCTGGGGATTTAGGTCAGTGGCATAAGCACCTGCCTTGCAAACAGGCAGTCATGAGTTCCATCCCTGGTACCGATAAAAAGGAAAAAGGGAAAAAAAAATACTTTCATTTGAGTGATTGAGGAGTGGTATTTAATTTTCTAACATTTATGAATTTATGGCTATATTTACATTTCGATTTCTAATTTATTTTTTTTAATTTTATTTAAAGAGAAAAATTTATAAAAGCAGAAAAAGGGTACAAGTTATACAGAATTTCAGAGAAAAAATAAACAGGAAATCACTAGTTAATGGATTACATATTGTCATCTTAGAAATATTTATTTAAGTTGCAAAATTAAAGCATATAAAGTGGACAAACAGTGAGACTGCAAACAGTTCTGTTCAATGATCCAACAAAACTCAGTAATATCATTGTCTATCATATACTCTTAAATATACATGCAGTTATATCGTTTAGAGCACTTTCTTTTCCTCTCTTTTGTACATGACTATTACACTTTTTAGGTTTTATTATTCCCACAGTTCTTATTGCTTTTTTGGAAGAAAGTAAAACCAAATGTGACATAACAGAACAGAATCGGTCAAATCAAAAAGGTAGATATAATAGATAATGTAAAAACATAATACAAGCTGATCAATAATGGTTACCAAAATGCCTCCCGCTATCTCCAATAGAATTACCTATATCATCAGTTATAATAAAATTGAACAAAACAGTAAAGAACGAAACCAACAGAACCAAAACATTGGAGACATTACAGGCTTCAAAAGTAGATAATAGTCACTTTTTCAATAGTGAAAAGAAATACAGTTTGACTTAGATTATTTGTATTCTAGCCAACAACTGATTTCATTCAGTATCCATTTACATTTACTTTTGATCTCTTCTGATTTGTTCTCCTTTTATTTTTATTAATGCATATCTTTCATTCATAATAATTACATCCTTCATTAGGAATATATGCCTATGCAAAATATATTGTAATACTTAATATTTGCCATCCCATTCTCTACCTTAAGTACTTTTTTCCACCTCATTTACAAAAGTTTATTTCTAGTTTTCTTTTCCATTTCTTTCCTTTTCTCTTCCTGCTACTGACCCTCCCTTTCCCTTCATCCTCTACCAGTGTGAACTTGTTCCTCCTGATTCCCAATGTCTACCTCCAGTTTTCTCCTTTGGGTTTCTCACAAAAGAGAAACAATTTCTGTTTAAACTTTTCTGTCTAATTTATTTCACTCAAAATTATGATCTCAGAATGCATTCATTTACCTAAAATTTACTTAAGTGTATCATTCTTGATTACTCCATTGCATATAAACACCGTATTTTTATCCATTTATTTGTTGATGGGTATATAGGAGTTTCCACGATAGAACTATTATAAATCATGTTGCTATAATCATAGGTATGCACTTATCACTGTAGTGTGATGCTTTTAACTCTTTGGGAAAAATACCTAAAAGGGAAGCAACTGGGTCAAGTTAAACTTCTAGCTTTAGGTTTTTGAGTAAATTCTATATTAATTTCCATAGTGGTTCTACCAATTTAAACTCCCACAAGCACTTGAGAATTGTCCCTTCACTCATCCACTGCCAAGCCTCACCAGCTTTGGTAGTGGTTGATTTCTTCATTGTAGACCTTCTTTCTGGAATGAGGTGAAATCACTGTTATTTTAATTAGCATTTCTCAAACTACCAGTGATATTAAGTATTTCTTCATGTATTTATGTGCTGTTTGTACATCTTTATCTGAGAAGTATCTATTCATTTTTGGTTCCCATTCATTGATGGAATCTTTAAAAATTGGGGGGAGTTCAATTTTTAAGTATTTTATATATAATAGATATTAGATCTTTGAGGAATGGGAGCTTTTTAGTATGAAGTGGTGTTACTTGTTGATTCTTCGCAATTTTGCAGAATTTCTAGGTCTCTGCTGGTTCCTTATTTATTTTAGGATTGTTTTCTCTATTTCTGTGAGAAATTCTTTACATATATGTATTGGTCATGGTTTAAATCTCTATAGGAGTTTTTAAAGTATGGACATTTTCGCTACATTGATTCTGTCTATTCATGAATGGGAAATATCTTTCCATTTTCTGATATCTGCTTCAATCTCCTTTTTCAGAGTACTGTGGTTGTCAAAGTATGTATCTTTCACATCCTCTGTTACATTGATTTCTGTCTCATTTTTCTTACTGCTATTTTAAAATATATAGTTTCCCTAAATTCTTTCTCAGTGAATTTATTATTCATGTACAGGAATGCTATTGATTTCTGTGTGTTAACCTTGTTATCATGTTATGCTGCTGATTTTGGTTATTAATTCTAGCAGTCTTCCAGTGGAGTTATTGAGGTCTCCTATGTAGAGAATCATGTCAATCAGATAAAAATAATTAAACTTTTTCCTTTCCTACCCATATTACTTTTATTTCTTCCTCTTTTCTACCTGTTTTATATCAAGGAGCTTCCCTAAATCCTCAATTTCCCATGCAAATGTACATGAGATATGTGGTATAATTTTAGGGCTCTAGGAGGATCAGAATCCTCTGCAGAGTTTGAAATGCTGTGGGCTAAGACAAGCAATGTCTCTGGAAGCCTGTATTTATTTTTTCAGTCAAGGAAGGGATTAGAGTGGGAAATGTAGGAAACTCAGCAAGATCTTGGGAGTGCTTCAGTGACTTTTCTAAATAGCAGAATATGGTAGGTAGGAGAAGTATCTTGACCTTGAGTATAATCCTGAGGTGACTCAGGAAGGCTAGATGACCTTAAACTAAGAAGAACCAATGGAAAATCTCAAATGGGTGGTACCAATAATCCCAGTTCTTCCTTTTATCCCATAAGGAATTATGTAAATCTGTCAGTATGAATTTGTGGTCCCCAACATTCCGGCTAATTTTCCAGAACTGTATTAAGCAAGAGTAGTGAGAGCTGACATCTTGTATTGTTCCTGATTTTATGGTGGAAGCTTTGTTTTTCACCATGTAGTATTATGCTAGCTATTGGTTTATAATAGGTGGCTTTTATAACATTGAGACAAAGAGCTATTCCACAATTTTTAGGGATTTTAACAGGAATAGGTGTTGATCTTTGCCAAATACTTTTTCTTCATGATCACATAGTTTATATCTTTTTTTTTCTTTTAATGTGGTATATTACATTTATTGATTTGTGAATGTTGCGCTGTCCTTGCATGCCTGAAGTGAACATTACTTGGAAAGGATGCATGAGTTTTTGAGAATTTGCTGCATGCTGTTTGATAATATCTTATTAAAAATTTTTGGATTTATGTTCATTAGAAAGGTTGGCCTGAAGTTTTCTATTTTGGTTGGATCCTTGTCTAATTTTCATATCATTGTCATGCTCACTTCTTGGGATGACTTTAGGAGTATTGTTTCCATTTCAATTTCATGAAAGAGTTTGAAGCCCAGTGGCATAAAATCTTCTGTAAAGTTCTTGCAGAATTTAGTAGTAAGTCCATCAGGACTGTGCTTTTCTTTACTGATAATTTTTATTACTTCTTCACTTCTTGATTCAGTTTTGGAAATTCCTATGTATATAAGATTCCATCAATTTCTTCTGAGGTGTCCATCTTATCAGAATACAGTAGATAGTGATGATGGTCTTCTGGATTTATTTGAATTTGTTTGATTTTGCCCCTTTTTCACATCTTGGTTCACGTTGGGCAATTCCTATGTATCTAAGAATTCATCCATTTCTTCTGAATTGTCCATGTTATCAGAGGAGAGTAGGTAGTGATGATGGTCTCCTAGATTTCCTTGGATCCACCTTGATTTTGCCCCTTTTGTACCTAACTGTCAGCTTCAGTTATTTGATCTCCATTTTTATATAAGGTTGGCTAAGATTTTGTTTTTCGTATTTAATCTTCCAAAGATCCAAATCTTCAATTCATTGTATCTTTGTATTGATTATTTAATCTAAATCACATTAATATCAATTAATATCTTTATAATTCCCTCCTTTATATGTTCTTGGCTAAACTTGCTCTTCTTTTTCTAGAATTCTGCATTTAAACATTAGGTTATTTATTTCACCTTGCTTTGTTTTTCTGAATTTGGGATTCACTGCTATAAATTTTCCTTGTAGGACCGCTCTCATTGCACCTCACAAATTCTCATATTTCATACTGGCATTATTACTTAATTGCAGAAACTAATTTATTGTTTACTTTTATCTGTTAACCACTGGTTGTCTAGGAATATGTTACTTGACTTCAGTATATTTATATAGTTGTGTGGGGTTTTTTGCCATTAATTTCCAGTTTCATTGCACTACATTCAGATAATATATATAAAGTAATTTAAACATTCTCTGGGATTTTCAGGCCTGGAGAAGGGTCTATGCACAGCCAGATCACTTTGCCCCCATCTAGTCCCTAGCTGGCCTTCCTCAGGCCAGCCCAATATGACCAGGCCCGCTGGAGCTTAAGCAAGTAGCAGGTCCATTAGGGAGCTGGAGGGCAGAAGGAACGTAAAATTGTGGAGATGGTTTCACCCATATATTACCAGCATGGAGGCAGAGAATCTACTGTTGACCAGAGGAGTCAATGTCAGTTTTTTTGTGTGTGAAACCCAGTAAAAGTAACACTGGAGACTTCATACTTTCAGTTAAGAAAAATGGAGCTGCTGTGCACATCAGGATTCAGAACTCAAGTGACTACTATCCCTTTTTTGGAGGGGAAAAGTTTGGCACTTTGGCTCACCTGATCCAGTATTATGTGGAATGTTGTGAGCAATTGAAAAACAAGAATGGAGATGTTATCGAGCTCAAATATCCACTGAACAGTGCAGATCCTGCCTCTGAAAAATGGTTTCATGGTCACCTCTGGGAAAGAGGCAGAGAAATTACTGACTGAGAAGGGAAAACATGGTAGCTTTCTTGTCCAAGAAAGCAAGAGCCACCCTGGAGATTTTGTTCTCTCTGTCTGCACTGGTGATGAAAAAGAGGAGAGCGATGATGACAATTCCACGGTGATCTATGTCATGATCCACTGCCAGGAACTAAAATATGATGTTGGTGGAGGAGAACAGTTTGATTCCTTGACAGATCTGGTGAAGAATTACAAGAAGAATCCTATGTAGAGACATTAGGCACTGTACTCCTGCTCAAGCAACCCCTCAACACAACTCATATCAGTGAGGCTGCAATTGAAAGGCAGATTTGAGAATTGAGCAAATTGGCTGGGACCATGGAGTCAAATAAGGCTTCTGGGAAAAATTTGAGACCCTACAGCAACAGGAGTTAAAACTTTTGTATCATCAAAAAGAGGGCCAAAGGGAAGAAAATAAAAACAAAAGTAAGAACAAAAATATCTTTCCCTGTGATCACACCATGGTTATCCTCCATTGTGGTGACCCCAACAAGCCTGTGTCTGACTACATCAGCACCGACATTATCATGCCTGAATTTGAAACCAAGTGCAACAATTCAAAGCCCAAAAAAGAGCTACATTACCATGCAAGGATGCCTGCAAAACACAGAGAACACCTTTTGGTGAATGGGGTTCCAGGTGAACTCCCAAATGATCATCATGATGATGAAATAAGTGGAATGAGGAAAGAGCAAATGTGTCAGGTACTGGCTGGATTAGTACAACCTCAAAGAGCATGGGGTCATGCGTGTCAGGAATGTCAAAGAGAGTGCTGCTCATGACTGCCTGCTAGGAGAACTTAAACTCTTGAAGGTTGGAACACAGAGAAAATGGTTTGCCAGTATCACTTTGAGACCTGGCCAGACCACGGTGTGCCCAGTGACGCTGGGGGCATGCTGGAATTCCTGGAAGACGTCCACCTCAAGCAGGAGAGCATCATAGATGAGGGTCCCTTTGAGATGCACTGCAGTGCTGGAACTGGTTGGACAAGGACATTAATCATGATAGGTTATTGACATCATCAGAGAGAAAGGTATCAAATGTGATATCAACATTCCCAAAACCATTCAAATGGTGTGTTCTCAGAGGTTAGGGGTGGTCCAGACTGAAGCACAGTAGTGGTTAAATGCATGGCCATCCAGCATTACATTGAAACATTACAGTGAAGGAATGAGAAAAGCAGAAAAGCAGGAGGAAAAGGCTCAATTATACCAACGTTAAGTATTCCCTGCCTAGCGGACCAGGTAAGTGGTAATCGGAGTCCCTTCAGGCTGTGCCCACCCACAACACCCTGTGCAGAATTCAGAGTATCCAGTCTGACCTACATCTCCAAACTCTCAAGTGAGTGTATGGAGAAGGCTTATATAAATGTGACAAGTAGTATGATTTTAGGGCGGGGGGAGGGGGTGGTCAAAACCCTTAAGCTGAGTTTGAGACTCTGAGGGCTAAGACAAAAACTTCTCTGGACCATCCATCTTTATTAGGTCCAAACAAAGATTGGGGAAACTGAGGAAAGTAGGCAATGAGTAAGACCTTGGGGGTCAATTTCAAAAACTTCTCCAAGTAGTAAATTATGCCAATTCAGAATAATCATATTATCTCCATGATGTTTAAGGAGTGAGACTGCAAGAGTGAGATGCCTGCAGCTGCAGTCTCTATCTGCTTAATTGCTGTTTGAGCCAAGCGTCCACATCTGTGGCCTTATCTTCCCCTTTAAGGTATCTCTGGTCTCAAGCACCATTACAAACCTCAGCTAGGACCAGTGATTCACAGAGGTTCATTTACTATGAATCAGCTCCCATCATCAGACAAAGAGCCTAGGCCTAGGACAGACTCACAGATAAATATACATATTCAATTAGGTTTTAAATCCTGCTCAGAGCTGTTTGTCAGTGATCTCCAACATGAGAGAAGATAGTGCCAGAGTCTACAAGAGGGTGGGCTTGATGCAGCAGCAGAAGAGCTTCAGAAGAGAAAAGCTGCAGAAACTTCAGCACAGCAAGAAATGTGAACTTTCACCCTTTCTCTCAATGAAGACCTGACACACAAGAGAGCTTTCACAAAGGATGAGTTTGGATCTGGAAGACTCACTTTGTGGATGACTAACTTTTCACAAACAAAATTCAAAAATCACTTAAAGGCCACTGTATTGTTATTCAGTATTGCCTGTGCTAAGAAGACATTAGCTCTACAATGTAGAAAATGCTACATTTTATGGAATTTTATTTTAAATTGAGGAAGCAGTTAAATTGTGCTCTGTATTTTACCAACTGTGAGTATACAAATTCTAATTTATTTTCTCGTTTAATAACCTTAACCATTTTATTTTATTTTATTTTATTTTTTATTTTGCTGAGGGATGATGGGGACTGTTGTAAAAAGAAATAATTTGGGAAAGTTAAGTGATAAAAAATAAATCAAATAAAATGAAGTAATTGAAATTCCTTTACATATACTTAAACATGTTTTGTGAGCCTGTATGTAGTCTGTCTTGGAGAAAGTACACTGTTGAGCTAAGAAAAACCTGTATGCTGCTGGTGTGAGGTGTTATACTCAGCACAAATATACAAAGTTCATTTGTTTAAAGATTTGGTTCAGCTCTGATATTTCTTTGTTGATTTTTATGTCAAAATATTTGTGACAGTGAGTAGCAGAGGCCCCCAATTACAACTGTATTAGTGTTCATCTGATTTTTCCATATACATTACTTATATTTTATGTATATTTTCACCTATATTACTGCATGTTCTATATAGTTGGGTGTGCTGGCATTTGGTGTATAGATATTTATGATTGTTATGTCTCCCTCCTCGATTGTTCCCTTAACAAGTATACAATGACATCCTTTCCTCTTTTAATCAATTGATTTAAAATCCACATTTTGTCTATAAATAAAATAGCTACCATTTTTCAGGTTCCTATCACATGGAGTATTATTTTCCATCCATTGCCTTTCAATCTATGAATATCTTTTAGTGTATGAATGAATCTCTCATACATATCACATTGTTACATTTGTTTGCTGATCATTCTGTCAATGTTTCTTTTGACAGATGAATTGAGATCATTAACATGGATGGTTATAGCTGATAGATACTCATTTCTACTTGTCATTATATTTCATTCCTGTTGTTGGTTCTCTTTGCTTCCTTTCTCTTTAGTTGCTTGTCTTGCCCGGTGAGTCCATTCTATTGAGATTCATGAAATTGTTGCTTTCATTTTCCTTTTCAAGAATATCCTTAAGAACATTTGGACTAGTGATTGTGAATTTCTTCAGATTTTCTTTATAATGGAAATATCTTATTTTTATTAATATTGAAAGAATTTTGAGACATATATAAGTCTATTATAAGTTGTTTATAGAACTTGAACTACTTCACTCCAAGCTCTCCTTCATGTAAGGGTTTGAATGTTGAGAATTTTGCTATAGTTCTGATGGTTTTTCCTTATAGGTGGTTAATTTCTTTTCCCTAATAGATTGTAATATTCAAGTTTTAAGATTCTTTTCTCGTGCTGTTTTGGAATCTTGATTATTATGTACCTTGGTGCTATGGATTAAGAACTGGTGGTCAACTTAATGTCAGCTGGATTATATCAGCATGGTGCTGAATTTAGATATTCCACCTGAGGAAAGTTGCCAGCATAAATGGAGAGGTGGACAAGCAGAAGGAAGGCATTAATATGTTATTGTGTTGCATTAAGGCATTGTGGGTTCTCCTACATGTTGCTGTTTGAGCAGTTTGGTTCTCCTGGAGAAGCTTTGATCCTCACATCGAGCATGGCCTCCTGGCTCTGGAGGGGAAGACATGTGCCTCTTGGTCTCCAGGATGAACTCATCATGCTGGCTTCCTGGCATGTACCCAACTGTGCTTGTTGTCAGTGGAGCTCAGGGACACTTTGTCACTGAGGATGGCTGTGGTGACTTTCAGGACAGTGCTGGTCTTTGTTGTGAGTGTGACTTCTCGGCTCCAGTGTACAACCCTCATCCCACCATCCCACCATCATCACAGCTCCTTCACCCCACTGGCATGGACTTTATGACTTCCACCGCTGATTTTTGGACCTTCTCAGCACAGATCCATAAAACAGACTGGTGTGAGTCCTTCTTGTGGGCTCTGGACTTCCAGTTGGACTCTTGGGAGGCATTGTCACGGGCTCTGGGTTTTCATCTGCATTCATATGGGACATTGCTGTGGGATTTAGGCCCTTGACTAAATATCTTATGTCTTAGGTGTTGTTGATAGATTTCCTGCATTTTCTTGTGTTAACTCCCAGTGACCATTATAAAAATAATATTATAACTCCATGTCAAAATTCTAAGTGTTCTCCGTACACTGACTATCACACTTGGTGTACATTTTTTTCTGATCAGATCTAATTGTAATTCTCTATGACTCTCTTATCTGTGCACTTTCAGTGCTTAGAAAGTTTTCTGCTATTAATTCTGTGCACAAATTTTCATGTGTTCTGTGAAATCTTTTGATTCTTTACTGAATTTATTAAGTCTTATATTATCCTTCTTTGCATCATCTGGAAATACTTGTATTGATATTTCACGACACTTTCTTAATTTTAAAAAGTCGTTATTTTATGAACAGCAGCCAGAACCCTGTCTTCTAAATCTGATATTCTATCTTTGCATTGTTTTACTCTGCTCTATATACCTTAAAGAGAATCCTCAATCTCTTCTACCTGAACCTGTACTGTGGAATTCAGTTTGTTTTTCTGTTGGGTTTTATGAGTTGCATATTTTCCTAAGCTTCTCTGTTATTTTTAAATCTGTATCTACTCCAGATTCACTGTTTCCTTCATTGTGGCATTATCTCTATAATCGTCTGTGCAATTATTTGTTTATTTATTTATTTATTTATTTATTTTTTAATCGTTACAAGGGATCAAACTCAGGACCTCCTGCTTGGAAGGCAGGTGCTTATGACACTGAGCTAAATCTCCAGCTCCTGTGGGATTTCTTTTTTTGAGACTTACTTATCTGTTTTGCTATTCTCACGGCTACCATTTCAGAAAATTCTGCTTGTTGACTTTTTCTTTGAGGTTATGGTTAACCCTGAATGCAGAGTGTACTAACTGCTTGGTTCAGTGTTTCCAAACAGACCAAAAAAGCAACTGGATGTCCTCTATAAGTTCCACATCGATATGATTCTCCTTTCTCAGAAAGCCTGCATCTCCGCCTGATGGATGGTGGCTATCGTTGTTTAGGAAGAGTGGAGATTCTTTACCAGAGTTCCTGGGCCACAATCTGTGATACAAATTGGGATAAGAATGATGCCAATGTGGTTTGCAGGCAGCTTGGCTGCGGAACTGCCATCTCCTATACTTACAATACTCTCTTTGAACCTGGACCACAATCCATTTTGCTGAAAGAACCAGGCTGTATGGGAGACGAGACCCATTTGTGGCATTGCCCTTCCTGGAGCTGGGGTCAATACAACTGCAGTGGTCTACCAGATGCAGGAGTCGTCTGCTCAGGTATGGTCTGTACTTAATGTGTGAGAGAATGGAGAGTGCCAAGAATGTAGTTTTCTGATCATGGTAATAGGAGATGGGTGGGATGTAGAGACTGAGAGGTCCATCCATAAAGCTCAAGTACTTACAGCAGCTGATGATGGTCTTTTAGGTTCCCTAGCATTAATTCTCAAATGTCTATTCCCAGTTCAGTGGTTTTATCTGACACAATTATTGATTATATTATTTTTCCAAATACAATCCACCTATATAATTGTGTATGGGATTCTATAACTAACACATAATTGAAAATATCTGCAAATTACCACACATTCCCTCATTATCAGTAAGGCTCGTAGAAAGGGGGATAAGAATGAGACTGAACATTAGCTGCTGGGAATGCAAGCTTCTGTGTGCATAGCACAACAAATTTTTTTATAGTAAATAGATGTGCAACAAGCAGGACAGGGTTAAACAGACACAAAGGACTTTACCTATTACTGCAAGTTTACAAGTCTCTTTTTCCGGTTGAGTCTTAAGCTGGATTCATGGTTTGGCTAGAATGCTTCTTTGGCTAGAATGATCTATAAATAAAAGACACCAAAGTATAAATTCTTTCATCAGTATTAAAAAACATTTTCCTCTACATTTTTCTGTCAAAATCATTTGTATAGTACACCAATTTGTGACAAAAACTTAGTTATATACTGCCAGGTCACACAATACTGGGACATAAGAGAGTCTTAATATGTGTTCATTATGAGAAAATACAACATAGTTAATCCACAATGGCTTCAGAAAAATAAGGAAATTCAGGAGTTTCTTTAACAATAATGAAAATGAGAGGCAATTGGAATTATTGAAGAAGATGGAGAAGCTTAAATTATTTGTATTAAGGTATAAAGGGACTATAAAAAAGCATGTGAGGAATTTATGAGTTGCACTGGATTCCCAGGAGAAGTATGGAAAAATATCATATTTACATTTGTGTGAACTTACTACATCTACATGTAAAAAAGAATGAATCATAGGAGCAACTTAGGATTGAGACAAGATTCAAAGGATGACATTTTTGATACACTTGACTAAGGGTACCAATGCAACCTAGACCAGATAAAGATACCTTTCACTGCATTTTTCATTTTATCTCAAATGTAACTGATTCGTGTATATCAATAGCCATCTGCAGAGGAAGTATTTCTTTTCTGGCCAACAAAAGTTCCCTTGAATTTTCCACATGGCTTAAAAGGCTACCTTTGATTTTTTCTCACAACATATAAGCCGTTGCACAAAAAAGTCATGATAATTGATTCCTGAATTATACTGTGAACTTTGGGTGTCAGGTATTTTTGTCTCAAAAATGAGAAATTTAACTAAGTAAGAAATGAGTATATCCACAATATCCATACCAGGAAAGAATAGGTGAAAGCATCCTTAGCTCTGAATTCAAGGAGCTAACAAGAGATTTGGGTTGTATATAGAGTGAAGAAAAGTAGAAGGAAAGTAGTATGTACTATTACACTGCCTTGCTGACGTCATGTTGGACTTCTGTAATCCCAGCACTCAAAAGGCTGAGTCAGGAAAACCCTTGCAAGTTCAACACCAGCCTGGGCTACAAACTGAGCCCAAGGCCAGCCTGAACTGTATAGTAAGATCCTGTGTCAAAAAGACAAATAGTAATAATAATATGGCCTTTTTCAACTTATATCTAGTTGATTCTGTGTTCAACTTACATCTAGTTGATCATAATCAGAGTTTTGTCAAACACGGCCTAGCTAGAAATAAAATATAATTGTTGGCACTGGGTTACTTTAACACTTATTATAAAGCATATATTTATTAGACTTGTTATTTCTGGAATCCAGGCTGACAGAGTGAAAGATGAGCCATAGGAAAACAAGTCCAAAGAGAAGCTTGCATTCATTGCACCATGTTTAAGGCAATAGTAGAATATTAGGAACCATTTGATAAGAATCTGGCAGGATTAACCTGAAATATGCCCCCAAGATTAAGCAAGAAAGAAAAGAGATGAAAAATGAAGCAAAAATGTGAATACTTTATGCTCTTTTATTCTATCTTGGAATTCTCTAGACCTAAGTTAAATTTCACAGTTTCTGCAAATGCAGACTATATGTCTGTGTTAAAGTTAAAGTTCAAATGTAGGGCCAGTAATCAGATATCACAATAGGTTCTGAAATTCAAGCTCAGCCTGGGCAACTTAGTGAGACCCTATGTCAAAATAACATAAAATAATAAAATAAAATGCAAACTGTTCTTTTTGATGAACTTATAGAGATCATTTTTCATGTCTAAATCTTGTAACCTGAATAACTACCTCTAAGATAACAATGTCAAATATATTAAGTAGTGTTAATTTCCTATTCTGTTTTTGAAATTCTGCATGAGATCTATCATTCTTGCTTTGTTTGTAAAATAAAAAAAAATTGAAAAATATATTAAAATAAGGGATATTGTGTGTAACTGAGTATAGAGGCCCTGGGATCAATCCCAAATTCATATTGAAAGAAGAAAGAAAGAAAGAAAGAAAGAAAGAAAGAAAGAAAGAAAGAAAGAAAGAGAGAGAGAAAGAAAGAAAGAGATATGTACTATTACTTCAGAAATGAATCATCCCACAAAATTCTTGTGAAAATGAAAACCATAATTTACCATGGAAAAAATGCAAATAAAATGTGGAGATTTAAATCAGGCTTGACTGTCCTCTTAAGTCACACACTTTGAGTCAGGTCCTGCATGTTTGATGACCTAGCTGGTGGTACTGTTTCCCTCTAGTGTGCAGGTGGACCTGAGTGGAAACAGAGCTTCCAGGGAGGTGGTGGCTGCAGCCACAGGTAGAGCATACAGCTGCTCTGAGTTCTGCTCGGCTTGGGAGTGGAGAGTACAATCCTCACTATTTCTCTTCATAACGTGGCCATAGGTCTCATACTCTTAAAAGCTATAAAACTGTAGATAGTTTTGCAATTTTATCCTTATTTTTCTATATATATATATATATATATATATATATATATATATATCTCCAATATTGTGTTCTTATCATAATATGAATTTAAATGAACTTATAAAGACACTTTGAAACCTAGACAGTTTCCTAAGCAACTCTGAGAAATTTCAGCCTGTCCAATTGGAACATGCTAAGATACTATTAAAAAAAAAATAGATGAATATATTTGCTGTTCATCCCATTTTGCTTGCTTGTTCAACAACAAAATGCTGCTAAATATGCCTCTCTCTTGAGAAAGTCAGATGTTGATATAGCTCTTCATTACAATTACTCATTATTATTTAACAGTTCTTGCTAGAGTTCATGCTTATAGTCACATTTCCCCCAAGATTTTTGAATGCATTGTTGAAATTCCCTCCAGATCATCATCCCTAGAAGTCTCTTGGTTTCTTAAAATTTTACTTCATAGGAACAAAATACTCTAAAAAAATTAAATAAGTTAATTTAATTAAATAAGTTAAATAATCTCAAAAAATTAAAAAGAAACAGCAAAGAAAGACAAAGTCTCAAACAGTTTAATTAATTCCAGTCTAGTTCTTCACTATTCTTTCCGTCTTCTGTTGGGAAGTGTGTTTTTAATACCTTGATCATATTACTGTCAATAATCTGATTTCTACCTTAGTCTCTTACTGCATTCATGAAGTTCAAAAATATTGAAATTTTTTCATGGATTTACAACTGTCCACATAGTTGTCATTATAACTTAGGCATTGAAGATTTTGGAACTGATACAATGAAAATGATAAGCCTAATCTGTTTCTTAATTGAAGCAAATTCAGTGGCCATAAATTTTGCAATGATCTTGCAAGTTCCTGAAGAATTGTCAAGCCCTCCCTCACGTGAGTTTAACGTTAACACCCCTTAAGAACCAACTTCTCCTAATTCCCAAGATCCAGCCCAGGGCGACACCAGCTCTACCACATAATCTCTTGCAGATTCTAAACCGGAGTCATAAAACTCACTGTGCTGTTTTGTTTTTTCTTCCTCAGGATTTGTGCGTCTGGGTGGAAGACAAGGACTTTGCTCAGGACGAGTGGAAGTGCATTCTAGAAGAGGTTGGCTTCTAGTGTCTGATGTGAACTTCACATTCCCCACTGCCCAGGTCATCTGTGCAGAGCTGAGGTGTGGCAAGGCTGTGTCTGTTCTGGGGAACGTGTCCAGAAATGCCAGTGAACAGATGTGGGCTGAGGAGTTCCAGTGTGAGGGGCAGGAGCCTGAGCTCAGCTTGTGTCCCAGAGGGCCCTGTCCTGGAGGCAGCTGCCAGCACAGCAAGGCTGTTGAGGTTGTCTGTGAAGGTGAGACTCACAGCAGGAATTTCACCTCCCTGCAGTCTGCAGTTCTTCAAACTTCCTCTCCTCTCTTCTCCTCTCCCCTCTTCTATTGTCTTCTTCTCCTCTCCACTCCTCTCCTCTCCTCTTTTCTTCTTCCCCTCTCCTCTCCTTTTCTCCCCTCTCCCTCCCTCACCTCTGCTACTTCCCCCCACACTCAGCCTTGCAGTCTCCTTCTCCTATCTTGTCCCTGCATTTCCTATTCAGTCCTCCATCTGCTTTCAAAGAGACCTATTTTGCATTTAAAAGTTTTTATACATCTCAATTGTTTCTTGTGATGAAATGTCTTTCTAAAAATCTTTGTGTTTGAGTGTCTTTTGTGTAAAATATTTTCACTTTAGTTTTCAATCAGTAATTCTGTCTTCAATTGTGTCTAAAATCTTTTCAAAACTATTTTTAATTTTTACTGCTAAACAATTTATTGTCCATTGGATCCTATTTCTTTTATTTATTTTAACAATTTGGTGTTAAAGTGTTTTTTTCCATCTTTTAAACAATTTGTTCTTCCCATATCATTTCTTTTCCAAATTCATATTTAAAGTTCTTGTTATGATTTCTGTCTAGATGTCCCCATAAAGCCTCATACATTCCATTTTTTTTTTTTTTTTTTGGTACATAGATTTGAATTCATGACCTTATTCTTATTAGGCAGGTGCTGTGCCATTGATCTATATTACTGGCCTTCTCATGTCACCTTAGATAGGAAATTTACAGAGGAGGCTGAATTAGAGTGAGTGCTGCTGGGTGTAAGGGTAAGTGATCAGTGTTTAAACCTATTGAGTGGATTGGTTTAGCTTTGGCTAGGACTAAGGTTGTGAGTGCTACATGCCCACTAGCCCTCATTTAATATAAGGAACAGAAAGAGACTGCCTTCCCTTTCCTTGTTGCTTTTCTGCCTTTTGACCCATGAATTCTTTCCCCTCTCCCATGGGCCACCCTGCCTTAGAGACAGCTGACTGTGCAATAAAACTTCTAAAAACCATCACCCAAGCAAACTTTTCCTCTTTTGTTTTTGGTTTCAAGTATTTTGTCTCTGAAAACAAACTAAGACACTTCTTTCCTGCTAACGTCAACTTCTTTATTAAGGATGGTTTTGGGTTTTTTTGTATTTTTTTTATTTTGTTTAATTGGTATGTCATATAATATGCTATCTGTAGATAATGCCTGTTTTCTCATTGAGTACTAAAATTTTATATGAAATTTGAGTAAAAGTAGATATATTTCCTAACACTTGAAAAGATTTATCTTTGATTCTCCTATGCACGATGTAGAGAGTGTGCTATACAGGATGTAGAAAGTGTGCTGATTAATCAGATATTTAAACCCAAATAGAGCTGATCAGGAACAACTTGGGGTTATAGTTCTCAGTGCAATAAGTTGATCTCTGGTTTCTCTCTCTTCCTAAGAGCTGGGTTTCCAGGAATTTCTTTGTAGATATTGAATGATTCTGTTGTCTAGTACTGAAGACAATAACAAAGTATCTACTCTTCTTCTAGTGTGTTGGACCTTAGTTTTGGCCTGGTTGCTTCCACAGTTTCTATGTCAAGAAAGCATTATATGAGAAAACCTGCACTAAGATAAGACAGAGGATTTCAGATCCCAAATTTTATAAGTCAGTTCAATGTAGTCCCAAATTTTCTTTTGTCCTAAACACAAGGAATATCTTTAAGACATATTTCTGGAAGCCTAGATTTTGAGTTGTTAGCATGAGAACTAAACTATGGAGCTAATCTTCAAGAAAACTAATCTGTAAAGCATTGGTTTAAATGATCCCTCCTCTTTAAAATTTTATACTTTGATTTGTTACTGATATGTTAGAGATTGAACCCAGATTGTCGTGCATACTAGGCAAAGATCTGTCAGAGTAATCCTCCCAGCCACTATATGGTATTTTAACATACTCAGGCTCTATTTGGTACACAGACATCTAATAATTTTAGTTGTTTTACACTTTCAAAATTTTAGCTATAACTAGTAGGAGCACTGGTGCCTTGTGAGTTCTTCCATCCTTCGTAGGAAGACATCCATGGTTTTATTTTCTATCCCATAATCTGCTTAAATTGTAGTATGGACGGGCATTACTTAACCTCTCCTTTCATGTATAAAGAAGAAAATAACGGAGGGACACTGACATGCTTTTGTTTATCAAGTGCTCTGGCAAGAATAATATAGCCTAGCTCTGAACTAAGTTAAGTTTAGAAACAATTTCCCACCAGAAAATAAGAAATTCCAATCTTGAGTACTAACAACTGTGGATACAAAGGCAAACAGACAGTAAGTGTATTTGTGAAAGCAGTTACATTTTATTGTTTTTCATGAAATCTGGCGAGAGTCATTATCATTTAATATTTTTCCTTATTTGAGACTGCCCAATCTATTCAGAAACAGAAAAATTTTTGAAAATAATCCAGAACTAGAATTTGACATCTCAACCCATTAGTAAAATTTTGTTGTATGAACCATAGTCTCCATCATGATTCACTGATTTTAAACACTTAATAACTGCACCACCAAAAACAACTGTGACATGTCTAAGATGCTGGGCTGCTACCTGAGGATTATGATGAGCTCAGCTAAATTCCTGACTTCAATTCCTGTATTTTTATCTTCCTAATTCTCAGGTCTATGCCATTAAAATGGTTTATAGGAAATCAGTTGAGATGTAAACCAATTTAGTGTCAATAAGTCCTCAATCATTGAAATACATGATCTATTCAGGGTAGGGGTTATTGTGTCATTTCCAGCATACTTTTCCTCAAAATCTACACACAACTGTAGGAAAAGAAGCTTAAGTTTGGTAGGAATTTTAACAGTGGCAACTTGGAAATAGTGAATTATTTCCAGTTCAATTTTATTTCTTATTTTACAATCATACTAACACTTTCTGAATGTTTAATTTTGCAAGGATCCATACCATCCACTACCTTTGTGGAAAGATTCCTTGTGTGAAGGAGCAGGCTCTGTAGACTGAATATTCATTGTACACAGTTCCTGTGTGAATTTTTCGCACCAGACAAGAAAACCAGTGTGATTCCCTTTATGATTGCAAATTTTGACATTGTTTTCTGTCCTCAGAGATCACACAGATCCGCCTGGTGGATGGGCGTCATCGCTGTGAAGGAAGAGTGGAGATTCTTCTCCAGGGTTTCTGGGGCACCATATCTGAAGCAGGTTGGGACGAGAAGGCTGGTCAAGTGGTGTGCAGCCAGCTGGGCTGTGGAGAAGTACTCAGTGTTACACTGGGTTCTTACTTTGGGCCTGGAAAAGGGCGCAACGTGATGAGGATGGTGACCTGTACAGGAGAGGAGACCCATATGAACAAATGTTATTCCTTTGGCTGGGTAAAGTCCTTTCGCAACTACCAGGAAAATGCAGGAGTCATCTGTTCAGGTACAGTCAGTGAATTATGCACTACATGAGTGAATGTAAAGTTTCAGAAATATAGATGTCTATTCTCTGGAAATGCACCAACACTACAGGCCTGAGAAGTCCTTTCACAAACCATGATTACACAGAATAACTGATGTAGTAGGCTTCCCTTGTTCCCATAGTATTAAGTGTCATCTGTTTTCCTTTCCTCTTTCAATGATCTTTATGACAAGATAGCTAAGTCTAATGAAATCATTAAAATTAATCTTAGTAATTATATTTTTAAAATTTATTCCCAATAAACACGGACATTTATTTTAAATAAATGCATGACCTCTTTACAGCAGTTATGTCTGTTAAGTGTAAGACAAAAATGAGGCTATAAAAAATAAGAGTCTTCTTTACTTAGTTGAGTTGAGTGTTCTCATAGGTATAGTGTGAGACAGTGTTGTGGACCAGAGTTTCAGGTGCACAGGCACAAAGAGTAGTGCAACTTTCTAATGATCCAGAAATTCCTCATTAAAAAAAAAAGGGGGGGGGCTGGGGATTTAGCTCAGCGGCATAAGGGCCTGCCTTGCAAGCAGACAGTCTTGAGTTCGATCCCTGGTACCGATAAAAAAGAAGAATACAAAAAAAAAAAAAAAAAAAAAAAAAAAAAAAACTGTTTCTTTTACCAAGAGACTTAAATTTTGGTGAAAAATACATATATCCTGAGTCAAAATTTCTTCAACCTTTGCTAAAGAGGTTATTTATTCATTTGTCTTCTATCTATAAACATATACATTCTAACATAAGAGGGACACAGCCATACGTTGGTGGGTCAATGTGGAATGCAATGACACCTTAATGTGCAAACACTAACAATTAACATAGATTCTAGAGTTAATATAGACAAGTGATATATGATAAATTAACACTGAAAATTATTTGATAATAGGAACAATGGACAAATTTTTGCAGATAATGATCAAAGGCCATATTAGGTCTTGGTTTGTCAAAAGGAAATAACATAGTAAATATTTCTGCGAGCAGCACTGAGACTCCATAGGGCGTAATGGAGAATTTTATATGCACATTTCTGTGAATTCTACACATACAGTTTTCAGAAATGAGGAAGACTTGTAAGGGTGACTCAATATTGAGGTATGGAACAGATCAGAATGTTGGGAAAAATGATCTGTTTTAAATTTTATGAAAATACACAAAGACATTGCAGATGTCTATATAACAAACTTCCAGGAAGCAATAAATCTGGCAGTGACTTTCATTTTGCTTTAAGTGAGATTGAGTCATATAAATCAACAGACTTTTTCAGAGGAAATTTTTTTTTGTGCACTAAAGTCTTTTGTGAGAGATGCAAATGAGTTAGAAGAGTATGCTTGATTTTTCCCCAGTGATATAATTCCCCCACTTCAACAAATCATTTTTCCTTATGATTTATACTCCTGGCTATTGTCAGCATTTATAAATCTTAAAATCCACAGCATTGAAATTTTAAACACTTTTAAAGACGTTTGGGAACTGAGTGTACAACATGGATTTTGAATTTTAGCATTGTCTTTAAATGGCTTTTTCAAATCTGTGCAAAACTTAGTTATACCTTCTTTGAAGACTTCTCTCCTCTCTGTTTGTTACCCAGTCTTTGTCCTTCTGTAACAATTCTTGAACTTTTCTGGGTCTTACCTTCTCTTCAGCTTTCAAATATGACTGGATTTTGAGGTGAACACAGAGCAAGTTTGTTCTTTAAGAAACGTATTCAGATCTTTGTGGTACTTTGAGTGTTCTAGAACCACACTAGATGGAAACATTCCTAGCAATCAATGAACACCCTAATATGTCTCAAAGAGTATAGTATATTCTCAAAGTAGAGGACAAAAAAAACGTGTATACGGCAAGTAGTATTATCAGAGAAAATCACAATTATGAAGATGAGTAAGAGTTACAGCTAGAGGCACTGGAGAAAAGGCAATCTTGCTCAAAGATGAAGAGCAAGAACTGAGGTCTTGTTACATGATGAAAACCAATCTGCTTATTCTTACTGACTTGGAAAACAAAACATTAAAACTCACATACTTAGTGCAGCTAAAAGCGGACATTTGCTCTGACCAAAAGAGCCCCAAGTGAAAGCTGACATTTGAAGAATTGGAATCTCCAGGCTCAGGCCCAGGTACAGAAAGAGCGACATCCTGACACTATGGCCCCTAGAATGTTCCTGTGATTCAGTGTGGTGTGTCCCTTGCACATGAACAGTGGAAAATGGAGGTCAGTTTTGGAGGGGGTTACACCCAGGAGACTGCTATGTGATATACTCACACTAAACCCAAGCCTGAAGGAAGAGTCCTTACATTACCTGGAATGCAGAGCTGCTACTGTGACACATAAAATAGAGACACCAGAGATAGTCTGGATGTCAGTTCTGTTCACCCACTCAGTAACCTAAACATGTGCTTAGGCAATTTTGTCACTCTGTCATAAAAGAAGAACGAACGTTTTGAGGACCCCATATGTTATTTTAGCTTCTAACATATGGTGACCTTTCCCCTTACCTAGCAATAGACTGTTGCATGATGACATTTTTATATTGCAGAATAAAGATATGAAGAACTCTAGGAAAGGAAGATGACACTGAGAATATATTTTTGATAAACAAAAAAAAAAAAAAATGTCACAGGGCCTTATTTGCTTTAAATGTAGTCAGCCCCAATCCTTTTATCTTTCCATCTTTCAGCAAATCCAAGAGTGGGTATGGAAAGCCTTCCCCTGTCATGTGCTAAACAAACACCATGTACATGCAGTCCTCTCAATCTCAATACATCAAAGTTTTCAGACCCTAGAAGAGAGTCGTATCACTTTGGTCTAGGCCTGGAAGGCTTCTCTTTCTCGACTGAAGCAATGGACTATTTCAATCTCTTCCAATTTATGAGACAAGATATCTGAAAGGCTTGATGTGTTTTAAGATATAGAGCTTTTTGCTCCTTTTAACTTTTCTATGCTCCTTTAGTGTTTTTGTACGCTGTATTAAATGTATGCCCAGAGTCTGGCTGTAGTAATACATGCCTGAACTCCCAGAACTCAGGAGGCTGCGGCAGGAGGGTTGCTGCAAGTTGAAGGCCAGCGTTGGCTCCAAAGTGATTTCAGGGCCATCCTGAATTGCTTGGAAAAACTTACCTCAAAAACACAAAAGTAACTAAAAAATAAATATAAAAGTACACTGTTTTAGCAAAATTACTTTTTTATCTTTTACTCCTTGTGAATAAATACATATGTGGACATCATCTCTGACAGGTCAGTCAGACTGGTTAAATCTAAGTATGATGAGCTGGACAAGAGGCAGAAATTTCTTCTGCTTTCACTTTCACAATGTCTATTTTACATTTTGAATCTCACTAACTCCTTCAGTATTTTTTTTTTTTTATAGGAGGGAGACAGTGTGAGGTTCACATATGTAAGTCCAAACTATTTCCCCAAGGCAATGAGCAGAAATTGCATCCATTTACCTACAAGAGCCTCACGATTATCCTTATTTTTAGTTGAGTAACTTTTCATTGTATAAAATACTATAATTTCTTAACCATTCTGCAGTTGATGGGAAAGTTACCCCTTTTTTTCTGGTTTCTTGTGACACAGAGCATTGTTTTCTCTTTGACTTTCGATCTATGAATTTTCATTAGTTACTGTCTTTCGTGTATACCACATTTGATGGATTTTATTACTTGATCTACTCTGTCTGTGTTTCTTTTTATTGCTGAACTGAGGCCATCTTTGTGAAAAGTTATGGCCAATATGCACTGGTTCATTTCTACCATGATTTTTTCCCTACTATTGGCTCTACTTTTCAGTTCCAATCAATTGTCTGTCTTGCTGCTATTACTGGTGCCATGGTCACTTTTATTTCTCTCTGTAGAATGTCCTTCAGTATTCTTTGTAGGTTTGGTCTTGGTAGTCATGAATTCCTTCAGTTGTCGTCTTGTAATTATCTTATTTCCCCATTAACTTAGTAAGGTAGTGTTTCAGGGTACATCAATCTGGGTTGGAAGTTGTTTTCTTTCAGGATTTGAAATACTTCATTCCAAGCTTCTCTTCACTTGATGGTTTAGTGTGAAGTCTGTCATGATTCTGGTGGTGTTTTCTTTGTAAGTGATCTGTTTATTTTTCTCTAACAACCTTTAATTGTTCTTGGGCTGAATTTCTGAGATCTTGATTAATTTCTGGGTGTAAATTTATTTTACACCCAGAAATTAATGGCTGTTATGGCTGATTGTATTTCTATATACCTCACATTGGTATGTCAGGTCCTTTCTCGGTGCTTTAGATGTTCTCAGCTATTACTTCTGTAAATAGCACTTTATGTCATTTGTGTTGACTCCTGCTTTTTTGATGACACCTATCAGTCTTAAGGTACTTTTACTTGCATTGTCTTGCAGCCATTGTATTCTTATTTCCTGATCCCTTTTTATTTTTAAGATATATTTCCTTTCATGATTAGCTGCCACCATCCTGTCTTCAAGATCTAAAAATCTATCTTGAGTTTTGTTCAAATGGTTTTGCCAGATTTCAATGGAGTTTTAAATTTCCTGGATATCTCTTCGAGTTTGTTTCATGAATTCTGAATCTTGTCAATATTGTTCATTCAAGGTTTCACTCATACTCCTTTGCTCTTCTTTTTATAAATCTGTTTCTTCTTTAAATCAGCTCAGCGACCCTTTTTCATGTTTGACATTTCTTCTTTTACTTGAGATATTATTCCTGATCTGATTTCTTTTACAGCCTCATAAGGTAGTTTCTTTACCACAGTTGCCATCATCCCAGAAATTTCAGGTATGAAACTTATACTTTATGCCATGCGTGTGAGTCCTGAACTTATTCTGTTTGGGCTGCAGGTCAGAGATTGTCTTTTGCTCCTTCATCTTGACAGTTTGCTGGATTCCTCCAGATGAGTATGTTGTGGGTCCCAGGCACTTCCCACATTGCTAACCAGGCCACAGTGTAGGGGGATGGGTCAAGCACCTGTGTTTCTTCTAACCCATGTTCCCCAGAAGGCAGCGGGGTGTGGGGCAGGTTTCTCCAGACATTCACAGCTTCACCAACGCATAGCTGGCTGGTTTTCCCTGTCAATGCTGGCTACTCATGGAAGACTCCCGATGGTGGCTAGCATGCACATGGGGTCCAGGCTGGCTGCTCTGTGTTAGCCACCCCCAGTATTATTTTTCAGATAACATATTTTTTTCATGTGATACAATTCATTTAACATTTATAGTTTTAACTACTGTAAATTTACAAAGTGGAAAGAAATATTAATTGGGAATCAGATTTTATTAATTTTGAAACTAATTAAATTTACTAATTATATACAAATATACATATACTAAATCTTAAATGCTAACTCCTTATGGGTATATATAGGTGTGTGGATAATTCACACAAACACAAATGAATTTGAGTCCACATTCATATCTTGCTTATTACAATCTGTTGTCACATAAGAGCATAGTTTTTTTTAATATTCCATGCACATCCTATCCCCTTACATAAGCTTTGTATTTTGTAAATTTTCTTGTAATGTTCATGCTCACATTCTTCCTTGTGAATCTTAAAATTTCATCAAGACTGAAAAATTTGTACTTATTTGAAAATTGAATTTTTGTGCACAACATATATGTCTTCAAATTTTAAAATTACCTGTTCATTGATAGAGCAAGGTGTTTTCAAATTTCAAAAAATATTGTACCTTTTTAAACGTATTTCTTATATCTTTCCTATTACATTCATAACTCCAGTATGCTAGTCCTTATTTCTGCCAAATGCCTCTCTCTTTAAGGAGACAGCTTTCATGTTAGGCACTATTGCAAGATGCTGAGCTCATTTCACTGTCCTTGGTCACAGGTTTTGTGATTCAACATGGATGGGGTCAATAAAATCCCTTCCCAGAATTCACCATCAAAGATTTTTGCTCTGACTGGGAGTGAGTAGCATGATCAATATTGTACCTGGTTATATCCACTGTATTGATGGCTGATATTCATGACACACTCCAGATCTCATTCCATTTAATCACTCAAATATATATTGAATTATTTTAAATATATATTGAATCAAATATATATTAAATCTTTTTGGAAACTCTGCATTCTGACTTCCCACGCAAGGTACATTTTCCAGAGTCCATTCTTGTCACAGTCTTCCTTGAAATGGTCTTAATAAGGAAACCATTTAGAGATCCAGACTTCACTTAAAAACATCAAGATCAAAAAGAAACAACAGCATGTGAAAGTAGAGTATATGAAGTCATCACTTTAAGAAACAAATCAATTCTTTCACTGTTTGTCCCATTTTGGTGTAATACTTGGTAACAAAGATTTACTACTCACATTTTTCTCTTAAAAAAGACAATCCATGCTAAACATTTCACAACAAATCCTACACACAGGCTCATAGCAGTTGTCTAATGCCTCTCCTTGGTTCTGCATCCCAGAGTTGAAACTGGTTCCAGTGATCTTCACTAAGAATCTCCTGGTTTCCTGTATTCTATTTATTAGTAATAAATCAATTCTTCAAATTAAAAACAAAGGAAAACCCAAAATAAGCATGTAAACATACTCCAATGTCTTAATCACTTCTGAAGCACCATCTAAATTTTCTGTCTTCTTTAATGGCAAGAATGATGTAAAAACTCCAAGTAATTTTAGTTTCAATAACCTCGTTTGTGCTGTAGTCTACTTACTGGACCTTACCCTTATCACTAAATGGGAACTAAATACAAATTGTGAGGTTTAAATGAATATAGACATTTTTCATTCATCAGTAAATGTTAATATAGAAAATTTATTATCAGTAGAACTGAAATTTCAAGGGAAAAATAGTGAAGGGGGGCAATGAAGCTCTTGTGGTTGATACATTGTGTCAATTTGAGAAGTTTAAAAGTTTAACTAATAGATTCAGCAGGGATCCAGGGACTTTACTAACCCCATTCTATGCAAGAGGAGGACACAAAGATTTTGAGAGTGCCCTAGGAGGCAAGTGGTGGACTGCATACACTATAAGAGGGGCAAAGAGGCTTGTTCCATCCCCATTTTTCTCTGGCTGCTTTTACTGGCTGCACCTTGAAGTGTTTCTCCTGGCTATGCCACCCTGCCTTAGTGCCAACTGATTATGGACTGAAACCTCTACTGTGAGCTAAATATACCTTTCCTTCCTCCATTTTGTGTGTCAAGTATTTTGTCCCAGCAATGAGAAAAAAGTAACCAAAGCAGGGACAATAAAGATTCATAAAATCCTAACCAATTTAATGACTCAGGATGATCCTGTCTACTAGAGGGAGGGGTTTGTAAGTGGCCAATGAATGTTGTCAATGTGAAAGCCTGAAATTCAGTTCCTAGGAGCACAAATACAGAAAAGTGTGAAAGTGATAAACAAAGTCTACTTCTTAATGGTGTTCATATTCACTGGATACTGAATTTATAAAAGGATGTATAAAAGACAAGAGATAGAAAACCCTCACTTTAAAAATGGAATAATAAGTTATTACAAAATTGTCATTCTAAACTTAGCCTACAAATTCCCTTGGAATTTGTCTTTAAATGCATGCTACTTGAGGTCCCATTCTGACAACAATTGTTGAAAATTCACCCCAAACACCAACTCTGAAAAAAAGTCATCTTTCATTGCTGTGACTATTACTTTCAAACTTCAAAACAAAATACTTACATGGTGTGTGTGTGTGTGTGTGTGTGTGTGTGTGTGTGTGTGTGTGTATTTTTCTTCCCTTAGAATTTGTGCGCCTGGTTGAAGGACAGGGACTCTGCTCAGGACGAGTGGAGGTGAATCTTGGAGGAAGTTGGACTCCAGTGTCTGCTGTGAACTTCACATTCCCTAGTGCCCAAGTCATTTGTGCAGAGCTGGGTTGTGGTAAAGCTGTGTCTATCGTGGGAGGTGGGCCCTTCAGAGACTACACTGGACGAGTATGGACAGAAGAGTTCCAATGCGAGGGGCAAGAACCTGGGCTTTGGTTCTGCCCCAGAGCACCCTGTCCTGGAGGCAGCTGCCAAGACAGATGGACTGTTCAAATTGTCTGTTCAGGTGAGACTGAACAGGACTTCTACCACTGCATACAGTATTGTTATAAGAACAATATGCTGAAACCCTGTCTTCTCCTCCCAGAGTTCACCGAAGTTCGGCTCATCAAAAATGGCACCTCTCACTGTGAGGGTCAGGTGGAAGTGAACACTTCCTCAGGCTGGAGAGCACTCTGTGCCTCCCACTGGAGCATGACCAATGCCAAAGTTGTCTGTCACCAGCTTGATTGTGGACTTGCAGTCTCCACCCCAAGAGGAGGAACGTACTTTATGGAAGGAGGGGATGATATCTGGAAAGACCAATTCCACTGCTCAGGGTCAGAGTCCTTCTTGTGGAGTTGTCCTGTAACCGCCATGGGTGTTTCTGCCTGTGCCCATGGGAACACAGCCTCAGTCGTCTGCTCAGGTGAGTGGTCAGGATGACTGGTGCTCAGGATTCTCCTGGAGTGGTACATCTCTCATAGCAGACAGCAGGGACAACAGATTTCTGAGTGAAAGGTTATACGACCTTGAAAAGGTGAAAGATGGTTTGCTCACTCATCAATCATCTTTCAGACCAACTAAAAGGAAATGAAAAGGAATTTTCTCAAAATAAATATTGTTATTCAATTGTAATCCATAGAGAACAAAATTAACAATATATACATGTAGGTTCCTCCACCCAGGTCATCAAATGTTACACATCATGCCAGTAGGCATACCGTCTTCCACTCTAAGAATACGAAACTTGTGGTAAATCCTGCTGCAAAAAAATTATTTTATGCCTTTTGACCTTTATGCAATATCAAACACGATATTGTCTTTTGTTTGTAACTTATTTGACTCTACCTAATAACATACTTGAAACACAAGTCTTTAGGGCAGATTGATGCATTTTATTTACTGTCGAATATCCCACTGTATTCACATATCCATCCACTCATATGATGGTGGAGACTGCAGATATTTTCTCTTCTTGAGTATTAAGACAATGATTTATGTTACAGACAGATATGCACATATTCATTTTGGGTTCTTAGCACATCAACTTTTGTTTTCACTTTTAATGTTCTTTTTTGAAGAGTTATACTCCTGGTTTTAATGGGGCACAATTTATTTTTTTTCCTTTACACTCAGTGCTCTTATACTCTTTTAAAAAGAACTATATGTATCCCGAGTTCTGAAAGGAATGTTCTCAAGAATGTCTTATAGAAATTTAAATACTTTGTCATATAATAGTTTAATACCTCTGAGTTGCTATTGTACATGATGTTTAATGTGACAGAAAATACTTCATTCACTTCCTTGTTTAGATTCATTTGACTCAGAATTCTCTCTACAAAAATGACACCTGGGTCATAAATGGAAAAGAACTGTGTCTGAACTTGTTCCTATACATCCTACACTCTGTCCCGTTCTACATTTAATCTATCCGTGTGTCAAAAGTATCACTTCTTATTTGATATTTTTAGTGAATCTATGTATGATTCTGCTTTATAGAAAATACTTTCAAGTAACTCCTATAAATCTCTTGATTTTTTTTCAAAAATGTTGGTCATCGTATAAATAAGTTTTAGAATCATTTTCTTATATTTAATAACAAGAAATTCTGATATTTTTTATGAAATTGAATTTAACCTACATATGAATGTGGAGATAATGGTAAGTATTTCATTTCTCTCAGGTTTTCCACATTGTACATGGTTTTCTGCTAGTAGCTTTAGGATTTTTTATATTATTATTTCCTTCAGGAAAACATTCTACAAAGGAATTTTCTCTGAATTGATTTCAAATTTGTTCTTATGTGTTATCTTCTTTCTTAACATTATATGCAAATTACTGAAAAGTTCTTTGATCAGTACAATAAATCATACATAACTTTATCTAGACACCTAATATTAATATCTTAAAATATCCTCTTCCTCTATCTGCTTTATTCTTTCCTAAATATGCAAAGACTATTATTAAATACATGTACACGACATAATTTCCCTTTAAAATTAAAACATTTTAAACAATTTCCATAGCTAACCACAATGTAATTTTTGCATTCTATATATTAACTTTGTTATAGTGCTATTATCCTATCCATACACTTTAGTATATCACTCAAAGTAAAAGATTAAAGGATTTCTTGGATTTCTGTATGTTTGTTTATCCAATGTGATATGGACTACTTGAATTCCCTTTGAAAATGAAAAGAAAACATTAGAAAAATGAGCCACAAAACATCGTGTTTCCATTATTTCTTGAAAAGCATGTATTATCAATACCATATGGGACAAATCTAGTGTTATGAGTACTTCCTACACTCTCCAGTAATCTCTACACTACATTCAAGACAATTTTTCTCAGCTTTCACATAATGAGATAGAATGAATGGTGTTTGTCAATCTTTGACTTTTTTCAAATAACACAATGACATCTAAATTCTGTTGTCTTGCTGTGACTTAATTTGATTCATTTTTAGGGTTAAAGAATTCTTGATCGTGTATATATACTGTATTTGCTGTTTCTATGAATCTATTGATGAGCTGTGGGTTGAATTGTCATATTAATCATTGAATAGTTCTGCTGCAGTGGGGAATTGTTTCTGCACAGTGATTACTCAGAGACAGGGTGGTTCAAGCACCAAGAACTCAAATGGCTGCCTCTTGGGTATATAAGAGCTAGTAAAACTGCATCCACTGTGGTTATTTATTAGTAACTCAAGGCCACAAGAACAAAAACATAGAAGAAAGGCATGTAGCAACATACTGTATTCAAGTTTTTGTTTGGGAGTAGGACCAAAATAGGATCGTTGTTACATGACACAAGTCAAGTTAGTCCACCCAGGCTTACTGGATGAATCCACACGCTGGCCAAAGGAAACCTCTCTAACAGTAAATTGCTCTTAATTCTGTGGACTGATATTGTGGAGATTCTTTTCTAAACTTTACTCATGCATTCCATGAGCATGAGAACTATAGTTCCCACACTTCTTTCCCTTAACACACTCAGGTTCAACCAATTCTTTCAATAACATCTCCCTATCTATTCCAAAGTAATAATGGTTATCATGGCAACCATGTGTCTCTGATTTATACTTTCCAGGCCAAAAAATATAACCAGAAAATAGACAAAAACATATTTCATTTTTGTTCATGATTTCCTGCCTCAGGAATCTGGGAAGAGCTCAGCATTACTTTAGTCTACTGCAGTCTTTAATGATGTTACATACACTCATCCAGGGGTGACTGAGGACATTTGAAGACTTGATGAACCTGGAAATTCAGGAGAGCTCATCCCTTAGCTGAAACTGGAAATTCATATGGGGCTGCTGATGGGACCACCAGAAAATATAATAGTCATTTTTAGTATTTATCTTTAAACATAAAATCTGTCTTGATCACAAGTAGAAATGTGCTAGTCAAAGATAATATCCAAAGAAAGGAAACCACTGTTCTTGTGTCTAAACTTCTATCCAAGGTGTGAGCACTAGACTGTTATTAGTGTGACTTAGGATCCTCCTTTCCTGTCTTGTCTGCAGGAAACCAGACCCAGTTGCTACCCCAGTGCAAGGACTCCCTGTCTGATCCAGCAGGCTTCACAGTATCAGAAGTGCACGCTGCCAACTGCTCAGGTGAGGATATCCCAAGGACAGAGCCTGCTCCTTCCCATGTCAGCACCACTAATCTGACTTCATTTCTTTTCAGACAACAGACAGCTGCGCCTGGTGGATGGGAACGGTCGCTGTGCAGGAAGAGTGGAGATCCTGCATCAGGAATCCTGGGGCACTATCTGTGATGACAGCTGGGACCTAAATGATGCCCACGTGGTGTGCAGACAGCTAGACTGTGGGGTGGCCCTCAATGCTACGGTCTCTGCTCACTTTGGGCAGGGATCAGGGCCCATCTGGCTAGATGAGCTGAACTGCACAGGAGATGAGTCCCATGTGTGGCATTGCCCATCTCAGGGCTGGAAACAGCATGACTGCAGGCATAAGGAGGATGCAGGCGTCATCTGCTCAGGTCTGTGCTTACACAGACCACAGGATGGGATGCTCATGGATGGTGTGGATGGCAGTACCTCAGCCCTAGGGTGGGCATGGGACAAAACCTGCAAAGGCCAGAATTAACTGCACCTGTCTTTCTAGCAATGAAAATGAAGTGCTACCACTTTCACCTTCAACAACTCATGAGCTGGTCCAGTTCTATGTCTGACAAAGTCAGTCACACTTAATTTCCCTGTAGGTGAAAAATCATGAACATTAGTTCCTATTTTGTAGAAACAAATCTCTATAGACATAATGACTAAAACAACAAACAGGAATCTCTTAGAATTGTGGAAGAGGTCAACTTGGACCTGCTCACACTAAAAACTGCATGTCAGCAAGACTGCATTCCTCCGAAACTCTTGGAATTCTCATTTTCTTTCCTCTTATTTTGTTTTATTTTCTGTTTTTTTTCCTTTCCTTTCCTTTCCTTTCCTTTCCTTTCCTTTCCTTTCCTTTCCTTTCCTTTCCTCTCCTCTCCTTTCCTTTCATCTCCTCTCCTCTCCTCTCCTCTCCTCTCCTCTCCTCTCCTCTCCTTTCCTTTCCTTTCTTTTTCTTATCAACTTCTAGAACCAGCCGGCATTTGTTGGTTAGATATTCCTGCCTGCACTGTCAAATGAATCCCTTGGAACAATTTGGCAATTCTTTCTTGATCACATCTCGTTCTAGGCAAGGTCCGCCAAAAATATCAGCTCATGGGATGCAGATCCATAGCTATGATAAGTTTGGCCTCAACCTCCAGTAAAGCTAGAATGATCTCACTATGAAAATTTATTTTCCTTAATCATGTCTGAAAACCTCTGCCATATAAGACAACATGGGCACTCAAAGATTCAGGACATATTTCAGGCTCTGCTACTGTGCTTGGCACAACCCACTTGTGCTCTCTCTCAAGGAGTCTGTCAGACATTCTGTCAGGAAGCAGGATTCAGCTTTCCTCCTTCCCAGAAATAAAATCAGTATTCCTTCCTGTTACTTTCTTTCTGTATTACTGAGTTTGAAAGAAAAAGATTCATTCAAGTTGGCAAAACAGGTGAAACACAAGTAATGTTCTTTTTCCCCGTTAGTACATTCCATAGCAGAGCCAGGAATAAGCATTCACTCCATGTGATAAAGAAAAGCAAAGATAGAGAAAGGTAAATGTAGGAAATGAATAAATACTTGAGACATATTATGTATATATACCAACTTCCCATGAAGGACTTCATCGTTATGTACTGCAAACACAGATTCAAAAATAAAAATCAAACAATTTTTGAAACCTGGCAGCATCACACTAACAGTTGGCTGCTCACACTGTGCTGTTTTGCTTCTTTCTGTTTCAGAGTTCCTAGATCTCAGGGTGGTGAATGAGGACCAGGAGTGCTCTGGGTGGCTGGAAGTTTTCTACAATGGAACCTGGGGCAGTGTCTGCCACAACCCTATGGATGATGTGACCTTGTCCGTGATCTGCAGACAGCTTGGCTGTGGGGACAGTGGGAACCTCAACACCTCTGTTCCTGCAAGGGAAGGGTTGAGACACCAGTGGGTGGATGGAATCCAGTGTCGAAAAACAGATGCTTCTCTCTGGCAGTGTCCATCTGAAGCTTGGGATCCCAGATCTTGCTCTCCAAAGGGCGAGGCTTATATCACTTGTACAGGTGTAGATGACAGTCATGGAATCTTATTTTTATTTCCAAATTGAAAGAGTGAATTACAGTATATCTGCACAAGGAATTTCACATGGGGTTTATTTAGTCTGCTTATGCTAATTTGTTTCAAGGAAAATACATAAATATGCACTGAGAGTAATTTATGTAAAAAGTACCAGGGAGTTTGAATAAATTATGTAAGAGCATGAAATCTAGCTTATGCTGTTCTAGGCAGTGTTAATTAATATGTATTTCATTTTGAATACAAGAGTTTGGACCTCAGTTATACAAACCATTTGTTATTTCGTTGAGTTGTTCCACATGTAGTGAAGTTTAATTTGGCAAGGTGTTGGTTAAAGTTTTATTCACACAAGGAAACTGAGTTTACTATTAACTATTGTATACAGACTATACAATATACAATATATAGTAATAACTATTGTATATATTGTATCAGTTAAGTGAAAGATGATATAGCAATTCAAATTCTATTTGGCTGGCTTTTGAGTTCCTGATCTTTTCCTCTGAAATAAATCTACACCATTCAGATAATGTATGAGGTCCTCTGTTTTCAGAAAACAATTGAATTCCTCATAGATAGAAACTTAATTCCAGGCAAGAGAAGAGAAAAACAAAAGGAATATAGTATCAGCTCTCATGATGTTTATGCTCCACTGCTGAAAGCCTTGGGTAGAAATCTGAGTGTCAAGAAGTAGAAGCTCAGTTCCTGGGCAAAGGAAAAAAACTAAGGTTAAGACATGATGCATGCTCACAGTCTACTGAAGGAGGAGGGTATAGAGCACATATCATTATTGTAAATGCTGAGGTACAAGGCAACGTAGTGTCCTTTGGGTGCTGAGAAAATACCACCAAGTTCAGAGAGAAAGATAATGAAATAACTGGACAGGTATACCTGAAAGTCAACAAAAGCTCCAGGAATTTCATTGAGAGGGTGTCCCCAAAGCAGTTGTTTTCAAGAGGTATCTGTCTTATTGTGTGACACATCATGGGAAATAACTAGAGGCCACATAATGCTGACCGTACATTCATTTGTTAATTTATCTCTTTCTGAATCCCAGTCTTCTTGGATGGCATTTCCTCCTCTGAGCTGTTATGCTTTTATTACTGTGAACTGATAGGCCCCTACTCTCAGTCACACAAAAAGTGCATGCCTGGAAATGAGCCTGCCATCTCCTGATTTCATTGTTCCTGCAACATCCTCTTCAGTTTCATATTGTGATTACAAGAAATCCTGTCGTCATTTATAGAGTTGATCTCTGCAGAGGATAGAATTGTTGTTGGTATAAAATAGGATGGATTTCAGTGTTTTGAATAAGCACTGTACATGTATTTGTTTTCTGAATATGGTTCTACATTTACATGTACTCATTTTGATTTTTTCATATATTTCATTTGTGTTCTGTGTTATGTCCTTGTCCTATTGTGCATTACATTCTTTTGTTGTTGTGGAATTTTGTGCTGACACTTCTCACTTTCCAACTAGCCATGTTTAATTCCCATTCTCTGAAAATTGTTTTAATTGTTCACCCCAGAGGATAGAAGATGTCTATCATTTCTATATCATTTGAGATATGTCTCTTTATAAAATAAGACAAATATGAAATAGAAATTACTTCTGTGGTAATTCAATAACCATATTTTAAGTGCATATTTATTACCACCAATTATGACACTAATTTTTGTTACTTTTATTATCTTTCTGATGAGTAACATATTAATGGAATTATTTTAACAGTTCTCCTGTTTAATAAATTTCATGCTCTATTAATCAAATTCACAGATATTATTGACACATCCTTTTGATAAATGAATATAACATGTCACTCACATACTGTTCTGACTCTGGAAAAGAAGAAATGACCTAGCTAATGTGCCTTCTCCAGTGGAGCGTGCATTTAGAAGTGTGTGTGTGTGTGTGTGTGTGTGTGTGTGTGTGTGTGTGTGTGTGCATCCTTATGGCTGTGTTTCTTGTGTAAATACAGAAAGTGATTCATAGTACTATAACTGACACAATCATTTCAGCAGTTATTCAGGGCTGTGCTTCAGAGATGTCTCAGTCATAGCCTACATCTGAAAGTTGCTTTCTACCCTCTTGTCTTGTCTGAGCCCCGGACCCTAGAATCTTGTGTTAGCTCTGGACCAGACCCAGCCAGTGCTGACCCAGTGCTTTCCCTGTTTTCTCTTGAAGGACAAAGACCCAAGAGCTGTGCAGAGTCTGAATCCTGCACAGGTATTTTAATAGTTTTCAATCCCACATAGTTTCCAAGGGCCCCTTTCCTCCACCAGGCAGTAAGAAGAAATGCTGCTACTTTTCCAGACAAAGACAAGCTGCGACTCAGAGGAGGAGACAGCCAATGCTCAGGGCGCGTAGAGGTGTGGCACGAAGGCTCCTGGGGCACAGCGTGTGATGACTCTTGGGACCTGGCAGAGGCTGAGGTGGTGTGTCAGCAGCTGGGCTGTGGCCATGCCCTAAATGCCCTGGCAGAGGCTGCATTTGGCCCTGGAAATGGAAGCATATGGCTGGATGAGGTGCAGTGCAGAGGCAGGGAGTCCTCCCTGTGGGACTGTGCCAGGGCTCCCTGGGGACAGAGTGACTGCAAGCATGAGGAGGATGCAGGTGTGAGGTGCTCAGGTGAGTAGCAGGCCCAGGGACATGGACTTGTGTACAGGAGTGTGTGCTTCCAAGAGCCCTTCCTAAGCTGCTTTCTATACTGTGCTCTGTCTGTGGAGAGCTGCACTCTGAGCTCCTGCAATCCGGGAAAGAACTTTATGCATTTGTGGTAGGCATGACCCCATGAATGTTTAGTCAAAACAGTTTACTGGCTCTATTTTTTTCCTCTTTTCTCTCTAGGTGAAAGAACAACAGTACCCTCAACACCTATTGGTAAGTGCTGCATCTATTTTTAGCTGTGCAGTAGAGTAGTTATTCAACTTGTCAGGAAACTGTAGATGGAATCTTCATACTTCTGGAAAAATTTTACTAGACACATATTCAGATGTGAGAAACAGGGTATGCGATGCTTACCAGGATTCATTTAACACAAATCTCCTATAGTTAGATGTAAAAGGCAAATTGACCAGCTCAGGGTATAGCTGAATTCGCTGTATCTTGGAGTTCAGGCAGATTCATTTTCTTATGTTCATGAACATAGGATATGACTAAGATACTTGAGTTTTTCTAAACTTTTGATCTTTTCCAAAAATGATGAGAATTTTTTCTCCTCAGGAAACAATTCATTTCTACCTCCTGAACCAGGCATCTTGTCCTTACCTGTGATTCTCTGCATCACTTTAGGAGCCCTTATCTTACTGGTTCTCATCATCCTGGGAACTCAGCTGCACAGATGCAGAGCAAACCTCAGAGGTAGGATGTGGGATACTGGTGGCCTGGAAAGAATATAAGGATAGGACTGGACCATTTGTAGTTTCCAAAATTCACATATTTCAGTCTTCATTCTCACTGTAAATAAATGCTTTGATACCATAGACTTCAAGATTGAAAACATTTGAATACTTTTCCTGAGTTGACTATGAAATGCGTCCATATTATAGAACCACACATGCAGTATGTCATTGAGACAGGGTGTAAGTTGAGAAAGGATGAACACACTGAGTTCTGGGCCAACACAGAAGAATGCTAAAGAAAGACGCACTAGCAGAACAGAGGGTTTCTGCCATAGTGAGCTTTGGAGAGCACAAAGGCTTGGTTGCTTCGCAAGACAAAGGTTTTGCAAAGCATCTTGTGAATTCACATTTCTTTTGCTAGCCTCATCATCTTTTGAAGATGCTGTTGAAGAAGCCTTGTACCAAGAGATAGATTATCTCATAAAACTGGAGAAAGAGGACCTGCTGGATAAACCAGGTGGGCTTGAAAACTTCCTTTTCCTATGGGAGCTGGCAGAGGTAATGGCTGTCTTCAGTAACCACAAACCATTAATCTACTTTCACATTGCTGTAGTAGCTAGTTTCCTATTACTGTGATTGAATTCATCACATAAACCAAGTACAAGGGAAATGCCTTGTGGTTCATTGTTTTCAAAACTATTCTCCCATCATCATTTTCTCCCTTTAACGTTTTGACTTGAACAAGGGAGTACATTATGGCTGGAAATACAGGATGATGAAAGTGCTGAACTCATGATGGGCAGATGCAGAGACCTAGAGAGGAAAATGGGAGTGTTCAATAGCTCATTAAGGGAGCACCCCCAGTTACTTCAAGGACCTGAAATATCCAAATAGGCCCAACTTCCCCAAGTTTCCACCACCCTCTAACAAACCAAGCTGTGGACCAACCATTTAATTTGTTGTCCTCTAGGGAATGTGAGACTGAAACTTTAGTACACTGTGATCCTCTTCGTAAGGCATGGGCAAAAAATGTGTTTTCTACAATTCTGAAATTTAAGTATTCTTCTAAACCATGACCTCAGGCCTCTAAATGTATAGGTGTTCATGATTTTCCCCCCCAGGAAGCCTGTGTGATAAACCTGTAGATAATCTGCCCTATTATGCAGAGGACAATGAGGAAAATGGAGGCCCAAAATCTTTCCCCGGTAAGAGAGAGGTTTTTTCCTAGCACAGGAGAGTGAGGAAGAAGAATATTATATGGGAAGGTATCTTCTGTGCTTGGAATAAGAAGCATCTGTTCTCTCCAATTTATAACAGTTTCTTCACTCCACCTAGTCTTAGACCTTACTAAAGCAAAATTCAAGTTCTTTCAGTACCCAAGATACCTCTTCTCTGTCACAGACATACAAAAAATGTGATAGTATAAATTCAAAGGAAGTCCATGATTTTTAAAATAATATTTGAAAATGATCATCTGAAATATCCCATGGTGAGAAATAAAACAGGAGAAATAATGTTGAGTCTACTGTAACAGATGAATTAATTTGTAATTTATATAAATTACATTTGGTCAGGTCATGGTTATAACTAATGTTGATTTGATAATCACTGGAATAGCAGAATACATGGTGTCTCTACTTAACCGTTACAGGGAGCTCTTTTCATAGGAGGTAAGAGAGTAGAATGTTTACTATGGATTTTCCCCAGTTGATAAAGATGGACCGCTCTTAATATGAAGTTCATCCACAATGGCTCTGTGGAAATAGGATCTGAAGTTCAACAGAGAACTAGGATGGTTGAAACCCACCTCCTTATGAGGGGTTTGTAGAACTAGCAAACTACGAGTGAGAGCAGCCTAGGTTTCTCTGATCCTCTCTGCTTCATGTCTCTCCCTGTTTAGTGCATAAAGATAACACTGGGTTGTCTTAGTGCAGACTGAATCTCGTTCTATCACTAATCTATACATTTTAATGTATTTTATTTTAATTTATGATTCATATTCTTATAAAGAAAACCTGAAACTCATAGCAGGATCAATTTTGTTGCTATTTTGTCATATGATAGACTATTTTAGTAAAATATGACTGCCTTTAAGTTATTGAACATTTACAGGGTTTACATATTTTCTGTAAATACTGAGAACACATATGAGTCTTTGGAAGAGCTTTGGATTGTGTGGCCATGTTTACTACTCACTAGAATTTCTGCCTTATTAGAGAAATCAACTAGTCTAACCCATATTCTGCTCTTCATCTTAACATTGATATTTGCATAACCCACAGAACAACACATAGATGCTACAGGAAATGGTTATGATGATGTTGAAGAGTTACCTGCTCTTGAAAATCCTCTTTGTTCTGAGATGAGTGAGAAGAACCTTATCCAAGAAGAGGGAGGTGGTGGTTCTAGATGTTCTCAAACAGGTTGGTGTGCCTGTCATCAGTCTTCTTATGCCCCTGAAATGAAAACAATGAGCTAGAATCCATCAATTATCACTTTCTCTTTATTAATAGCTTTATGTAGCCTTCTACAACTACACAAGTAAACTCTTCCCCTCTTCCTAACTGCTGGTTTGTTATACCTACCCTAAATCTTCTGTTCTCTATTCCCATTGTCTATTGGATGTAGACATTGTAGACATGTATGTATGAGTTACAGATTCTTTGTTACTTTACTCCACTTTGCATGTTCCAAACCAAGATTTGATCTCAATAATAATGAACTTTTTCAAGTGATCTCTAAGAATTTATAAAGTTTTCAATATAACATATGTATGCTAGATTATATATATATATAATTTGTTTGGAAGGAAATGTTGAACTACATGTTTAAACGTGACGCTGCCCCCTATTATTTCAGAAGATGCAATGCCCTTAATTACAGACCAGATTTGATCAATCAAAGGAAGGAATAAACTTTTCTCGGTGCTTCAACTGAACATATGACATCTTTCCACTTAACTAGGCGTGTGCCCCTTGTATGGTGTGGGAAGCCCTGTAATTGGCTGCCACCTTATATCTGCAGGCCATATGAACTTAACATCTGCAGTCTGCTCCCCCTTAACTCCCTCTAGAAGTTAAGTTTGGTAGTTAAGTAGCACCTTGCCTACATAGCTTGTTTGGCCTATTCAGGAATTATGTTAATCAGCCCACCTTATGAGCCCATGCCCCGGAAATTTGAATTGACCTATAACCCTCGATCTTGCCACTGTTGCTAAGTTACCTGCTGACATTTAAGAACCCAAATCCCTCCTCCCCAATACCCTATATAATTGATACTCCTTCCTTGAATAAATGAGACTTGATTGTATTTCTTCATCTTGTCTCCATCAATTGTGTCTCTTGTTCCTTTTCATCCCATTCCCTCTGTAGGGTCTCCATGGCCTTCCTGTAGGCCCAGACATTATGGGCCCATTTTTCTTGAAAAATTGGACCCTAGAATTAGTTTGGGTTACTGTCAATTTGCATTGCACAAGTGTCCCAAATTGTTCTTATAAATACCCAAGTTTCAATTTGGTACTAAGGACTAAAGAGAGGTGCCATGGTTTTTGTAGGTGGACCCCAGGTTCATGCACTTGCATTGTGCATTTGTGATTGGTTCATTGTCTAGTGCTTGGATTGGGTATGTGAGTGCCCCACTGGCCTAGGTGTGGAGCCAGGATGTGATGTAATGGCAGGAATAAATGGTATCTCCCTTGCCTGTTTCTGTCTTGCTGTTTACAGCTGCCATGAACTGTGGCCCCTCCATGGCACCATGACTTGGAGCCAACTGAGTATGTACTGAAACTTCCAAAAACTCTAAGAAATAAGACTTTCCTTTCTCAACATTGGGAATCAGATATTTTGTCTCAGTGATGAGTAAAATGTAACTAAGGTAATCCCCGCCTTCAGTCTTAAAACACCAGCCTGATGTGTAAGAAACTATCCATGTCTGCTTCCTATGCCTTCCCATTGTTCATCTGTATCCATTTCCATTGTTCAGACCAAGACAAGTTTTTGCAAGGAGTAAACAGAATATGATGTCTCTCTACGTTTGCAACAAGGCCTATATATACATATAGGCCTTTCTGAATTAGGCTTTTGTTCTACAATTGCTCTCTGTACTCCTTTTCAATAAAAATAAGATTCTCCTCATACTTTCAGGCACCTCTCTTCTTTCTCCTGAAGAGTCTTCTAAATCTGTTATGGAAGTGAAAGGATCTCCATTGGTGTTGAGACAAGAATCCATCACTGAGTATGATGATATTGAACTGAACACCATGTCCTGTCATTTTTAAAGCAAGCCTAAGAAGATCTTCTCTTTGTATCCCCAAATAAGAAATCCTTTCATTCTTGTAATATTTTTATATACACTTAAAGTAAAATAAAGTTATATAATAAGAATTTTCATTTAAAGACTTGTGCTATGCTGGTACATTCACCTCCAATGACTGTAATTACTTAGTTTTCAAGAATCTACTAATATAAATGGACTCTCAATTCAGTCATCTTGTTATGACCTTCTAGAGACTAACCTCTTGTCTTTAGATGCACAGAAGTTTTCTCTTTTTTGAGTAGCATGAAACTGAAATATAGTCTTAAATTAAGTGAAATATGGCCTCAGAAATACATAACTGAATATTCCAAAATATCTCAGCCATCTTGTGCCAGGAAATGGAATTTCAAAATAAATGGGATAAAACAGTCATAAGGGACACAATTTCTGTCTCACAGCATTGTCCAAATTTTATGGGATAGGAATCTTACATCACATGAGGGTAGGTTTTTACCTAGGATTTTTAAAAAATAACTTCAATAAAAGAATGAGAGACCTAAGCTCAGAAGCTGAAATAAAATCATTTTATTGTAAAGGAAAGGAAATTGAGGAGGCAAAATTTTATTGGGAAGTGGAGAGAAAATAATTATATATATAGCAATCTTGTTTGATTATATTTGGAGCCCAGAGCTGGCACTTGGGGAAATTTGCTCTTTTTTATTACGTGACAATGAAGGGATTCTCCTCCCTTGATAGTTGTTATAACTTGATTGTCTATTTTATATTCTGAGACCCTTGATTGGGCTATTGCCCCTTCAATTATTTATGTGTGCATTTTTGTACAAGCACTTCTGTGATCTCTGTGCAGTGTTCAGATGCTTATTTTGTGGGATTTACAGCAGAGTTATATTCAAAGCTGAATTAGTAAAAAGGATACATGTGATTTTCAGTGTATTAATATACTGAGAAATATGTATAAAATATAATACATAAAACATATAACACATCTAAATATTGTTGTACATATTAAGTGAGTTTTGTTATGAAACTCTCTCCTAAATTTATTTCTTTGATGATTAAGTAGAGATGAGAGTAGGAGAAAATTAAGCTTTAACACAAAAGGTTACAGGTCTACAGTGAGCTAGGCTGCCTTATCAGCTCTGTTTTTTTGTTTTGTTTTGTTTTGTTTTGTTTTGTTTTTTTAAGCTGTTCACTTTAGCCAAAGTTCAACTCTTTTGCCACTAGAAACCTCATTGAGACCCTTTTACTTTCCCTGTTTGTATCCGAAAGTCCTTGTATCTCAGTAACTAGAATCTGCTCCCTGCCTAATAATACTGTGTATGCCAAAGTCCTTTTACTCCTTTCCAATTTATTGCTCACACTTACACCAACAAACTGTAATTTTGATAGTTCAACAAGTTTTATGGATTTCTATTTTTTTAAATTAGTATCTCTATTCCTTTCTCTTTCTATTTATAATACTGTTCCCAATAGATACATAGTTGACAGTATCAACTGTAAAATATTCCAGTCATAAGTTAACCTCACATAATTACTAAAGTCGATGTTGAGAGACACAAGCCACACACTGTAATTTTGTCAAAATATGCAACTGTCTTATTGTTAATTATACAAAAGCATTTCAAAAGGCAGCCACTCTCCTACCTCAGAGTAGAGACAGAATATACTCTAACTATAAAAAATGTGGATAGTAAATATAGTCAGAAGAATTTACACCATTATTTTTGTACATAAAATGATGCTATAAAAACTTGTGACTTGATGTCCAAGAATTGTGATTTCAATGAATAAAATTCAAATAAAACTTCAGCTACTATGAAAAATGATGAGTCATAGAATGCTACTAATCTATTAAGAAAAGCTAGAAAGCAGTAGGTGAAAATTACAAAAAAGAAACATGTATTAGAGACAATATTGATTAAGCACCCTAGATTTTTTTTTTTTCGGGATTTAAAAATGGTTGTTTTATCATACCTGGTAACTATTTCAAACACTAGAAAGATTGGTTATTGACTTATTTTGGGAACAATGAGCCATGCAGGACTTCAGTTGAAATATCAGAAGTTTAATGTCACTGGATGTTGGCAGGAAAAGTGTACACTGATGGCACCAAATTGCATCAAGATTTGTACTATCTGCACTATAGACTGAAATTAAGCATTTTATTTTCCAGCTCTTTCTAATATCTTCCATCCAGAACAAAAACAAATTCCTTCCATGTGTTATAAAAACCTATTTACTTTTTCACATATAATTTCTAGCATTAGTAAAAAGTATTTTTAAAAAATGGGACCACATGAGATATACAGAAATGGAAATACAGAAGCAAATATGATTTTAAAAATGATGAATTATTTACCTTGAATATTGAGAGGTTAAATACATGAAAAGTTAATGTTTTTTTGTTTTTTGGGGGGTTTTTTTTTGTCTTTTTCCTTTTTTATCGGTACCGGGGATCGAACTCACGACTGCCTGCTTTCAAGGCAGGTGCTTATGCCGCTGAGCTAAACCCCCAGCCCCAAAGTTAATGTTTTTTTAACAGAGACTGATAAATGTATAAGAAGCAGCAAAAACATAAATTTAAATACTTCACAGTTAAGAATGAATAAATTGATTTAAAGGATGGGATTTTGGAATAACTAAAAATGTGGCTTAAATAACAGGTGAACAATAATAAAACAGAAATAAAGATATAAATATTATCAGATAAAAATGGGGCACAGGTTTAATATACAGAACTGGAATCCTGCATAAAACAGATAATTAAAGAGAATAAGAAAATGAAGGAAAATGAGTAAGATAACAACAAAAGAAATACTAAAAAGAATAAATGGTAGGATTTATTTTATTTTATTTTAAAGAAAAAATAAGACAGAATTTCAAAGCACAACAGTTTGGGGCAAAAAAAATTATGTATACACTGTGTATGGTTATCTTCATATCAGTTACTCATAGTGCAAGAGGTCTGCATCTAATCATCCAAACAATACTAGCAGAAATCTTTCTCTTCAATGAGCTCAGAGAAAGCACATGTACAAAGTTTCTTTCACCTTCTCACACTAATGAGACAATATGATGTTTGCACATACATTTCTGATTTATTTTACTAATGCGTATTGTCTCAAATTGTATCCATTACCTATAAAAGTCTCAAGTACATATCTTAGATTATGAGCATTTCAACATTTGAGTATTTTAGCTGTTTCCAAAATTTAGTTATTACAAATTGTACTGCTATAAACTATGGTGCATATGTATCACTGAGGCATGATGCTGTCAATTCTTCTGAAAAAAACACCAAATAGGAAATGAAATAAACAAAATAAATCTAATCCCATGATGCCAGAAATTCAGCACAAAAACAGAATAATAAAAGTTGTTAAACAAATCATCTATCAAGGAAATCCCATTAGAATAACAATTAACTTCTCAACACAAACTCTGAAGTCAAGAAGAGTCAAGGACAAAATGGTCATCTTAATCAATACAGAAAGTCTTCTGATAAAGTTTAATACTTATTCATGATAAAAATCCTACAGAAAATCAGAACAGATTGTCTCTACCTTAATCTGATTCAAGTCATCTATGACAAACCAAAACCCACATGCTAAATGGAAAACCCTGAAATATTTTACTCTAAATTCAGGAACAAAACAACAATGTGCACCTCCACTCCTCTTCAATATAGTTTTGCAAATGTTAGCCAGAACAATTAGACAAGAGAAACAAAAAAAAAAAAAAAAAAAAAAAAAAAAAAAAACAAGGATATGAGAAGATAACATGATATTCTACATAGAAACCTCCAAAAACATTGTTTGCAGATGACATGATACTCTATGTAGAAGACTCCAAAACTCTATCAAAAGACTGCTAGAGTTAATAAGCAAGTTGATAGCTGGATACAAGTCAACACTCAAAAATAAATAGCATTCTTGCACACAAACAGCAAACTCACTGGAAAAAGAATGACTGTCCTCAAATAATGAGACAATAATAAATAATGTTGGAGTTGTGGGGGAAAGAACACGTCTTCACTGTCAGTAGTGTGTAGACAGGTACAATCACTGTGGAAATCAATGTGGAGCTTCCTCAAAAAAACTAGAATTTAAGATTCCATTCAATTCAGGCATTTCCGTATTGGGTAATTTCCCAAAAGAATTGAAAATATCATGCCACAGTAATACATGTGCACCCTACTTTATAGCAGCATAATTTGTAATAACTAAACTGTGGAACAATTCAAATGCCTACCAAAAAGATGTGATTTTTTTTACAATGGACTACTAAGTTATAAGGAAGGATAAAGCTGAGGCTTTTATAGGTAAATGCATGAAACTTGAGACCATACTCATAAGCGAAATAAGTCAGACTTATATGTATAATCATCATATTGTCTCCTTAGTGTAAAAAACTTAAAGAGTAAATGAAATTCAAAAGGTACAATAGATATTCTGATAGTGAAAGTGAAAGAAACTGCTCAAAAGAAAAGAAAACCTGAGATAAGGGACAGGACAAAAGGGAAAGAGAAGAATAATATATATATATATATATATATATATATATATATATATATATGCAATTGGATATCTATACTAATAATCTGTTAGTTCATCAAAAATAACAGTTTGTGCCTTATACTACTACTAGAGTGCACGCTACTAGAGTGTACTAAGGTTTTGAGGGTCAGAGTGTGAAAATTCATCGCATCAGGACAGAAGGGAAGCCTGATCACTTCAGCAGGAGGTGGGAAAGTATTTAGTAATTTGATTTGGATCGGGTTTGATCAAACTTACAACTCCAAGTGGAATGCTAGAAGCTGCCAAGGCTAAAAGTGCTAACAACTTGTTCACTGGCCTGCATGGACAGCAGCTTGCCCGCAACTCTCAAACAGTTTATGAGACAGGTCTACATAAGGGTGGCTCCTCATGAGGTATGTTGTGTATTCAAACTTAGCGAGAGTCAAAGGAAGTCTAAAACCCATCTAGAAAGCACAGGTGTGGTCATTAGCCAAAAAAAAAAAAAAAAAAAAAAACCTGGCAGAGAGTATCACAAGTGTGGTAATGGCCCAGATGGGGGAGACTAAATAATCTGACATCTGAATTAATACAACTAGGAAAAGCGAAGTAGGTGAGCATGCCTGTCTGCGTGTGTGTGTGTTTGTGTGTGTGTGTGTGTGTGTGTGTGTGTGTGTGTGTGTGTGTGTGTGTGTAGGGAGCAGCTTTGAATAGCTGCTGCTGCCCTGCCCCTCCTGCCTGAGGGCATTTTGTGTGTCAGCCTACATTTCCCATGCTCCTCATGTCCGCCTACATTACCCATAATCCTCTCCTGCTTATGTCATATATCCGGATATGATGATGACCTATTAGATAACACTCTGTGTCCTCTTCCTGCCTTTGGCCCGCCCCGCACCCTATATAAGTTGTAGCCATTTTGAAAATAAACGAGACTCTATTGGAATCGCATCCTGTCTCCATCTCTCTTTTCTCTTGCCCTGCCCCCGTCCCCTGTCCCCTCTCCAGGTGAGACCCACGGACTGGTCCGCAGGCTGGATCATGTGTGCATGAAAGGAAGCATGTGAGTCCAAGGTTGCCAGGGTTCAGGTGGGCACTAAGCTAGGAAAAATGTCTGACTGGTCTAAAAATGAAAGTAATTGAAAAATGATTTTCACTTAACACTCAAAGACAAAAAAAAACTGCTTAGCTTTAATTTGCTGAGATATACAGCTGGGGCCCTGCAGATAGGCTGATAGAGGAGGAAGATAAATCACACTGTAAAATGTGGTAATGATGACCAGCAGTTCAGATAGAAACCAAGACTAAAAGAAAGCCTAAGCAGCCAGCTTGTCTGATGGCTTGGCTGAGACAGACACAAGGCTAAGAGTCTCAGGCACAGCTGTGCCCACAGACATTGGAGGAGTGAAACAGAGATCATTTGTTCATTTCAAAGTGAGTGTGAAGTGAGACAATGCCCAGGGTCTCCTCCTGGCTTTTCAAGCCCAAGCCAGATCTCATTTGGTATCACCAGGCTGGTGTTGCTGGCAAGAGACTGAAAACTGGAGTATCTCGAGCATCAGTGTCCAAAGTCCTATTGGTTGGGTTTAGCAAGGGTTTACAGGAGAAAATTTGAGCTAATTGGTAAGCGAGCTTGTCTCATCCAATCTGATATTATTTTTCTCAATTTAAAATGTAAAACATTTGTTGTTCACTGTAAATTCTTAAATTGTAAGTACAGGGTTAACTTGCTCTTTTCTCTTTTCACTGATGCATGAAGATAAGAACACTGATCCAAGTTTACTAAAAGGTCTGTCAGTTTTACACAGTAAAAGTCTGGTAAAAAGAAAAGAAAAAAAAGAAAGTTTTAAAAATACAAATGGCTACAATAAAGTTTAGCAAGAAAAATATCAAAATAAAATTGGTATTCTTTTCATATGAGAGGATTTTTTATGATGAAAAATTTTTCTCACTTAAGAAAAGATAAATGACAAGACTAGAAAGCTTACATTGAGTAAAGCTTATAGAAGCATTTATTTTAAAGATTTTGGGATTACTTGTTAATTTGAAATTCAAGCTGTTCCATCTAAAAATTTCTGTGAATGGAACAATATGATCTGAAACAAAATTACTTGATGTAATGGCTTGTGCCATACTTGGGTGGAGATGGGAAGAAAATCTTTATCGCTCACCAGATTAAAATGTATGCTGAAAAAATCTACACAATGGTATACTGACAAATATAGATATATTTAACTCCCCAAAGATTGAAAACTCATGAAGTAAGCCATTACTTAATATAAGGTGGCTGAAAGGGGACAATTGACAGGCCAACTGACAGGCTTTATATTGCTTAGTGGAGCCAAGCACTGTAGTGACACAACCCAGTGGGCCACTGTCTAAAACAATATGACTATTATGGGAGCCACCACAGTTAAGAGATCATTTTGCTGGCCTAAAATGTGTCTCATAGTGATCAAAAAGTCTGACTTAATTTTATATCTTTCTCTAATTTTAAAAACAATGAGGAAAAACTTCAAAACAAAATAATAGGAAATTAATAAGTGGTTAATATATTACATATTGTTGTCTTCAAAGTAGATGTTCATATTAGAAATTGTAGGTATAAAAATTGTGGCTATAATTTTGATCTGACCCAATCCACATCAAATTACTAGGCACATCCCTCTCCCCAATGTGATCAGGTTGCCCCTCTGTCCTAATGGGATGAGTTTCCCCCTTTGGCTACCTTAGCGCACTCCTATAACATGATATTGTTCCACAGTTATCTTAAATCCCATCAGGCTCTATCTGTGCTGAAAGGGGAGAATTCTGTGGCCTGTGGGAGGTCCAACATCCTTTCTGAGTTGAAGTGTTACTATGTAGTACCAGAGGTCTCAGGACCCACTTAGTTCATGGCTTCTCCTGCCTACACGCAAAGGAGACAGAAAATCCATCATCTTCAGTCCTTTTATAGTCACCAGAAATGATGGAGATTTAATGGATTGTAGAGACTCATTGGGAAACAGGTGAATTTTGCGTTATATGTACTTTAGCTCAACTGGTAAAGTCCAAACAGATGAGAAAATAACAAAAGGTAGGTTTCAGCTATTATGCATTTGGCTGAGGGTTGGTCTTCAGAAAATTGGGGGCAGAGGGCAGGGGAAGTAAACAAGGGTACAGAAGCAAGACAGAGCAATTAATACCTTAGCCTATTAAAAAGGCACAGCCTCATGAATCCTGGGAGAGCAAGAAGACATAAACTCTGTGTATAGGACATATTTACCATTCTTATCTCTTCCAGAAGAAGAAGTTACAGCAACGGGGAAGTGTGTGGGGGAGTAGTTTGAAGGGGACTGTTTTTTTAAGTCCCACTTCTATGTAATTTCTCTGTGAAATTTGGAGTTTGAAAGAAATTTTAGAGTTAATCATGAAGGAAGAAGTGTAAGAAAAGAATCAAATTTATTAGCCTGGAAATTCTCTACCAAAGTTTACTTCTTTTTTTAATAAACACTTTTAAATCAATGAGGAAATGCCAACTATTACAAACAGTTTATACTCTGAGAGCACAACATTTTTACTGGAGTGAGACACTAGGAATTTACTGAATGTGGGTAAATGATCTTTAACGTGTCACACTTCATTAGATTTAGAAGTCACGCTGTAGAGAAACCCCGTGCTTCTAAGAACCACAGAAAAACCTTTAGTTAAATGACAGATTTCATCTTAAATAAGAAAATTCACTCCGCATAGAACTAGTGAATGCAATTATTGTGGAAATTCATTTAACTGGAAGGAGAATCTTCTTACCCATGAGAAAATTCATACTGGAGAGAAAATATTTTTTTTTATTTTAACAAGAATAAAATAAAACAAAGTAACATATTTAAATAAAAATATTGTGAGAAAGTTCTCTTTCAGGAGTGAAACCTCAACAAACACCAGATACATTACTTGGGAGATAGCCCTTTATAAAAAGGAGTGTGGGAAAATCCAGGATGAGATCAAATCTTACAGAACATGAGAAAATTCATATTGCTGAGAAACCCTTTAAATGTAATCACTGTTGACCAGATTTTGGCCAGAAGCACTATGTAAATAATAAAAACATCATATTGGAGAGAAATCCTTTGAATGTAATTAATGTGGAAAAGCCTTGTCTCAATGAACATCACTTATTGGGCATGTGGGAATTCTTTCACTCAATAAACCTTATAAATTCAGTGTATATAAAAAGTCTTCCCTCAGAATTCCTCTCCTGGGCAATTAAGTCATACAGATGAAAATCTCTATGGTTGTAATGAGTATAGAAAATGTTTCTCCTATTCTCAACCCAGCCCTGAATTTGAGAATATACATAGGAAGAAGGACGTATCAATGTAGTGAATAGAGGAATTTTTTTGAAGTTACACCACGTTAGATACCAGAAAATTCATACCCACTAAAAACCCCTTGAATTTCTCCAGAATGGAAACACTTATGCCAGAAATTTGCATCTCATGGTACCATACACATATTTTGAGGCAAGACACCATAATTGATGTGATCTTTAACAAATGGTAAAACTTAGAGGGCCCCAAAACTTCATATGGAAAAAGACATAAGATGTTCACATCATGTGAACACTGCTCAACTGAAATCAAACAAACAAACAACAACAAAAAAAAAACTTACAACTGATATAGCACTGTAAAGTTTCATTCATTTTTTCCTAAAATTGAAAACAAAAAACTGAGACCTATTATGGCTCTCAGAGTGAATCTGCACACATTCACCATCATAAGAAAAATAATGTATAGGTATTAGAAAGGGTCTTAGTTAATTTTTCATTTCTGGGACAAAATACCCAACACCTGAAAGATAAATGTATGAAGATTTATATTTATTTTAGCTCACAATTTGTAATAATTTCAGTTCATGGCCAGCTAGATTCAATGCCGAGGAGCATGGCAGAGGTACATCACAGAGGTGAAACAGTTTATGACAAAGCAGGTAGGAAGCAATGCCCTTATTTTTTTCCATTTTTATACTACTAATGTTACAAAGCTATTGGTTAGTGCCACCCACACCCACAGTATTTTCCCCCCTGAGTAAATCTATCACACACACTGAGAACTATGCTAAACCTATCAGTGTACTAATCCACTATCATGCATTCATGACCGAATGTCCTGATAACTTCTATGAGGCTTCTTAGATTAAAGTTCTAAGACAGAGAATTATTGCACTTCAAGCACTATTTTTTCACACAATTCTTATTCAATAATGACATAAAATCTCAACAACAATGTATACATGCTAGGCACAGGAACACAGTTTGTGTCCCTCAGAGAGTTTTCTAGGAATTGTTACTTTAAAAGGTCCTCTCAAGGGAGCGCAGTTTCTATAGCCAATACACTTTGGTCAGTGTCCAGTGATGCATAGTTCAGTGGCATAGAGTTTCACTGGGAGACTGACAGTTTCACTGTAGAAGTCCAATTCAACAACTGTTCCTTGGAGCCAGAGTATGAGATGAGGCTCATGTGGTGCAGAGATCTGCTGAATACCCAAGCCTGTTTGACCAGTCCTTTCCAGGACAGATTTAGGGCACTGTCAAGGTCTAATTGCACATGACTTATGTGTTATCAATCAGATTTTGGGTAAAAAATTATATTCAGATATTCTGGGTTCCTTGACTCACATCTGCATGCTGTCCTTGCATCATCATGCTAAATAATAGAGGAGATAATTTGTTTTCATTTCATTTAATTTTTATGATTTTCTACTCGTTCCATTCCTTTGGTCCTGCAATGTTTGAAAAGGAAACCAAAGGAGCAGAGATGCTTACAGGCTCATTTTAACAGATAGAGAGCACAGGTAAGACAAAGACTTATGGAACAAAATTAAACAAATCCAAATCACAACATTTCAATGTAGAATCATATAAAATCCTGATAGTGCCAAATCCAAACAAAAGAGGTTTAATCCACAAGAAAGGAGACTAATAAATGATTGTTTCCTTACAAACATCAATTCAATATCTCTTGTAAAGAAAGTAAATACTGAACAAGCCTTGTTAAGATTTTTTTAGCCAATTCAGTCTTATTTATTACACCTGAATTAAGAATATGAGCACCATCATCAACAACTTTCAAGATACTTTATACAATTGCAAGTACTAAAGACAAGTATCATTGGCTTTTCCTAATAGTTTTTTTAATTTGGTGCATAACAATAGTAGACAGAGAAAATGCAATAAAAAATAGGATCATTGTCAAGAGTACCATATCATATTATTAGCCCAAGTAATAGTAAGTTCCAAACTGAAAAATGATAAATCAAACATGGGTTCAGCTCCTCATTTCCAACCTTACAATATGCTGTAAAAGCAAGGAGAATAAAATAAGAGGGTTTCTTTCATATGTTCCTTTCATAATATTGTTTTTACCTTTAAGTACATAATTTTCCTACCATAATTGTTCAACAGCCAATTTCACAGCAATAATTTTAGCATGGTGTATGAACTTCTACTTATTTTGTTGTGTGAGAATTTTACCACCACTAGATTGATGGTCTGTGGTTTTCCAAGTGGTCACTCCACTGAGAATAGTGGCAGCATCATCAGTGAACGACGTATTGACCATGTGTTGACCAGCAGGGAACACCCAGTATCTTATCAGGAGCTGGATTTTCCTCCCCTCAGAGCTATATCTGAAGGTCTAATAGGAGATAGTTGCTCAGCAATTGTACTTATTCTTCAAAATGACTGAGAACATGTTCCTTTATATATCATATCCAGATTATTGATCTGGTTCCTTCTGTGCATCCCTCATTACCCCAGGGATCATTTGGATCCAGTGCAAAACAGACAGCTCTCACTGCACTGTTGGAATGATCTTCGCACAAGAGGCTCTATATGTTTCAATGCTTCAAGAAGCATCTGAATATTTCTCAAATAGAGGATGATTATTATTAAAATAAGCAAAACAGTAATTTGTTCTTTATGTAATGTAGTTGCTTGACTGCCAGTAATTTTTAAGAAAATAAATCAACTCGCATGTACAAAGATCATATTGTCTCCCTAGTGTGAGAAGCTCAAAGAGTAAATAAGATCCAGAATGTACAATAGATTTTGTGAGGTGAAAGTTGGAAAAGACTGCTCAAAAGGAAAGAAAAACTGGGATTGGGGGTAGCAAAAAAGAAAGAAGGAGAAATTTGATTTTTTTTTAATCTGTCCTATTGGTTGTGCTGACATATATTAATTATTTTGTAAATGATACAGACTTCTCCAGTTTTTATTGTTACTAATATCTACCTTTATTTTCTTTTAGCCAGATAAAATACTCAATATCATTTAAATTTTCTGAAAATATTTGTTTGCCCTTTTGGTGTTAAACATACAACCTAGCTGTAGAATGTTCTACATGTGGTTACCTATAAACTCTGAGGCTATTTGGTTGACTACCTCACATGTCTTTTGAATCCCTTTAGCCTATAGTATAAAGACCTGATTGTTTACCAATTTTCTGTCTTTTTGTCCACTTTAGAGGGTAGACTATATTTATTATTTTTGTAATAATGTTGATACTCTAATGTTGGTACTCCAAGGGTACATATTTCATTCTTAGTTTTATCAGCATTTGCTTGATACATTTAGGGAATATTTTGAGTGCATTCACATTCACAATTGATATGAGTTCACAGCTGACTGCCTTTTTAAATAGTTGTGTAGTGTAATACCCTCGGTCCTTTGCCTAAATTTCAGACTTGAAATCTGTTTTGTCTCATAGAAGTATACCAAATCCTGTTTCATTTTGTTGCCAGTTTCACTGAATGTATTTTTCTGTGAGTTTCCATTAAGTATGAGTGTTTTAACTCCAATGCCATGACAAATTGATTGCAAAGTGTATTTATTTACTCATTTATTTATTATACAAATTTCTGTACATTCAACTATGTGATATTTGATAAGGGAAATAGTTTTAAATTTAAAATATATATTTATTTATAGGAAAGTGATTATGACGTTTTGTGTTTACATGTTATCTTATCCTTTTTCTGTCCTGGTTTCATTCTCTTCCTATCTGCCTTTGTGATTTTTTGTTGCTGTTGTGATATGCATTGATCCCTCTGCCATTTTTAGGTGTCTGTACAATGTGTATTTCATAATTTTAATGCTTCCTTTCCTCACCACCTCTAACTTAACATTATATTTTATGGGTCTTTAGATAGTAAGCTCTATGCTATTACCTTTGAATGTTGGTCTCTTTAAGTGGCAATAAAGTTGTTTAATTTAGTTGATGTATTTACTGTAGGTCAATATTGAGTTTGTCTTAGTGTTTATGATATAGGCATACAAATCTTTTCAATGATTGATGGTAATATACCATTGACTATCAGGGTATGTCAATACGCAGTTTGACTCTAATGTTATTATGTAGTTGATGATTTTCTTCTTATAGCCAAGATGACATATTGGTATCAATTGTTTTCTCCGTATGCCAATGTATGTAATGCCAAAATATCATTAACAATATAGTGGTCAATTCTTTGTGAACTAGGTAATGAGACAAAAAATTCTGGTCTTCACTCCTAAATCAATAAAGATATGAGGACTCTGAGGCAAAAACACAGGCCTGTAGTTGCTATACCCAGAATTCATCTCTGAAAGCCAGACACTGAAGAGATTGCAAACTCACAACAAAATCTTCCAAACTAATAAACCCGAGAGCCTCATCACAGAAAGAAACAAACACATAAATAATAAAATATGAGAATATAAGACAAAGAAATGTCTCCAAAAGTTTCCAACTCCCCCATGGTTAACTGATGAAATATTTGGAGTGAAAAAAATAGAAATCCACTGAGAATTACTTGAGATGAAAAAAGAGAGCTAATAAGTCAGATTAATAAGGTACCCGGTAATTTAAAGACAAAATGATCACACATGATGATGAAGTCAACTTCACTCCAATGACACAAGGATGAATTAAAACACACAAATCAATGAATATAAGCATAAAAATGACAAAGATGACATGATCAAATCTACTGAATCAGAAAATTCATTTGTAAATCAAGCACCAATTTTGATTTAAAAAACTGAAAGAATACAGGACATAGAAAAACTTTATCTCTACCTGACAATAGACATTTATGATAAGCCTACTGCTAATATAATATTAAGCAGCAACAAACTAAAAACTTCCCTTCTAAAATCAAGAACAAGACAAGAATAGCCAGTGATACCACTCTATTCAACATAATCCTTGAAACATTAACCATAGCAATCAAGCAAGAAAAATAAATAAACTATATGTATCTAGGAATACAACTTATCAAATAATCATTATTTACAGGTGATTGATCCTCTACATAGAAATACCCAAAGATCTACCAAAAGACTGCAAGAATGAATAAACCAATTCACCAATGTAGCAGGATAAAAAAAAATCAAAAAAAAAGAAAAATGACTAGCATTTTGTGTATACCAATAAAGAATTTATGAGAAAAAGTTACGAAAAAAAAACCATGCATATTATTTAAAAGAAAACAGTAAATAGTTGGCATTTAAAAGAACCAAGGATGTGAACTATGCCTACAATGAAAATTAACATATTCTGGGGAGATAAAAAGATAAAAGAGGGCACAAGAAAATGGAAGCAAGCCATTTGTGGACTGGAGGGTAGAGATAACAAGGCCACATCAGCAAGGAAGCCCAGTGTGGGAATCAGCACCATGCCTAGACTGAATCCTAGACTGGGAACAGACATACCCCAGTCTCTCCCTGTGAGTCAGCACCATTCATGGACTAGAGATAGACTGAACAAGTCCACACCAGCAAGCAAGCCTGCCTGGGAACCAGTACCATGTGCAGGCTGCTGCCAGAATCAGAAATGACAGACCTAGGCTACTTCTGACACACAGGCTGGCAAACAGAAAGTAAAAATCTTCCTACACACACCCCCAAAAGCGACTAGCTTATCCAGAGAAACATATCCTGTGATGATAGCTATCACGGTGAAATTCAATTGGATACATGTGGTGCTTTGATGTTGCCCTAATATTGCAGGTCTAGGGCCAGTGTTCTAACCATAGGTTCAAATGATAGCAATATGCCATGTGGCATCTAGCAGCAATTTCTTTCTGAGGGTTGTAGCCATTGTTGATTCTCTATGGTCTTATTCTGAAGTGCTATATCCTTTCCATTGTTTTTATGGGTTGGGTTTTACTCTCTTTTGTTTCATTATGTTACATCTGATGTGAAGAGCAGCTATTTCAAAGATAACAAGATATACTATGGTAGCTACTTTGGATTTTCTATTGGCTTGTTTTAAAATACTTTATTGCATTCATTGTCTTTTTTTATTGCTTTTATTCTATTCTGTTCTGTTTGATTTTTACTATGTCCAAATTTCTCCGCAGCTTTTTTGAAGATGTCACAGAGCATTATGGTAACTATTAATACTGTAATGTTTTGCAGTCCTGTATCTCTTACATTTATTTGTTTTGATTGGTTTTATCCTGTTTTACCCATTTTAAAACAAACAAAAAAAAAAGAAAATGGAAACAAATTCCCTATTCTGGACAAACAGAACCAGTAATATAAAAAGGACCATACTTTCAAAATTGATACATACAATTAGCATAATTCCAATCAAAATTCATCACCATGTGTTAGAAAACAACAACACACAATTCTTTTTTTTTTTTTTTTTTTTTTTTTTTTTGCTTTTTCGGTTTTTTATCGGTACCAGGGATCGAACTCACGACCGCCTGCTTGCAAGGCAGGAGCTTATGCCGCTGAGCTAAATCCCCAGCCCCAACAACACACAATTCTAAAATGCACATGGAAGCAAAGGAGACCCTAAAGAACAAAAGCATATCAGGCTACAGGAGCAAAGTAGGAAGCATCATAATCCCAAATGTTAAGTTACATTACAGTGCTACAGTGATTAAAAAAAGAAATAAACAAACAAACATAATGTTGGCAAAAAACAAACAAACAAACAAAAGAACTCACTTGGTTCCACAGAACAAATGCAAAATCAACTCCAGGCACACTCAGTAATCTCATCTTTGACATTAGTGGTCAAAAACATATACTGGAAAATATACAATTTAAGACATTATGCTGGGAAAAGTGGTTATTAATATGAAGGAGATTGAAACTACACCTTAGTTCTTCTCATATACTAAACTAACATAAACATATTTGTTATCTAATGTTGAAACAGAAACACTTAAACTACATGAAAACAAAATACTAAAACTCTTGATGATATCAGTGTAGGTCAAGACTTTTTGAACTGACCCCCAATTAAACAGGAAATAATGTCAAGCATCAACAAATGACATTGTATCAAACTAAAAAGCTTCTGCACAGAATGGAAACAAGCAAAAGTGTGAATAAACTGCCCATAGAATGGGAAAAATTTATTGCCAACACTTCCTCAGACTAGGAACTAATATCTAGAATATATAAAGAATTCTTCAATAAAACCTAGATACAAGTGAAAATCCACTTCATTCTGTTAGGGTCCAAGGAAGGAGAATCGTATTATTTGTGATATTTATCCTTAAATTAAGCAGGGATAGGAAAGAGCATTATCTAGGATTAAATACTGTTGCATACTCTTATTTCTCAGTGGTGGACCAATGGAAAGGGACAGAAGAATGACTCCAACTATGACAGAGGAATTAATCTTAACTATCTCAGGTATAGAAAGACAAATCAGATGCAGAGCTTTCTCAGGCTCATCTATAATCCTTAGCAAAACATAGCTATAGGAACAGAAATTATGATTGACTCCAGCTGCATTGTCAAACAGAAAATCGAACCAATAATCAAAGAACCTGAATATTTTTTTAATATTTTGAAAAAGTGAGATAAAATGAAAGAGTTCCAGTTCTATCCTTAGTCTTAAATGTTCATAAATAACTCTGAGTCAAACTTTCTAAAGTATCAGCCTTAAACAAGATCAAGTTTCAGGGTATAGGCAACCACTTTGAAGGCAATATGATTCACTAAGATGCCCATTTTGGTTTGATTATTATCTTCTTTGGAAATCCTGTAAGATCTCCAGTGTAGGCTTTATTGGTCTTGTTCTGTACTTTTTTGATCAATTCTATTATACCTGACGATATAGGCAACTTTTTTTAAAAAATAGCAACAGGCACGATGGTAATCATTTTAGATAACCTGATATTCTATTTTTCTACAAACTGTACTATGCCTATCCTTTTTTTTTTCCTAACCGACTGTTTTGTTTAGCCACGTTAGGTTTTATTCTCCCCCCAAAAATAACAAGAATTGTGGGAGTAAAAAGACCCCAAAAGTATAATTGTTATTAAAAAGAGAGGAAAGGAAGGTGGTCTAAGAGATATAACTGCATGTATGTTTGAGTGTGTGGGATGGAAATCCATATTCCTGAACTTTTGTTGGATCATTGATCAGCACTGTCTGCAATCTCATTGTATGAATGTTCACTTTAATTTTATAATTTGGAAAAATGTTTCATAGATGACAATATGTAACCTATTAACTAGTGATATATTACTTTATTTTTTCCTTGAAATTATGTATTATTAGTACACTTTTACTAATTTTTTTTTTTTTTTATTTTATTTCTTTGTTTTTTGTCTCTCCTTAAATAAAAAAAAAAAAATCTATTGCCTTGAAGAACAGACAGAGTCAGGTAATAGTCCAGAAGAAATATCAGCTCTAGGGTAAATAAATATTTGAAACACTTTGGTTTCTCTATCCAGTCACCTTTTATGGCAATGCTGGCTAGGCTTTCTCTAAACTCACTCTGAACACATGTAGTGTAACATATTACACCTCTAAACTACATTATAGGTCTGAGCAAGTCCTCTAAAGACTTAAAGAGGAAAAGCTGAAATTTTTTCTAGATCTTTTCTGATTTGTTTTAGGACACAGAGACAAAAGTCATGGGTAGTTCTAGATTCACCATTTACTTTCAATAGTGGATATTTACTTTGAGAAGCTTGAAAAAATCAGCTGGTGGATACATCCTTGTGGGGGCTTCAATTATGGCTGGCCTAGAATCTTCACCATGAAAGTGTGAAGAGCAAGTATGAGAAGCCTCAGATTCAGTAATAGTGGATGAGGTTTGGATTAAAGTTTTCTTGGAAATCTCTCTTCGGATTCTAAAAATTGAGGAAGAGTATCTTCAGGCTAAGTGAGAGTGAATGCCTTAAGAACCAGAGGTATATGGGTTTTCTGTAACACATAGTTAAACTTAAACACAAGTAAGCATTTATTGCAAAGAAAGGCTGAACATAAGGCAACTTTGACCATTTTTAAAATAAAATTCTAGTTGTGAAGAAGCATCATAATCAATATTTTCCTTACAATTAACAGTGATTATAAAAAGGAAGCACTATTGACATGAAGATATGGACCAGGACCACAGATGAATCTATGGTAAATGATGTGAGTTTAACTATTTAATGCACTGTTTTAATTTTTAAATCAAGCACCTGATGTCCAGGAACACGGTAATTTTGATTATTTGAGATCATGTCAACTACCATGGGGGAAACAACAACAACCTGTTGGTATTTAGAAATACAAGATTTAGAATGTTTTATTTTCAAATAGCCTGAAAACACAAGCTGAAGAGTATCGAAATCGCATGGCTCTAGCTCTGAGCCAGGGCACTGGGTGGTTTTAGCCAGTTGTTTTTCAGGTTCTCCAGAAGTACAGATGAAGAATTTTAGGCAGGCCCAGGAAGGGACCAGTGCTCACAATACAATACAATAAATGATACACTCAACTGAGACATGAAACTATGGATACATGGGGAACACAAGATTGCACAGATAAAGACACACAAAACCCAGGTAGTATAATCCAGCCCAACAGAAGGAACTGCAGTCTCCTAATTTCAGGCTCTGAATCAAAATTTGATTCCCACATTCAGGAATCAGAGCCCAAAGTCTAGGTGTTTTAGAGTTGGAGAAATAAAAAGTCCCTGAATGAAACCAAATGAAATCAAACCTGACCTAACTTAGTGGGAACTGTCTTGTTTCTCTTATTACAGGACTATGAGTCCTTCCACATTTTCCGTGTTACCCAGGGAACTGCTTGAACTCAGCCATGGTAGCTTTGTTTCCATAGTAATAGTTTCCAGGTTTGGAGGCCACCAGCTCCCCAGTAGGGAGCCATCCATCAAGACTCACTGTTGCCTCCAATATATTGCAGCACATTCAAAGATTCGTAAGCAGATGCCCAGAATATGGCAAACAAGCTTTATTTACAGGAAGAGGACATGTGACACAGAGTTTGGAATGTCAATACTTGGGGTAGGGTTGCTGCACATTAAATAGGGACTGCTTTCTGGAGTTGAGAAAAAGTTTGAATACATTCTTATTTGGTCTGAATGTTGGCTGTGTGGGACAGGGATTAGTCACCTTAGTCAAAAGAGGGGTGTTTTTAATCGGAGGAACTTTAAATAAATTTGGTCTATTTATTAATTAATGAATTTAGAAAGATAGAATAAAGATAGAGAAGACCCAGTTTCTGAACAGAATTCTCAGCCCCACTTTATTGTTCTTTATTGTTGGTAATATATTACTACATCATTTTAATGATTTATCTCATATTCACTGTCATTGTTTATGTTGATTGCCCTCAGGCCTTATGCATTTGCACTGTGCATTTGTCACAGATGCACAGTTACTGGTTCATTGTTTAGTGTTGCATTGATGGTGTCAGTGCTACAATCATCTAAGAGTGGAGCCAGCATGCAATGTAATGACTGTAAGAAGACTTGTCTCTCTCTCCTTCTCTCTCATTAGATTCTGCCTTGCTGTTTGCAGCCACCATGAATTGGAGAAACTCCATGCCACTCTGTCTTGGAGCCAACTGAATACTGACTGAAACCTCTAAAAAGTTTGGGAAATAAACCGTTCCTTTCCCAACTTTGGGCATCAGATATTTTGTCTCAGTGGTGAGTAAAAAGTAACTAAGACATAATTTGGTACCAAGAGTGTGGTCGTGGCTGTGACTATACCTTGAACATGTTTTTCAAGAGGCTTTGGAAATGGTTTGTGGGCAGTTTGGAAAGGTTTGGACATGTTACCTGGATGTATACAGCTGGATGTAACAGCCCTGTTCTGTAGAGGAGATTCCAATCAGAGCTCAGGAGACCAGAAGGCTGACAGAAAGCCTGAAGTTAAAGACCAGGTTTAGTAGCTTTCTCTTGGGAAGAATGATTGCACTGGCTGTTGAACTCTGAACCATGTGTATTCCAGCTTAGCAGAAAGTTTGTCTGCATTTTTTTTCACACCCAGAGACTTTGCCTGAGACTAAGACTAAGGGCAATGTTGAGGCTGTGGCATGGCTATGGTTGGGGAGTTTTAGCCAGATATATGTAGCAAATCAAGAGCAAAGATCCCAGCAGAATAACTTAAAACACAGTGAGTTTGACCAGAATAAAGCTTCAGTAAAGCTGTGGATTAAAGTGATAGAGCTGAGACTTTGATTGCTGAAAGGGAACAAAGAAGTAAGGAAGATGGCCAGGGTCATCCCAAGAAGTAGGGGGTCTCCATCCTTTACAGCCTCAAAAGGGCAAAAGTGAAACAGCGTGCTCACAGGAGAAAGCTTCAGAGCACCATGCTTCAAAATGGTGACAGAGGTCACATGAGGTTCCAGAATGGTGGCAACATAGAAAAACTTTTCATCACAATCAGGAAAACAGAGCCCAGTGATCCAGACACTGGACCCCTACAGCCAAGAGAAAAGCCTGGTGACTGCTCCAGCTGGCAGCAAAACTGGGTGACACCCACATGGTGCTGATTTTAGGTACATGGAAAATGCACAAATTCTGAGGGTAAGATGGCTTCCTCCTCCATTGCAAAGGGCCTGGGAGGCCAAGCAGTGTTCCTCTGAGAGGGAAATTTGTAAAGATGTAAAGGTGAAGCCAAAGGTGTAATGGAGACCCCAAAAGTTTGGAAAATCCAGGAACATGGATCATCCAAGAAGAGCTGCAAAAAGGGAACAGAAACGGTTAAGAGAGAAGTGGTAGGAGTTGAAATCTTTGGAAGTGCTGTGGGGGGTGGAATCACGCAAGCTTTTTGGAGCTTGCAACCAGATTGCTTCAAATGGGAAGCATGGAACTCTCTTTCACCCTGCTGGATGTTGGACTTGCATTGTCCCCAATGCTTTATATTCTCATCTGTAACTTTTGGAATGGTAATGTTTACTTTGTGCCTTTGCATTTCAGAAATGTTTAACCTTGTTTCATTTGTACAGGGGTTTACAGTTAAGAGTTTGCCATAGATATTGGAGACTTGGGACTTGGACTTCTCAGCAATGCTGCAAATGTTAGAACTTTGGAAACTCTTGGAATTGGACTAAATGTATCTGTATAAAGAAAGGACATGATTCTTTGGGGATCAGGGGTGAAATGTATGGTTTACATTGGGCCCCCGGCCTCACAAGTTTGTATTGTGCATTTGTGATTGGATCATTGTCTAGTACTTCGATTGACAGTGTCAGTGCTACACTCGCCTAGAGGCAGAGACAGCATACAGTGTAAGGGCTGGAAGAAAGAATGTCTCTCTTGGAAGTTTCTGCAATGCTATTTTCAGCTGCCATGAAATGTGGCCTCACCATGACACCCTGCCTTGGAGCCAACCTAAGATGGTTTGAAACCTCCGAAAACCATATGAAATAAACCATTTCTTTCCAAACTTTGGGCATCAGTTATTCTGTCTCAGAGAAGAGTGAAAAGTAACTAAGACATTCACCAAGTTCTGGAGTACAGACTCCATCAATGTAGGTATTCATTTACAAGTTGGTGCTATTTCCAAACCTTCTACAACTGTCTTTTGACATCTGATACTGTGGAAGACATTGGGAAGACTTTCATATCATGGTCATATAATTCCTGCAATTTTACTTTCCAATAAACTGGAGCCCCTTGTATGAAGCAATGTGGATCAAGATTCCATTTGAATGGATCAAATGCTTTATAAGACCCCTCCAGATATCAATACATTGGTGATGGCTCATATATTACAGCCAATAGAGGGAAATGTACACTAAAATAAGTGCTGAATATATGAAGGTGAATCCTCTACCTGTGGTGAAATGAAGATTTCAATACTTTTTTCTGATCAACTTATTTCTTTTTCCTGACAACGTGGAGCTTGAGGTCTGTAATGGCCCTTCAGAACTGTCCTAAACTGAAGGAACAATGCTATGCCTGAAACTAATTCTTTGATTAGGCATTAGTTAGGAACTTGTACGAAAGGGAATGACTTTATATCAGGAAATTTTCCACAGCTGATAGTAATTCATATAGAGGACTTGAGTGAAAAATGTCACTTGTCATCACATGAAACATTACAGGAAGAATGCTTCATCAAGAAGGAACTGAACTGGACTATGTCTTCAAAACTAAAGATACAAAATTTAAATAAAAACCAGTTGGTTTTGATACAAAAAAATAAGAAGAAAGGAACAAAGAATTTAAAGGTATATCAATCAAAATTTGTTATTCTGAAAAACCAAAGGACAAATATAACTATATCTATCTATCTATCTATCTATCTATCTATCTATCTATCTATATACATTTAGTTATATAAATACATAAAATTTCTCATACATGTGAAAATTTGACTTTCATAATATTGAAGCTATAGTAATAGAGAAAAAAACATGGTGAGCTTGACAAACACTCACAAAAATAATAGTTACCAATTTTCTGAATTTGTCAAGAGGCAAAACATCAATAGTAGCATCACATAGAATTTATTAAATCACCTACATACAAAAACCATATAACAAATAAACTACAAATGAAAGTGAAAGAAAAATGATTGACATGAATTAATAAAATAAACAGGTCATTATACAGAAGCAGTACTTCCAATGTCAACTAATTGTTCAATGGAAATCATAGAATTGAGAAAGATAACACATTTCCCGAGTGTTAACAAACTATCAAGTAAGAATCCTATGTTGAAAGAAACTGTATTTCTGGAATGAAAATGTTAAAAAGACAATCTCAGACAAAGGGAAGAAAATTAACTTGCATTTATCAGACTATCAGAAAAAAAAGGTTGCTGATTGTAGTTTTTCAAGGAAAAGAAAATGTAGAGCATCAGCAAAGAAGGAAGAGAAACAGAATGAGTGTGACATCAGAGAATAAATAGACCTTCTTTCACCAAGTGAGCTTTCAAAATGAGGTTTGGTTTGGAACAAAAGATATAGCATTCTACTCTGTATTTCAGAGTCTACAAAAGTTTTTACAACACCTCTATTATGAGAGAGAGAGAGAGAGAGAGACAGAGAGAGAGACAGAGAGAGAGACAGAGAGAGAGACAGAGAGAGAGAGATGCAGAGACAGAGGGAGACTTCAGGGAAACGTTTATATATTTACTTAAAAGTATGCAGATGTCAACTCAAATTCCTTGCAATAAGGCAGATGGCTTAGTTTTAGTTTACTCAATGCCCAAACACTACAGTAACTCACAGTTCAAAACATAGAGCAGGCACTAAAATGTTTGCATCTGTACAAAGAAATATATTTTAAAACACAATAAATAGAGCACATAGATTTCTAAATATGTTTAAGTAACATGACAGCTGTAACATGAGGAACACAAAAATGAAAAATAGAATTTTTAGAATACAACAAAAAGGCAGACAGAAGCCTTCATGTATCAATTACATTGACTGTATTTGACCTGTATTAGTTATCCTTACTAGAGAAATGAACAGAAGATATAAAACATATAAGAATTTACAAAATTAACCTGCAGTGACTATTCACACAGAGTGGGAAAAGTATGTCTGCAAACTGCAGTTGTGGAGGATCCAGGCGAAGGCCTGCAGCTCATTACAGTGTTGCATGTAAATCCATATCAGGAAGCAAAAAGGTCTGCACCAAAGGCTGAAGGATCTATGATGGAGGCTAAAATGGCTACACAAGAAACCAGGAGATAGTGCCCAAGGTAAAAATGAAAAGTAAAGCTTCTCCAAAGGGAACAAAAGAAGTCTTTCCTTTTTAGTTTCCCTTTTCACAGCATTCTGGGGAATAATTCTCCCCAGAGTGGATCTTCCACACCTAGAAATATGCTGAACCAATTTAATTCTGGTTGACATACTCAATCAGCTGTTACATGACTTAACTGCATCAATTTAAAAACTGAAATCAATGACAAGCATTCCTTCCAAATTAACTAAAAATATTGGTCTCTACAAGAAAAGTCTAAAAATATTACAGTTTCAAGAAAGTGAAATAATTGAGAAGCATATATCAATTGACTTCATGCAGATCAAAGAAAAGCAAAAGAAAAAGTCTCATAGACATGGCATAATAAAGGATAAATCATGTAATACACTGACCATAAATGCATGAGATCCAAACAAAATGCAAAAATAAAAACTCTGAACTCAATGTAAATAGATCAGAGTGGCCCTCAGCTCCCTGTGCTTCCCCTTGTGAGCTGAAAGTGTACACAATGATTTCCAGCCCACAGGGAAGCCTTGGCATACAACTCTGAGACTGGCAGGCCCCCACCCCGCATCCCACATCACAGAAGGACCCACAGGAAAGTCCCTCAGCCCTATTTAGGCTCCATTCAGTAACCCCCCAAATGGCCCAGAGACACCTGTGTTCCACATTGTGAGCCAAAGTGTGTGCAGCAACCTCTAGTCCATAGGGAAGCTTTGGCACACTGCTCTGAGACTGATAGGGCCTTGCCCAGCATCTTCCATCACAGGCTCTCCCCTGGACCAATTTGGCCCCACCAAATGATCCCCAAGATGCCTGAAGGTGCCTGCAGTCCACTTTGTGAGCCAAAATTACATGCAGCAATTTCCATCCCGTGAGACAGACTTCACTTGCTGCTCCAAGACTATTTGTGCCCCACCTAGTGACCCCAAGTGGCTGGGAGCCACGTGGTGAGATCTGTCTAAGGACTTCCACATAACTTGAGGAAACTACCTGGAGTAAGGAGAGATGTTCCCAACCCCAGAAACAACTGAGACCTTGCCTCAGCTTCCCTAAAGGAATAAAAGAAAAGGACAAGGCAATAGAGCAAAATGCAATCTCAAACCTCCGCCCATCCCTAACACGCCTAGGAAACATGGATATAGAACAAAATGCAAGCATACACGTGAACCTCCTAAAATGATAGTCACTGAAGTAAAGAAACAACTCTGGGAAGCTATAAAAGAATGCAGGTCAGAAATAATCTCCCAGGTAAAAGAAGAATTGAAAAATATAATGAAAAAAATGTGGAACACGTCTAGAGAAGACATAGTTTAAAATTAGAGACAATGCAAAAAGATGGAACCTTGAATGAACAATACAAGAAATAAAAAATGCATGAAACAGATTCAAAGAGATATGCAGGAAGCCAAAATCTCCATCAAAGTTGGCAAAAGAGCCTCAATGAAAATGAAGATAGACTTTCAGACCTAAAAGACAAGATTTTAGCTAGTGAAGAGGAAAAGGAAAATCTTTCTAAAACAACAAGGAATCAAGATATAAAAATTTAACTGCTACAAGATGATTCAAAGAAAAAACATAAGCTTGAAAGTATAAACAAAATGAAGATGTCAACACAAATTATATCAAGAGATTATTCACAGAAGTAGTAGCTCAAAATTTCCCAAACATGATAATGCAACCTGAGATAAAGATAAGTGAAATATATAAAACTCCAAATAGCCATAACCAAAATAAAACCACACTCAGACATGTAATAATCAATATCCCAGAAAGCCAACTTAAGAAAAGAATATTAAAAGCTGTTAGAGAGAAGAGACAGATCATCTATAAAGGAAAGCCTATCAGATTAAGAACAGACTTCTCAACACAAACAGTGAAGTCAAAAAGAGCATGGAGTCAAGTATTTCAGATCCTAAAGGAAAACAACTTCCCACCAAGATTGATGTATCCTGCAAAATTGTCCTTCAAAACAGATGGAGAAACAAGACAAAGAACAGCTGAACATTTTCATCACTGCCAAAATAACCCTTCAAAGAACACTACAAACATTCTAGATAGACATAGCAAAAAAAAAAAAAAAAAAAAAACACTAAGCAAGGCAAACAATTAAACAGAGAGGAAAGATAGAGGATCAACAGCAGAAAGATAACATATCAAAAATAAACCAATATGTATCAATTATAACCATTGATGTAAATAGCCTCAATTCACCAAGTAAAAGAAACAGACCAGCAAAATGGATCAAAAAACAGCATCCAACCATATGCTATATACAAGAAGCACATCTAGCCCAAAAAGAAACTCACACTGAAAGTTAAAAGATTGAAAAAATCTTTCATGCCACAGGATGTGGGGACGGGCACATCTCATTGCATGCTCAGCCTTCCTGACACATTCCTTGCACCCCTTGGGACCTCCACTGGCATACAAGGTTTGGCTGCTTCTGCATCCCACTGTCCTGTACATGGCCACCCTTTGTTCCACTTCCTGGGTCTAACATTGCTGTTGATCTTTAGTTTCCATTCCTTCTCCCAGAAACTTGGACTGAATTGGATTAACTGTGCTGGATTGATGGGAGACTTGGTAACCTATCATTCAAAAAAAGACATTAGCAGGCTTCCACCAGTGTGGTGAGTTTGCCCCTAAAACAGAAGTCTTCAGTGAGTAAAAAGGAGCAGTGGTGAAGTTCTCTTCAGCTCTAGGACCTTGATGAGCTTGTCGAGTGTGAGTGAGTCATTCCTCCACACAGAAAACATCAGGTAGGCTGAGGAGTGAGCAAATAAGGCCTCCCTCAACCTGGAGAAAATTAAAAGGGCTTATGAGACACTCACTGACATAGTAGGGTCTCACATAAGACAAACACTATAGACAAAGGGATCTGGTGACCAAGCACAACCTGAAGACATAGGAACAGCAGGAACTAAGGACTGACTTGCATCAATACTTCTAGGGTAGTCTGCATAGGAAGAATATAGGACTCATCCCATAGGCCCTGTAGGTGGAATTTAGGTGACTACACCTGTTCTGCATTGTGGCACCCAGAAACTGGACAAACATAAAGCACACAGTAGGACCCTAAGATACACATTATTGAGAGTTGAGATGAGTGGGATTGAAACCAAAAAATATTAGCCTGAAAGATAAAAATGACAAAATGTGAAAGCAAAATGTATTCCAGCAGGTGCATGTGCAGGAGACATTGAAATAGAGGGCTTTAAAAATCATACATCAGAAATCTCTAAAAAAATAACAAAACTAATAAATAAATCCATGAGGCTACAGAGGAAATCAAATTATAAATATTTACTCACATAAAGACAGAAATAAGAACTTAGGAAAGGAGTTGCTCAATGTAGCTAGACAAGAAATAGATGAAAGAAATTGTATTGGATCATGGGAAACTAATTGAAACATTGAATGAACAATACAGAAAACAACCAGAATCCCTGAAGCAAATTAAAAGAGAAAGACGAGGAACAAAAAATTCTATTGAAAGCTGGCAAAATCATTTAAATGAAGATGAAGATAGAATTTTGGACCTTGAGGATAGGATCACACTTAGCGATCATGAAAGGATAGAACTTTTAAAAGTAACAGAGCAGCATAAAATGATAATTCAGCATCTTCAAAATGATGCCAACAGAAACCACATAAGACTAATACGCATCAATGAAGATGCAGGCGTAAACACAAATAACTCAGGTAAATTATTCACAGAAACAATAAAAGACAATTTCCCCAACATGAAGAAAATTCTGATAAATAGATAAGTGAGGTGTATAGAAAACCAAACAATCACAACCAATATAAATCTACACCCAGACATATAATAATTAAGATGCTAGACATGCAGCATTAAAACAGAATGCTAAAAGCTGTTAGAGAAGACACAACTCACCTATCAAGGAAAGCCAATTAGAATCATGGCAGACATTTCAGCACAAACCCTCAAGTAAAGACAAGCTTGGAGTCAAGCTCTGAAAAAAAAATAACTTTCAACCGAGATTGATGTAACCAGAAACTTTCATGCATATTTAATGGAGAAACAAGATCCTTCCATGAGAAAAAACACCTGAGGAAATTTGTGTCCACAAAACGAACCCTAAAAAGAGTACTGAAAGACATACTAGACAGAGACAAAAATGACCACAATTTAAGAACAACAAAAGAAACAAACTATCAGGCAGGGCAATCAATTGAAGATGGGGAAAAAGCAGAAAAGCAGCAACAAGAACATAACATGACAAAGTTGAGCCACTATATATCAGTTACATCCATCAATGTAAATGGACTCGATTCACCTATTAAAAGAAATGTGTTGACAGAATGGACCAAAAAACAGGATCCCACAATATGCTGTATAAAAGAAACACACCTGACTCAAAAGGAAACTCATAGATTAAAAGTCAACAGATGGAAACATTTTTCTTTATAGTTGGGTTCTCTTGTATTTGGTGCAAATATATTTGTAGCTGTTAGTTCTTCCTCTTGAATCTTTCCACTAACGAGTATGTACTGACCTTCTTTATCTCTTTTAATCACTTTAGGTTTGAAGTTCACATTTTCTACAAATAGTATAGTTACTCTTGCTGTTTTCTGGGTTCCTGTTGTATGGAATCATCTTTTGCATCCTTTGAATTTAATCTATGAGTTTCCTCTTGGTCAGATGTGTTTCTTGTATACAGCATATTGTGGGATCATGTTTCTTGATCCATTCTGTCAATTTATTTCTTTTGATTAGTGAATTCAGGCCATTTACATTTATGGATATAACTGATACGTCCTGGCTTGACTTTGCCATATTATGTTCCAGTTGTTTTCTTTCTACTTTCCCCCCTTGTTTAATTGCTTCCCCTAACTGGTGCTTTCTTTCTGTGGTTGTTCTGGGGATTGTGGTCATTTTTTTATCTCTACCTATTATGTCTTTCAATACTCTTTCTAGGGTTCATGTGGTATTGTGTATCTTGGGGTCCTGCTGTAAGGTTGATTTTTTGCTAGATTCCACAATGAAGAAGAGGTGGGCCAGTCACCTGACTTCCCACTGCAGGGCCTGTTGGGTGAGTCCTATATTTTCCAGGGATGACAAGCCTAGTAGTGATGATATAGCTCAGCTTTTAGTTGCTGCAGTTTCTTTATCTTTAGATAATTCCAGGTCACCAAATCTCCCTGTCTATAGTGCTCATGCCAGCTGAGGCTCTGCTATGTCCCTATTGTGTGTCTCTGTGTGTCATAAGCCCTTTTGATTTACTGCAGGTTGGCGAAGTCCTTATTGGCACACACCTTACTCTTCTTGTTGTCCTCTGTGTGCTTGAAAGAATCGGCCACACTCTTGCCAGACTCACCAAGGTCTAACAGTTAGTTGGAGGGAGCTTTCCTACTGGCACTATTTACCCAGTGAATGCCTCTATTTTAGGGGTATACTCACCACACTGACTACAGCCTAAGGAAATCTTCTGTTTGGGTAAGGAAGTTACTGAATCTCCCTTCAAGCTATCACAGTTAATCTTTTGTAGTCCAAGATTCTGGGAGACAGTGTGGGAGATGAATATCAACAGCAGTATTAGGTCCAGGAGGTAGGGAGAGTTCCCGAGGTGCTAGCAGGTGTCCTGAGTCTGGGTATCCACTGGGTGGGTGGGAAGCACAATGCAGCAACATAGATGGTCCTGAGCCAAAGAATGGGCCAATGGCATCAGTCTGGGTGTCTGAAGGCTATGCAGGAAGAAGGGAATGGCAGCGTATGTGTACCTGGGCCACGGAGCAGGCAGCGGCATCAGTCCAGGCATCTGTGGGGTGCTATCTTGCATTGAAATCCTATGTTGCTTTCATGGTTTGTTCTGAGTGGGTTCATTCTGTTTCATCCTGTTTGGGCCTGTTCTACTTAGCAAAGCTGTAACTTCAACTGGTTGTTGAAGTTTTAGGGTAAATGCCAGGAAAGACATAGGAGCATAGTGTTTGGAACCTGCTGAGGTCTTCTGTTTGGGTGAGAGGTCACTGAGTCTCCCTTAAACTTAGCATTGTTAATCCACTGCAGTTTATGTTCTGGAAGGAGGAGTGGGGGCCAAAGAGCAAGTACCTGGCCTAGGAGATGGGGAGCTTCACTGAGCGGGCAGCCATTGGCGCAGTCATTCTTTCAGACCAGTAAGAGTCACACAGGAAGTGCATGGAGGCACAGGCCAAGGTCTGAGAGCTGTGCCAGTCCCTCAGGGATGACAGGGGTTGTGCAGGAAACACAGAGCATCAAGGTCAAGGTCCAAGGGTGGTTTGGCATTCCTCAGTGTCAGCGGGAGTCATGCAGGAAGCACACAGATGCATGGGCCAAGCAGGTTTTGGTATTAGTGCTCTCCGTATACCAAAAACTAAAACTGGATCTGTGCTTATCACCATGTACAAAACTAAAGTCAAAATGGATCAAAGATGCAAATTTTAAAACAGAAACAGTAAATCTGCTGAAAGACAAAGAAGGTGGAAATCTAGAAGACAGGGATAGTTAGAGAAGTCATGAAGAAAAATCAACCTATACTGGAAACACTTCCCAGAATGAATAACTAGCATCTCATCTTATTAAGAAGTCATTGCATGTCAGAAGTAATCTCCAGCACAGTAAAATGGAAACCAATGAATTTTGAAAATATCTTTGTCAACTTTCCTTCAGACCAATGACTTCTGTCTAGAACATATAAAGAATCTGAAAAAACCAGACCCTTGGAACTCAAAGACAAAATCCAAAAATGGGCATCTGAGATGAATATATAGTTCTCATATAAAGAAATACAAAAGGAAAAATACATGAAAAAAATGCTCAGAATCATTAGTCATTAGAGAAATGCAAATTAAAACAGCATTGAGATTCCATCTCACTCTAGAAAGAATGACCAAGGTAAAGGAAACTACCAGCAGCAAATGCTGGTGAGGTTGTGGGGAAAAAGAAACATTTCTGCACTGTTGGTGGGAGTGTGGACTGGTACAACCTCCATGGAGGTCAGTCTGGAGGTTCCACAAAAATCTGGGACTGGAAGTCCCATTTGATCCAGCTATTCCACTTTTGGGCATATTCCCAGAAAAACTGAAAACATCATATCACAGTGATATATATGTACCATGTTTATAGTAGCACAATTTGTAATAGCCAGATCTTGGAAACAACCTAAATGCTCATCAAGTGAGAACTGAGTAAAAATTATGTGGTACTTTTATACAATAAAGTACTACTCCACTGTATAAAATGGAGCTATACTCAGCTATAAGGCATGATCACATTGAGATATTTATTGGATGCAACTTGAGACTCATAAGTGAAATATATCAAATTCACCTGTGTAAATACTGTATTGTCTCACTAGTGTAAGAAATGGTAGAGACACAAGACATAAGACACAAAATGCACAATAAATTCAGAGAAATAGTAAGAATCTGCTCAAAGTGGAAAAAAGTAATATCTCATGGAAAAGGAAGAAAAAGTAAGAGAAAAGAAAAATATCTAAATTTGTATAAACACATGATAGTTAAGATGGCTGTGCTATGAATTCTGTAAGTTCTAGGAACAAAGCAGTTAACATTCATAGGAATGGAACAATTTTGCATGTTTGTACCTTTAATCTGAGGAACTCTTTTGAAGATAACTGTAAAATAACAACCTTCGTCATGTTCCTAATACATTGTATTGAATTCCTATATAATTACTATTTTGGGCTCTTTGCTATTGTTATTTATTTTTTTGTTTTGTGTCTTGTTTTTCTAGTAAGCTGACTTTCTTTGCTTTCTTTTGTATTTCCCTCTAATACAGAAAGGTTTGATGTACATGTAGAGGCTTATACATTCCTAGAACTTTTCCTAAATAGTTTGTGAGAACTGATTTTATTTTGTGTGATGAAATGAACAGCTAATTTAAAGAAAAAGAGACATTATAGTAGCCATTGATGATTTCCTATCACCATGCTGTAAAATCCAGGAATGTTTTTATTCTTCATTCAGAGTTGTTTTAGTCTGTTTTGTATTATTTAATTTCAACATACAGGAAGGTATGGACAGCTATTTTGAAGAGAACAAGAGATATTATGGTAACCATTTTTTTTTTATTTTCCTATTGTCCAGTTTTGAAGGTTCATAATGCCTTCATTATTCTGTTTTGATCAGTTTTATACTATTTTGTTTTGCATGAATTATTTGTGTGAGAAGATATAGACAACTGGTTAGAAGAAAACAAGAGACATTATGGTAGCCACTACTGAGCTCCTGTTCTTTGTGTCACATATATTATCTTCTTCTGGTCTGCTTTGTTCTGTTTTATTTTATCTTTTGTTTCACCCTCTTTAAAATAAAAAAAAATATTATCTCAATTGTTTCATAAGTATTAAACAGAACTGTAATCAACCACCTTTCAAAAAAGGATGATATAGTCACAAGCTAACATAATGAGTGACTGCACAATAACTTGAGGAATTCACAGTATTACACATCCTTAAGCCAAAAATTAAGTATGCACAACCTTCAGTTACTTTGATGAAATCATGATTCCACTGCTCCCAAAATTATAAAAAGACGGTAAAGCAACAAACAGTAGGAAGCAGAAGACAGTCTGACAAAATTCAACACCTATTCATGATCTCCCAACAAGCTAATAATTAGGGAACGTTTTCGACTTGATGAAATGTTTCACAAAAAATCCACAGATATATTTATACTCAATGATCGACCAACCAAATGTTTAAGTCCAAGTCTGGAAGAAAGCAACAGTGTGCACTCTTTATTCACTTATTCACTGTAGTTACTGAAAGGATACTCAGTATTACAAAACAGGAAAAGGGCAATAAAATTCATATAGGTAATGAATAAATAAATAAGATACTCTCTGTCTTTTTTTATTTGCCACGGTGATTTATTAAGAATTCCAAAATAATCTACACACACATAAAACTTGAAGCTAATATTTTCAGGAAAGTCTCAGCATACAAGTTCAATATTATGACCACTATGTATGGTGATTTATCAAAATATGAAAAACAAAAATATTTTCCTGGCAACCATGAGATCCTGAATTTGATTCCTAGTACAAAAATCAAAACAAAACAAACAAAAACAAAACAACACTACCAAGTGACTTTGAAAACTCTGCTGGTTAGTATTCAAAAGTATTGAGCATGAGGTCTTAAGAAAATTTGCACACTTGTGTTTATACAGATCTTTTCACAATAATCTGGAAGCAAACTAAATGCACATAAACTAGATAATAGATAAAGTGTGCTTTGTATGTGATAAACAATACTGTGCTGCCATAATTGAAAGAAATTTCTGTGTATGCTATTAAGGGAGTGAAGCTTGAAAACAAAATGTTTACTAGTTGTTTAAGGATATGTGGTTTTTATCAAAACAATCTACTGTGTTTACATATATAATCATTTTAAATTTAATATAAAATTTTAAATATAATCACAAAGCAAAAATAGAAACAATCTTTAAAATTAAATCCTATACAATATAAACTCAAAATGGATGATGAGTTTAATTAAAATATTAAACCATAAAACTTTTGAAATATAACCAAGGGAATAAGTTTTACAAAGGAACATGCAATTGTAACTGAAATCAAAATCACAAACCACAAAAGCAAAGTAGGTGAATTGCACTATCTCATGATTAATAGCTTTTCAAAGGAAAGATGAGCTGCAGACCGAGGGAAAACACTGCAAAATGTAGCTGTGAAACAATATATACAATATGATTTAATTATGAAAAATTATCAGCAAACACAAAAAATCCATTCAGAAAATTATCAAAAGGTGTGAAGGGATTCCTCATCAGAGTGGACAGGTGGCAACTTATCACCAGCTTCACATGCAAATAACCTGATTCATGACTGGAATGTTAGTTTTAATTTAAGACCAAAGTCTTAAGTTATGACTCAAACGCCAACTGCTTGTATAGTTGGAAACAAAGACTCATGATGCCAGAAAAGCATTTGCAAGCACACATAAATGTCAACTTGCTCAGCCCATGCCTTACATAATCACTATGATATTGCTATCAATATTGCCTCAAAAAAGCTAGAAAAGAAGCTAAGGAAGGAAGAAAAGGTACATAAAGCTATTACAATTGAAAAGAACAGTGTTAAATAAAAGACATAAACATGCAACTTTAGACCATTTTAGTTCTGAGAAGTTTCAGAACTACTAAATTAGAAGCAGGTCCTAGTGGACCACAGATTCTCCCAAAGACAAAAGTGATTCTAAAGAGCCAGATTCCCAATGTTCTTATGACTATGGACTCTCTTTTCACACAATAACCATCTTCTATTTCATCCTCACTTCTTCAAAGTCAAAGATGTCAAATTGAATAGTGATTATGATATGAAATTGTTGTTTCTGGTAAACTAGGCACATTTTATAATTCTTTAGGAAACCTTAGGAAAGTTATTGGTGTTTTTGGTAAATTGAGGACTTTTAGGACTTTTATAAACCTTTTTATCATGAAAATATTATTGTGGGAGCTTTGGGAGATTTTGAACACATTGGAAGTTTTTTCATTATAACTTACAGGAAAAATAGTCTTGACTTACAAGTAACTTGAATTAGAACAAGTTTGATTTTGTAAGTCAAGTGTCAACTGTAAGCCTATAAATCAGTGTTTATTAGAATTAACCATTAAATACAATTTAAAATTGTGGTATTTGTTTTCCACCAAGTATGACTAAAGGCAGCTTTAGAAGAGGGAATCTATGAGTAGGTGCTCTGAAAACCTCAGATACTTGGAAATGAGGGGCAGAAAGAAAGCCAGATACAAAAAGACAGATGAAGGAGGAACCCACTAGATTTTATACAGTGTCAGAAAGGTTTACAAATGGAAGCTGGACTGCCCCTGGACTGCAGAGCCTTTCACACTCGACAAGCCATGAGCATGGCCACCCTGGAAAAAGGGCTAGAGCCTGAGGGAGACAGAAAGACTCTCAGTGGCACCAAGCCTATGGAATAAGCTCATTTTCTCACTATCACCGCTGTGAAAAATAACAGCCAAAAAGGTATTTACAGATCAGGACACTGAAGAAACTGAAAGCCAGCAAGTAGTGTTGAGAAAGTGCTGCAACCCACACGGCTCTTAAGGTTCCTGGGTGAGGAGGACTGTGAAGGGTGGTGAGAAGATGAAGAAATAAAGAAGAGACACAGAAAATGGGGATCAGGTGGGACCATCTCTCAGAATGAGAGGAAAAGAACTGAGCCACCACCATAATGGTGTTTATACATTTAGCAAGATAATATCATGTGACACCCTTTTGCCTAGCAACCCACTGCTTGGATTGTCTAGGAGTTTGTTTTCTGGGCTGTAGCAGATGGTGAATGTGGCTTGCCCTGGATGATCTTTTTTTCCAACCCATAGTGCCCAGCCCTGCATGTGTGATCATTGCCAGCTTCAGTGGCTTCCTACAAATCCCTCTTTCCTGTTTTTATTTACATGTAACAAGAGGTCAGTTGAAGCTTGAGGAGCTGTGTTTGGAAAACTCTGTTAAGGATTGTTTTATTTATGTTTTGAGTGAACTCTCAGGTAGGCTAAAGATTTCCAGTCCAAATATTTTAAATTCCACATTTAGAAATTGAAACTTTGTACAGTCTATTAATAGCTAGTTTCCACTATAACCAGCAATTCTTAGGTGTCAGTGATTTGAATTTCTTTTATAGCTCACATTTACTGTGGCATTGTTTAACCTCTTATAGTTGTATATTCAAGACCAATTTAAGGTGAGAACTGTTTTAATTTCAATCAGTCTCTTGCTATCTATCAAGGACAGTTAAGTTTCCTCATAAATACCCTGAAAACCATGCACAACACCTCTTAGCTCTTCTGTCAGTGTCAGCCGTCTGGATGAGTCAGAGCCATTGCTTGAACAAGTTGCTTTCTGTGCAAGATTGGGAGACCTTTTCCTACTGGTGGCTCCTCTTAGGCAGACTACACACTAATGCTCTCTTTCCTCTGTGGCCTCACAATTTCTTGATCAGAATACAAGGGACTTGCTCAGTATAGCTTGATGCAACAGCGGTTCCCTTATGCCCTTGGTCCTCATAGACCTTGGAGTTCTAGGGCCAAAATATGGGCTATCCTCTTAGCCTATTTATCACTCTAATTTTTGGTTACCAAACCTCAGTTGTTGAACATTCAGAAAAAAAAATGACATTATAGTGTAATGTCCTAATTCCAATAGACTGGTAACTATAAGGGAGGCTTCTCTCCTCTCTCCTGTTGCTTTTGTTGTTTTCTGTAGCCATGAACTTTGCCCCTCTACCTTTTGGAACTCTGCTTGAAGCTAGACGATTATGGACCAAAACCCCTACAAATAGTGAGCTAAATGAACTTTTCCTTCCTTAATTTGGGGTGCTGGGTATTTTGTCTGAAATACAAGAAAAGTAGCTAGGAAAATAATAATATCCCACTTAATAAAATAAAGACAGCAGGACATTAAAAACCAGGTAAACATAAAAATATCATAGTTAAGGACTTGAATACCACTTTGTCACAAGTACACAGATCAACTAAATAATCAATGAAGAAATATTAGAATTGAATCAGACCTTTAAACAAAGGATCTTAATAGACACCTCTAGAGGTTTCCAATCAACAAAGATGAAACATATTTTTCATGACAGAAGAGGGAACTTTCTCCAAAAAGACCACATACTAGGCAACAAAGCATCCTTTGAAAAATACAGAAGAATCATGTTACCAGCTCTTTCACAAAATAAGCTAGAAATCACAGGAAAAGATACCATAGAAATTATGTAAATATTTGGAGATATGATATAAATCATGGATGTAATTAAAAGGTTCCAGGCATCAACTTATAATGACTGTGCAGCATACCATATCTTATGGAAAGCAATATAAACAGTCCTGAGGAAAAATTTGTGTGTGTAAATGTGCACATTAAAAAAAAAAAAAAAACAGGAATCCCAAATAAATATAGAGCATTTATATTTCTCAAAGTCATAGAAAAACAAGAAAAATACAAATCCAAATGTGGTACGGGAAGGAGATCCTAAATATCAGGGCCAATTTTAAAGAAACTTAGGCTAAAAATTACCAAAAAAGGGAACTAAAGAGTCAGTTCTTTAAATTGATTAACATAATCTTAGCCAAACTCAACCCAAAAAAGACCTGTATCAATGTATTTAAAAATGAAAGGAAATGATATCCAAAAGGACACACCCTGTGTCTAGCCATTTGTAATGCACAGCAACACAAACATCATGAAGGTACAAATCATTAAAAATACCATACACCATTAACAAGCTGGTTTCATCCCAGGGTTTCAATGATAGTTCAACACAGTCACATCAATGAATGTACTATCCCACAAAAACAGATGTAACAATAGCCATCACATTGTCATCTCAATAGATGCAGCAAAAAAAAAAAAAAAAAAAAAAAACTTTCACAAAGTCCTATAGTCACTCGTGATCAAAGTCTTGATAAAATTGATATAGCAAGACAATACCTTAAAGGCATAAAACTCATTTATTACAAAGCCTCTGACAACATCATATTAAATGGAGAAAAACTGAATGTATTTCCACTAAAATCAAGAACAAGTCAAAGGTATTTACTGGCAACACTCCTGTTTGATATTATATTTTGTAAACTTTAGACACAGTAATTAAACCAGAGAAAACAAAATAGATTTGAATAGAAAAGGAAAGAGACAATATATTCATTCTTGAAAATGATATAACTATTCCTATAAAAGATCCAAATAATTCTACCAGAGATGTTTGTAACTATTATCAAATTCACAAAATGATAAGATACAAAATAAGTACACAAATATTAGTAGTATTTCTCCACACCAAAATGAACTCTCTGAGAAAGAACTATCTGAAAAAGAAATTGGGAGAACAACCTTCATCATATCCTCAAAAACAGAAATATATGGAATTATGGTAAACAAGGAAATGAATGATTTCTATAGTGAAAAATGCATTGCTCTGAAGTAAAAGATTGAAGAGGAAATTGGAAAATAAAATAAATCTTTTGCTTTTGAATAGGCAGAATTCTCATCTTCAAAATAACCATATTTCAGAAAAAGATACATAGGTTTAATGAAATCCAAATCAAATGAAATCCTTGAGCTTTATACACAGAATTTGGAAAACATTTTTGTTAAATTTGTATGGAAACAGCAGTGACCCAGAATAGGCAAAGCAATACTGGGAAACAAGAGCAAGGCCAGAAGTTTTACCATCCCAGGATGCAAATTATACTATAGAGCAACTGCAGTAAAAACAGTATGGTATTGTCAAAAAGAAAGCATACTGAAAACAAAATAGAATAGGGGACCCCAAAAACAGTACCATGCACCTTCAGTTATCTGACATTTAACAAGCGAGGCCAATACTATACATTTTAGAAAAGACAAATTTTAGAAAAGACAAAAAAAATGGTGCTAAGAAAACTGGTTATCCACATAGAGAAGGATGAGTCTTCACCCATATCTCCCCCCTGCCCTAAGATCCTGTTGAAATGGATGAATGGCATACAAATATCAACATAAGGTATGATTATAGATATAGATAGATATTGAGAGAAAAAAAAATTCATCTACTAGTAAATACTGGTAAAACTAATGAAATGAAGACATAAGCATAAACAAAGTGTTCCTTAACAGGAGATGAATAGCACAATAAATAGTATCAATAATCAGTATAGAAAATTATATTAAATTAGAAAATTTCTGCACAGTAAAAAAAAAACAATTTAAAGAGTGACAAGGCTGCTTAGAGAATAGTAGAAGATTTTCACCCTCTATCTGTTAGACAAAGACAAATATAGAGAACACATAAAGAACTAAAAAGGAAACTAGACACTGAAAAAAAAAAGATTCAATCTAAAAATATACATTTGGTAAAAATAGATAATTTACAGAAGAAATAAAATGGCTAATCTGTACATAAATGTTCAGCAACCTTTGTCTTAGAGAAAAGTAAACCAAAAAAAAAAAAAAAAAAAAAAAACTGAGATTCTATCTTATGATATTGACAGCAACCATGATCAAGGACTTAAAAACAACAAATTTTTGTGAGGATGTGGAGAAAAACAAAGCTCTTGCATTGTGTGCATAACTAGTTTGAAAATCAATATGAAGATTTCTCAAGAAACTAAAAATGGAAATCTCATACACAAGTATACTTCTCTTGGGTATCATCCCAGAAGAGTTAAATTCATGGTGCTACACACACATATGCCCATGTTTATGTCAGCATAATTTACAATAGCTAAATCTAGAAAGTTACCTATATGTTTATGAACAGATGAATGGATTAAGAAAATATGCTGTATTATTAAATATAAAGAAAGCTAAACTTATACCATTTACAAGAAAATTGGTAGAATTTGCAACTGGAATATGGAGTGAAAGAAGTCCATTAGCAAATGTTAATTATTACCTTGTATATGTAATATGTCTCACAACAGAAACAATCTAAAAAGCAAAATTAAAAGCTGTCTTAAGAAAAGGGAAATAAGCTCTATGAATGGGAAGGAGACCTTAGAATGAGGTAGAAAAAAGGGTATTAGATGGTCAAGGAGAAAAATATTGATCAACATGTACTATATATATTTATATGTGTGTGTGTGTGTGTGTGTGTGTGTGTGTGTGTGTGTATGAAACCTAGCTAAAGGTAATCAACATGTATCACAAGCTAATAGTAAAGAAAATTATGAAAGTAATATCAACCATAATGCAACATCACTGTGAGGCATCAGTAAAGAAAAAATTCCAACTCCTAAAAAGAAAACAAAATAGCAAGAACTCAGATTTCTCATTTATTGCTGGAGAGAAAGATGATTTCCTGGTAATGATAGTGTGCTAGTGTTTGGAAGGTGTCACCATTGTGTGAAGCTAGAGGAGGGGCACATGGGACATTCCTATTTCTGCAGCTAGCTGTACATCATTGTAACATAAAGTGATCATTAAAATTAAACAGTATGCTTTTCCTTCAGATATAAATATGAAATATGGACATTTATAGTTATGCCAATAATAGTAGAGGCTCATAATTCTTGAGGTCACACTCATAAAATTAAAGGGAGAAACAAAATCACAGTCATAGATGTCTTTTTAACTTCCCTGTTCAGTAAATGGCACTTCACTGTGTAGGGAGAATATCCTTAACACTGTTAACAACCTAGACCTAACTGTTATTTATAGGAAAAATATATATTTGTTTATTATGATACTAAAATTAATTATATACCTATCATTTCACATGTATGTACAAAGATATATAATTTATCTTTGTTCATCTTTGCAATCTATAGGTTGGGATTAATCCTGAAGCTTGGTTCATTTACAACAAATAGCAAACATTTAAAGAGATAAAATTCTGGAGTATCTGATTTGTTACACTATTGACAGTGAGATATGTGGTTGATGTGGACTGATTTTCTAGTCACTGTGCTGACAGTCATCTTATTTACATAATGAGTAGAATCCAGAAAAATGGAAAAATTGACTAACTGGTTTCTGTAGAAATGAAGTAAAAAAGAAAAGGCACAGAAAATAAGGTTAAAAAGGATGAGTCAAAATATTTGTCTCTTTTGTTTTTTGTTTTTTTTTAGTAATTTGTTTTTCCTTGCTCTGTTTTTCCTTCTAATACAGAAAACCTAGATGTACATGTAGAGGCTTATACATGTCTAAAACTTCTTCTAAACAGTTTATGAGAATTAATTGTTTTAATGTCGATAATATGAATAGCTACTCTGGAAAAAAAAGACATTATGGTAGCCATTGTTGATATTCTATCGTTATGCTATGAAGTCCAGTAATGTTTTTATCCTTTTTAGAGTCATTTTGGTCTATTTTGTATTATTTAATTTCAATATATATGAAAGTATAGTTGGCTATTTTGAAGAGAACAAAAGACACTATGGTAGTCATTGTTGATTTTCCTACTCTCTGGTTTGAAAACCTGTCATGTATTCATTCTTCTGTAGGTATCAGTTTTTACTATTTTGTTTTGTTTAAATTTATTGAGTGTGAAGATTAGATGACCATTCTTTATAGCTGAGCAGTACTGCATTGTATAAAAATACCACAACTTTTTTATCCATTCTTCAGTCGATGGACACTTAGGTTGTTTCCAAGATCTGGCGATTACAAATTGTGCTGCTATAAACATGGGTGCACATTTCAAAGAAAACAAGAAAAATTATGGTAGCCACTGTTGCTCTCCTGTTGTCTTGCTTTGAAATCCTGTGTCACTTGCACAGCATTCTGATCTGCTTTGTTCTCTTTTGTTATGCTTTGTATTACCCTCTTTAAAATTAAAAAAAAAAAAAAAAAAAAAAAAAAAAAAAGGTAAGTGGATCCCACTCTGCAGCCTGTGAGGACTGGAATCAGGACAGACTGCATGTGATAATACTGGGTCAGCTTTTAGGTTCTTGGTGTCCTGTACGTCTCTAGGGAGCACAATCAAAGACCCGGCATAGTATCTCTGTGGGTACTGATAGCCTTAGGAGCAAAAGCTTCTCTATATATGTATGAGAAAAAGAGAAGAAAGAGACTATAAATTCAGACATTTTTCAGGAGAGCTGTCAATCACTAGAAGTCTTTATTTATGTGCCAGAAAAGCAAGCAGAAGGCAGCTCAATTATAGCATCAACATTTCCAAGTGTTGATACACTACTCATCCTTTTACAATCACCATTAGAGTTTTCACACTTCTATTTTCAATTTATAACTCACCAGGGTTTTTTTTTTTTTTTTTTGCTTTTATTATTAGGTACATTTTATAATTTTTGCACCACAACATACTGGCTCTATCACCTTGCAGTCCTAGGACTCTTTAAACAAAAGTAAAGTTTAAGTTTAAAGTTTGAGGAAACAAAATGTTTCATTGGTGCACAATGCAGTGTCCCTAACCAATTCTAAAGCTGGGTTGAGCCAGCCATTGAGCCTGACACCTGTGAAAGACACAAAAAGCCACATATATGTTTATATTGCTGTCTGTGTCAGGCTAAGAAGCAGAAAGACACCTGATGTTAGAAATTTTTATCTCAGTAAAGGAGATATTTAAGATTGAGCTATTTGAAGTATAAAATATTTCCTCTTGATACAGTCTCTGATGATAGGGAAGACGTTAAGCAGGGTTTCTATTGGCTCCTAGGAGGTGGCCTTGTCAGAAAATAGAGCTATGTACCCTCCTTCCTAATTGTGAGAGCTGCATTAAGCACCCGAGCGTGCTCTCTGTATGGTCTGAAGAAGCTGGGGCTGCAATCAGCAGGCATAACAACCAGAGTAGCCATGACCATGCATGGACTTTGCTTTCTCCAGGGACTCACTTCTCTCCTCCTCTGTGTGAATGCTCAAGGTAAGCCTTGCCTCATTCCTTAAAACTTGCAGAGATATTCATTTAGACCCAAAGATATGGGCATTGGACCCAGGATTATAAAGACAATGCCACTGATTATTTAATTTGATGTGACTCTTAATGATATTTAATGTTGATTTTTTTTCTGCTAGGAGTTGGGTTTTTAAGGCCAGCAATGAGATGTTGCAATGATATAAAATAGATTCTCTGATTTCCCAGAAATTGTGTTTTAATCTTTCCCAATTATAACTGAAAGCATAGGAAATATTTAATCACTTCCCATCTTTCCTATAATGCAACTTAAACTGGATCTTCAATCTAATCTTCCAATACTCTCCATTCCATTTCTCCGTGGAGAGAGGGAGGGAGGAAAGGAAGAGAGAGAGGGAGAGAGGGGAAAGAGGGAGAACGAGAGAGAGAGAAGAGGGACAGACAGATTGACAGACAGAGACAGAGAGAGATGGAGAGCAGAATTAAGATGGAGAGCAGAGATGAGTGAGCAGAATTAAGACTGATGTAGCCAGAGAGTCATGAAAATGACTCAAAAACTTGATACTGGATTTGATTGTGAAGATCCTAGTGACAATGATGACACTTTTGTACTTGTGCTAAAGTTCCTAAGTGAGAATAACCTAATCACATGTCTGAAGCTCTAGCTGCTCTCTCTGAAGGTCTTGCTCCTGGTTGCTTCAATAATGCTCATCATTTCTCTTTCTCTACTCTATTTTTTTCTCAATTTCAAACCCATTCTGGCACAGATCTCTCTCTTTGAGAAATTCCACCCTTCCTAAGAAGCACGGGAACTTCTGCTCCTTGCTTTTATTCCATGTCTTGCAACATCCAATTGTCTACTCCACTTAAAGAATACACATTTCAACTTACCGCATTCAAAATTTAAATTTTATGTCCCATTACTTTCACCTCCCACCCCAGGCCTTCCTCTGAACACAGCTTAGATCTTGGAGGCTCCTCAATTTTACTTCTTTCATATTTATTACCAAAACTATTTATATCATCTCATCTTCTAACCAGAAAAATAATTCAAACATTCTACAGTTCTTAAAATTAATCTTCCCAAAGAACCACTTTGGACTTTGTTCTTTATTATATTTCTCCCATTATACATTTTGTTCTCTTTATTATTCTTTCATGCACTCTGGCTTGAAGTATTTCCTTATTTTTCTAAATTAAAGTGACTTTTTACTGAAAGAATTTTTAGCATTTTTTCTTTGTAAAGGTCTGTATACATAAATATTCACTTACAGCTTTATCAGCATTTCATTTTACAAAATTAATTTCCATTTTGAACAAGTTTTCTTCACTATTTCCTCTTTGACACTCGAAATACTGCACATGAGTTTTCAATTTCTAATTTAAATCATGAGATAATTTTTGTGTGTTTTTTAAAATTTGTGTGATATATAATTAATCCCATAACCTGTGTAATATTTCATTAGTTCTGTGGCATTTATTTACTCAAATTTTATAAATGTTTAATATGTTCTGGACAGAAATGGAAATATTTGTATTTATATACAGGAACAATAATGTTAAAATACAGATACAGGAACAATATTGTTAAAATACAGAATAATGTTAAAATACAGGTAAAGATTTTTGTTATTTTTATTGGCTTAGAAACCTATCAGTTTCTAAGATATATGTGGTCACATTGGATTTATTCATGAAATTTTATATTTTGAATGTTTTTATTTTACTTTTGAAATTAATTTAGCTTGTACATTTCAATGTACACAATAGTCATATTCATCATTAGGAATTTGTACCCATACATGGTATTATTTTAGTCCTCTTTCTTTTCCCAAACCCTCTCCTACCTTCAACCCTTTTCGCCTCTCCCTATTTACAAAGATTTGTTTCTACTTTATCTTTTTTTTATTCATTTTTTGAATATTTTTATTACACATGTGTTTATATATTAAGGAATTGCTATATATTCAATATTTGGCCTTTTTCTTCTTTTTAATGATATTTGGATTTTAAAATGTGTTTTGTTTCCTACTCGTAAATCAGCTTGGTTTTGTTTGTTTGTTTTGCTGGATAAATTTATTCTATTATTTACTGATTTTGTAGTTTTGATATTTAAAATTTTTCTTACAAAGTGCATTTGTTCTTCACAATGTCTGTGTTATATATTGTTACCTAAGTTTATACTTTTTATACTAATAATTATAAAAAATTTATTCAATTATTTACAATTTTCTATGTTCTTGGCATATTTAGCAGTTACTATATTATTGTACATTTAAATACAACCTCTCCCAAATTTCTCTGTTTCTGTGTTTCCTTTTCCTCATCCTCTTCATCACTCATCCATTTAGATCCATTTAGGTGTTTCCATGTTTTTTTTTTTTTTTTTTTTTTTTTTTTTACCTTCTTAGATTCTTAATATATCTTTCCTCTGTTTTGCATTCACAACAGTGTTATGGCCAAATCTGATTTGGTTATTCTTTTTTTTTTTAATTGCCATCCATTCAGATTTATAAATAATTAACAAAAGTTTATTTTAATAATTATGCTATTTTTATTGAGACTTACTTATCAAATTTGTTTCTTTGTTCATTAAAGTGTGTTGTAGTTTTATGAGTTATTTAACATTATTTTCCTTTTTAAGTAATTCACATATAGCTCTATCGTTTTTGCCTAACAAAGTTGTTGTCTCAGTTTGTTGAGATATAAAATCATTCTTTGTACTGAATCAATCTTTAATCTATTCAAATAACTACAGAATATTGTGTGTCAGTAAAGTTTGTAGTTACCCATGATATAACAATGAAGAAAATATACACTGGAAGACATTTTCATCATACAACAAATTCTGCCATAGTATTAGTAGTCATCATGATTATTATAAGAAAGTGTTATAACATTTGAAAAGAAAGAAAGGAGTAGTTCTCAACTTTTGTGTGCATACATAAACATTTATTAGTTTGCTTTATACCTTCCTCATCCCTGGGTGTTTCTTGCTATTTTAAGCATACAAGCATTAGTAACTGGAAAGAAGTAAAGTTAGAGTCACAATAAGTACTAAAAAGATTACTGTCCAGTGTTGAAAAACATGCACAGTAACTGGAAATTGTACTCAGTACTGGACATGGTATACGATCATGCTATTAATTTTGGAAACTTCATGTTTTTCCTTGAGTAAATTAAAATGTATATTGCCAGTTCTATACGTAAATTTCAATATAACACAGAAACAATTAAAATTGTGTACTCAGAGACTTAGACATAAATGTTATTAAAGGCTTTATTTACTATAATAAAACCTGGAAAAAGCTCAACTGTTTTTTAATGGGTCAACAAATGAACAAAAATGGTGATATAGCCAAACAGGTGGCAAGTATCTTTCAATAAAATAAATAGAGTTATTTAAGTAAGTAATGTTGTATACAGTTAATGAACAGAATATTATGGGGTGTATATAATTTACCGCAGTGAAGTGAATCAACATACCCATCAACTCACTTAATTACATTTTTGGTTATTTGTTCTTAGGGCAAGAAATACTAAATCCATTCAACTAACTCCAGTCACAAGTCCCAAATACATTATTCTGTTACCTTCTGTCCTCATGCTGCACATTAGATTTTCAAATTTGGTCATACTACATATCTACAACTTACATTCTCTTGTCTTTGTTTACCCATTTTCCCCCTAAAGTCCCTGCTCTTCATAACCATTAATTTGTTTACTATCTATCATCCATCTGCATATGCATATCTATGTATATCTATGTATTTTTAGGTTCCATATTTAAAAAGATAATGAAATATCTTTCTTTCCATATATGGCATATTTCCCTTAATATGATGGCTTTTGTGTTTATGGATGTTATAGCAAATGGTAAGAGCTTAAATATTGGGTGTGAATAATCAGGACGAAATAAACTACTGTTGCATGTCGTGACATAGACTGATATAAAACACATTTTGTAGAAGCCATGGACCTAACTATATATATATATATATATATATATATATATATATATATATACCATAATATTCTATTTATATGGGATTCTAGAAGATGTACAGCCATTCTAGAATGGCCAAAACTGAATAAGTGACATCTTGCAGATTATAGTGAGAGAACTTAACCATAAAACTGCTGAGAAAAGTTGTTGATACAATAGAAATATTCTATATCTCGATTGTAACGCTTACAGTTATACATGCTAATATATATTATAAAGTAAATTAGTTTATGAATTTTACCCAATACAGTTATAAAATTAAGAGATTACATATACTCAATGCATTACAACTTGCAGGAGTATCAAAATCTTCAAGTACTTAGAAAATGTGTAAGAAAATATGTATAAGGTAATGAAAATTAGTAGAAATTAAAGACTGAAAAAATGAGACAATTTCTTCATGAAATGGAATATCCAGAGCTAGAATTATCCTCAAACTGACCTGGGGAGCATTAACTTCTCCCAAAGAGATCACAACAGGTTGTTGGTTTGTTGTTGTTATTGTTTTTGTTTTGCCTTGGAGGCTAGAGGGACTATCAGGTTTATTCTTCACGTGAGACCATCAGGCATGTTCTAAAGTGCATTTGAAGAAGTAACGAATATTCAAAACTAGAAACAAGCAGGAGCAGAAATAAATCATTACATCATGAGGTAATTAATGCACCTTACCCTGATGAAGACAATGGTTTTAAGACAGGGAGATGCAAACAATGAAATGGCACAAGGGGTATGTCAGTAGAAACTGAGGCACAGGTGGATAATATCTGAATTATGATGGTGGATTTGCCACAGTTCACTCACAGGAAGAGTAGATATTAAACTAATGGTGCTGGGTTAATTAAAAAACATATGGAAAATATATTATTTTCGTATCATAAATTAAAATGCGTATGTATGTACAGCTCTTCTAATTTGAAATATAGAATTATAAACCTCAAGAATAAGGTTTGATGAAACATTTTCATGACTTCATAATACATGTTTCCAGAAAATGATGATTGTACTTCTGTAGTACCTAATGATTACAGTTATCGTGGGGTGTTTGAACATGCACACAGTGCATTTCAGTACTTTGTTTTTCATTGTATTTTGAAATAAGAAAAAACAGGTACACCAACATCATTCTTTCTTAAAACTTTATTATAATTTCTGTTTATTGCTACTACATGTGGATAATTTTGTTTTTATACTGACCTTCAGCTTTCCAGACTCATTATTCTTTAGTCTTTGTGTATTTTTTGTTCTCAAAGACATAATAGCCTTACTGAGAACAAACAATATTTTAGTTCATATTTTATAAGGTTATCAGGCTTGAATTTGTATTTCTTGTATTTTGTCTAAACAGCCCTAAATCAACTTTTTAGAAGGGTCTTTTATAGAGTAAGGAGTTTTTTTTTTTTTTTTAACTTTTTTCACTGTTACTATAAGCAGCTTTTAAATTTTTACAAAAGAAAATTCTGGATCTATGCAGCAAATTCTGCTGATCTCTAATGTGTTCTACTAATTTCATGGATTGCATTCACTTAGTTTTAAAATAACAATCACATCTAGCTTGCTGAGATAAACTATAATTTTTGTCATGTGTTATTTAATTCTTGTTGGATGCAGTATTTTGTGAGTCGTCAAATATTTCTATTTAAGAGAAATACTGTTTTGCAGTTAATTTATTTTATACTGCCTTTATTTTGACATTAATATCATGTTGACATAAGAAAATAAATTCTAAAGTTCTCATTCTTCCTTATCTAAAAAAATCAGCATTTGTATATTTTCACTTAAATACATATTTTGATTTTCCACTGAGGTGATTTTAAATTACAAATTCAGTTTTTATTTTATTTTTCCATTTTTAAAACATATATTGTGATACTATTTTAACAGATATATTAAAACATCAAATGTGTGCATATTTATGGGATGTCATGTGATGTTTTCATGCACATATATTTTGTAATGTCTAATTCAGATTAAACATAACATTCTTGTCAAATATTTATCATTCCTTTATGTTGAGAGGTTTCAAAACTCTTTTCTCTATATTTTGGAAGAGCATAATATATTTCAATTATCCACATCACTCAAATGTTCAGTAAGACAACAGAGCTCCCATTTCTATTATAGATATGGCATACTACCCAGTGAAATTTTCCTCATTATTTCCTACCCCCTATAAATCACAGCTTCTGGTAACCACTATTCTTTCCACTCTCATGATTATTATTTTTTTTTAGACTTCACTTGTGAATGAGTACATGTAATACTTATCTTTTTGTGGCTGATTTATTTCAATTAACAGCTGTGTATACCCACATTGTTACATAAGAGAGAATTGCATGGAGTTTGTGGTTGTGAAAAGTATCCCATTGCATATATGTGATATGATTTAAAAAAAAACATAGTGAATGGGTAAGATTTATAAAAAATGCAGTGAGGAGCACTTTGTCATAAGTTTTTCTCAATGTAATTCTTCACATTTTTAAATACAGTTATTTCGTGCTACTTGCCAATCTCTGAGCAATTTGGAAACCCTTCTGCATGAGTGCCTTTAGTTTCCCTATCTTGCCTGCCTTGGTATTCTTGAATACATTCAAAGCATCTGCTTATCATGGACATTCTGAATTTGGAGAAGAACCAGAATTCACACATTGCTAGATCGGGTACTGTAAATAAGGCTGAATAGGACAACTTGTGAGATTGTTACCAACCTGCCTTTCTGTTGGATGTTCCTTGGCATCTACATTCTTTGTATCTGTTATCACACTTGGCAAAGATACTCATGAAAGTGGATTTATAGAACTGCTTGAGGAAATGGACAGAGTAAAGAATATTCTTACTTGGGGTGTTTGAGAGGAATTATTGAAAATGTGTCTTTTACATTATTAATTTTTTTTAAAAATTTACACATGCATGAAATATTTTAATGATAGTTCATATAAATAATCTTTCCCTTTTCTCTGTATTCCCACTAACACTGATTTTTTTGTTTTACATAATCAGCATTCTTGCTTTATTGGGATGATACCACATTGTGTTTTTTTCAGTTCTAAAATAATAATAGAATAATTTTTCAGTTGACGACTGTATTATTTTCTCTCAAAAAATTTCTGCTTGCATCTATTTCTTATTTTTAAATCAGGTTTCTTTTTCTCTTGATGTTTTGGAGTTAGGTATAGATAGTGAATATTACCCTATTATAATTGTACAGTCCATTAATACCTCTTTCTTCCATTCTGTAGATTGTATCTTCATTTTGTTGACTGTTTCCATTATTTGCAGAAGCTTTTCAATTTGATGTGATTTTATTGTCTGTTTTTGCTTGTTTTGTGTTTTCTACTGTCTTGTCCAAAATAACACTGCCCATTCTTGAAGCATTTTTTTCCTGTTTCCTTCTGGTTTCACAGTACTAGGTTTTATGTTTCTGTCTTTAATCCATTTGGAGTTTATTTTTGCAACTGGAGAGCACTATAGTCTAGCATTAAAGCAGAGAATCAGTTTAGCATGTAGATATCTACTATTCCTAACAACATTTATTATAGACACAATGTTTTCCACTATGAGTGTTTTAAACACCTTTATTGAAGATTTGAATTTGACTATACATGTGTGAATTTTATCTAGCTTCTGCATTCTGCTTCATTTTCTATGTGGCTGTATTCACACCACTGCTATAAAGTTTGATTGTGGTACATTTTTAAATCTGGTAAAGCAATCAGTTCCATAGTACATTGTTCTTTTGCTCAAAATCATGTTATTTTGATCACAGGTCATTATGTACCATATTTGACTATTGTGGGTTATTTTTGTAACTCCGCATGAATTCTAGGATTAAATTTTTTTTCTTCTTCTGTGAATAATGTCATTAAATTGTTGGAGATTGCTTTGAACTTGCAAGGAGCCTTCCTTAGACAGAGTATTGTAAAATTTTTGAGTTTTCCTCTCATACATAAAGATTGTTTATCCTTTGGCATAGATTAAGTGAATATGTCCTTTTTAATTGCTTTTATTATGATTTTATTTTCATTATAGAAATATTTCATTGTATAAATTATATTTATTCATAGGTAATCTTTTTGGTAAACAGTGTAAATGAGTCCTTTCTTGATATTTCAGTCGTTACAAATTTTTACATATTGATTTTTAATTTGTAATTTTTACCATTTATTTACCTAATTTTAATAGATTTTTGTTGGATCTTTTTAACATGTTCTCAATTTGCTAGAAATTTGTTGAAGACTTTTACCGCTGCATTCATCAAGCATACTGGGCCAGTAGCTTTCTTTTTTGGTGAGTCCTTTTCTGATTTTGATATCCTGGTGATGCTAGCCTAGGATAATGATTTTGGAAGTATTCCCTTCTCCTCTATCCACTGGAATAAGTTAAAAAGAATTAGTACTAGTTGTATTTTAAATGTTTGGTAGAATTCATCATTGAAATCATCTGTTCCTGCACTTCACTGTGATGGGAGTCAGTTTGCTACTGATTTAACTGGTTAGTAGTTATCAGTCTGTTCAAGATTTATAGATTTTCACGATTCCATCTTGAGAAGGCGTATGGGTCAAAAGATTTTTATATTTCCTCTATATCATCAAGTTCTTTAGCAGAATGTTGCCTATAAAATTTTGCAAATATGCTTTGAATTTCTGTGTTGAATTGCACTGTGTCTCTGTGTCTCTATTTATTTTAATCTTCCCTGTTTTTATTTTTTTTGTATAAGGCTTTGATAAATTTACTTACATTTTGCTAAAATAGCTCTTTGTTTTGTTGATCATTTGTGTTTGAATTTTAACCAGTACTCATTTATTTCAGCTTTGGTTTTTGTTATTTCTCAAGTATAATTATAAGTTAAGTTCCTTTTTCTGTTTCCTTAAGATGAATGATTACGTGGATATCTGAAAATTATCTTTACTGTCATAGAGGCACTAAATGCTGTAAATTTTCTTCTTGGTATTGCTTTTACATTATTCCATATATCAGCATATTTTGTACCTTTAATTTGTGTCCAAGAATGGTTTTATTGCTTTAATTATTTTTGATCAATTGTTCATTCAAAAATAATTTCCCGGTATATGTTTTCTAAAACTTTTCTTGTTATTGATTTTTAATTCTATTACATATGATCAGAAAAGATGTATGATATAATTGTAATTTTCAAGTTTTTACTTCTTTTCAGTTGTTATATAGTCTACCCAGGAAGATACTCAGGAGATGTTGAGAAAAATAATTATTGTACAATTGGTGGATAGCATAGTCTTAGTCATCTGTTAGGTCCATTAGGTCTAGCATGAATTTTAAGTGGTCATAACTTTATTTTTCTATCTAATTGAATTGTCCATTAATAATTACATTCATTGTAGGCAACTACAAGCATACGTATCAAAAAACACTTGAAAAAGAAGATTGTTAAAAATTCTCAGCCTTATTATTATATTGGAATCTTCTCTATTCAGGACTATTTATATTTGCTTTAGATAACTGTATGCATTTAATTGTGTTTATATATACACAATATATAAATATAGTATTTTATATATAATTGACTAAATTGAATCTTTATCATTACATAATGAATTTTTTTCTCTTGTCAACTGCTTTTTAACAAAACCCTGTTTTATTTCAGTCTAAATCCTTTTTTTTCTTAATTTTGAATTTCATTCAGAAGGAAAATATATTCCATCCCTTCACTTTTATTCTATGTGTATCCTTATTAGTGAGGTAACATTCTTGCATGAATCGTATGACTGTGTCTTTTTTTAAAATTCCATTTTAATCACATTATGTTTTAGAATGAGATATTTTCATCTGTTTACCTTCAGTGCAAGTATTCTTTCCTACAGCCATTCTGACATTTTTTTTACCTTTATTGTACTTCAATTTTTGTCCTGTTGTATATACTTCCACTGTGATCCACTGAGTTACTCTACTAACATGTTTTAATTCCCCACTTACTATTTTCCCCTATATATTATAGATTTGCCTTTGTATTACTATGAGGCCTAAAATGTTGTCAGTTAATTAAAACAAACGTTTTAAAAGGAAGAAAATTAAGATGACCATATATATAGAAACAAAGAAAAATAGAAAGTTATACTAATAAAAAACTGTGCACTTGTACTGCATTATTCCCCATATTTTGGATATTGAAAATTTTTTATTATTTTGAAGGTAGTTAAATACAACAGAACAAAGCCAATTTAGACAGTGTAGAGAAACTGGTACAGAACTTCACAACAGATTACCAGGATAATATTAATAGGTACAATTTATATATCTCATTATCTTCAAAATCATTGCTATTTCAATCAGGTATAGCAAAGTAAAATGAAATACAGAACATTCTAGAACTTGCCAAAACAGAATATTGAATAGAGCAATATTATTAATCAGAATAAAGTAAAACAGTGGTAAAAATATTTGCCTTTAATGTAATGGTAGAAGGAAATCCCCCTTATTTGCTATGTTGCATGTGTTCAACTTCCCAAGAGACACTCAGATCTCTGGTTCCAATTTGCTAATGAGGTCGGGGAAGATGGGATGTTTGATTCTCAGCCCATGCGCCCATAGGCTCACTACCGCTTAGCAGGGAGGGGGGCTGGTTGCTTGTTTTTCCCAGCACCCAAAGTTCCAACATGGCATGGATCCCAGGAGTCACTGGTGGTTCTCCCGTAGGGGCAGCAGCAGCTGCCACATCAGAGCCACTTATCAGGGAGGTTAGCTGGTTGCTTGGTTTCCCAGCAACCTAAGCTTCAACATCCATATTTTGGATTTTTATGAATCTTCTTATATTTCTATTTTGTTTATGTAGTAGTGTGTTTATTAAATTATTATTTTAATTGTGTTAGTTTTAGCAAAGTAAAAGTATATTTTTGAAGTACTTTTAAAATGTTAGAGAATTCAGAATTCATCAGTATAATCACTGTTTCCAGTAAGATTTATAAATTCTAATATTTTCTTTTTATAACTTATGATCTCTTTCTTTCAATTTGAAAACTCCTTATAGTGATCCCTGTAGTGACTCCCTATAGTGGCTGATAGCTCTGGAAGATATATTGTATAAGTTTTTATCTTGGAATGTCTTTCTCTGAATTTCTAACAGACTGTTTTACCCCGTACAAGTACAGTAATTTTTTTTTTTTTTGTACCAGGGTCCAAACTCATGACTGTGCACTTGCAAGGCAGGTGCTTATGCCACTGAGCTAAATCCTCAGCATCCAAAAAATTTCTTTTTTTTTTTTTTTTCGGTATCAGGGATTGAACTCACAACCTAGTTTTGCCAGGCAGGTCTTATGCCATTGAGCTAAAATCAGTATTCTTGATTGAGACATTTTATATTTTCTTTTAATACTGTCTAAATATCATTCTTACCTGGATTTTACGATTTCTTATTCAAAATCTACCAGTAAGTGAATTGAGATATCATTGTCGGATTGCAGTTTCTTTTCTTTTGTCAACTTGAAATTTTTCTTTCCTTCTTCTGTCTGGAGGTAGATGGTGTTGTCCTATATGTGGGTGGATGTGCTTTAATTTGACTATTCTATCTATGAAAAGAAAGTCAGTATAAAACTTTCTGTGAGTTTGAGAACTTTCTGTTAACTCTTTGAGTAAGCCCACAGGCCTGTAACCTTCTCAAATCTACGTTGAAAACACAAACAACCAGAAATTTTTGCTCTTTTAATACTGTACCAAATTTCACATATATTTTCTTCATTCTTTTTTCTCCTCCAGATATAGAACTTCTGATATCCTGCTTTTGATATCATTATTTTTCTTCTGTTTGATATGTTCTATTTCTAAAATCTATTATTTTTAAAGTTTCATACTACAGTTTACCCTACATAATGATTGCATTCATTGTAGAGAATTGGTAGATTTCCATAGCATACTCACGACTTTTTTCCCTCCCTTTCACCTTCTTTTACTTTGCCAGCATCGATTTCAATTATTTAGCTTTTAAACCCATTATTTATCACACATATAGATTAACAACCAGACTAATTGGCCAAAAAATATAAGAAACGCAATGATATTTATACTATATAAAGAAGCACTTTCAGATGTGTAGTGCTGGAGTACAATAATGTTTACTCCCTCTCTTTTCTCATTATTTGTCTTTCATTTCACACTTTATTTATATGCTGAATTTTTCATATAAAGAAATCATGTGATATTTAAACTTGTGCATCAGATTTATTTACTTATCATTGTTGTACCTAGATGTGTCAATTTTCCTACAAATGAGTCAAGTTTATCCATCATTAGACAGTAGTATTCTAGTGTGTATAAATACATTGTGTTTCTTTATTCATCTATTGATAGACACATGGACTCTTTCCAATATGCAGCAATTTTAAATCATGCTCCTATAAAAATGGGTATACACATGTCAATGGGATATGCTGTCTTTTACTCTTTTGCAAAGATACCTGAATCGAATAGCTGAATCAAATGGAATTTTTGTTTTCAGTTTTTTGGGGAATATTCACATTGTTATTTCTATTGCAATTATATCAATATACTCTTTCACTAGCAATGAAAAAGAGATCTTTTTACCTACTGCCTCACCAGAATTTGCTACTCGTTTTTTATTGATAGCCATTCTGTCGGTAGTGAGATTAGAATTACAAAGTTGTTTTAATTTGAATTTTTCAAAAGGCCACCAATGGTGCACATTTCTTTATGCATTTGTTCGCCAGTTGTATTTGTTCTTCTGAGGAATTTTTCAGATACTTGCAGTTTGATTGCATCTTTATATTTGGGATGTCTAATTATTTTAGTTCTTTACATAGTCTAGACTTTAATTCTTCATCTCTAGTAGTCGGAAAAGTTTTTTTTTTTTAATTTGATATTATTCCATTTGTTGATTTTTGTTATTATTTCTTGTGCAACTGGAGTTCTCATTTAGAAAGTCGTTACCTATATCTGTGTCTTCCAGTATGTTACATTTTTTTAACTTTCACCATATTAAATGTTCTTATTCTCATGTTTTCATCTTTGATCCATTTTGATTTTAGTTCAGTGCATGGCAAGAGATGCAATTCTAGATTCAATCTTTGGCATTTTTCAACAGTTTTCCCAGCAATATTTGTTAAAGATGCTGTATTTCCTCTAGTGAAAGGCTGTGGCCCATTTGTGAAAAGAAATGAATGAATGAGAATATAATTATTTATGTAATATCTTTCTGCAACATTTGTTCATGAGTCTAGGTTTTGTTAACACCATTCTATTTTACATACTGCAACTTGTAATAACTTTGAAGTTCAGCATTGTGTGTGCCTCTACCTGGCTGTTGCTCCCTGGAATTGTTTTGGCAATCCTAAATCTCTTCAGCTTCAGAATGACTACTTCAATCCCTTTTTTTCTTGTTTTCATTTCTTTTGGTTTCTAGGATCCTATTACATGAAACATTGCTTTGCAACTTCTGTATTTTAATCTTTTTCTTTTTTAATTAACTAAAAAATTTAATTAAATATATTTCTATGTGTTTTGACTGGGGAATTGAGAGTTGCTACTGAAAATTGTTGATTTATTGCTCTCCTTGCATTATTTTCTCTTGCTGATTTCTTCATTTCCTCCTTGTTGTTTCACTGCTAACTCTGCCTAATATATTAGTTCTTTTGGACTTACTGGCAATTGTGGCCTCATTATTCCTTGTAGGATATCCTTGAAAATGTATTTCAAATGCGGGTTTGATCATTATAAATTTCTTGTGTTGCTCCTTGTCACAGAAATTATTTACTTCTCCATATATGTGGAAATATAAATTTTCAGGATATTTAAGTGAGTTTTGGAAGTTATTTTACTTTAGGACTTGCAGTATTTCATTCCAGGCCCTCCTGTGCAACAATATTTGTGTAGAGGACTGTGCTGAAAAATCTGATGGGTTTAGCTTAGTTTCCAATACCTTTTATGATTTTGTCCCTAATGTGACATACAGCAGATTTTTTTTTTTTTTTGGTCATAGTATTTAGGATTCTAATGCCTCACTAATCTGTATTTTTATTTCTTTGGTTATATTTTAGTTTCTTACCATTACTTTTTCTTTAAATTTCTTTATCATTTTACTGGATAAAAATTAACCACAAAGACAGTGTTGTAAATTTAATTGAAAAGAACTTAAGTGCTTTACTACAGATTACAATCTTACAAGTTAACTGAACAAGTAAACTCAAAGAATGAGATTTAGATTTTTAAAAACACAAAGCAGCAACAGAATTACAATACATTTATCACACAAGACAGATCCATGAATTCATTAGAAAATACTGCAATAAATAATACATGAATTATAATGCAATTGATTTATGCATAAATATAACTAACTGCCTAGCAATCTGTTTATATTAACAAAATTTGTCAAAATCAAGGCAGCCACAGAGCTTGACTGAATTACTGTGACAATGGAAACACTACAGTTAAAAAACAAATACTAGCATGTGTATGATAAACAACTTAAAAAAATCAGTCTCACTAAAGTTAGTATACAATTTAATATAAACTGGTAATTAGCTACCAGACATTGTTTTACACAACCTTACCCAACAGTAGTTTTGTAGTGTATGTATCACTAAGTTGAGCACTGAACAGTTTTCTAAAAACAGAGGTACTGCTTTTTCTTGTCCTTCTTTTATTAAAATATAAAATATCGGAGGATCACTCAAATAAATAGAAAGCACATAAAGGTTCCTTTCACCTGCATTAAAAGTCTGCTGAAATGGAGATTTTCAGAAAATTCTCAAACGGTAACTGGCTACTAAATTTATTAGTTACTGTAAAAGTTTAACATAAAGAACCATGGGCAAGAAGGAACCCATAAATTTCCCTGCCATTCCCAGTATGTTTAGTGCAAAAGTTAACTCAATAATAGAAACATTTTGTTTCTTTCAAAATTATGGGTTAATCATTACTTAAGAACTAGTATAAATATTTTCATTTACTATTTCTGACCAAAAATAAATAATACAAATAGTACAATGATACAAATTAACAATAATAGTACATGTAAAACTACTGATCACTGTGAAGTCAAATAGAAGAGTGATCCCCGATTTATGAATCCTGTAAAGTTTTTGGTCAAGTCATCGTTTCTATGATATAAAACTGTTGTGTAAGTTTCCCTGTACTATACATTTATCAGTTAATTTATTCATGTAACTAAAGTGTGAGGAATAAAAAGTTCTATTCAATATAAATATTATATAATGTATTCAAATGCCTACAGTTTTGCAAGTAAAATTTTGGATAAAGTTGTTTTGAAACATTAGCTTTGTTTTTCAATGAGAGAAAGGAAAAATATATGCAATAATCTAAATTCTGGTCCTCACAATATATGGTTTAATTCTTTGAAAACAAAGATTACACTGACATATGCTGTTCTGTAATCCATATGCATATTTTCTTGGGAGTATAGAGTAAGCAAGAGGATTCATATGATAGTATGCAAATTAACTTTCAACAGCAGAAAAGTTTTCAATATAGATCTCACAAATCAAACAAAAATGTGGTTCTGTATTTTCTTTAACTACATGAATGCAGTTTTTAAATTATAGCTGAACACATTTTTACTATTACATGAATACAATATGATCATTAAATACATACAATCAAAGGTACAGAAACATAATTATTTGACAAGTGCACTTATTTTTTTTTAATTTCAGCTTTAAGAATGCATTTTGTACATAGAAACACTGGTTTAGAAAAATGATAAGAATCTGAATTTTAACAGAGAAAAGAAAGCACTTTGAAAATTCTGAGTATATAAGCAAATCCCCATTCTTTATATGAAATCATATGCTTTATATCATCTTACCACTAAAACTGCATATTCCCTAACCAACATAAATACTCTAGCCCATATTTTAAAACTGCTATTTAAAACTTAATGGCCTCTCCCATGAGTCTAGTAAAAGTTAAAATGCACTGCCCAGCTTCTGACTACCCAATTAGTCGAGAGTTTACATTACTGAAACTTCAAAATAGCTTCAATGTTAAACATCTGCAAATCTATTGAAGACCCTGAATAGACTGCAAATTTGGTCATAGCAAAATGAAAATGTATCACTCACTAAAATGAAATCTGCAATTCAGTTTTGATAAACAAAGGATTTGAAAAGTCACAGCACAAATATATTGAAGTTATACTGAGGTTTTTTAATAGTAGGAATGTGTCACAATCCTGAAAATTTAATGTAGTCATAACATCAACTAAACAGCATATTTAAACTAAAATTATCATTCTCGAACATTTTCTGTGCACATTTTAAACATGCTATTAAGTTGCATTCCAACTTAATTTAAGGTTAGAAATTTCTAATCTTAAGATTAGAAATTTCCTTTCTAACCTTACTCATTACCTTTGTTCAGATGAAAAATAAAATTAAATTATTTTCCTTATTAAATTGCATTTGATGTTAATATTACATCTCACATTGAAAGCTTATGTAGATGCTGGGGTTAACTATGTGTCTGTTTTTTTAAAAAAAGCATAAACCTTAGAAACACCAACTTCCTGCTAAATCAACTACTATCTATTGAATTTCATTACATGTACCTTTAATGTCTTCTTTTCTATTCCTAATGCATGCACTTGAGTGCACTTATTATTTCATAGAATGTAGTGTAGTGCATTAACACTGTATATATTGTTTTTTTTTTCTTAAGGGGCTAGCTACATAATTAAACTTTGATTTGTACTATAAAAATGTTTATAAATTATTAATATCATATTTCCATTACAAGATGGATCAACTGAATTGTTACAATGTTCTTTTGCCAATAAAACCGTTTAAGTTTCCAATTACTTGTTTTCCCAAGCTTTGTGCTATTGATAACTAAAAAAATCTGAATCTTTTTTCTGCTATTTATACCAGGTTTAACACACATGACCAGAATTAAGTAAACAACTATATGAACATGTCCAGAGTCCAAATAAAATTTTTTTTTTCAAAAGACAGGTAAGTGTTTTTTGAAATGCAAAATTTTATGTCGCCTATCATAGTGAGCATCTGTAATTTCCACACATCTGTTTGTAGACACAAAAATACATACTTGGACACATACACACAAACATGCCTACAAACACACACACACACACACACACACACACACACACACACACACTTTCCTAACAAGTAATGTACACAGGCTAAATCTGTCATATTTTATAATCCAGTGTCTGGTAATCAAGTATCTTCTTTGGAGGAGTCTTCAGTGTTCCAGTTCTTTTATCTTGTATTCTAAAGTGCTGTGAGATGTCCCTTAAATTCCCTGTGCAGTGAGAACACTTGTTTTCCCACTCATAGCCATTTCAATAGCTTCTTCCATTATTTTATAATCATACTGAAGATAGCAGCCAAGTTTTTTCCCACATTGCCTCCTGTCTTTTCGATCCAATCCACCTTCACTGTTTGCAGAGGTTCCATCAAACGTTCCTTTTTTAGAATTAAGACACAAAAGAGAGATATTCTCATGTATAAAATAAGAGTCAACACTTGAGAATGTGACAAGCCAAGAACATTTTATTTTAGGGAGCATATTTTTCAGTTATTGAATTGAGAGCTTATCATTCTAGTACTGAAGAGTTTTTGTAAACTTGGTATATAACATCCAGCAGACCAAAACCATCAGGATGTGATATTGAAACAGACCTTAAATATAGCTGAGGAATTTCTAATTGTTCAGTAAGATTTGAGGTTTCATATGGAAGGCTTTGATTTTTTTCTTTAAATTGAGTAACCATATTCTGTAGAGATGACTGATGGAGGTAAAAAGCTTCCAGCAATTTTGATTTTGAGGTTTCAAGTTGATTGGATTTATTTTTTTTTTCTGTGCTGTCTGCTTGAGCTCTTGCCCACAATGCTACCTTTTGTAGTACTGTACATTTCTTTACTGTCTTTATATTTGTAAATATCATTGAAATTTCAAGTTTTATTTTTGAAAGATGCAGGCTTCCCTGCTGGTAAGGTTTTCAAGTGGATAAGTAACTTTTTTTGAGGTGTACCATAGAGTACGCCTGCTCGGTTTATGTCCAGTGTTCCAGACTGAACGTCTTTCAAAGTTTCTGACAGTGAACCATCTGCAAACTCAGAACTTCTTTCCACATAATCCCCTCTGTTTCTGTGTGATCTTCCAATCATTGATTTTCAGCAGGATCACCTATTGGTGACTCTTCATATTTTATGCTGGTTTTCTTCATAGAGAGATCTAACATTCCATCTACTTGCTAAGTATTTCATTCTCCCTTTAAATTCACAATGATATCTAAGGGGCCTTCCTGATCTTCCTAAAATTAATTTTCTGCTTGATTCATCTGAATACTTTTACATAAGAAACTTGGTCCAACTGTTTCTGTTCTCTGGAATTTTACCACTTTTTGAGATGTACCCAATTGCAAACTGACATATCATCTTTTTCATTAGTTCCTGAACAACTATCTTAGGATCAAAGTTCTGAGGAAGATCTTTCTTTTAAAAGCATACATTTAGATAATATTCTGCTTGACATTCAATCTTAACAGTGTTGGACGGGGCCTGATACGACAGCTCCTCTGTGTGTGGACTGCAAAGAATCAAGAGACAGTATACAAACACTGACTGTATATCTGTACAAAATGATTATTTTTCATCTATATATCAATCAATCAGCTCTTCTGGTACAGTCTTCAAATAAACTGAGGTCTCTTGTTAGCCATGATCCATAAAGCCCTTCTATAAAACTCTTAAACCTTACAATCTTGGTGGACATCCATTATGAAGCAGAAAATGAGTAGTGACAATAGGCAGCCTTGAATTGTATTCAATGAAACAGTAAGATAGGACCAGAGCCCTTGGCTCTGAGAGAAGGTGAAGTGCATTGCCAAGGCAACACCACCCTCAATCTGTTCAGACTTCTAAACAGGGAGGAAGGACTTCAAATCTCAACTGCCAGAGTTCTAGCTGCTCCTTCTTAAAAGGGTACACACCACACCTCCACAGCTGCTTCCACTAAGAACCAGAGGATAGAGTTGGGTGTACCCTTCTTTCCCCTTCAGAGACAGGTCTGCTGCACCTTGTCCCTAGCAGGTCCTCCTGCAGCCCCAGACCCACCAGCACTTCGGGGTCCCTGGGGAGAGATCTAACACACACGGCACAGGTCTGGGAGCCCAGCAACCTCGGCAGGCTGGCCCCCATTGGGGAGAAGAGGGGTGTTTGTGCATTCAACAAGACCAGCCTGTCTTCCTGCACCCTCCTCTGGCCTCTGGCTCAGCCACAGCCTGCCAAACCCTGCCTGCTGAAAGGTGATTGTTAATTTTGTAAAATTATTAATGTTTGTGTTTTCTGATTTTTTTATTGTTCCAATTATTCTTAGTTTATTTTTCTTTGCATCATCTTGCAGAAAAATGGATTCATTTTTCATATCTTCTTATCTTTTTATGTGTCTGTTATTAGTTTTTCTTTCAAGACATCCTTGTCTTCTAGTGTTAAAATTTATACTAACATTGGTTTTGCTTGACATTCGTTCAATATGATTCTTATTATCTGGGATTTTTGACAGACTCAAAGTCTTTTCACAGACTCTGATGCTTTGCTGAATAGCTTATTCATGTTTGTATTATTTTGTTTCACTCAAGCAGCTTTTTGTTTCTGTCTATGAAAGCATTCTGAATCTTTTGGTTTAATGGTCCAATTTGGGCTATTTTCTAACCTCTGCTATTCTTTCAAGTAAATTGGCTTTATGGTTTGTGTTGTTCTGCCTCTTGGTGTCACCTGGATTGGGTTAAGGGTACTTGAGTCTTTTGAAAGATTTTTTCCCTTTTTTCTCACATTTCTATTGTTTTTGTATGGTCTTGTGCTGAGGATTGTGAATTCTTATAGTCTAAGGACTTCACTGGTAATATAGAGATTTCTTTAGGTGCTTCTCTGTGAAACAATTTGTGTATGGTTAACAATATTACCTACAGCCCCAAGAGCTGATCACTTTGGTTAATTTGAGAGCAGAAGATGGAGAGTAGTTTGCTCATCAAGCAAGGTTTTCTGAAGTGCATTGTACTTTTCTTGAACTTCTGAAAAAGAAACAGCAACAATTATGCAATTCTGTTAATATCAAATAAATTGGTTTTAATATTGTCATTCAAGACAAAAATACATATTAAAATACCAGACAAATTGAGCACTCATAATTCTACAGAAGAAATTGGCAGTTCTTAAGTAAATATTAACAACCCAGGATTTGAGTTACATTTAATATATACTAAATGCAACTACTATATCCCTGGTAATGTTAGAAAACTATTAGGTGATTATTTTACAGTTGTAGCAAACTATTAAAAGATTAGCAATGCTTGTGGTGGTACTATTAAATATAAGGGACTTTAAAGGGAGTAGTGAAGCAGGAAATCTTTGTAAACTTAAACTCTGTGATGCAAGAGGCATATACAGCACTGGAACAAATATCTAACTGAAGAGCAGAACAATGTTTATAAAACCGGATAAAAGTAAGAGAAAAACTTGTAAGAAGTAGAAGCTAAAAGAAAACAAGAAAAAGAAGTTGTATTGAAAGTAAGAAAAGAGAAAAGCAAGTAAAGAGGGAAACATTAAAAAGAGAGAAGGAAAACATAGAAAAGAAGACAAGAAGCACATAAGAAAGACAAAGGAAAATTTCCAAACCCCAAAGGAATAGTAAAGAGGAGTGGAGGGAAAGAAAGAAGAGAAAAGTAGAAGAACCAATATGAAAATACACACACAAGTACACAGCACAACTATGCTCACATTCACCAGAAAAAGTAAAACAGAAAGAAATAAGAAATAGAAAGAAAGAAAAAAGAAAGAATGAAAGAAAGAAAGAAAGAAAGAAAGAAAAATGCATCAAGCAAACAACCAAAAACAATAATTCCAAAAACAAAAAGAAAAAAATTCTCTCAAATGTGTGATTTTTCTTCCAAGGTCTACAGTTTGGGAGCAATGTCCAATTCAAGAATATTAGTGCTCACACTGGTGGAAAAAAAGTCAATCAGATCCAAAATTCATGTTGGATACAGTCACCAGCAAGCAGTTATTAGGCTTAGAGTGAGGGAAGAAATTATGAAACTTTGAAATCTGCAGGTATTCAGCTGAGCCTGGTTTGTGATCATTAGAGTGCAGTCTGAGTCAAGTAATTTAAACCCTTCTCGGATTTCTAATCAGCCTACCCAAGATTTCCTGATGGCAGATGTCTATCATTGCTGTACCTCACCTAGTCACTGTGGTAGCAGTGGTAGACTTAATTTGATGCCAACCTCAGACTGCTCTAAATCACAGGTTCAGTCATCCCTTCCCTATAATGCAATCTAAACACTTTCTTTAGGAAGATAAGACATTTGGTTGTACTGGAATCACCAGTTTCTGTACCAGAGAGCATCTACTGGGCCATGTCACTGCTGTGTTTCTCTCTGAATGTTTCTGAAGTCTTCTACTTTCACTTTCTTTGTCAACACACTCTTCCTTTCTCAGGATTCAAGAGCTGGGGATAAAGTATAGACTTCCCTTTCCTCTTTCTGTGTTGTGTGACTCAACTTCTCTGTAGGCTCGAATTTTCCTATCAGAGTTCTGAAGAACCACCTCCCTCTTTTTATTCGCCGCATTGTTATCCAGTATCTGGATTTCAAATCTTGGAGAACTTTGTTTGTTATTGCTCATCCTTTTACCATTTTTCCAGAAGACTCTAATTGTTTTTACTTTCAATTAATGTGACTTTCAGCTGAAGGATATATGCTTTTTGAGTTTTGTGGGGTTTTTATCTGCTGTCATTTCTCTCTACATATTTAACATTAGGGTACCAAATCATGTCTCCATGTTCTTAAAAATCATTGAGACTCCTTACAAGAGCTATTTTAAATTCTAAGTTCAAGAGTTTTTCATAATAGTCACTACTGGTCAGTTTCAGACATTATTGGCCATTAGGTGAGGTATGTTCTTCCCTGGAAGATGATTAAGGTTGTGAGCATGTGATTTCAAGCACCCTTTAAAGAAATATTTATTTAAGTTATACTACATCGGCTTAAAAAGTTAGCAATATGTATAGGTCATATATATTTTTATGACATCTCCATGCAAATACATAGCTTACATTAATTATACTCATTCTTCCTTTTTCCACCATCTTACTTGGGTTTTTTGCTCTTTTCTTTCCCACATGTAACTGCATTGACAATTTTCATTTAGCCTGAGGATAATTCTATTTCACTATTAGGTGGTGCGTTAATTCTAAGTTTACTTTAAGACTATTCTGTGTATTGCTACAATTTAAGTACTAGAAGACAAAACAAAGACTGAACTACTCAAATTCACAGATGCTGTGTTGTTCAGTGAGAACAAGAATACTACCTAGAAAGAGTAGTCCATCCCCACAAGCCTCTCCCTGGAGTGAGGTAGGTCTTGTTGCCTCAATCTCAATATGGTCAAGCACTGGGAGAATGTTTGTTGGATCTGGGCAGTGTTACTGGAAGTGACCAATCATGGCACTTTGCCAGAGCTGGATGTCTACTTTCCTTTTCTTCTCCAAGAAGATATTTTTCCTTTCCCTGATGGGAAACCTCAAAGTAAAGGAAGAATAGAATGGGCAGTTCAGTGTCTACTGATGCTGCAATGCTATCATCCACCTGGAATCTGCAGTTTGTGAAGGCCAGTGGAACATTTGTAGTGTAATAAGGTCCACGTTGTTAAGAGATGATTCTGCTGTGCAAATTCATGGTACAAACTTGCTGCAAAGAAGCTACAGGTGATGTAGGCTAGAATAAAATTCCAATGCAGTAGGAAGATGTGTCTCCACCTTACACCAGCTCTTTTCTATAAGGTTCATCACAGAAACTGTGCTGAGCAACATGAGGAACTGTGCAGAATTATATTTAACCAGTATAGCAATTAATTTGAAGGCCAACTTCTGTGCTTACTAGCCAACAAATAGCCTTGCTCCATACTCAGTTGTGCAATGTCATAGTACTAATGATGAACATAGCACCTTGGGCATGAAGACTGGACATACATAGGCACAAATACCTGCATAATCTCAGGGACTTCTGGGGTCATGCTGCAACTATTAGTGAAGCAGCCAAAATGTGTGTGAACATTGGGGTGAATGACACACATGAGTGAGAGAGAGGATAATATTCCTTCAACAAATGAAGCTGATATGTCGATACCCCAAAGAATGAAATTTTAGGCTGTACAAAATTCAGATAATATAACCAGTAATAGAAAATTTGCAGCTTTTTGCAGCTGACCAAGTACCTAAAGGCTGAAGACATCTGTTCCATTCAGATAAACATTTCAGAGAGAGAATATCCTTGAGAGTGGTCAGACCTAGAAAGAGTTCTGCTCATATCCAGATGCTCAGGCAGGCATCCTAACATTCACCCCATAGAACAAGATATTGCAGCACTGCTGTGAATAGGCAACATCTTTCTACACTCAAACTAACCTTACTTTAGTGCAACTAAACATAATGAGAGTGGCTGCTGTGTCCTAATGCAGTCCTCAGCTTGACAAAACCAGATTGTGAGCCATTAACCCTTGAGCAGAATCAAGGATTTCTCTTAGAGAAAAATAACATGGAAAGCTCTGGTTAATAACTGAAAATTTTTGAAATGTTAGCATGTACATTCTCTTCTGTGGAAATAAAATGCAATAACTTTAATAGTTTTACATTTCCAATGTCTTTAGTTGTACTCAGTGAGAGCTTTGTGAACTGCTTTAAACTCCTTCCTTTCCATGGTAACAGAAGATCTAGGTTTTATTCTCTGCCTTTATCATTGGTTTGAATAATGTATATTGACATTATTCTACCTGAATGATTTGTTCATATATGAAAACAACATACTATTCATAGGAAAGTGGTTCACACCTATCATCCCAGACATTTTGGAATCTAAGACAGAAGGATCACAAATCGGGGTTTAAAAAGTTAATTTAAGCAATTTACTGAGATACTGTTTCAAAATAAAAATAAAGTAAAAATCACTAAGTAGTTCAGTGTGAAGGAGCTTGATTGTCCCCAAAAAACAGCCATTCATGGAAAACAGACTAATGCTAAAATGGTTATACTCAAATCTTCTGCTGAACTGTGCTCATATTGGAAACCTAACCCATATGTATTCTGATATAGAATTTGAAACATATAACTTAGCATCAAAAGAAAAAGAAACTCCAATCCTTGAACAATAATAAGACTTGGCAGAAAGCCAAAGTAATCAGTAGATGTGTTTAAGGAAACAATCAACTTCCTATGATTTCTCATTAAATATTGCCATTCTTAATAATATTTGACACTGTCTCCTATCTGTGATTGCTGGATCTGCTCCAAGAAGAGAAATATACATTGAAAGTAGGTATCCATAAGTGAAAATTGAAAGTTAGGAATAATGTCTGTGGGTAAATCATGGGCTGTCTCATCATCAAATAATTTTTCAGCTTTGAATGGGTGTACAAAAAAGATTAGTTCTGAATTACTCTGGTAAGCTTCTGATTATCTCACCTAAGTTTCTAAACTTCATTTTTCTCCTCTAAATCCTTCTAACATCTTGGTCAGTGGCATGAGAGTGTGAGGGTATTTTAAGAAATCATTTCAGGTGCTCACCCATTCAAAAGTCTCTAAGACCTCATTCGTTGAATGACGCTGTACTGAGGACAGGGATTCTGACATTTTCAATGTATCTTTCTCACATGGTCTAAAGAATACTTTAAGAGAAATTTTAACTCTGTTAGGAAATTTTCCTTGAGACTGTTCACCAGATTATTTTCAGCTTAGTTTGATTTCTTAATTTTCAATCATACAAATCTTCTGTGGTCATTTTTATTTCTGTGGGAGTCCAGACTATCTGAAGCCTGGATCAGGACTCTGTCTTACCCAACAGCCTCCACAAACTGAATGTGGAGTGTACCTACTGCTTCGTTGAGTGACCCACAATAAACAACAAGCTTGTCTGATTTTCTTTACAAATCTGACCATTGTCACGATGCTCTCTCATTAGGAATCCCACAGCTGCATCTGGCAGAGGGGGGCCATCGCTGTGTGGGAAGAGTGGAGATTCTTCACCAGGGCTCATGGGCCACCATCTGTGATGACAAATGGAGCATGAGTGAAGCCCACGTGGTGTGCAGACAGATTGGCTGTGGAGAGGCTACCTCTGCCACACTCAATGGTTACTTTGGGTCCAGACCAGACTCCATCCATCTTAATGACCCAGGCTGCACAGGAGACGAGACCCATTTGTGGCAGTGCCCCTCCTGGAGCTGGGATCAGCTCAACTGTACCGGATGGCCAGCTGCAGGAGTCATCTGCTCAGGTATGGTTTGTAATTAATCCAAGAGGAGGATGGATAGACAGTTCCAGGAATATACGTGTCTGTTCTTATAATAGGAAATGTGTGTGGGCATTGCAGGGCTAAGAGGTCCATCCATAAAGCATGAGTACTTACATGTCTGATGGTGATGGGCTTCACTGCCCTTAAGGCTTGAACTTTTTTTTTCCCACTTAGATTATCTTATCTAGCAAGATAGTTCATTCTAGTGTCTTACCAATTAAAATCAAACTTCATAATTTTATTTCTGTAATTTACATATAATTCATAACATTGATAAATTACCATGCATACGATCAAATTGGTAAAATAACGTCTGAGGAGAAGCCTGTACATGATCCATTTGCATTGCATGTTTCTGTGTGTATAGAAGGAAACAATGTTTAAAACTTAGGAGTCGCTTAGTGATAGGAGCAGGGTTAATCAGGCACAGGAAAATTTACAGATTATTGCGAATTTCTAAGTTTCTTTTTCTTCAATTCACACATCAGTTTCAATGGCCAAAGATCTGTGAATGAAAGGTCCTGAATCATAAATTATTTCTGTATCAACATGAGAAATGTTTCTCTGTACATTTTTCTTTTAAAAGAATATGTAAAGCTTTGAGTTATATAAAAAAAAAAAAAAAAAAAAAAAACTTAGTACCTACTTCCAGATAATACAAAGCTGGATACAAAGGAATTCTCATGTACCTATATAAGCAGAGAGATAAAATAGTATCTGTGATAATACCACTTCTTTACATTTTGCCTAAAATCAAGTATAGCTTATTTCTAATGGCTTCACTGTAATTAGAGAAATGCATTTGAGATCTCTGCTTTTCTCCCAAAGATCTTAAAATTTCCCATTAAATAATGATCATTATTTTTACCTGAGTTACTTAGCACCTACTGAAGTTTCTGGTGTGTTATAAAATTTTAAATAGGGGGCTGGGGATTTAACTCGGCGGCATAAGCGCCTGCCTTGTAAGCAGGCAGTCGTGAGTTCGATCCCTGGTACCGATAAAAAGGAAAAAGACAAAAAAAAAAAATTAAATAATACTCATATTTTGAAAATATATTATGGAAATGGTTTTCAATATGGCTTTCAAACACCTGTTTACTACACAAATAAACCTGTTCAGAAAGCTCATATTTGTTCCCTAGGCAGCACTCTCTCTCCATCATTTTCATCATTTCCAAATCTGCTATTATCTTTACCAAATTGGGATCTCCAACAACTATTCTGTTTTCTTCATTGAGTGCCTTAATGAGAATGTCCACTGAGCTTTCAAAAGTGACAGAAGCCAAGAGTATAGGTAATTTGGTCCTCAGGAACACATACAAATCTTAAATGTTATGCCCAAAAGACACCAAAATGAAAAGACATTGACAATAGTACACAAGAAATACAATAACGAAGAGTTCTAAGAAGAGAAGTGAAAACAGAGATTGGTTTTTCACTAATTTAAAGGTAGAGAACATCACATTTTTAAAAATAATTACTCCTTTTACACAAGTGCATTTCTTTGACTTTAAGGGTACATACCATGCAAGGCTTCTGTTCATATGTACCAAACTCACATAAGACACCTACAAGTTTTTTTTTTTTTTTTTTTTTTTTCTCTTACTGAGACAGTATCTTGCTATGCAGTTCAGGCTGGCCTTGAGCTCACTTTGTAGCCCAGGCTAGTCTTGAACTCACAACAATCTTCCCGCCTCAGTCTCCCGATGGCTGGGATTTTAGGCGTGAGCTACCACGTCTGGCTTTCTCACCTACAGGTTTTAATTACAGTGCACCAAGATCCTTAGGACAGCAGAGCAAGATGTTTCCTTGATGTTCTGGGTCTGTGGACATCCTTTCCCTATTTGTCTGAAGTAACGTTGATGTCAGTTATTATGTAAATATATCAGCTTGTTTCAATACTTATAATTTTGTATTTTACATTTAACTTTTGCTGTATGAGTCCATTGGACTGCCTGTGTAATTTGATGAAATGTAGTCACACTATTCTGTACTCAGTAGATTTTGCATATATATATATATATATATATATATATATATATATATATATATTGGCAGAGAGAGACAGAGAGAGGCAAAAATTTCATATTAGATCAGGAAGACTGACTTGAAAAAGCAAGAAAGCAAGGAACTAGATGGAAGCATCAGTGTAAGTTCAGTTTTCCCTGAAAATTGGGAGAGAAAGTGTCAGAGAAATCAGGAAACAATTTCTTCATAGGATTTATACTGTGAAGACTCAGGTGTCAGCATCTTTAATCTTAGATCAGGGAGATAGCAAGAACTAAGGGATTGTACAGGAAACAAAAGGAGTGATATAAAGGTCATAGAATGGGAAATGCATCATCAGTAATTGTCTAATTGATCAAAGTCAAGGATCTGTCATGCAGAGCTTTGATAGCAGGTTTAAAATTGTTGGGTTCACTATGTTAGTTTTGACCCTTCTCACAAGATATATATATATATTTGTTATTTCTAAAACCCAGGGTAACAGATGGGATAATGACTCAGAAAATTATAACTCGAAGGGCAAGATTGTGTGAATTCATTCATATTTATGGCAGGACAGTAGAATCCTAGGACCATTTGATGGAAAATTGCTGGGTTAACCAAGAACAAGCCTCAAGACTAACGTAGAAAAAGAGGCACATACAAAACAATACAAAGATGTGAAGGATTTGTTCTGTTTTAGTCATCCACTAGAGATCTGAGGACTCAGGTGAAGAGTGACTGTAAAAACAGCCTCTAATTGTGTGTTAGTAAAGAAGTTTAAAGAATAGTGCCAGTGACTGCAAATCCCAGTACATTCTCAAATTCACATTTAGCCTGGGTAACATAGAAAGACTCTGTCTCTCGGTTAATAACCAAAACTATAGAGCTAGGAATGTGACTCAATAGGAAGGCTCTGATTCAATTACCAATATGAAAAAAAAAAAAAAGGTAAAGAAAAAGAACATGAATACAAAGAAAAATAAAATGACATTCTATCTCAGTTTATTCAATCTATCACTCTTTTTGTTAGCTACAAAAGTGCAACATGTAATGAAAATATGAAATATAAATGGGTAGACTGAAGTCAGGTCCTCCATGACTGGCGATTTTTGGTGGTGATCTTGCATGGGCCCCTAATGTGTAGCTGTACCTGGGCGGAAACCAGAGCAGCCAGGGGAGCTGTAGCTGCAGAAGTAGGAGCACATCCAATTAGAATTTCAAAGAGCATTGTCTTAAGAAAATAAACCTATACATTTTATGTTCATCTCATATTTCTGCCTTGTTAGAGAACAAAATATTGGACACTTTTCTCTTGGAAAGACAATTACTACTTTACTTAAGTATTAACATCTTTTGTTACTCAACAGTTCACGTTGTAGTCAGATATCTCCTTGGATTCTGAATCCATTCTTGAAATTGCTTCCTAAGCATCTTCCCTAAGTGTTTCCTGGTTTCTTTAAATTTGACTTAAAAGTGACAATTTACTTATAATAAACTATCAACAATGAAGAAAATGAAAACTCAAGGTGATTTGTTGCTTCTGATGCAGTTTCTCAAAATTCTTTCTGGTTTCTGGATGAAAAGATTAATGTACACAACTTAGATATTTTAGTGTCAAAACTTGGTTTCTGCTTTGTTTGCTCTCTAAATTGTGGGCCTCACTCTCATGTATAAATGGGAAAATAATGTAAATTGTGAGGTTTAAGGATACTGAAAAGATTTCATTCTTTGTCAACTGTTAATTGTTGACATTATTATGCAGGTACAGAAATATTCTAGTGATGAAATAATGAAAACCTAAGCCTAATCTTTTTGTTGTTATTGTAACTTTAGCTCAAATTCACTTGCAGAATACATATCTTAGAAAAAAGGAAAATAATTTTTAGATAGGTGCATAGATGAATGGTAGATCAATATGTGCTTTGATATCAAAGGCACCAAATGATTAGAATTCTGATGTTCCTCTCACAGGATGAAAAATTCTGAACTGACTCTGAAAATTCTTCCTGAATTTATCATCAAACACTTTCCCTTGTGGCTCTAATTTTAATAAGTTTCCATCCATTTCCCATATGAACCAACCCTGGGGAAAAAAAAAGCTCTAACAATGGACACTCTAACATATCATTTAGAGATTCTAAGCCTGGATCAAGTACACTTACGTTTTTATTTTCCTCAGGATTTGTACGTCTGGGTGGAAGTTATGGACTTTGCTCTGGAAGAGTGGAAGTGAACTCTGGAAGAGGCTGGATTCTGGTGTCTGATGTGAACTTCACATTCCCCACTGCCCAGGTCATCTGTGTAGAGCTGGGGTGTAGCGAGGCTTTGTCTGTTCTTGGAAACTTGTCCAGAAATACCAGTGAACTGGTGTGGAATGAAGAGTTCCAGTGTGAGGGCCAGGAGCCTGAGGTCTGGTTGTGCCCTAGAGTGCCCTGTCCTGGAAGCAGCTGCCAGCATGGTGGAGGTGTTGAAGTTGTCTGTGCAGGTGAGACTCATGGACAGCAGAACTTTAGCCACTCTGCATAGTATTCAAATGCCATATTTACCATACATACTCTCTCTCTCTCTCTCTCTCTCTCTCTCTCTCTCTCTCTCTCCCTCTCTCATCTCTGTGTTCCTCATGTTTCTTAAACACTTCCTCCCATCTTCTGTCTTTCATCCTCTTCCATTCCCTGTCATTTGCTCTGCTTTCTGCTACTTTTCTGCTGTCTCTTTGCTCAGATGACCACTTTTATATGTCCCAGTTCTGTCTTACACCATTTGATTTTCAGTGCGTTTGTTGTGTTTATCAGTGATTCTGTTACTAAGTCAGTAAATTCTATCACTGTGTCCCTTAATTTTATCCTCAAAATGCTTTATTTTCAAATAGAAATGATTTGTTTGATTTTTTAGCAACTTGATGTGAAAATTGGCTTTCATGTTTTAAATACATTTACTGTTAGTTCTATTTCTTCCTATATACTTTGGTGATATTTAAGCTTTTTGTCTACTAACTCCAACATCTTTATGTTGTATGTTTATGCCTTGTTTAATCTTCTTTTAAAATGTTGCTGTTTTGTGATGTTCTATTTGTACATAATATCTGATGTATTGTTGAGTACTGAAAATTTTATATGAAATATGAATTAAACCAGATGTATTTCCCAACCTCTGAGAAGATTAAACTGTGTTTGCATTATGCAAGTTGTGGTCAATGTGCTGACTATACAAATATCTGAACTCAACCCTTGTAAATGGCAGTAAGTGGTTTATAAGAAATGAATTCAGAGGCTATACAAATATAGTGTCTCTAAGGATTCATTCAGTGGAATGTACTCCACTCAGCATAGATTGTACAATGAAATTTCCAAATTATTTTTTGCATATCCTCATAGAACTCTGTGACAAAATTTTGGTAGGAACATTTACCACTGCCTACATCAGGTTATTCATTAGGTTATTTTCAAATTAGTTCCACTAATTGTTTTTCAAATCCATTTGTCATCACTCATAACATTTATTTCTGTGGGACTGCACACATCTGCTGGCTTGGAGCAGTGGCTTCTTGTCTGACCCAGCAGGTTCTGCAGCCTTAATGTGAATACCAGAAAACGAATGCTTGTTTCCCAAGAGACCAGAAAATCAACCTAATTTCCTTTATAAAAGCACCAATTGATATGATTCTCTTTCCTCAGAGAGCCCACAACTCCGCTTGGTGGATGGGGGTCATCGCTGTGTGGGAAGAGTGGAGATTCTTCACAATGACACCTGGGGCACCATCTGTGATAACGACTGGGACAAGAGGGATGCTGATGTGGTGTGCAGGCAGTTGGTTTGTGGAGAAGCACTTGGTGTTACAATGTCTGCATACTTCTCATCTGGATCAGGACCCATCTTCCTCAGCCATCTGAGCTGCACAGGCGAGGAGCCTCATGTACGGATGTGTCCTTCCCAGGGCTGGGGCAAGGCTTACTGCCTTCATAGTGAAGATGCAGGTGTCATCTGTTCAGGTATAGTCCATGCACTGTACACTGTAGGAGAATGGAAAGTTGCATGAATTCATATATGGAAGTTCTTGGAAGTCCATCCATAAAACATGATTATTCAGATACACTGATATGGTGGACTTTACTTGTTTCCCACATATTAATTCTCTAATGTTTGAAGCTCCATTTTAGTGGTCTTAAAGTTAATTATGATGTCTTATAAATTATAATCAGCCTTCATAATTTTATTTTTGAAATTTAACCTGTACATGAGTAAATACCTGCAAGTATAGGCACACACTCTCTACAGTAAGGGGTCTGTGAGTATAGGACACCTTTTTTTTTTTTTTTTTTTTTTTTTTTTTTTTAGTGGAATTTTACGATTCAAGAGTTATACTGTGAGACATTGTTTGGCACCTGGGTTTCAGGTGCATAAGAAGAAAGGTGACATACAACTCTCCAGTGATCCATGAATTCATTGTTATATTTAGTCTTGTTTTTAGAGCTTGTACATTCAGTATTTATAGCTTGCAGAGCTGTAAATTACATATTCTTTACATATTTATGAGTCTCAAATTCTTGAATCAGCTACTGAAATGGCTTTATGGTTTTTATTTTTCTTCTACAAATAAATTATATATCTATGCTTGGCACTGACATTTAACCATGTGCTGGTATATCAAGGAGAAATGTAATAAAACCTTAACATATAAATATTATGAGATAATGTAGATTCTACTTGATGGATTCAGTAAGATTAAAAACATTCATATGGAGAATTGTTTCAAAATAATATCAATAAATGGGCAAACATAATTCTGAGGATCTGTGGAAAAGCCATTATTAAATATTGTGTTGGCAACAGGAACTGTCAAAATGCATGTAACTATGCTCTCAACATCACTGAAGACCCAGGAGTAATATGGATAAATCCATATGTATATTTTTGGGAACATATTGTTGCTAAAAGGTAGAAGGAGTTGAAAGAGGGATTCTATTGAAGGACAGAGTAGAATAGAGCTGTGAGGGAAAAAGTTTCATTGAAGAAATGTTATTAAATATTTACTCAGAGCTACTGTATATCTTATAATAAAATGCTAGCAAAAGATAAATAAATCATTAATTGTAGCTACTCTTCTACTATTGTCAATAAGATCATTAACTTCTCCTGGTTAGGGGCCACTGAGGAACCCATTTAAGCTCTGTAGTTTTCCATTGAATTGGCAGTGCAAAAATAGGCAGAGAAGTGCCAATGACCCCTGCTACAAATTTGACTCATATACAATTCCATATCTACCTTGTTTTATTAAAGGCTCAAGTGGAAGTGTACAGCCATGTAAGTTCTTACTCAAATCTTTGTTTTCTTGACTTTCCATCTTAGCCTTTCTTTTGTTAGTAGACTATATGCTCTTCTGAGGAGCAGATGTAACTAGGACATGGCTCCACTCTTTTATAGGGTCTCTTCCCCATAAATTGATGGAAATTTAAAAATAGTGTTATAATGCCTGTCTGCCCACAATATATGGAAGTGGAATGGCACTCTGTAATACAGACTGAGGGCAGCCTAAGTCTATCAAGGACGTGGAGACAGGTCTAGTCAGCTAAGCAGATGGCCAAGATTGGCTACTGACTATAGTGATAGCAGCTCTTGTATCAATCAGTCTAATAAAATATTTTCCATTTAATTTAATTATGAAAGTAGGTCTAGGAGCACTAACAGCTTGAGAAAAACAAATTGACCTGCTCAGATACTTATTGGTACCAGACATGATTGAGGTGTAGAGAACAGGAGTTAAATTGATTATTGGAAAAACTAAAGTCAGAGAATTTGGTTCAATTATCCATATGTTGGTGGAGCACATCACAACTGATATTTCTTGATGACAATCACTACTTATTATAGTAGGAATTGCAGTAAGTCCTTTAGTAATTTAGATTTATTTTCCACGACTAATTCTATAGTCCCTTCTGGCAGTGGCCCATACATTCCAATGAGAGTTAAAAATGTTCTCTCCCTTGCCAAATGAATTCTGGGAGCTTCTGGTAAATCTAATGTTGCACTCTGGGTGGTTTCTTGCAAGAAGGATTGAATGTCACACCTTGTACTCATCCCAGCAAAGAACTGATGTTTGCTTGGTTTGGAGAAGGTGTAACTAGTTCAAATGTGCATAGAAGGACACTGTTTGATACCATCTCCTGAGTTTATGGCTGACCCCAGGGAAGGGCCAATTCTCTGTTTCCCTGGAGCAGGGTTTGCCATCCTTATGAAACCTCGACCTACAATCTTTTGCCCAGGAAAAAAAACTCACATGCAATAAAGGCACAGAGTACCTGATAGATTTGATGCTGGCCTAATCATATTATGCATAGCTGGAGGACTTGGTGCCTTTATACACTCCAGGTAGAGTCAGCCAGTGTGTCCTTGATTGCCACAATTCAAACATTTGATCATATCAGGCTTCTGGGAAAGATGTTGGGGTATAGCCTATGCCATCAGTGCAGAAGTGTGAGTGGTAGAATGAGTAATTTTGGCATGCTTGTATGAAGTTGATAACTCGTATGAGGCACTGAATATAAAACTCATTTTCACTCCTCTTTGGCATTCTCATATGCTAGTTGACAAAAATATTTTAGCTGCATTGTCATAAGAAATATGTCTATTTATAACTTCTTTCCACCTAGCTATAACCTAGAAATAAGTTTCTGTAGGACCTTGAAGTATCTAGACAAATGACTTATTGGCTGTACCATCTTCTGGGACAGAAATCCATGCTATTATTTGCACTGTGTGAAGAGAAAGGAAGGGCAAATGATTGAACCTTTAAATCAGCATATCTGCCTGTGTCAGACAACATTTCCTGAGTAATAGCTTGTAAGTTTTTATCTTCACTATTTTGATTATCTTGAGCTTATTCAAAAATGATTGTCTTTAAATGTGATTCAAAATGTAGGAAATGTGCCAGTGATAGACATGTGCGAGCAAGATGGGTTACATCACCTGGAACTATTTGGAAGCCTTAAATTATGTTACCTAAGGAGCCCTAAACTCCATTATCAAGCACATTTTGTCTCAGATGTTTCAAGAGTAAAATGTTAAAAAGCTATGTGCATATTGCTTTTGTGAGCTGGGTCTTTGAGATCTCTCTCTTCTATTATTGGCAAGCATAATGCCTGTGGATATAGTCTCATGTTCCTAGACTTTGGCTTCCTTGAGGAAGGGGAAAGAGGGGGATCGTTTTCAATCTGAGTCCTTGGTACTGGAGAGGAGTGTACTGGAGGAAGCACAGGAACACAAGCACTGTTTTCCAAATAGGGTGCAGAGAATGATTCTCAGCTTATAAGTAAATTGAAAAAGTTTTGGATTTTATTAGGAATATCTTGCAAAAGTGAATATATTTGATTATCCATATTTTTTAAACATGCTTCATTTTTTCTCTAGCGGCCCATCAGAAGTTTTATCATGGTGATCTGACTTTTTAATTATGCTTATATCAATGTTCTTTTCCACTTTATTTTATGTATTATGAATACATAATCATTTTGTTAGCACTGCTAGAGCGTATTGTCATGATAACTTACTGTTCATCTGCTCTATTTTCTAGGTTATGTTGCAATGATGACAGAGCCATTTTCACCAAGTTAAATATAGGTATTATTCTGGGGTGGATTTTTTTTTTTTTTTTACCATATTGTAGCTATATAAAATTTTCACCTATTTTATACCAATCTCTTATATGTGTGCCCACTGTAGGAAAGGAAGGATAGAATTTTGGAATCTAATGGAGTAAACTAAAAATATATTTTGATGGGACTTGGAGGTTTGCATCATTTAACATCTGCATAATCAATTGGCTAAATTCTTTCTCTTCAGCAGACAAAGAATGCCATAGTTATGCAAACTATGATTGCCATAGTTATATTTAACAAACAGTACCCTACAACAGATTCCTATTTGCTAATTGCATCTGAGCTATATAAATAGTAAAATGCTCCACCTACCTTTTAATTTGTTCATACAATGTCTGGTGGATTGTCAGCACCTTGATAGTAGTTATTATGGTTTGATGGTCACACATTCTAATTGGATCGAGTGCCAACTATCAGGAACCCAGCCAAGAGTCCCAATTGTCAGTCTCAAGAATGCAGCAAAAAATAAATAAAATAAAATAAAAACACAGAGACAAGTTCATATTCCAACAATAGCTGGGAAGTCAATGTCTCTGGAATCGACCTATTCACTCCCAAAACAGATATTGTTCATTAACTGTCTACAGTGATAGGTGGGGATAGCAAAGAATTACAATTCATCCAAAGGCTCCAACTCCAGAGAGCATAGATAATTTTATGTCTAGAAGCATCTTGACCCAGAGTGATGATCCTATGATGATTTAAGAAATTGTAGATGATCTAGAGTACATTGCAAAATTTAAATATATAGGAGGAATTTTGTTAATTTTAACATTTATTTTTTTTTGTCTTTTTCATTTTTTATTGGTACTAGGGATTGAACTCACGACCGCCTGCTTTCAAGGCAGGTGCTTATGCCGCTGAGCTAAATCCCCAGCCCCTTTAACATTTATAATATAAATTGTTTGGAAATTTATAAATATCAAAACATTAATTTCACACTCAGTGGGGTTTTTTGTAAAATTACTTTTCTTCTGATATTCCTTGTGAAAAAATATATTGAACATATTTATGAGGTCAGGTAGTCAGGTTTACATCAAGGACATAAAGCTGAAGAGCAGCAACCATTATGCCGTCCTCACCCTGAAAATGCACTCAATAAACCTAAATGTGTTAGTGCAAATTCATTGAGGAGCTGCAAATAAGCATCACTTTGCTTTTGCTGTGGCCCTCATGTCTGGAGTAACTATATTTATGCTCTTTCATAAATCTATAGGTGATATCAGAGAAAGATATAGAAATATAAAAGATACTTTCATATAAATATAGATGTTTCTGGTGGGCTCATATTCTATTTTACCTCACTAGATAACATTGATGGAAATAATAAATTATTAAAACTTAAACAGTCACCAGTAATGATAAGTATTGCAGATACTAAAATGTGCTTAACTTGTGTTATCTAATTACTTGTAGTCAACATTATTAAAGGAACCATGAGGAAAAGAAATTCCTTTACTTTACATCTATGTTGTTCTTTTTTTTCTTCCTCTCTTTCAAATGAAAAATAATTATTTTTTCTTGTTTTAACATTTACTTAAACAAAAAGGGTAAAAATAATACAGAATTTCAAAAAATTAAACAGTGAGAAATCACTAGTTGATAAATAACATATTATCCTCTTAGAAATAGTTGTTCAAGTTACAAAATAAAGATTACAAAGTGAACACTCAAACAGCGAGACTGCAAAGAGTTCTGATCAACAATTCAACAAAAACATAGTAATATGGTTATTAGTCCTACACACTTAAACATACGTGCAGTTACATCCTTTAGATCACTTTCTTTTACTCACTCTTTTACAATAGCAATTACACGTTTTGGGTTTTATTATTCCTAAATTTCTTATTATTTTTTATATTAGAGACACAATGTGATATTTATAAATATGATACATATTTATTTCACTAACGAGAATATTCTCAAGCTGTCACCATTTACCTACGAAGGCCTCAAGATCATTCATTTTTATAGCTGAGTGATATTCCATTATATAAAAATATCACATCTTTTTCATCCACTCTGAGGTTTATGGGCATCTTGGTTGCTTCCAAGATTTAACTATTATAAATTGTGATGCTATGAACACGATTGTACATATATCACTGTTATATGTCCTTTTCAGTTTTTCTAGGAAAATACCCCGGAGGGGAATAGCTGGATTGAATGGAGCTTCTAATCCTAGTCTTCTGAGACTTCCTACTGATTTTCATAGGGGTTGCACCAGTCTACACTCCTACCAACAGTAAAGCAGTGCTCTTTTTTCCCGCAGCCTCGCCAACATTTGGTATCAGTCAATTTCTTGATGGCAGCTATTCTTTCCAGAGTGACATAAAATCTCAGTGCTGTTTCACTTTGCATTTCTTGAATGACCAGTGATGGTGAACATTCCTTTATGTTTTTCTTTTGCTATATGTATATCTTCATCTGAGAACTGTGTGTTTATCTCACATGCCCATTTTTGGAGAGGGTCTTTGAATTTGGGGCCTTGATGTTTTTCAGTTCTTTATATGTTCTTGATAAAAGTCCTTTGTCTGAGAGGTTGCTGGCTAAAATTCCTTCCTATTCTATGGGTTTTCTTTTCATTCCATTGGTAATTTCTTTTGAACTGCAGAAAATTTTCAATAATATGAGATTCCAGTTGTTGATTCATTGAAGTGCTTCCCATGCTGTTTGCATTTTGTTAATGAATTCTCTGCCTACCCCTATCTCCAAGACTTCTGCCTAAACTGTCTTCCAGTAGATTCAGGTTTCTGTTTTAATATTTAACTCTTTGATCCATTTAGACTTTAGTTTTGTGCATGGTGATAGGCATACACCTAGTTTCAGTCTTCAGCATGTAGAAAGCCAATTTTTCCAACACCATTTATTAAAGAGGCTATCCTTATATCAGTGAACATATTTAGTCCCTTTGCCAAATATCAGGTGGCTGAGTATCTTTGTAGTTGTGTTTGCATTTTCTATTCTGTTCCATTGATCCTCACGTCTATTTCTTTGCTGGCACCATGCTTATTTTATCACTATGACTTTGTAATATCATTTCAAGTCAGGATGTGAGATGTCTCCTGCCTTGCTTTTGTTGCCCAGAATTGCCTTTGCTATTCAATCCCCTTTTTTAATGCAACATATTTTTCAGCATTTACCTCTTTTACATTCTTAGGTTGATTCCTAAGTGTTTCATTTTTTTAGATGCTATTGTGAAGGGTTGATATTTCCATAATTTCTCTCTTGGTGAGTTTTTTGTTTGTGTACAAGAATGCTATTGATTTTTGAGCATTGACTTAGTATCCAGCTACACTGCTGAATTTGTTTATTACCTCAGGAAGTTTTTTGATGGAGTTTCTTGGGTCTTCTATATAGAGTTTCATGTCATCTGCAAATAGTGCTAATTTAATTTCTTCCTTTGTTATCTTTATTCCTTTTATTTCTCTCTCTTTTCTGATTGCCCTCGGTAGTGTTTCCAGAACTCTATGGAATAGGAGTGGTGATATTGGACATTCTTGTCTTGTTCCTGATTGTAGAGTGAAAGCTTTCAGTTTCAGTTCATTTAGTATAATGCTGGATGTTGGTTTGTCATAGATGGCCTTTATAAGTTTGAGGTAGACACGGTGTATTTCAAGTTTTTGAAGGGTTTTTATCAAGAACAGGTGTTAGACTTTATCGGGAGTTTTTTTCTGCATCTATTAAGATGACCATGTCATTTTTGTTTTTAGGTCTGTTGATATGGTGTATTACACTTTTTGATTTGCATATGTTAAACCATCCCTGTATTCCTGGAATTAATCCCACTTGGGTGTGATGTATAATCTTCTTGAAGATTTCATGCATTTTATTTGCCAATATTTTATTGAGAATCATTCCATCAATGTTCTTTAGTGAGATTGGCCCATAGTTCTCCTTTTAGATTGGGTCTTTCTCTGGTTTTGCTATCAGAGTAATATTTGCCTTCAGGAATGATTTAGGGAGATTTTCTTCTTTTCCAATTTCTTTGAAGAGTTTAAGGAGTATTGGCATCAAATTGTCTCTACATTTCTTGTAGAATTCAACAGTGAATCCATCAGGACTTGGGATTTTATTTGTTGGTAAGTTTTTAATTATATTTTCAATTTCAATACCTGTTATTGGGCTATTCAAAATTGCTATGTGTTCTTGGTTGAGCTTTGGTAGTTCGTATGTTTCTAGAAATCTGTCCATTTTCTGTGTTTTCCACTCTATGTGAGTAGAAATTTTCAAAGTAACTATTCATAGTCTTTTGAATTTCCATGGGATCTGTATTAATTTCCCCCTTTTCAGTCCTTATTGAGTGAATTTGGGTTTTTTTTTTCTGTTACTTTATAAGGTTAGCTAGAGGTTTGTCAATTTTGCTTATTCTCTCAAAAAACAGCCTTTTAATCCATTATTTCTTTTTATTTTTTTATTTTTTGTTTTGATTGCATTCATTTCAGCTCTAATCTTTTCAGTTTCCTCTCTTCTATGAACTTGGGTTTACCTTGCTCTTCTTTTTCTAGAAGCTTGAGATGAAGCATTAGTTTCTTTATTGGTTTTCATTCAGTTTTCTTGATATGACAATTTATTTCCATATATTTTCCTATTAAAATTGCTTTCATTGCATCCCACAGATTACAGTATGTTGTTTCCACGTTTTCATTGAATTGTAGGTATTGCTTTATTCCATTTTTAATTTCATCTGTAGCACACTGGTTCTTCAAATGGTATTTAATTTCCATGTATATATGCAGGTTTTACCATTTCTTTTGCCATTCATTTCTAATTTCAGTAAACTATGGTCACATATTATGCATAGGATAATTTCCATAACTTTGCAGTTACTTAAGAATGTTTTATGGGATAATATGAGGCCTATTTTGGAGAATTTTCATGGTCAGTTGAGAAGAATGTGTGTTCTGATGTGGTTGGGTGGAACACTCTGTAAACCTCTATTAAGTCCAATTGCTTGCAGGTGTGATTCAGTTCTGATTTGGCCCGTGGATCAATCCGTGGGGTATATACCTGGAGGGGGAATGGGGATGAAATAAAACAAGGTCATCATCACATCCGGGTATGTGACGTAAGCAGAAGAGGATTATGGTTAATGTAGGCATGCGCATTATGTGCCCATAGGAGAGAAAGGTGGGGAGGCAGTAATGGGGCTGTCCCGCCACTCCCTACATCTCCTCCCTTTCTATATTATTTAATCAGGAGTATGGCAGGCCCTATGAGGACAGTGCCTTTCTTAGGTCAAGGACCTCTTTACATGAACCCAACCAGGCCTTACCTGTCATAGGCATGCAGGACAGCAGTTGGTCCTGTGCCTGTCTTAGGCGGCCAGTGGTGTAACATGTTTGTCCTAGTTGCCCGTCTCTGGCTGCTTGTCCATTTCTTCAAGGCAGTTAGGCCGCATCATCATATGGGCCACTTGTGGGAATTCCTTCCTGGTAGGTTTGTTGATCTGCTATCGCCAGCTGGTGATAGTGTACCTGAATGGGCTTTGCCATAAACGTGTCTATCCAGTTATTAATGAGCATCATAAGCCTCTGAAAAATACAAGGACCCACAGAGAGGAGAAGCAATAGGGCAGCTAGGGGACCCAAAACGGGTGCTAGGTAAAGGAAAAGTCTCCCACACATCGAGGAGAAGGGGTTAGCAGCCATTCATGATGGGAGGTCCAAATCCACCATTGGTCAAGGGTGGTACAAGGAGGTTCTCAAGAAGGCACCACATAATCTATCGGTTTGGCATTTTCTGTAAGGAAACACAAAAAGTTGCCTCAGGGTATGTGCTTACTCCTGGGCCTTCTGGGGTTATCATTAGTTGGCTCATTAATTTGCCTAACGAGGCTTTTGGGGAGCCATTTAGCCTCTTTATCTTGGCAGGAATATGCACACACTGAACCATTTCCCCATATGAGAATGGGGTCAGGGCCATGCCATGAATTAGTCAGGGGGTCTATCCATAGTACAGAAGCAAATTGCTTTTGTGTTTCAGGATGCCAAAAACACATGGCTGCTGACTGTCCCAAAGCATCCAAATTTAAAATATTAAGGATGAATAAGGCATGAGATATAATATTTTAGGTGTCCTCCTTGTTGAGTACCATCCCCCCTTTTTTATTTTATCAACAGTGAGTTTTAGGGAGAGATTGTGCCCTTTTAACTATGCCTTGACCTTGAAGGTTATAAGGTATGCCTTTCATATGATCAATATTAAGATGTTGACAGAAATGAGCAAAGGCAGAACTAGCATAGCCTGGACCATTATCAGTCTTTAATTGTTGTGGGCATCCCAAAACTGATAAGGTAGTTAACATATGGCTAATAACATGTTTGGTAGCTTTGCCAGTCTGGGGAAAGGTACAAATGAAACCACTAAAGGTATCTATAGTTACATGAACATATTTAAAATTGCCAAACCCAGGAATGTGAATGACATCCATTTGCCATAATGCATTGAGGATAAGTCCTCTAGGATTAACCCCAAAGTGTGGAACTGGGAGGTGCATAGCGCAAGAGGGGCAATTTTTATTATCTGTCTGGCTTGTTCTATAGTGATCTTAATACAGCATTACAGAAAAATAAATGGTAAGAAATCACCAGTTGATAAGTTATATATTGTCATCTTAGAAATAGCTGTTCAGGTTACAAAATTAAAGTATGTAAAGTGACATTTAAATAGTGACACTGCCAACAGTTCTGCTCAATGATCCAACCAAAACTTAGTAATATGTTTATCAGTCCTACACACTGTTTTTTTTTTTTTTATCTCAAAGAGGGCAAGACCAAACATACCAAAACAGAACAAAACCATTTTTAAACAAAAGATTTAAAGAAATACAGATTTCAAAGCAAGTCAACTGGAGATCTTTACTGTTTATGTACTTGTCTCTAGTTTCCTCCAAACAGTTGTCCCCATCTTCTCGCACATGAAATACACACTGCATATTATAGAACTAATTAAATCATTACAGGATGATGAAGGCTCCTCAGGTCTTTAAGATCTGACATTGGGGAAGACAATAATAACTACCATAGTGTCTCTCATTTTTTTCTCAGCAGCTGTTCCCATCCTTATATATGCTGAAGTTAAACTCAAGAGACAAGACCAATATCACTCCTATTAGTTAAATGAGTCAAAGTAATTGACATTGGAATCTCTATCTCTGGAGTCTTTTTTTGTAAAATGACCAGTCTCTCTACAGGTAAAACAGTTTTGTTTATGCTTTTGAGATAAGAACTGTTTAACTGTAAACCCTTGCAATGTGGCAGCCATAGCAAGGCCTTGCTGACAAGCAGTTCCAGTGTCACAGCAAAGGTGTATATATCCTATTAGGTCTGTTTTATTTTTATGAGGTCTGATAGCAGCCTGGCAGGTGGTGTTGGCGTTTTTAAAAGCTAGCTGTTTAATAAAATCAGTGCCTGCATCAGCGTGGCCAAAGATTCTGTTAGCAGCAGTAATCAAATGATCAACAAATTCTGAAAAGGGTTTATCTGGGCCTTGCTTAATGCTAGTGAGAGAGGAGCTCATATTATCTTTTGCAGTCAGCTTTCTCCATGCTCGAGTAGCTGCTGTTTGAATTTGAGTGAAAAATGCTGGATTAAATTCCTTTGAGCTTCTCTGCACACATAGGCACCTTCCACTATTAACATATTAAGATCTCACCCATTGCCAGCTTGTGTATTGTGCCTGGCAGTCTCTTTGCAATTTTTTGTGTATTCTGATTTTTATAAAAGATTATCCTGACCCTATAAAGTCACTCAGGCCAATCTTTGTCAATCTGTAGGTGTGAGCCAGCCGTCAGCCAGAGAATTTAAAACAGCAAGAGTGAAAGCAGATGTAGGGCCATATTGGACGACTGTTATCTTTAATTGTTTTAAACCTGCCACTGTGAATGGCGTATGAGTCCCAATGACTTGTGGAGCTAGTGGCGTGGCACCCGTGGTGGCAGTGTGGCGCCATCTTGGGGAGGTACGTTTGTTTCCATCACCGGCAATGCCATTTCAAGGAGGGACCCACCCTGATGTGGCAGAAGTGAGGCAAGTGCCATTTTAAAGAGTTGTGGCGGGCCTCAGGTGGTATGGGCTCAGATGGCGGTGGGCTGCCATCTTGGGGCTTTTTTGTTAAAATATCATTTGACTCACCAGAGGGGCAAGAAGATTTAGATTTGTCTCCTGAAGGAAGCGATGTTGGCGAATTGGAAGCATGTAAAGCAACTTCACTTTGGGTGATTGTTTTATCAACTTGAGGGTCTTGGTAGCGCTATGTAGGTAGCTCCGAGATTAGGTTCCAGTATGCAAAGGCTGTAACCAGGACCTTTTTAGGACCAAATATCCTATAATAATCTTTTAGAGTATCACCTACACTTTTTCACCTCTTGGTATCTATAGAGCCCTCTAGGATGAACCAAGGGCAAACTTTATGGATAAACTGAAAATACTGCAACAATTCTTTTGTTCTAACCTTTATCCCTCGTGTCTTTAATGCCTTACTAAGGTCTCCCACAAACAATTCATGTTCACTCAATGCTTGACCCATATCAGGGAAAGGGAATGGGGTTGCCATTTGCTCACCATGACTTGGGCGGAATGCCAGGCAGTCGTCTGCAAAGGCCTCGGTCCTTGAATCAATGTGCTTTCACTTTTAGCCTTGGTCCTTGATTCAATTTGCTTTTACTTCTAGCCAGCATTCTCAAATAGCTCCCTCATTAACTCCGCCATGCCAGGAGCCCCCACGCTGGACACCACTTGATCTGGCCCACGGATCAATCTGTGGGGTATATACCTGGAGGGGGAAGGGGATGAAATAAAACAGGTCATCATTATGTCCGGGTATTTGACGTAAGCAGGAGAGGATTATGGTTAATGTAGGCAGGCGCATTATGTGCGCATAGGAGAGAGAGGCGTGGAGGCAGCAATGGGGCTGTCGCGCCACTCCCTACACAGTTCTATTATGTCTTTGCTGAATTTTTGTCCAGTAGATCTATATCTTTGTAACAAAGGGCTGTTAAGGTCCCCTGATATATTTGTGTTCTTGTGTACTTGGTTTTTCACGTCCATTTGTTTTTGTCTTGCATAGTTGAGTGCCCCTATATTTGATGCATGTATATTTATAATTGTCAGTTCTTCCTCTTGAATTTTCCACCAATGAGTATGTAGTGACCTTCTTTATCTCTTTTAATGATTTTTGTTTGAAGTTCACAATGTCTGCAAACACAATAGTTACCCCTGCTTTTTTCTAGATTCCTATTACATGGAATACTGTTTTCCATCCTTTGACTTTTAATCTATGAGTTTCCTTTTGAGTCAGATGTGTTTCTTGCATACAGCATATTGTGGGATCATATTTCTTGATCCATTCTGTCAGCCTATTTCTTTTGATAGGTGAATTGAGGCCATTTACATTTATGGAAAACACTGATATATACTGGCTTGAGTTTGCCATGTTATGTTTCAGTTGTTTGCTTTGTGATTTTCCCACTTGTTTAATTGCTTATCCTACTTAGTGCTTTCTTTCTGTTGTTGTTCTGGGGATTGTGGTCATTTTTATCTCTATCTAATATGTCTTTCAATATTCTTTCTAGGGTTGGTTTGGTGGACATGAATCTTTTCAGTTGTTCTTTGTCATGGAAGTATCTTGTTTCTCCATTAAATCTGAATGAATATTTTGCGGGGTATATCAGTCTTGGTTGAAAGTTGTTTTCATTCCAGGATTGAAATACCTTACTCCAATTTTATCTTGACTTGAGAGTTTGTGATGGAAAGTCTGCTATGATTCAAATGGGCTTTCCTTGATAGAGGATTTGTGTCTTTTCTCTAACAGCTTTTAGTATTCTGTTTGTATGCTTTATGGCTGAGATCTTAATTATTGTATGTCTGGGTGTAGATTTATGTTGGTTGTGACAGTTTGGCATTCTATATGCCTCAGTTATCTGCATATCAGAGTTTTCTCCATGTTTTGGAAAATTTCTGCTATTACTTCTACAAATATTTAAATATGTTACTTGCATTGACTCCTGCACCTTCACTGATGCCTATTCATCTTACATTGCTCTTGGCATCATCTTGAAGCTGCTGCATTGTCATTTCATGCTGCTTTGTTATTTTTAAAAGTTCTACCCTTTCATGATCACTAATTGCGATCCTTTCCTCAAGGTCCAGAATCCTATTCTCAGCTTCATTGAAATGTTTTCTCCAGATTTGAGTGGAATTTTTTGTTTCTTGGATGTCTCTTTGGGTTTGTTTCATGAATTCTGCTTGTTTTCTATATTGTTCATTCAAGGTTTCAATAAGTTTCCCATGCTCCTGTACTTTATTTCTTCTTTAGCTATGCTTAGCAACTCCTTTAATAAGGTTGTTATTTCTGTCTTTTCATGGAAGAGCATTTCTAATTGGATTTCCCCTATAGCCTCATGGAGTTTTTTTCTTTCTTTCTTTCTTTCTTTCTTTTTTTTTTTTTCTTTCTTTTTTTTTTTTTTTTTTTACTTGCTATCGTTTCAGAGATTTTCAGTGTGTTACTTTTGAAGTCCTCTATTTCAGTGTGTCCTGTACTTGCTCCTGGTGGACTAGATGGTTGAGATTGTATTTTGCTTTTTCATTTTGCCACTTGCCCTTTTCGGGTTAGTATTTGGATCTTTAATCCTACTAGTGTAAACCACCGGTACTGTGTATCTTGGGGCCACCCTAATGTGAGGTTGATGTTCATTCAATTTGCTGGATTCCTCAACGAATAGATGAGCCAGTCACCTCACTTCCCACTCCAAGGCCGGTTGGGTGGGTCCTATATTCTTCCTGGGCTGACAAGATTAGGAGTATTGATGTAGGTCAACACTTTTCTTGCTATTACTTTGTCTTCAGGTTATTCCAGGTTATCAAATTCCCATGTTTATTTTGCTTGTACCAGCTGAGGCCCTACTGTGCCCCAATTGTGTGCCTGTGTGTCTCATAAGCTCTTTTGATTTTCTTCAAGATGAGGGAGTCCTTATTGGCACACTCCTCACCCTGCCTGATCTTTTCTGTGTGCAGAAAGGGGTCATGCACACTCTTGTCAGACTCACCAAGACATTATAGTTAGTGGGAGGAAGCTTTTCTGCTGGCCCTATTTACCCACTGTACACCTCGATTTTAGGGGCATTCTCACCACACTGACTAGTCTGCTGAGATCTTCTGTTTAGGTGAGGCAGGTACTGAATCTCCCTTCAGGCTAGCACACTTAATCTGCTGTAGTTCAAGGTTCTGGGAGAAAGGTTGGAGCTGACGATCAAGAGGTCCAGGAGGTAGGGCACATCCCCGAGGGTCCAGTAGATGTCCTAAGTCTGGGAGTCTTCTGGGCATGGGCCAAAGTCCTAGGGAGTCCTGGCATTCCTCATTGGAAGCTGGAGTTACACAGAAAGTTCAACGCTTTGTGCACCAAGGTAAGAAAGCAGCATGCATTGCCCAGGGCCAGTGCCAGTTACAGGGAGTCCACAGCGGCCTGGGCCAAGGTCCTAGGGCGGCAAGACTTTACTCCCTGGTGACTGTAATTGCACAGGAAGTGCAGGACTGCATGGGCCAAGGTCCAAAGTGAGCACACATTCCCCAGGAGTGGCCCCCCCATATGATAGCTTCAAATACTTTATATTTTTCCTGTTGTTTTTAATCATTGTATGCTCTCTAAGTTAAACTTCCTTCCTCCAAAAGAGGAAGGAAGAATATTTAAGAATAACTCAAACTCTCTAAGTGCAGGCATGGTGACTCATGTCTGTCATCCCAGCACTCAGAAAGCTGAAGTGGGACAAAAATGCAAACTGTTGTACATGTGATCATAATATGAAGTTTCTCTGTGAGGTCTCAAAGCAAAAAAAAAAAAAAAAAAAAAACAAAAACAAAAACAAAAACAAAACTTACACTCCACTGAAATATCACAGATGGTGGAGAATCATTAGTCTGCAAAGCAGAATGGACTTGACGCTGTTTCTAGTTTCCACCCAATATTTACACTTTTTCAATCATTTTCCAAAACCTTGAACTGATGCTCTGAACTGAATGTGACTGTTGTCCTCAGAAGAGGAGAAAAGAGACAGAAACAGACACAGAGAAAATTGCCATAGGAAAACAGATGCAGGGATTGAGGTGACACATCTACAATCCAGGACACAATCATGATGTCAGAAATCAACAAGAGTAGCGGGAAAAATGCAATAATCCTGCCATGCCCTAAACCATCAGCTTTTAGTTCTCTATATCATTCTCCAATACTATGAGACAAAAAGTGTGTTTTAAAAAATATAGACATCTCCTAAACACTAGAGAAATTTCTGTTATATTACCGAAGTGAAGCTGAAGATCAACAACAGTATTTTGTCCAGGAGGTAGGACCTTCAGTCAATATGAAAAATTGTGACCCTGTTAAATAAAATAACCAAAGGCTTATGTTTAACAAAAAGATCTATAATTGGTCTTCCATACAATCAACTAGCATGTTTTTCAAATTAAAGATATTTTCTCTTTGTATGATATGATTTACTTAACATTCATATAATTAATTTCTGTAATATTTTAAAAGAAAGCAATATCATTAACATTATTGTAGTATTTTAAAATCTATCTTTGACTTTTTAAATATAAAATTTTATATATTCCAACTTTTAAAGTATAACTTTTCAACTTCTTATGTTTGTATATTCACAGAAACACACCAAAATGAGTCAATATCTATATGCTGCTTCATTACACTCTCAACTTACTGTGACTTAAGATCATAACACTTTTCATACAAGATCTCATGCAAATCACTTATTTATTTTATAAATTTCTTTGTAAATTTTATGCATTTTCTTCCTCGTGTATATCAAAAGTCCATTGAAAATTCAATCTATTTAAGAATAACTCAAACCAGACATGGTGGCACATTCCATAATCCCAGCTCTCAGAAGATTGAGACAGGAGGGTCACTGCAAGTTTAAGATGAATGTGGAATACAACGTAAACTAAAGGCCAGCCTAAACTGCATAATGAGGACTTGTCTCAAAAATACAAAAAGGGCTATGCCCAGTGACCTCCAAGCAGCTAGCAGCAGCCTGAATTCAGTCCTGGGAGCTGAATGTTCATGAGTTGATTCTCAGTGCATGGGGGAAGCCTTTGAACATCTCTCCTAGCTGGTAAAACCACATCCAGCATCTCAAATCACTGGAGGATCACACAGGAGGTCCCCATAGGCATAACCGGGCCATGCCCAGTGATCTCCAAGCAGCTAGCAGGGACCTGAATTCAGTCCCAGGAGCCAAACATGCATGAGTTGATTCCCTACACACATGGGAAGCTTTGGAACATTGCTCCCAGCTGATAAGACCACACCCAACATCCCAAATTACCAGCGGACGCACAGGAAGTCCCTGCAGGCCTACCTGGGCTATGCCCAGTGACCTCCAAGAAGTTTGCAAGGGCCTGCATTCAGTCCAGGAGTCTAAAAATGCATGAGTTGATTCCTTGCACATGGGGGAAGCTTTGAAAGATTGCTCCAAGTAGGTAGGAACCTGCCCGACATGCCAAATCATCAGAGAATGCATGGGAGGTCTCTGCAGCCCTAACTGGGCCATACCCAGTGACTCCCAAATGGCGAGAAGTTGCCAGCAGTTTGCCTTGGGAGCAAAAAGTGATTCCCAGTGCACGGGGGAAGCTTTGGAACATTGCACAAAACCCAGAAATATAGGAAAATGACAAAACAAAAGAGTAACATGCAATCTCAAACATTCAGCCCAACCCAAGCAAGCCTAGGAGACATGGATATAGGAAAAAAAAAAAAAAAAACTGTAAGCTATACACCTGAAGTGATAACAATTGAAGTAAAGAAACATCTCTGGGAAGCTATAAAAGAACTCAGATTAGAAATGATCTCCCAGGTAATAGAAGAAATGATAAATATAATGAAACAAATGCAGAACACATCTAAAGACGACATAGTTAAAAAATTAGAGGAAGAGTGCAAAAAGATAGATCCTTGAATGAACAATGTAAGAAACAAACAACGCATGAAGCAAATTCAAAGAGATATACAGGAAATCAAAAATGTCATCAAATTATTGTTGTAATGGTTTCATTCTGTTTTGTTTGATCTTATTATGTCTGATGGTATGAACATCTATTTTGAAGAAAACAAGACATTATGGCAACTATTAGTGATTTAATGTCATCTTTCTTTGAAGTCCTATCATGCTTTTGTTCTATTTCCATTGGTTCTATCATGTTGCTTTTAACATGTGTGATAGCATAAACAATTTTTATGGAAAATGAGATATTATAATAGCTATTGTTCAATTTCTGTATTTTTGGTTCTGAATATCCTTTAATACTTTCCTTCTCTTGAATGGTTTTATACTATTTTGTTATGTTTGATATTATTGTATGTGAAAATATGCTAAGCTATTTCAAAGAAAAGAGACATTATGGTAGCTACAATTAATATCTGATTGTCCTGTTATGAAGTGCTGTGTGGCTTACATTATTGTGTTCTAATCTGTTTTGTTCTGTCCTCTTTTGTTTTATTCTATTTAAAATAAAAAAATTAAAACAAATTCCATCAAAAGTTGGCAAAACCACCTTGATGAAAGTGAAGATAGACCACATTGATATATTTATAAGTAAATGGAAGCAACTTGAGACCATACCCATAAGTGAAATAAATCAAACTCATGTATAAATATCCATAAGTGAAATAAATCAAACTCATGTATAGTCTCCCTAGTATAAGAAATGGTAAGAGTACATAAGATACAAAAACTCAATAAATACGGTGAAATGATAAAATTCTGCTTAAAGGGAAAAATAATATCTTAGGGAAAATTGATGAAACAGAAGAAGGAAGAAAAAAGAAAATTATCTAAACTCTAAACACACAAGATAACTAAGATGACTGTGCTACAAATTCTTTAAATCATTGGAACAAAATAGTTAACATTCATAGAATTGGAACAATTGTGCATATTATGTTTTGGTGACCCAAGGAACTCTTGAAGATCATTATGTAAAATAACAAGACTAGTTATGCTCCTACCACCTTGTTTTGAAGGCCTATATTGTCAGTGATCTTGGGATTTTTGCTATCGTTTATTTATTTGTCTTTTTGTTTCATGTTTTTTTTAGGAATTTGTTTTGTTTTATGTTCCCCTCTAGTAAAGAAGGATAGGTATATATGCAAAGACTCATACAGGCATAGAACTTCTCCTACACAGCTTATGGGAATCTATTTTATAATGCATAATGAATGAACAGCTACTTTCAAAAAAAAGAGATGCTATGGTACCCAGTGTTGATTCTGTAGTGTCATGCTGTGAAATCCAGAAATACTATTATTCTTTGTTCAGAGTGATCTTATTCTGTTTTGTACTGTTTGTTTGTCACATACAAAAAGGCATGGACAACTATTTGGAAGAGAATGAGAGACATTATGGCAGCCATTGTTGATTTCACTATTTTCTGGTTTTGGGTGCATTCATCATTCTGTTCTGATAAGTTTAACACTATTTTGTTTTTTATGAATTCATTGTGTGAAGATATGGACAACTATTTAGAAGAAAACAATAGACAATATGATAGTCTATGATTATCTCCTGTTGTCTTGCTTTGAAATCTGTGTCACTTACATTGTTTACTTCTGATCTGCATAGTTCTGTTTTGTTATGTTTAGTTTTACCCTCTTTAAAATAAATTTTTAAAACAAAGGCAAAAAGACCAAAAAACAATAATTTGAAAATTTGTATTTTTGCTTTAAATATTTGTTTTTTAAAAAAAGAATATTAAAATTATTACCTTTCCATTGAAAGAAGAAAATACTTTAAAATTTCAAAACTAGTTGCTTTAACCTAGTTTTTAAATCTGCCCCATTATTTTCAGAAATGTGGTAGAAGAGTGCTATATTACACTATTTCAGAAGTCTCTTTTTCCTATTCAGGCATAAGCAGTATTTCTCCTGCAACTGGAAAGCCCAATGGCCTGTGATTTACAAAACAAAAATCATAGGAACTCCAGCTCCAATGTATCCTAGTTTATCTATATACTGCTGAATCATACCATACTGGATATGTTCCAATGTGTGTATATAATGGGAAGAGATAAAAGATTATCTGTGATTGGACTGCTTCTTTGCCTTTTGGCTAAGATCAAGTATAGTTTATTCCTAATGGCTTTAAGAGCTAAGATAAATGCATTAGGGAGCTTAGGACCTAAAAAGATCTGTTTGTTTCCCCACTCAAAAAGATTTAAGGCCAATCCTGCGCCTCCTGCTCTTAAAAAAAAAAAAAAAAAAAAAAAAAAAAAAAAAACATAGCCAGTGTTTTTATGTGTGTTACATATTCACTACCCACTGAAGTTTCTAGTGCATTAAAAAAAAACTTGAAAAAATGTTCAAATTTTGAAAAGGTATGTGGAAATGGATTTTCAGTATGGTCTTTAAACACCTGTCTCCTACAAAAATATAAACTCTACTCAGAAAGCTCAAATTTGCCTCTTGTGAAGCACTTTTTGGTCCACACTTCATCATTTCCAAATCTGCCTTTATCTTCATCAATCTCAGGGCCTCCAGAAACCATTCTGTTTCTTCTTGCTGTGATTTGATGAGAAAGACACTATGTCCACTGAGCTTTCAAAAGAGACAAAGCTCAAGAGTACAGGTAACTTTGGTCCTGAGGAACACATGTGAATCTTAAATGTTATACCTAAAAGACACCATAATGAAAAGACATTGACAGTAGTACCCAAGTAATACAATAACAAAGAGTTCTAGGGAGAGAAGGGGCAACAGAGATTGACTTTTCACTGGACAACTCAAAGGCTTAAATATGTAATGCTTAATCTTTTTGAAAAAGTAGTACTACATTTACATATTTCCAGGAATCCATGCGCATTTCTGTGGCTTTAATGGTACAAGAAGCTTTCTGTTGATATGTGTCAAACTCTCACATGAGACATCGATAGGTTTTTGCTAACAGGGCACCAAGATCCTTAAGCCAGCAGAGCAAAGATGTTTCCTTAATGTTCTGGGTCTGTGGACATGCTTTCATTTCTTGTCTGAAATGCCATTGATGTCAGTGAAGTGCAGGACAATTCAGGAAATGATTTCTTCATAATATCTATACTTTGAAGACTGAGGTGCAAGTATTTTAACCTTGAAATATATACATGGGTTACATTTGTTATTTCTGCAATGCAGTGTGACAGATAGGGAAATGACTCAGAAAAGTACAACTCAAAAGACAAGATTGTGTGAATTCATTCATATTTTAGGCAGGACAGTAGAATCCTAGGACCATTTGATGAAAAGTATGGCAGGTTAACCAGGAATTAGCCTCAAGATTAAGGAAGAAAAGGAAACAGATGCAAATAAAGCAAAGATGTGAAGGTTTCATTCTGCTTTAGTCATCCACAAGAGATCTAAGGACTCAAGTGAGGAGTGAGTGAAAAAATAGCCTCTAAATCTGTGTTACTATAGAAGTTGAAAAAATAGGACCAGTGACTGGAAATCCCAGTACCTTCTCAAATTCGAGCTTAACTTGGGTAATATATTAATATCTTGTCAATATCCTATAATCAAAACTATAGGGCTAGAATATGACTCAATATGAAGGCTCTGATTCAAGTATCAATATTAAAAAAAATGAACAAGAAAAGAACATTAAACTTAAAGAAAAGAAATTGGTGTTCTCTCTGAATTTATTCAGTCTATCACTCTTTTTGTTAGCTAAAAAGCAAAATATGTAATGAAAATTCAAACAAGAAATGGTTAGAATGAAGTCTGGTCCTGCATGGTTGGTGATCTTTGTTGGTGATCTTTTAGGAACCCCTAATGTACATATGTACCTGGGTGGAAAGCAGAGCTCACAGCCATTCAGAATTATTCTCTGCCTGGCAGTGGGGATCATAATCACTATTGCACCTGTCTCTGACCACCAGTGTCAATAGTGAAGTTTCAACCCACAGTCGCAGGTCTCCTGATCTTCAAATCTATAAAACTTTAAAAACTTATGTAGTTTAGTTGTATTTTTACTTCCCAAGTAATGTATTTTACCAACATCCTGTTGCTATTATGAAATACCTTTTAAATAAAGCTTATTAGATCGCAGTGTTGAAGCTACCACCTAAGTCAAAAGTCAATGCAAAGCTTCCTATAATATCATTTAAATGACCTTATAGAGACACTTCATAACCTGGACTTTGATGTTCTTGTCAACCATCAGAAATAGGAGATACCCAGCTATACTGTCAAAAGGCAGTACATTAATAAAATAGACTAGCATATTAACTATTCTTTTCAAATTACTTATTGGAGAACAAAACATTATTGGATATCTTTTTCTTGAGAAAGTCAACTACTGCTTTACTTAATTATTAATAAAGTTTGTTAGTAAATAGTTCATATTTGTAGTCAGATGTCTTTATGGATTCTGAATTCAACCTAAAAATTACTTTCTAAGCAACTTCTCTAAGTTTTTCCTGATTTCTTTAAATTTAACTTATGAGTGACAATTTGTTTAAACTAAACTATCAACAACAAAAATGATGAAGGCTCAAGGGCTTAGTTACTTCTGATCCAGTTTCTCAATATTCTTTCTGTTTTCTGGGTGAGAGATTAAATATATACACCTTAGACATTTTAGTGTCACAACATGGTTTCTGCTTCATTTGTTCTTTACTTTGTGGGCCTCACTCTCATGTCTAAATGGGAAAATAATGTAAATTGAGAGATTTAAATGAATACTGAAAAGATTTCATTCTTTGACAACTGTTAATCATTGATATTATTATGCAGGTACAGAAATATTCTAAGTGATGAAAAATGAAAACTAAGCCTAACTTTTTTGTTACTTGAAGCTTAATTCACTGGAACTATATAGATCATAGAAAAGAGGAAAATAATTTATAGATAGGTGCACAGATGAATGGTAGATCAATAGATGTGCTTTGATATCAAAGGCATCAAAGGATCAGAATTCTGATGTTCCTCTCAAAGGTTGGAAAATTCTGAACTGACACTGAAAATTCTTGCTGAATTTATTACCAAACACTTTCTCCTGTGGTTCCAATTTTAACATCAAGTTTCCATCCACTTCCCCTATGAACCAGCTCTGGAAAAAGAAATGCTTTAACAATAGAATCTCTAGCATATCATTCACAGAGTCTATGCCTGGAACAAGGACGATCATTGTGTCTTTACTGCACACAGGATTTGTGCGTCTGGGTGGAAGTAATGGACTCTGTTCTGGAAGAGTGGAAGTGAACTCTGGAAGAGGCTGGATTCTGGTGTCTGATGTGAACTTCACGTTCCCCACTGCCCAAGTCATCTGTGCAAATCTGGGGTGTGGTAAGGCTGTGTCTGTTCTTGGAAATGTGTCCAGAAATACCAGTGAACAGGTATGGAATGAAGTGTTCCAGTGTGAGGGACAGGAGCCCGAGCTCCGGTTGTGTCCCAGAGTGCCCTGTCCCGGAGGCAGCTGCCAGCATGGTAGAGGTGTTGCAGTTGTCTGCACAGGTGAGACTCACAAACAGCAGAACTTAAACCACTCTGCATAGTCTTAAAATATCATATCTACCATATTCTTTTGTCCTCCTTCTTCTTGTTCTTCCTTTTCTTCTTTTTCTTCCTCTTCATTTTACTCCTCCTCTTCCTATTCTTCTTCATCATGCTTTTCTTCCTGATCTTTATTCACTTCCTCCCACATTTCCCCTTTCATCCTTCTCTTCCTTGTCTGTTACTCTGCTTTGTGCTCCTGCTCTGCTTCCTCTTTGCTGTGTAAAATGACCAATTTTGTTTAAGACAACTTTATATTTCCAAGTATTCTATTACACTTTTTGATTTTCATCATTCTTGTGAAATTTTTATTTGACTTATCATTACATTCAGGAGAGCTAAGTTCCCAGAGCAGGGAATGGGGGAGGATAAAGAAAATAAAGATAAAGACAGAAAGCTGAAAACAGGTTGAACCCTTCCTCTGGGTGGCAGGCAGAAACTGCTCAACCTCAATGACTTTAGTATACGTTTTTAATGTGATGCTCACTTGCTCAATTAGCTTGCTTGTTTTGTCCTGAGGTGGAACATCTGTTCTCCCTGGCCCTCCATGACCCTAGACCATTCCTTAAGTGCTCTGTACCCTTAAGGTGTTCCTCAAGTTGTTTAGCTAATATTGATCCAATGGCAAATCATAGATGGGTGTTTGCGGGACTAAACTATGGTCAGCCAATATGCTTAAAAGTATAGTATTTATCAAATGAGAAAACATTCTTTTTTTAGCTCAACTAAAACTTTGATGATTTTATCTTTAACAAAAAAGCATCTCTTTGTAAGTTTTGGTATTTATTTCATTTATTTGCAGTCTTATCTTTGTTATTTCTTGCCTACTACTAATTTTTAGTTCACTTTTTTCTTATTTTAAATGTTCCTTTATTCTTTTTGTTTTTTTGAATGCTTTAGTAGGTTGTTTAAAGTATTTCTTCTTTAATTGAAATTGCATATTGCTATAAACTTCCCTCATAGAACTATATATGTTGCATCCTGTAAGTTTTAAATTGTGTTGCTCTTTCACATTTCAAATGTTTAAAACAAAAATGTTCTTTGAGTGAGTTGGATCATTTTCTCCTTGAGTTCCTGAAGTTGAAGCCTCTTTCCCATTTTCTCCTATTTCAACTGAACAGTGCTTTCTTACTCTTGTTAGAGTTCAGCTCCTTTTATATAAAAGTCCTCAAGCTAAAATGTTTTTTTTTCCCAGTCAAAGATTCCATCTATACGACATTATTTTCTTTAAATTTCTACCAGATCTACTGGTTGTTCAGGAAAACATTTTAGAACAGTAAAACATACTGTTGCTGTTGTGATTGCTGCTTTTATTTTGTTTTGTCTTTATTTGTCTTCTCTTGTTTTGAAACAGGATCTTACTCTGTCATTTAAGCTGGGATTGAACACATCACAGAACCCAGGCTGGCCTTAAACAGTACAATTTTTCTGTCTCCACATCCAAGGTCCTGGGATATAGCTGTGTGCTGCCACATCAGTTAGAAACACATTGTTCAAACTCTGTATGTTTATGCTATTTCCAAATTTCTTTAGTTTGTTTATTTCTAGTTTTTTAATCACTGGATCAGAAAAGAGACATGATATGACTATGATATTTTTGAATATCTTGTTTTGGATTGTGGCATAGTATATATCCTGTGTTAAAGGATGCTTGTAGCTGACTTGTGTATTCTGCTCTTATATGAAAGATTCTGTATGTAAGTGTCCAGTCAATTTGACATAGAATAAAAGTGAAATCTATTTTTTTCTTTGTTGATTTTTTTTTGCCCAGATGATCTTTCTAAAGTGATTTTGAAGTTCTTGTTCTATTACCGTATAGTTTGTGTGTTCCTTTAGGTTAATCTTTGTCTTGCTGTAGTGACCTTACTATGATTATATGACCAACTTGTATGGCTCTCTGTATTCTTTTTCACATTAAATGTATTTTATTTAATATAAAATTGTTACACCTCTTTTTCAGTTTCTATTTACATGGAATATCTTTTTTTTCCATTTATTCACTTTCAGCCTCAATTTATCCTTAAAGTTGAAGTCTCCTTTGTGTAGTATATAGTTTTATAATGTTACTTTATCCACTTGTAATTTTTATTTTGCATATTCCTTAACAAATTATTACATTTATTATTTATGTGTTCTATCTTGGAATATTTCCCCTTAGGATATGTGATTAATGATATTAATTATGCTATTAAAATATTTTGAAGATTTTGGCACACTTCTTACATTGTTCTAGAGGTGTATGTATATGAATATATATATATATATATATATATATATATATATAATTTTATTTAAAGAGAAAGGACAGCAAAACAGAAACAAGGTAGAAATAATACAGAATTTCAAAAACTAATGAACACTAAGAAATTACTAATTGATAAATTACATATTATCATCTTAGAAATCGTTGTTCAAGTTACAAAATTAGAGCATAAAAAGTGGCCATTCAAGCAGTGAGAGTGCAAACAGTTCCCTTCAAAGATCCAACAAAAACTTAGTAATTTGGTTATCTACCTTACACACTTAAACATACATGCTGTTATATCCCTTAGAGCACTTTCTTCCCCTCTCTTTTTTATAGTACATGTTTTTTGATCCATTCTGTCAACCTATTTCTTTTGATAGGTGAATTGAGGCCGCTTACATGTATGGATATAACTGATATGTACTGACTCGACTTTGCCATGTTATCTTTCAGTTGTTTGCTTTCTGCTTTTCCCACTTTTTTAATTGCTTGTCCTACCTGGTGGTTTTTCTCTGTTGTTTTTCTGTGGATTCTGGTCATCTTTATCTCTATCTGGCATGTGTTTCAACACTCTTTCTAAGGTTGGTTTGTTGGACATGAATTTCTTCAGTTGTTGTTTGTTACGGAAGTGTCTCACTTCTCCATTATACTTGAATGAAAGTTTTTGCTGCATACATCAATCTGGGTTGAAAGTTGTTTTCATTCAGGGCTTGAAATACCTTACTTCATGATCGTCTTGACTTGAGGGTTTGTGCTAAAAGTCTGCTGTGATCCTGAGTTTCCCTTGATAGGTGAACAATTTTATATTAAATAAAATACATTTAAAGAGGTGATGATTATGGTTTGAACGATGTAGAAGGTTTATAAAATGAAGGTTTATAAAACCTTCCCATGAGAGGTGTAACAATTTTATATTAAATAAAATACATTTAAGCAGGTGAACTGTGTCTTTTCTCTAACATCCTTTAGTATTCTGTTTTTATGCTGCAGGTCTGGGATCTTAACTATTGTATATCTGGGTGTAGATTTATGTACGTATGACTGTCTGGCATTCTATATGCCTCACTTATCTGCATATCAGATTTTTCTCTTGTTTAGGAAATTTTCTGCTATTACTTCAGAGAAGAGTTTACTGATGTCATTAGTGGTGACTCCTGCATCTTCACTGAGGCCTGTTAGTCTTAGACTGTTTCATTTGGCATCATCTTGAAGCTGCTTGATGGTCATTTCATGCTGCTTATTAATTTTTAAAAGTTTTATCCTTTCCTAATCGCTAACTGCGATCTTGTCCTCAAGGTCTGAAATTTTCTCCTCAGCTTCATTTAAACAGTTTTTCCCACTTTCAATAGATTTTTTTGTGTCTTGGATGTCTCTTTGAGTTTGTTTCATGGATTCTGCTTGTTTTCTATATTGTTCATCGAGGTTTCAATAAGTTTCCAATGTTCCTGTACTTTTTTATCTATTTCTTCTCTTGCTATGTTGAGCAAATCTTTTACTAAGCTTGTTATTTCTGTCTTTATATAAGACATTATTTCTTATTTGTTTTCATCTATAGCCTCGTGAATTTGTTTATTTTATTTTATTTGCTGTCTTTTCAGAGATTTCCAGTATGTGACTTTTGAAGTCCTCTATTTCAATGTCTCCTCTACTTGTTCCTGATGGACTAGATGTTTGAGAATGCACTTTGCTTTTTCATTTTGCCATCTTCCCCTTTCAGGTTAATATTTGGTCTTTCAGTCCCACTAGTCTCAACTGTTGATAGTGTGTATCTTAGGGTCCTACTGTGAGGTTGATGTTTGTACAATTGCTGGGCCTCACAATGAAGGTCAATCATCTAAATTCCCCCTGCAGGGCCTGATGAGTGATTCCTATATTCTTCCTATTAAATTATACTATCAAAATATTCTGAAGTTTTGTGCAGACTTCTTATATTGTCGTGGCTCGGTGTGCATGTGTGTGTGTGTGTGTGTGTAGAAATGTTTTTATATTACACATTAGTTATTTTCTTTCCATAAAAAGAGTTCTTTATGATGGATTTGGCATTATTGAGTTCTCTCAGATTTTTTTTTAAAGTCTTTTTCTAGCTCATTTTCTCCCTCTTCTTCTCTACATTTTATTATACTTAGTTTAGGTTTCCTGATAATGTCTTTTAATTCCAATAGAAATTGTTCCCTGTTTCTCATTCTTCTTTTTCTTTTTCTACAGTGACTAGATAATTGTGTGTTCTGTTTTCAATCTCTGATTCTTTCAATTGATCACTCCAATTGTTGAAGCATTCTACTGCAATTTCTCATTCACTGTTACGTTCTTTTCATCTAAGATTTCCTTTAGTATTTATTATCTTTACTTTTTTGCCAAATTTCTTACTTTGTTACGATTTCTGGACATAATGTAATTATTTTATATATTTGAGAAGTTTAAAAATGATTACTCTGAATATTTTCTTTGACATTTTGTAAACCTTCATATTTTTTCTTTTGTTTTGTTTTTGGTAATGGAGATTTAATTCATGATTGCACGCTTGCAAGGCAGACACTTAGACCAATGAGCTAAGTCCTCCGTCCCAGTTATCAACTTCTACATCGTTCAAACCATAATCATCATATTGTAAAAAAATCTTTTAGTTTCCTGCTCTCACTGAAATTTTATATTATTTGAGCAACATAGCTCCATTTCTCTCATTCTTGATTTCCTGTAAATACTGAACACCATGATTATATTCTTTTCTATTGTAAATCTATTTTTAAGTGAAATAAAAATATCTGCGCTATTTTCTTTCCTAAGAAATCCCACAACTCCGTCTGGTGAACACAGAGAGTCATTGTGAAGGAAATGTAGAAATCTTTCATCATGGCTCTTGGGGCACCATCTGTGATGACAGCTGGGACCTGAGTGATGCCCAAGTGGTGTGCAGACAGCTGAACTGTGGAGAAGCCCTCAGTGCCACGTTCTCTGCTCACTTTGGGCAAGGATCAGGGCCCATCTGGCTGGATGAGGTAAACTGCACAGGAGAGGAGTCCCATGTGTTGGAGTGCCTCTATAAAGACTGGAGGAACAATGACTGTGAGCATGAAGAAGATGCTGGAGTCATTTGCTCAGGTATGATCAGTATACTGTCCACTGGCTAGGAAAAGAATGAAGAGCACCAGGGACTTCTGATCCCTGGTGTGTAGGAGGTGGATGTGCTTTAGAGTTCTTAGAAGTCTGTCCATACACCCTGAATTCTCAAAGATGCTGAGGATGAAGAAACATATTTAATTTATACTTACAAATCTAAATTGATTTCATTTCCTTCTTTAGGGGTCTTATATGGTCTTATAGTAATCTTTTAGTGGTTATCACATTGGCAATATGTTGGTCGCACCGTATTCTAGAAATATTCTGATTAGAAGCAAGCATCCCGACTTTTCTTTTTAGTCACTTACTTATAATTCAAATCAATTGCAAATCTTCAATCCCAGCCCATTTGTAATACTAAGCCTGCCATGTAAAAGGACATTTTCTAAGTTACATTTTCCTAACTGAAACTGAGTTTCTCAAACAAAACATTACTGTATCCCAAAAAATTAGTAAGAGATCAGAATAAAGGTTAAGACACAGATAAAATCAGAGTTGAGGCATAGTACAAGAGACTCAGAGTTCATTAGAAGCAGATCACTCACAGCTACTGAAGAATAATGCAGCCTAACTGGGCCACAGAGGAAGAAATGAAAATATGATGTAGATGAAAGATACTGAACAACATGACACTCATCCTTATCTACTGAATCCCTACAATATTGAACTATATAATTCTAACCATGAATCAATAAAAGCAAATTTTTCTCTAGGCATAGCTCCCTATTCAGCTTAGAGATGCAAAATATAGAGGATATTTTTGTGAGTCTTGCAGTGTAAGATTTTTCTGTGGTTGAGGATGCTGTTAGTCTTGCATATGAATTATGTTTAGAAATGAAGGCTACCTGAAATATGACATAGAAGAAATAATTACAGAAAAGTCTGATAAATAATATATATTGAATGTGAAATGAAGAGCAAATGCATAGTTATGTGGGGTATGGAGGTGTAATTTGGTAGCACTTAACAGGGACTCTCTAGTTAAAGTTTCAAATCATATTCTTTAAGTTTGAAACCTGGACCACGTGGTTTTTTATTGTTATTGTAATTGTATTGCTATTGTATTGTATTGTATTGTATTGTATTGTATTGTATTGTATTGTATTGTAATTGTATTGTAATTGTTGTTGTTGTTTTCTTTGTGCTTCACATAAAGCCAACTTTATGGATACTTGTTACTATGTTCTACCAGAGATAAATGTGAGTATTCTCCGTGCAAGCAAAAGCAATGGCCAGTTATTTTTTAACAAAAGAAGAATAAAAACAATGACACAGAATTTCAAAGTAAAGCAAAAAGAAATTAATACTAGTTAATGTATTGCATATTGTTATCTTCAACGTAGTTGTTCAGAATATAAGGTTAGGCATGAAAAAATGATCAAACAGAAACTTTTCTTTTTGATGAACTAAGAGATATTAGCAGTATAGTTATCTATCTTGTGCATATGGTAGTATAGCTATCTATCTTGCATATATATGTAGTTATCTATCTTGCATATATTTTATATTATAGTTATCTATACAATATAAATAATGTATATTTATATATTGCATATATGTAATCATTTTCCTTCTTTTTTTCCTTTCCCCTATCTAATTGTTCTTTACTTTTAAGCACTTTTTTTCTCTTTCATTATCACAATATCTATTGTACCTTTTGGTTCTTATTTGCTCTTTCACTCTTTTATACTAGTGAGACAATATGGCATTATACGTGAGTTATTCCACATATGCATGTAGACTCAAGTTGCCTTTATTTACCTGTAAAGAACCGTTTATTCTTTTTAGCTGAGTAATACTCCATTGTATAAAAATACATCTTATTTATCCTTTCTGCAATTGATGGGAATTTGGGTTGTTTTCAAGATTCAGCTTTATAAAATGCACTTCTATAAACATGGGTGCACATACGTCATTGTGCCATGATGTTTTCATTTCTTCTGGGAAAATACCCAGGAAGGGAATACCTTTATTGAACAGGACCTCTAATCTTAGTTTTCTGAGGAATCTTCACATTGATTTCCACAGAGGTCTACATTCACACTAAGAGTGGAGAAAGTTTATTTTCCCACCAGAATTTGTTACTAGTTGATGTCTTGATCTTTGCCAGTCTTTCTGGAGATGGAATCTCAGTGTTGTTTTAATTTGCATTTCTTTAATAACCAATGATGTCAAACATTTCTTCATATATTTACTTGTCTTTTGTATTTCTTAATCTCAAAAGTGCATGTTCATCTCAGAGCCTGTTTTTGGTTTGGGCCTCTGAATTTGGGGGTATGGGGTTTTTTCAATTCTTTATATGTTCTGGATAAGAGTCCTTTTAGGGACAGTTAGTTAAATTTTATTTTCCATTCTGTGGGACTTTTTTCATTCTGTTGGTTAATTTCTTTTGTTCTGCAAAATCATTTTAGTAATATGAGATCCCAGTTGTTGATACCTTGAAGTAATTTCCATGCAGTCTGTGTTTTGTTCATGAAATCTTTGCCTACCCTAAGTCTTCAAGATTTCTACCTACCTGGTCTTCCAGTACATTTATTGTTTCTGTTTTAAAATTTAAATCTTTGATATGTTTTGACTTTAGCTTAGTGTATGATGGTAGACGTGAGTGTAGTTTAGTCTTTGGCATATGGAAAGCCATTTTTTTTTTCTTTTTCCTTTTTATCAGTACCAGAGATCGAATTTACAACTGGCTTGCCAGGCAGGAGCTTATACCCCTGAGCTAAATCCCCAGCCCCAGAAAGCCATTTTTCTAGTATCATTTATTAAAGAGGCTATCAGTCTTCCAGTAAAGAGGTGCCTTTATCAAAGATAAAGTGGCTGAGTGTATTTGTAGTGGTGCTTGCATCTTCCAATCTGTTCCACTGATCCTAAGGTCTATTTTTCTTTCTTTCTTTCTTTCTTTCTTTCTTTCTTTCTTTCTTTCTTTCTTTCTTTCTTTCTTTGACAATACCTTGCTGATTTTATTAGAGTAGCTTTGTAGTGCAATTTCAAGTCAGGGATTGTGATATCTCGTGCTTTGCCTTTGTTGTCCAGGATTGCCTTTGCTTTTCTACATCTCTTCCATTTCTAAATGAATTTTAGGAATGCTTTTGCTAGATCTGTGAGGTATGCTAATGGCCTATTGATTGAGATTGTATTAATCTATGTTATAGTTTTGGAAGTATGGCCATTTTCACTATATTGGATCTTCTTACTCAAGAGCAAGGGACATATTTCCATTTTCCGACATCCTCTTCAAGCTCCTTTATTAGAGTGCTCTAACTTTCATTATATAGAACTTTTACATCTTTGTTAGATTGATTCCTAAGTATTTCATTTTGGGGATGCTACTGTGAAAGGTGTTATTTCAATAATTTCGCTCTCACTTAATTTGTTGTTTCATGTAAGAATGCTATTGATTTTTGAGTGTGGAATTTGTATTCAGTTAGGCAACTGAATTTGCTTATTAACTCTAGTAGTCTTTTTGTGGCATCTTCTTTGTATGTCATCTGCAAATAATGATATCTTAATTATTATATTTGATATGATTATATCTTTGATATACTGATTCTTCCTTTCTTATTCCTGTTTCTTTTATTTCTCTCTGTTGTCTAATTGCCATGGTTAGCATTTTCGGAACTACACGGAATAGAGATAGTGATAATGGACATCCTTGTCTTGTTCCTGATTTTAGAGTGAAAGTTTTCAGTTTTTGTTCATTTAGTATGATGTTGGCTATTGGTTAGTCATAGAAAATTTTTATCAGATTGACTTGTGACAATCTATTGTAATATTTTTATCATGAATGAGTGTTGGAGTTTATCAAATGATTTCTCTGCATCTACTGAAATAATCATATGATTTTTGTATTTGGCTTTCTTGATTTAGTATATCATGCGTATTGAATTGCATATTTTGATCCATATCTGCATTCCTGGAGTGAATCTCCCTTATTCATGGTGTATAACCTACTTGATAATTTTCTGCCTTCTGTTTGGTGGTATTTCATCGAGAATTGTTACATCTGTATTCATTAGAGATATTGGTCTGAAATTTTCCTTTTAGAGTGCATCTTTTTCTGGTCATGGAATCAGTGTAATATGTTCTTTTAATAATGACTTAGAATTGCTTCATTTTCAATTTCTTTAAAGTGTTTGAGGAGTATTGTGTTAAGTCATCTCTAAATTTCATATAGAATTCAGCTGTGAATCCATCAGGGCATGTGTATTTCTTAGTTGGTAATATTTTAATTATGTTTTGGTTTCTGAAATTATTATTGGGTTATTCAAAATTTTCATGTCTTGATTCAGTTTTGGTAATTCATATATTTCTAAATATCTGCCAATTTCTCCTGTATTTTCCAGCCTATGCAAATAAAAATTTTCAAAGTAGGAGTTAATGATTTTCTAAGTTTCCAAGTGGATCTATAGCAATTTGACACTTTTGTTTCTTCATTGCATGAATGTCAGTTTTTTCTTTCATTTTATTGTAACATCAACTAGGAGTTTATCAACTTTGCTTATTCTTTCAAAGAACTAACTCAATTCATTAATTATTAGTCTCTATTATGTTCATTTCTATTTTTATAATTTAGAGAGAAAAAACAAATAGAATAAAAGAGTAGAAATAATACAGAATTAAAAAAAACAGAAATGACTAGTCAAAAAATAACAGTAAGAAATCACTAGTTGATAAATTACATATTGTTATCTTAGAAGTAGTTGTTCAAGTTACAAAATGAAGGCATAAAAATCAACAGATCATCAAACAATGACAGTGCAAACTATTCTGTTTGATGAACTAATAAAATCTTAGTACTATTGTTATCTATCTTGCATACTTAAACTTATATACATTTATATACTTTAGAGCACTTTATTTTCCTTTCATTATTATAATATCTATTATAAATTTTGGATCTTATTACTCTTTCAGTTTTTATTATTATTTTTGTACTAGAGAGACTGTCATATTTGCTCTGATCTTTATAATATTCTCCATTTCATGAGTTTTTGTCTTGACCTGCTCTTTTTCTAGAAGTTTGAGATGTAGGATTAGGTTGTTTATTTTTGTTCATTTTGTTTCCTTGATATGAGAATTCACTGCTAGATATATTTTCCTCTTAGAACTACTTTCATTACATTCCACAGGTTCTGATATGTTTTGTATATGCATTTTCATTGAATTGTAGAAATTTCTTAATTTCTTCTTTCATTTCCCTTGTAACTCATTGGTTGTTCAAGAGGTTCTTATTTAATTTCCATGGTTTATGTAGGTTTTATAGTTTCTTTTACCATTAAATTTCAATTTCAGTGTACTACAGTCAGACAATATGCATGGAACAATTTCAAACCCTTTTAATTTACTTAAGAATGTTCTATGGGATAATATATGGTCTATTTTACAGAATGTCCAATGTTCAGCTGAGATAAATGTGTATTCAGATATTGTTGAGTGGAATACTCTCTCACCATCTAAGCATATTTATTTGTTCATATACTTGATTCAGTTCTGTTATTCCTTTGCTGAAGTTTTGTCTAGTTGATCTGTCTCTTTGAGGCAATGGGTATTACGGTTCCCTGATACAATTGTGTTGTGAAATTTATTTTTATTTCAAAGTGAATAAAACAAAAAAAAAAAAGCAAATCAGAGCAAAACAATGCAAGTAATACAGGATTTCAAAAACAAGACAATAGGAAATCAACAGTGACTACCATATTGGCTCCTGTTATCTCCAAAATAGTTGTCCATATCTTCATGTACAATAAAACACAACAGTGTAAAATCAATCAAAACAAAAGAATGAGAGTAATACTGCCCTTCAAAACCATACACTAGGAAATCGATAATGGCTACAATATGGTCTCTTTTTCTCTTCAAAATGACTATTCATAGCCTCACACATATTGAAATCAAATAATAGAAAACAGACTAAAACCAATCCGAACAAAGAATAAAATGATTATTAGGCTTCAAAATAAAATGATAGGAAATCAGCAGTGGTTACCATGAGGTATGTTTTCTTCAATGCATTTGTTCATACCTTCACACATAATATAATCAATTCTTGTAAACTCTTTTGAAGTTCCAGGCACTTATAAGCCTATACATGTATAGCTATCTTTTCTGTATTAAAGTTGAAAACAAAACAAAACAAAAACAGTATAAGAAAAACAAGAAACAAAAGAGACGAATAAATAAAAATAACAAAGAGCCCAAAACAAAAACAATGTAGGCTTTCAAAACAACAAGGTGGTAGGAACACAACAAATTTTGTTGTTTTGCATAGTTATCTTCAAAAGGGCTATTTGAATTACCAGATATACACATGCAAATTGATATAATCCTACAAATGTTTACTGTTTTGTTCCAAGAACTAATAGAATTAGTAGTACAATCATCTTAGTAATCTTAAATGTATATATACAAATTCTTATATTTCTTCCTTTCTCCTCCTTTTTTTCTCCTTTTCCCTATCTGAGTCATTTTTTTTCCTCTTTAAGCAGTTTATTACCAATTCACCATATTTATTGCAGATTTTGTATCTTATTTACTCTTCCAGTTTTTATACTATGGAGACAATACAGTATTTACAGATGTGAGTTTTATTCATTTCACATGACTTTGGTCACAAGATGCATACATTTACCTATAAAAGGCTAAGTGTGGTCCTTCTTTACAGCTGAATATCATATTGCATTTTATCAAAGTAACACATCTTTTTTTGTCAATTCCTCTGTTGATGGGCATTTTGGTTGTTTCCAAGATTTAGCTACTACAAATTGTGCTGCTGTAAACTGGGTGGGCATGTATATCAATCAATGTAATATGATGTTTTCAATTCTCCTGGGAACATGCCCAGAATAGAATAGCTAGGTCAAATGGGACCTCCAATTCCAAGTTTTTCAGGAACCTCAGATTTCAACAGTGGTCGCACAGGTCTACATTCCCAGCAACAGTGCAAAAAGGTTCCTTTTGCCTCACAGCCTAGCCAGCATTTATTATTGATGCTTTTCTTAATCCTGGTCATTTTTCTGGAGTGAGATGGAATCTCAGTGTGGTTTTAATTTGGATTTCTCTAATGGTCAATGGTGTCAAACATTTTTTCATGTTTGCATTTGCCATTTGTATTTCTTCATCTGAGAAATGTGAATTCATCTCAGATGCCCACTTTTGGATTGGGACCTTGAATTCCTGGGCCTTGAATTCCTGGGGCCTGATTTTTTTTTAATTTTTTATATGTTCTAGACAAATGTCTACATCTCTTGGAGAGTTGAATAAGAGGTTTTTTTTTTTTTTTCCCAATTTATTGGTTTTCTTTTCTCTGTTGGGGTTTTGTTTTGATATGCAAAAATTTTTAATAAGATCACAGTTATTCATTCTGGGAAGTATTTCCCAGGCAGATTGATTTTTGTTCATCAATTATCTGCTTACTCTTATGTCTTCAAAATTTCTACCTACTTTTTCTTCCAGCAGATTTAGTGTTTCTATTTTAATCTTTAGCTCTTTGATCCATTTTTATTTTAGTTGAGTAGGTGGTGATAGGCATGGGTCTAGTTTTAGTTTTTGGCATAGAGAGAGCCAGTTTTCCAGCACCACTTATTAAAAAGGTTTTCTTTATTCCAGCGAAAATGTTTCAAATTTTTATCAATGATAAGATGAGTAAGTGTGATTATAGTTGTAGTTTTATCTTCTAATCTATTCCATTGATCTTCAAGTCTGTTTTTATTCTAGTACCATGTTGATTTTATTACAGTAGCTTTGTAGTATAACTACAGGTCAGGGATTGTGATGCCTTCTGACTTGCCTTTGTTGCTCATAATTGCCTTTGCTAGTCTAGGTATTTTCCGATTACAGATGAATTTTAGGAGTGATTTCTGTAGATCTGTGAGATATGCTACCAGTATTTTTGTTGCAATTGCTTTAAATATGTATAACAATTTTGGGAGAATGGTCATTTTCACAATATTTGTTTTTTCTATCCATGAACAAGGAATGTCTTTCCATTTTCTGAGATCCTCTGCAGTTTTTTTTTCAAGGTATTATAATTTTCACTGAATAAATCTTTCACTTCTTTTGTTAGATTTATTCATAAGTATTTAATTTTTAGATGTTTTTGTGAAGAAAGGGACTTCTCATTTCTCTCTCAGTGAGTTTGTTGTTTGTGTAGAGGAATGCTATTGATATTTGAGTACTGACTTTGTATCCAGTTACGTTACTAAATTTGGTTATTGCATCTAGAAGTCTTACAGTGGAATTTTGGAAGTCTTTTATGTAGAGTATCATGTCAAATAATGATTTTGTAACTTTTTTTTTCCTTTCCTATTCTTATTCCTTTTATTTCTCTCTCTTGTCCAATTGTTCTGCCTAAGATTTCCAGCATTATACTGAATAGGAAGGGTAGATCATCTTATTCCTAATTTTAGAGTGAAACCTTTCAGTTTTTGACAACATAATATGATACTGGCTTTTTCATTTGTCATAGATGGCTTTTATCAGATTGAGCTAGAAATCATCTATTCTGATCTTTTTAGGATGCTTATCATGAATAAATGTTGGACTTTATTAAAAGCTTTTTCTTCATCTATTGACATGATCACGTGATTCTTGTCTTTGACTCTATTGATGTGATGTATTACACTATTTGTTTTGTGTATGTTGAACCATCCCTGCATTGCTGGTATGAATCCCATTAGGTCATGGCAAAGAATCTTGACGACTTGCTGTATTCTGTTTGCCAATGTTTTATTGAGAAATTTTTAATCTATATTCATTAAAGAGATTTGCCTCTAGCTCTCTTTTTGGTTGGGTCTTTCTCTTGTTTTGCTATTAGGATGATACTTGCTTCCAGGAATGCGTTAGAGAGAATTCTTTCCCTTTCCTTTTTATTGAAGAGTTTTAGGAGTGTCAACATTGTCTTCTTTGAATTTCTTGTGGTATCCATCAGGACCTGGACTGTTCTTTATTGGTAAGGTTTTAATTATATTTTCAATTTCATTGACTTAAAGTGGGTGTCTTAGTTACTTTATTCTCGTCACTGAGACAAAAATACCTGATGCCCAAGTTGGGAAAGGAAAGGTTTATTTCTTACAGTTTTTGAAGGTTTCAGTCCACACTCAGTTGGCTCCAAGACAGGGGGGAAGGCCTGGCCTGCAGTTCATGGCGGCTACAAACAGCAAGCTTGAACCAGCAAAGAGCAAGACTTCTTCCTGCCATTACATCACATCCTGGCTCCACCCCTAAGTGGGTATAGAACTAACACCATCAATCCAAGCACTATACAATGAATGAATAAAAAATGCACAATTTAAACTCATGAGTCCTGGGGGACACAAACATAAACCATGACAGTGGGTTATTCAATAGTTTCACACACTCTTGATCCAGCTTTGTTAATGCATACATTTCTAGGAATCTGTGCATTTCTTCTGTATTATCAAGTCTATGAGAGTAAAGGTTTTCCAGGTAGGTATTGATTACCTTCTTTATTTTCACATGGTCTGTAGTGATTTCACCCTTTTCATCCTTTTTGCATGAATTTGAGGGTGTTTTTTTTAAACAAGATTCCCTGGGAACTTATCAGTTTTATTTATTCTTTCAAACAACCAACTTCTGGATTCTTAATTCTTTGTATGTTTTGTTAGTGTCCATTGTATTAGTTTCCAGCCTAAAGTTTACAATTTCTTCCTTTCTTTTGACTTTTGGTTTGACTTGCACTTCTTTTTCTAGATGTTTGAGGTGTTGAGCATCAGGCTATTTATTTGTTTTTGTTCTGTTTTCCTAATATGGGAATTCACCATAATAAATTTCATCCTGAGGACAGCTTTCATGCCATTCCACAGGTTCCAGTAAGTTGTAGTTTCATTTACTTGAAGATAATGTTTAACTTCTTCTTTACTTTCCAGTGACCCACTGAATGGTGAGGGATGTATTACTTAATTTCCATGTGTTTATGGAGTTTTTGCAGCTTCTTTTGTCATTAATTGCCAGTCCCAATTGGCGCTAAAGTCTTCCCAAATGGTGCAGTGTGTCAAATGGACCTTTGTCACACCCCACATGGCTCACCAAAGCTCCCCAGCTCCTTCAGGTTACTAGGAAGGACCTTACCAGGTTCTAAGTGGTGTATGAAGGCGGGATGATAGATGGAGTACACTGGAAAGGCTGTCAGCTAATGCCACTTACTGCAAACAATGCTCCTCAGATTCTTTGTGTCTCTGGGTGAATCTCTACCAGTTTCTGCACAACATACTATGGTTGTGCAGCGAGGTTCAGTTCATTATCCATGCATTTAGTTCACACCATGCAGCCCACTAAAGTTACCCAACTGCTTGGAGTCACTTGGTGGGGCCCATCCAAGACGAAATTGACGACTCAAAGATCTTGGACTGTTTGGAGACTCTGGGTGGGACATTACCAGGTTCCAAGCAAGGCCCAAAGGCTGTACAGCTAGGTAGAGTTCATTGTGGGGGCCCTCAGCATGTGTTACAGCAGTAACTGTTCCCCAGTTACCCAGAGAGCTTTTGATTTTTCATGTCTATTTTTATTTATCTTATATAGTTGGTGTTCCCAGATTTGGAGCAAATATATTTATCATTCTTATCTCTTGAATTTTTCCCCTAACAATTATGTAGGTGAACTTCTATACTTCTTTTGATCATTTTTGGTTTCAAGTTCATATTGCTTATAAACAAAATAGCTACTCCTGTTTTTTCTATGTTTCTGTTGCACTGAAAATTGTTTCTATCGTTTGTCTTCAGTGTATTTTAGTTAAATGTGATTCATGTGGATAGCATATAGTTGTATCTTGTTTCTTGATTCATTCTGCCAAATTATTTATTTTCATTAAATCAAGGCCATTCACATTGTTGATTATAAGTGATCTGCATTGCCTTATGTTTGTCATGGTATTTTCCTGCTGTTGGATCCCTGTTTTTCCATTTAATTGATTGCCCTGTCTGATGATTTCTCTCTGTTCTTGTTTGGGGAATTGTTGTCATTTTTCTACCTAGAATATTTTTCAGTACTCTTTCTAGAGTTGACTAGCCTTACATTAATTTCTTCAGTTGTTGTTTGACATAGAAATATCGTATTTTTCCATTAAATTTGAAAGATAATTTTGGAGAGTATATCATCTGATTTGGAAGTTTTATTTTAAGACTGAAAATATTTCACTCAAAGCTCTTCGTGAGTTGAGGGTTTGTGTTGAGAAGTTGGTCATGATTCTAATGGGCATTCTTTGATTGGTGATCTGTTTCTGTTCTCTAACAACTTTTAATATCCTTTTATGATGAGTTTTTGGGATCTTGATGATTATATTCCTGAGCATAGTTTTATTTGGGTTATGGTTCTTTGAAGTCCCATATGCCTTACTTATCTGTATATCAAATTCTCTTATTCTGCTAGAAACTTTCTATTACTTCTGCAAAGAATTTATTTATGTCATTTGCATTTGCTTCTGCATTTTTTGACATCTATCAGCCTTATATTATTTTATTTTGCATTGTTTTGAACTATTGAATTTTATTTCATGGTCCCTTGTCATTTTATCAGTTCTTTCCTTTCATAATTACTAACCATGATCCTGTTTTCAGTCTGAAAGTCTACATTCAGTTTTGTTCCAGTGGTTTTGATAGGTGTCAGTGAAACTTTTAATTCAATGTATTCTATTTCTTTCCTATATTGTTCATTCAAGATTTAAGTCATTTTCCCATTCTCTTGTACTTTTTCACTTATGTATTCTCTAGTTATGCTGAGCAATTTCTTGATTGAGGTTGTCATTGCTTTTTTGCCCAAGAGATTATTTCTAATCTGATTTCCCCTATAGACTCATGGATTTGTTCTTTTACTTCACTTAGTCATTTTTCAGAAATTTCAAGTGTATGACTTTCAATATTTTCTATGTCAATATCTTCTGTACTTGTTACACAAAGACTGGGAGTTTGAGAGTGCATTTTGCATTTTTGTTTTTTTCATTTTCACCTCTTGGTTAATATTTTGGACTTTTTTAATCTTTCTAGTCCAACATGACTCTTAAGTGTATTTTATGGTCCTCCTTTGAGGCTAATATCCACACAGTTGCAGTGAAGGGGAGGGACCAGTCACCTGAATTCCTACTGTGGAGCCAGTTAAGTGAATTCTATATACTTCCTAGACTAACTAGCCTAGGAGTATTGATGTGAGCCAAACTTTAGCATGTATTATTACTGAAGTTCCAGATTTTTCAGGCTTTCAGGCCCATCTATCCATGGTATGTGCTCCAGCCAGGACCTTATTGTGTCAATGGAGTCTCACAGGCCCATCTGGGCTCCTCCAGGTGGGGTGAGGCCTCACTACCATGTTCTCTTGCCCACCTGGTGACCCCTGTATAGAATAAGAGCTTACATACTTGTCAGCTTGCCAAGGTTCTCAAGGTGGCAGAAGGGGTTTCCAAGGCTCATGTAGATCTACTGAGGTCCTCTGTGGGGGTGGACTCACCAATACTCTCTCCTACCCATCAAGTGGAACAAGTGTCTTATTCTGACCAGATTAAGTCTTCTAATACATAAAACAAATATACAGTGTTAGATAATCCCCTATGTTTTACAGCCTTTGACTTTTAACCCTGACTCAGAAAGAGACAAGGAAAACAAGACATTATAGAAAACATAATCCATAGTATTATTTGTAAAGTTCATACAAGGAGTCAAACACAAAGAAAGTGCAAATATTCTTTCCACACACTGAAGAATTAGAGAATCCAGCCATGGACTTGAATCCTACAGCAATGTACTGCATGAGTCCGACTGGAGGCCTTGGGGCCCATGACTCATTCAAGTCCATTTTATGAACATGCACTGGAAAGACCAAAAGGTCAATGGTGGAAGCTAGAAAATCTGTTCCAGCAAGTTAAAGGACCTGTGCCTGTATGTTGTGGGTTCTGCATTGGAGCAAAAACAACAACACTCAAAATAAGGATCAGGGATCCCTTGAAAACTAGCATAGCCCTCCCCAATGCCAGGGATATCCTGAGCTCCTCTAATGATAAGAACAAGAAAGTTAATATCAGGAAGCCAGCATGACAAGCTTCTCCTGGAGACTGAGAAACACCTATCTCCCCTGTAGAGCCAGGAAGCAATGCTCAACATAAGGACCAGAGCTACCCCACGTGAAACACAGCCATTGTCAGCAACAACAAAGGTTCTGAGCTTCTCTGATGATGAGAACAATGAGTTCATATCAGGAATGAAGCTCAGCAAGCTCCTCCAGAATATACAGCAACAGGAGAAACAACAGTACCAAACAATACTACATGCTTCCTGCCAAAGTCTCCTTTTTATGCTGGTAACAATCTTCATGAGGGCCATTTACAATAAGTATCATGCTGATTCAAATCAGATGATATATTAATTGACCATCAGTTTTCAACGCACCACGGAAGACATTTAGAATACTGAGTAAATAAATCTCCAAGCAAGTGTTCTAGGAAATGAAGGTGAGATTGGGAGTAGATTTACGATAAATAAACAGAAACATATGGTACATTCATTAATTAAAATGAAATTAAACCCTGCAGATATCCACAGGGAAGTGAGCCATTTTTTCTGCCACACCAAGAATAAGCACCAAAGAGAACTTATGTTTTCATATGTCAAATACACATGAGGAGGTTTCATTTCATTTAGTGTCCATGGACTAAGTTCTTTTAGCTTATGGAGGAGGGTAGTATCTTGCTTGATCTGGACTGAGTGTGTGTTTTTCCTTCTAGACTAGAAGTAAGTGTCTTTGTCTCACAACTTATGATAACAAAACGACCTTTTTCTGTAGAGTTAAAATATAGATACCAATATTGAGAAATCTCATTATTTTTTAATTTTTATCATGACCTCTGCAGTTTCTGGGGAACTAGGCTAAAAGTGTTACTCCTTAATTCCTTTGTCATTAATAAAATTTCTTATTGTCTAATATTTCTTCTAACTACACTATGTTTAGATATCTTCTAGGTTAGGACAGAACAAGGAGACTTATTTTCCTTTAAATGATGAGAGCTGAAAAGCAAAAGTCAGTGTGAGTCCAGCATGAACCTCTGAAAAATCACCACATTTGTCAGATGAGCTGTTACTATCTTTTCTCCACATCATCAGTCATAAATAATGTCCCTTAGAGAGCAAAAAATTGCTGATATTAATAAATATAGAAAAAAATATAAGTACAAATGTACATTGGGTAGAGTGGCATACATCTATACTTCCAGCATCCTAGGATGCTCAGGTCCAAGTTTAAGCCAAGCTTGAGCAATTTAGTGACTTAGTGAAACCTTATCTCAAAATTAAGAATAAATACTTAGCCAGGATTTTAGCTCACTGGCATAAGCGCTTGCCTTGCCAGCACGAGTTTGTGAGCTCAATCCATAGTACAAAAATAAATAAATAAATAAATAAATAAATAATGAAAAGAATAAATAAATAAAATGTCTCAGGACTATAGCTGTGAGTGAAAGCTTTGAGTTTAATTTCTGATATCACAAATATAAATAAAAAGCACCAAAAACATGTAAAATGTTAATAGTATTTCAAATAAAAATATAAATAAGTCTGGCCCAAATTCTACTTATTGTACATGCTAATATCTTTAAAAATATTGGACTATAAAGACATTTACTTCTTACTAATCTCACCAACCTTGAGACAACACTTAAATACTATTAACATATATTATTTAGTTGCAATTAATTGTCATAATCTAAAATATTTAATAATTTATAATAAAAAATAAATATTTTCTCTTTCTTAATTTTTGTTCTTGTGGTAAATCACTACTTGCTCATTCTATGATAATCATGCTTGCCTTCTAGAAATTTTTTCTTCCAGAACAGTTGATCAAATTGTGAAGCAGCTGAGACTCTAAGTGAGATACGTTAGAGAAAAAAGATTAATTAATGTCCAATAAAGGAACTCAAATTCAAAAGAAAAGCTTTCAATAAAGCAGAGAAGATTTGAGAGGGTCTTCATTTTTAGCCTTCTGTCTATGGTACTTAGTAATATTCTAAAGTGTCTCACTGGTACGCTAAATGCAATATAACTGTGTCCTTAGAAGAGAAGGCAGAGTAACAGATATGGGGAAGGTGGCCATGTGATGACAGAGGCAGCAGTTGAAGTGACACATCTTTAAGCCAGAACAAAACAAGGATATCAAACAACAGCAGAAAGGAGGGTTACAAAAGGAAGAATCCTACCTAGAGACCTACAGGAAGGAATAGAATGAGGAACACAAAAATAGAACTAATGTGAAGTAGAGATTTAATTATATTTCAAAAGCAGGAACTTCCAAACAGTCAGTGTGCTATTTGACAGGGACGAGCTCAAGCTGAAGTTCTCACCATGGAGGTACTGCTTTGTCCATATTATTGGAGTAAATTGATTCCTGAAAATAACTATTCCACATATTGGTACAATCTAGGCCAAAAAGGATCCTAACCTTAGTTTCTGGGTCACGGAGTCTACAGGCAAATAACAATTAAATGCAAAATTTCCACAGAAGGAAATTCCCAGAGTACACCTTGCCCCAAAAGCATGTGGTCACCTTTATCATCCCTAACATGGTAGCCTTTCAGGTCATGCACTATACTGCCTTCTTCCATTTAACCTTCCCTCCAGTATCATCCTTCTAGTTCATCAGTTTCTTGGACTCTTCACAACTATTTCTTGTGAACTTTACAAGCTCATGCAAAATGAAAATAATTAACTACATCCTTGATATTTACCTGTTTTATCATTTATATTTAATTGTTTAGTAAGACACAAAAATATTTCTGCCTTTCCATATAAAAGAATCATAATTTCAAAATGTTCATAATGTAGCTGCTTTTACATAGATCCTACATGGATTGTAAGCCCTGACCCTCAGAAAGGATCTCAGTATATGGAGTGAATCCCTATGCTGGGCTCTGTCCAGACACTGCTTATTCTGGGTTACCCTCTTCTTGATCACTTTGGTGGACTCACAAGGAAAGTGGGGTCAATAGGACCCTCCTCAGAATATACTCTCTTATGCAACAAAGTATCTTGGCAGGGTATAGAGACTCAGGTTTGTGGAAAAGGCTTTCTAAGGAGGAAAAGTAAAAGGAAATAAGAAGAAGCTAGAAAAAATTATATATATGGAATGTACTGGAAGCATCAAATTCTCATTTCTGATGCAATTTATTAAGAAGTTTATCTTTTCTGTAAAACCTGCCAGCTTTGTACATCAAACATATTTGGTCTTCAGCCATTTATAATTACAATTGTTATTGACAGATCTTGAACTATATATTATAATTAATGTCTTGTGTTCTAACAAATGCCTCAGATAAGTTGACTTCATGTTATATCTCAAAACTCAAAGAAAGAATTGCAATATGAATGTTGTTTACAACTCAGAGCGAGATGGCACATGTCATTGTTCTAGCCCATGGAAAATGGTCATTGAAGGCATATGCCCACCATTTGAGGATTTTTATATCATGCCCAAGCCATGACGTATTGCATTACTCAGGATAAAATAAGAGGCTTGCACTGAGGAAATAATTGCGCATTCTTTTTATCCATATGTTAGGAGCCAAGGTGAATCAAACACACAATTCAAAATGTGAAATTTAGTGATGATTATAAATTGTGCGGAAGGAAAGATAAGTAGAATATGATGCCTAAATTCAATTTCTCATTGAACTCATAGATGACCAAATAAAAACATAAGGAAAAGGTACATTAAAATTGTTCTATTTTCTTCAACCACCTGGTAAAGCAGAAGATAAAAAATTATTGTCAAAGGCTCAATTACTATCATAACATATCAACTAGAGCATGTCTTAACCAGATATCACAGAATCCTCTAAAAAAGGACTTCCAAAAGCAGTGGTGATATTTCATTCAAATTTGGAATTCCATTTGTCTTCTTAAGACTTTAAAATGAACCATTTGATGGAGTTTTGAGTATCTTAAATGTAGAGTATCATGTCATCTGCAAATGATGATAATTTAACTTCTTCTTCTCCTATCCTTATTCCTTTATGTTTCTCTTGTGAGTAGCTTTTGCTAATATTACCAGAACTATATTAAACGGCAGTAATGATAGCAGTCATCCTTGTCTTCTTCATTTTATAATGAAAATTTTGAGTTTTTAACCATTTAATATGATGTTAACTGTTGGTTTCTCATAGATGGCTTTCTTAACATTGAGGTAAAGATCATCTATTCCAATTTTCTGTAGGGTTTTTATCATAAATGGGTGTTGAACTTCATAAAATGCTTTTTCTATCTCTATTGAGATGATCATGTGAATTTTGCCTTTGATTCTTTTAATATGCTGTATCATATTTATTGATTTTCATATGCTGAACCATCCTGCAGCCTTGAAATAAATCCTACTTAGTCTTGATGTGTAATCTTGATGATCTGCTGCATGTTGTTTGAGAGTTTCTCAGCAAGTATTTTTTTCATCTACATTCATTAAGGGGATTGGCCTGTAGTTTTCTTATCTGGTTGTGTTCTTCTCTTGTTTTGGAATCAGGATAATATTTGCTCCCAGCAATGGTTTTGAAAGCACTGATTCCTTTGTATTTCTTTAGAGATTCAACAGTACTAACATTAGTTCTTCTCTAAATTGCTTGTAGAACTCACCAATGTGTCTATCAGGGCCTGGAATTTTTTGTTGATAATTTTTAAATTTTATTTGCAATTTCATTATTGATATCAGATTAGCATTTTTCATATTCTTCACTTGCTTTTGGCAATTATATACAGGAACATTTTCCTTTCTTCTGTTTTCTATCTTATTAAAATATAGGTGCTCATACTATATTTTGAGCCTTTGGATTCCTAAAGGCTTCATTGTGACTTTTGTCTTTTCCTTCCTAATTGCTTAACTTTATGTATTTTCTTCCTCTTTTATAAGCAAATGGATTCAAGTCAACACCATATTCATAAGTGAAATAAATCAAATTTTTAAGATCGTATTGCCTCACTAATAAGAGAAACTAAATGAGTAAATGAAGTCCAAAGTGTGCAATAGATATGATGAGTTAGAAAGAAACTGTCCAAAAGAAAAGACAAACTGTGAAAGGGGAAAGGGTAAAGGAAGGAAATAAGAGTACAGGAAAGGAGTACATTTTTACACAAGATAGTTAAGATAGTTACACAGGGAGTTTCTGTTCCTTGAAAAGTTTTTGCTAATATTTCTTGGACAAAATGTCATACCTAAGTCTTGCACTTTGAACGGCTACTGCAAAGAAAACAATATTCAATGTATTAATTAATGACTGTAACTCTCCTGCTCTGTGTTTTGAAATTTTATTGTTATTTTTATGTTTTGTCTGTAAAATAAAATATGCTATTTAATATAACCAATAAATAAAAGAAAAAATAAACTGCCATCAAGTCTGAATACCTAAGTAAACCAGAGGTTTACTGATTCACTCCTGCACAACTGGCTGCCCTCAGTGTTATTGCTGTACTGACAATTAAAGAGCTGGTGGATCCAAGTAGAAACAGAAGATATAAAGAAGGAATGAAGGTGCATTCTTTGGCATTCAAGGATTTTGTTTTATCTCAGAACAGGGATCATGATCACTACCTGAACTTCCCCAACAATATTGATGGCTATTTATTAATGAAATAATTGCCAGTCTCATTAATTTTGATTTTATGTGTAAGATTGGTTATATTAGCTTGAAATTTTTGTCTGCATTCTGACTTTCCATGGAAAAAATATTACAATCATCCCTTTATAATCATGACATAGGCTGACATGATCTTATAGAAACTCTTCAGACTTTTAAGACTCCATTTTAATATATTAATGTCATAAAAATACAGAAGCATGTTTACCTATAATTTCTACAGTCACTACTTGAGAAAGTAGACTAAAACTCATTTGCCTGTCCTAAGTAATCCTAAAACATTATTTTAGGATTACTAAAATAGGATTTTAGTAATTTTAGGGTTACTAAAACATACTACTGATTATACTTTTCTGTTGAGAAAACAATGCAGGCTGAAATTCTTCTTTACAAATACTTTTACAAAATAAGTCCTGATCTATACTGAAATGCTTCCTAGGTGCTCCAAACCTAAACTTGAAATTGTTTCCTGATCATATTATTATTTAATAACAAGGACCACTTAAATATTACTCTCTAGGAGCAAAATAATCTCTCAAAAATTAAGAAGGAGAGAGAAGTTACAAAACAATTTGTTAATCACTTCTGATGGAGTTTCTAGTTTTTCTTTCTGCTTAAATAGAAATCACTTTGAAATGAGTTTTTGCCTCAGTGTGAACTATTTAAATGGAAATAGATATGAATATTGAGTAAATGTTACAATTACTGATTAACTGTTATCATTATTATATCGACAGTAAAAAATATCTGTAATGGTGTTAAAAATAATTATATCCATATTCCACATTAAGTTTATATTGAGTGAATAAGTGCAGTATTTACCAAATCAGGTTGACTATCACAAACAAACATGCAGACATGACACATAAGAAAATAGAAAAATACAACTGTAAGTATGTCTACACTTATACCTCTGCCTATATCTATGTATCTATACGTAAATGTATATCTGTGCTATATCTATAACTGTATTTTTATATTTATATAACTTCGTCTATCTCTATGTTTATGTCTGTGTATATCTACCTATTCCTGGGATTCAGAATAAACATGTATGTTCCTTCTGGATTTGTTTTTGGACAGTTCACATGCAACACTCATCTTCACTTCACTTGTTGAGTTCTCTTCAAATTCCCAACCACTGAGGGACACGGAAACTTTTCATATTTTTGACTGTCACATGATATTGCCAAATTCCAGTCTGAGAATCACATTTTTTAAATATTTCTTCTATTTTTTTCTTTTCTTTTCTTCTTTCTTTCTTTGTTTCTTTCGTTCTGTTTTTTCCTCATTTAGGATACTTGCGTCTCGCTGGAGAAGAGGGACCCTGCTCAGGGCGAGTAGAACTGAACTCTAGAGGAAAATGGGTTCCAGTATCTGATGTGAACTTCACGTTCCACACTGCCCAGGTCATCTGTGCAGAGCTGGGGTGTGGCAAGGCCGCATCTGTCCTGGGAAATGTGACTTTCAGTGAGTACACAGGACAGATGTGGCATGAAGAGTTCTTGTGTGAGGGCCAGGAATCTCAGCTATGGTTCTGCCCCAGAGCACCCTGTCATGGAGGCAGGTGTCACCATAAAGGGATTGTTCAAATTGTCTGCTCAGGTGAGACTCAGCAGATTTTCCATCTTTGCATATTATTCTGGTTCAAGAACAAATGTGATGAAACCCTGTCTTCTTCCACCAGAGTTCGCTGAAGTCCGACTAGTGAAAAATGGCACCTCTCAGTGTGAGGGTCAGGTGGAGGTGAACACTTCTGCAGGCTGGAGAGCGCTCTGTGCCTCTCATTGGAGCATGACCAATGCCAATGTTGTGTGCCACCAGCTCGGCTGTGGAGTTGCCATTGCCACCCCAAAAGGAGAATACTTTGTGGAAGAAGGGGATGAAATCAGGAAAGACCAATTCCACTGCTCAGGAGATGAGCCCTTCTTAAGGAGTTGCCCTGTGATTGCCCTTGGTGTTCCTGCCTGTGCCCATGGAAACACAGCCTCTGTGGTATGTACAGGTAAGACAGTCGTCAGGGTGAGTAGTTGAGTAGTATTTAAGATGCATTCAGGTCAAGGCAAAGTATATTCAAAGAAGTTTCTAAATTTACATGTTATCATTTAAACTCAATTCATAAAGAACAATGTGTAAAATAAATGTAGAACTCTGTTAGATACATTCACAAGATCACCAAAAGAATGCTAGCAGTTCTCCCAATCACAGTGCTCTCCTCCCCTGCAAAGAAAACACTTGAATTTGTAACATTAATAAGTAATTTCCTTATGTTCTGATCTTTATTTAAAAGCAAAGTATGTACTCTGAAGACTTCTTTAGCTCAAAGTTATTTTTGGGTTTGCTTTGTTGTCAGAAGAATATCATTAATTTTAGCCACAACTCTGAAATATCTGAAATGGTAGCAATGGAAGTAACAAAGGAAATCAATAAGAATGTCAGCAGACTCAAAGCAGACATAGTTTCTCATATAAAAGCAAAACAGTAAAAAGAGTAGAAATAATACAGAATTTCAAAAATAATAGTAAGAAATCAACACTAGTTAATATTTACATGTTGTTATATTAGAAGCAGTATTCAAGTTACAAAATCTAAGCTTAAAAATGAATAGAAAATCAAATAATAACAGCACAAACTATTTTTTTTGATGAACTAGCTGAGAATTAGTAGTATTATCCATCTTGTACACTTAAACATATGTACAGATAGATGTGTATACCTACAAGTTGTTCATTCATTTTGAGTACTGTATTTCACTTTCATTATTATGATACATATTGTATCATAATTTGGATCTTATTACACTTTCAGTTTTTCATTAGTGTTATTTATTATTACACTAGGGTGACAATATGATATTTAAAATGTGAGTCTGATATATTTCATTATGAGGATAATCTAAAATTGCTTCCATTTACCTATAAGATTTTCCTTTTAATAGATTAGTAATATTCCATTGTATAAAATTATCTCATCTTTCCCTCCATTCTGCTGTTGATGGACATTTTAGTTGTTTCCAAGATTTATTGATTACAAGTTTTGCTGCTAGGAACATGGGTGCACATATACCGCTCTGACATGACATTTTCAATTTTCCTGCAAAATCCCAGGAGGAAATTAGTTGGATTGAATGGGAATACCAAACCTAGTTTTTTTAGGATTTCCACACTGGCCACAGTAATTTACACTCACACCAACAGTAGAGAAGGTGTTCCTTTTTCCCCACAACCTCGCCAACATTTGTTATCAGTTGATTTCTTGGTGGCAGCGATTCATTCTGGAGTAAGACGATAACTAAATACTGCTTTAATTTGTACTTCTCAAATGACCAGTGATGGTGAACACTTCTTCTTCATGCATTTATTGGCCATTTGTATATCTTCATCTGGAAAATGTGTGTTCACCTCAGATGACCATTTTTGGAGTGGGTTTTTGAATTTGTGGGGCTTGATGTTCAATTCTTTGTATGGTCTGGATATAAGTCCTTTGTCTAAGGGACTGATGGCTAAAATTCTTTCCCATTCTATGGGTTTTCTTTCCACTTTGTTGATGCTTTCTTTAGAAGTGCAAAAATTATTTAATAAGATGAGATCCCAGTAGTTGATATTTTTAAATAATTCCCATAAAGTTTGCATTTTGTTTATTGAAGTTTTTGCCTCACCCAAAGTTTCAAAATTTCTACCTACATTGTCTTACAGTAGATATAGTGTTTCTGTTTTATTATTTAGATATTTGATCCATTGTCACTTTAGTTTAATGCACGGTGATAGGCATGGGTATGCTTTCAGTGTTCAGCATGTTGAAAGCCAATTTTTCCAGCACCATTTATTAAAGAGGCTATATTTGTTCCATTTAAAATTTTTAGCCCCTTTGTCAAATATAAGATGGCTGAGTGTCTTTGTAGTTATGTTTGCATCTTCTAATCTTTTCCATTGATCCTGAGGTCTATTTCATTGCCAGTACTATGCTGAATTTACCACTGTAGTTTTGTATTATAATTTCAAGTGAGGAATTGTGATGCCTCCGGCCTTGCTTTTGTTACCCAAAATTTTCTTTGGTATTCTAGGTTGGTTTTGTTTCCAAATGAATTTTAAAAATGATTTTTTCTGTAGAATATGTTAATGGTATTTTTATTGGGATTATGTTAAATCTATATAACAATTTTGGAAGTATGGCCATTTTCACAATGTTGATTCTTTCTAACCAAGAGCAAGGGATATTTTTGCATTTTTCAATATTCTTTTCAATCTCCTTTTTTAGATTACTATAATTTTCAGCATATAGTTCTTTTACATTCTTGGTTAGGTGGATTCCTAAACATTCATTTTTTGATTCCTAAGTATTTGTTTTTTTGGATGCTATTATAAAAGGCAATATTTCCATAATTTCTCTCTCAGTAGTTTGTTGTTTGTTTACATGAACACTATTTATTTTTAGTGGACTTTGTAAGCAGATACACTGTTGAATTTGCTCATTAACTCTAGTAGTCTTTTGATAGAGATTTTAGGATCTTTTACATACTGTAAATAGTGAGAATTTAACTTCTTCCTCTCCTGTTCTTATTATTTTAATTCTCTCTCTTGTCTTATTGTTCTGGTTAATGTTTCCAGAACTACCTTGAGTAAGAGTGGTGCTAGTGATCATCCTTGTCTTGTTCCTGATTTTAGAGTGAAAGCTATCAGGTTTTTGTCCATTTAGTAGAATGTTGGCTGTTGGCTTGTCACAGATGGCCCTTAGCAGACTGACATAGATAGCATCTATTCTGAGTGTCTTTAGGGTTTTTATCATGAACAATTGTTGGATTTTATTAAAAGCTATTTCTACATCTACTGAGAGAGTCATGTCCTTGGCTGTGTGGATATGATGTATTACATCTTTTAATTTGCATATGTTAAGCCATCCTTGCATTCCTGGGATAAATCTGACTTGGTCTTGATGTATAATATTCTTCATGATTTGCTGCATTCTCTTTGCCAGCCCTTTTTTTGAGAATCTTTGCAACAATGTTAATTAGTGATGTTGGCTTATTCTTCTCGTTTTTGGTTGTCTTTCTCTGGGTTTGGTATCAGAGTAATACTTGTCTCCAGGAATGAGTTAGCGAAGATTGCTTCCCTTTCAATTTCATTGAACAGTTTGAGAAGTGTTGGCATCAAATCTTACCTAAATTTCTTATAGAATTCAGCTGTGAACCCATCAGGACTTGGGCTTTTCTTTGTTGGTAAGTTTTTAATCATGTTTTTAATTTTAATAGCTCTGGCTGGGCATTTATTTCAGTGGCATAAGTGACTACCTGGAAATTGGAAGGTCATGAGTTTGATCCCCAGTACCAAAAAAAATTTCAGTGGCCAATACTGGATTATTCAAAATTGTTATATTTTCTTGTCAGCTTTGGTAATTCACACATTTCTAGAAATTTGTCCACTTCCTCTGTGTTTTCCACCCTATGCAACTAAAGATTTTCAAAGCAGGTATTCATGATCTTCTGAATTTCTAGGGGCTCTATAGTAATATCTCTCTTTTCAGACCTTATTGCATGAATTTGAGTTTTTCCTTTCTTTTTCTTGATAAGGCTGGCTAGAGGTTTATTAATTGTGTTTATTCTATCAGAAAACCAGCTCATTGATTGATTCTTTAAATGTTTTCTTAGTCTCAGTTGCATTAACTTCTGCTCTGATTTTTATAATTTTTTTTTCTATTAGCTTTGAGTTTCACTTGCTCTTCTTTTTCCAGAAGGTTGAGGTGTAGCATTAGGTTGTTTATTTATGCTCATCCTGTTTTCTTGATGTGACAGTGCTATATATTTCCCACTTAGGAAAAATTTTCCTTGTGTTCCACAGGTTTTGGTGTGTTGGATCTGTATTTTTACTCAATTGTAGGTATTGCTTAACTTCTTCTTTAATTTTATTTGTAATCTAGAAGTTGATGTTTCAACTTCTAGAAGTTGATGTTTAATTCCCATGACTTTATGTAGGTTTTGCTATTAATTTCCAATTCCAGTTCTCTAAAGTCAGATAATATGCATGGGATAATTTCAATCCCTTTACATTTACGTAATAATATTCTATTGGCTAATGTGTGATCTATTTTGGAGAATGTCCCGTGAACAGCTGAGAAAGATGTGTACTCTGATGTGAACACTGTGTTGACATCTACTAAGCCCATCTGTTCACAAGAGTGAATCAGTTATTATTTCTTTACCAACATTTTATCTAGTTGATATATCTCTTTGTGACAATGCAGTATTGAGGACCCTTTTTACAACTGTGTTGTTATTTGGTTTTTCATATCTACTAGTTTCTGTCTTATATATTTCCGTGTTCCTATATTTTGTATATGTTTATAATTGTTAGCCTTTCCTCTTGAGTTATTCTCATGACAGACATATAGTGATGTAATTTGTCTCTTTCAATCATTTTTGGTTTCATATTTACATTGTCTACAAATGGAATACCTACCTCTGCTTTTTTTCTACCTTCCGGTTACATTAAATATTGTTTTCTATCCTTTGACCATACTCTATGAGTTTTGATTAAGTCATATATATTTCTTGCATACAATAAATTATTAGATCCTGTTTTTTCATCTATTCTGTCAAACTATTTTTTTTAATAGTTGATGGATACAGCTAACATGTATTGGTTCAATACATGTTTCTGTGGTGTGTTTCCTGCTTTTCCGCCTTGTTAAATTTTCTGGTGGTTATTTTTGGTTGTTGTTTTGGGAAATGCAGTCATTTTTACCTTTATCTAGAGTGTCTTTCAGTACTCTTTCTTCGGTTGGTTGGGGGGACATGAATCTCTCCAGCTATTCTTTGTGAGGGAAGTATCTTATTTCTCCATTAAATTTGAAAGAAAGTTTTGCAGGGCACATCAATCTCATTTGAAAGTTGTTTTGAAACATTTCCCTTCAAGCTCATAGTAACTTGTGCTAAAAGTGTATTGTGATTCTAAAGGGATTTCCTTGATAAGAAAGTTGTGTCTTTTCTCTAACAGCTTTTGGTATTCTGTTTTTATGCTGCATTTCTGAAATTTTAATTATTATATGTTGGTGTAGATTTATATTTGTTTTGACTGTGTGGCATTCTATATTCCTCATTTATTTGTCATATTTTTCCCCCTTGTTTGGGAAATTTTCTACTATTACCTCTGTGAATAGTTTTCCTATGTCATTTGCATTGAACCCTGCATCATAATTAATGCCAATCAATCTTATATTGTTTCTCTTTCATCTTCTTGAAACTGTTGAATTGTCTTTCATACTTTTGTTTCTTTTAAAATTTCTTTTCTTTCTTGGTCACTAGCTGCAATCTTGTTCTCACAGTCTGAAATTATACCCTCAGCTTCATTCAAATGGTTTTTCTAGCTTTCAGTGGACTGTTTTATCTCCTGGTTATCTCTTTGAATTTGCTTCATGATTCTACTTCTTTTATATATTGTTCATTCAAGGTTTCCATCATTTTCCCATGCTCCTGTACTTTTTCTAATGTCTTCTCTTATGCTGAGCAGCTCCTTTATTAAGGTTGTCAGTTCTTTTTTACATAACAGATTATTTTAATCTGATTTTCACCATAGCCTCATGGATAAGTTTCTATGCTTCACTTGCTACCTTTGCTTAAATTTCTGGTGTACAACTTTTAATATCCTTGATTTCAGTGTCTCCTGTACTTTTTCCAGGGGACTGTGCATTAGATATTGCATTTTGCTTTTTCATTGTGTAATTTTCATCTCTTGGGCCAATATTTGGTCTTTCAATATCACTAGTCTCAACTGTCTGTTGTGCATGTCTTAAAATCCTACTGTGTGGATGATGTTTGTCCAATTGTTGGGTCCCACAATGAACTAGAAGGCCAGTCACCTGAATTCCTCCTGCAGGGCCTGTTGGCTGAGTCCTATATCCTTCCTAGGTTGACTAGCCTAGGAGTATTAACATAAGCTAACCCTTAGTTCCTGCTGTTACTATGGCTTCAGGTTGTTTCAGGTGACCAGATCTACCTGATTATGGTGTTCACCTCAGCTGGAACCTTATTGTGTCACTGGGGGTCTGGCAAGCCCTTTTCATTTCCTTCAGCTTGGACCAGGGGCCTTATGAGCACACTTCTAAACCCACCTGGTGTTCCGTATATGGAATAAGAACGCACCCACACTCTTGCTAGCCTTGCCTAGGTCCTACAACTGGGGGAGACCTTCCTACTTCTCCTGCTTAGAGGTTCTCTATTTGATGGGAAAACTATCCACAGTCTCACAAGTCCACTGAGGTTCTCTGTGAGAATGAGGGATTTCTAAGTCTCCCATAAGCCCAGCAAGGTTCTGCAGATGTTAGGTTTACTGATTGTCAGTAGTCTGTTGTAGCCTTTGGGGTAGAGAAGGATAGCCTAGAATCTGTTGCTATCCAAGGCTTGGGGGGTAAGGAGGAGAGACAGTCAATAAGCCAGGGTGGTTCCAGGTCTGAGAGGTGAGGAGAAGGTGTAGCAGCTGGTGATCTGTCTTGGTCCCAGGTCACAGGGATGAGGAAGAGGAGGAGTAGCCAGTGAACCATGGCCATCTGAAATCCACGTGAGCAAGAAGGAGGGGTACCCAATATTCTATGGCCACTGTAGGTCTAGGGGGCAAGGAGGAGGGGCAGTTGACTATCCTCAGTCATCCTAGGCCAGTGAGGCAAGTAGGAGGGACTTCCAAGACATTATTAGGGTTTGACTTCAAACTAAAAAGTCTGATACAGTCAAAAGTAAATATCTACATATGAAAATTCAGCTCTGAACAGGAAATCAGTCTCCTCCTTTAGCTTCTATCCTAGATGCCATCATTAGTGTAACAGGTTCCTTCTTTTTTATTCTGCATTTAGGAAACAAGACTCAGCTTCTGCCCCAGTACAAGGACTCCCTGTCTAACTCAGGAGATTCCACAGCCTCAGAAGTACAGGACGCCAACTGCTTAGGTGAGGATGTCCCCAGGAAAGAATCTGCTCCTTACTGTGTCAGCACAACTGCCCTGACTCTGTCTCTCCACAGATAGCAGACAGCTGCGTCTGGTGAATGGGGGCACTCGCTGTGCAGGCAGAGTGGAGATTCTGCATCAGGGATCCTGGGGCACCATCTGTGATGACAGCTGGGACCTGAATGATGCCCATGTTGTGTGCAGACAGATGAACTGTGGAGTGGCCCTTAATGCCACAGTCTCTGCTCACTTTGGTCAGGGATCAGGGCCCATCTGGCTGGATGAGCTGAACTGCACAGGAGAGGAGACCCACGTGTGGAACTGCCCTTCCCAGGGCTGGGAGCAGCATGACTGCAGGCACAAAGAGGACGCAGGGGTCATATGCTCAGGTCTGTGCTCACACTTTCCAAAATAGGAGGAGGTGAGAGGGTCTCCAAGATGGTCTCTGACCACAAAATGAGTGTTCAGACAGTATCTCAATGTGCAGAGGTAGGAAGGATCCTTCCCATATGTTTTTCTGTTCAGAAAAAAAAAAAAATAGGATGTGCTATCTCTTCCTGTTGTAGTTGAGCTTCTTGCCCTTCCTTCTCATCTCTGTCACCTGACATTCATTCTCTAGTGTTTGTCAGTTCCCTGTGGGTGCAAATGTTGAGTCCTCCTGCATTATATTCCATTGCTGCTGTATCAAATTACCACACAGTAACATCAAACATGAATTATTACATTACACTTGTTCAGGTAGAATTTTGTCCCATTTCTGGCTGGGATGAAAACAAGATGTTGGCAGGGGTACCCTCTTCTGATGCTTAAGGAAAACTCATATTCACGTCTTTTTTAATTTCTAGAATCTGTCTTCATTTCTTGGCTCCTTCAATCCAGATACCACACAATTCTCTGACCATTCTTCTTTGGTAACACCTCCTTGTAACCAGTATCATAAAAATGATAGTAAAGATATAGTATGAGAACATTATGAGCTAGTGATCACCTAGTTAATCCAGAAACCTACCTATTGAGATTACTAGGATAATCTTGCAACTGAAAGGCCTTCACTTAATCTGGCCAGCAAAGCCCTCTCATCAAGTGAAGAAATGCATTTATAGGCCATAAGTTCAGCATGTGAACGTATTCAGTGCTCCACTATGCTGCTTTCCCTCCACTGCCCTTACTACCTTCCACAAGTTTATTCAAGAAACAGCAATCAGCCTTTGCTTACCTGCAGTGACCTCAGGTCAGAGTCTGTCTTTCATTTTTCTCTACATCACTGTGGCAGTAATTGAATAACTTATTCAGAATTGCAAAATAGGTAAAAGATAAATAAATTTCAGTATTTCTATGTAAAGGTTATTTTCTCAGCATAGTCAACGATGAGTTTTTACTCATTGTAAAGTAAAAAATGTACTAAGGGTCTCCTTATTTCTATGCCTCATTCTGTTTTAGAGTTCCTGGATCTCAGGATGGTGAGCCAGGACCAGGAGTGCTCTGGGTGGCTGGAGATTTTCTACAATGGAACCTGGGGCAGTGTCTGCCTCAGTCCCATGGAAGAAGTGACTTTGTCTGTGATCTGCAAACAGCTTGGCTGTGGGGACACTGGGATTCTCAATACTTCTGTTCCTGCCAGGAAAGGTTCTAGACCGCAGTGGGTGGATGGAATACAGTGTCGGAAAACTGATACCTCTCTCTGGCAGTGTCCTTCTGATGCTTGGAATCAAAGATCTTGCATTCCAAGGGACTCAGCTTATGTCACATGCACAGGTGATCTACTGTCTATTTATGTGCATCTCTCTCAATCCTGTAGGCTTCTATAGGAAAACATCATGTTTTCATATGTAAGTTCTGTGTTTCAATATGTCTACAAAATGAATTTTGAATTTTAGATTACTTATTTAATGTATTTCTTGTTTCCAATAGAAGAAATAGAAAAGTGATAACAGTAATCTATGTGAAAAATATCAGAGAAACTGAATTGGGCATGTGAATCATGAACTAATGCTCCAATAAACTTTTTGAGCAATGTAAATAAAGAGGTGGGAGGAGCAGGGCGCCTTTCAGGTTTTGAGAAAATTCTTATTGTTGGATGTGATAGGGTGAGGGAGAGTCTAACTCAACTGTTTTCCCTCCTCATGACCTCTGAAACTTCAAAAGAGAATTTTCATTAATAGCTAGGTTTAATTTTTGTTATGCTGGTAATGCTGAACTTATTCCAATTAAATTTTGGACTCTACTACTCCTCAGAATTCGCAAGAAAATAAAAACACAGCAAAAAAATTATCTTGCAGTTATTCTTGTCTTCTCAGTGGCATTCAACAATCTGACACTCTCTCCTTTACATTTTTCTTTCTGACCACTCAGTCTTAGCAATTACTCTTATTCAGTCTTCCTGCATTGTATCTTTTCTGTTCGACTGCTAGGCTGAGATACACTGAGGGCTGAGACTCAAACACTCTACTCTTCCTTCATGATGTTCCTCCCCTAGATGATGTTTTTGAGCCCCACAGCCTCAGATGCTGTTATAACATTGACAGCTCCCAAATGTAAACTTACACAATCCATCGTGCCCTGAATTCCAAGCTCATGTTTCATCACTGATTAATGTCATCACTTGATATCTAATAAGCTTCTCAAAGTTAGTTTGAAGAATAGAACAACTGATTCTACCCACTCAGTCTCTACCTCTCACTTTTTCTACCAGTTGAATTTCCAGTCAGTGTCTCTCTTATCACCATTGACATAGGCTCAAATCACCTTCATTTCCCCTCTTCTCACTCTCTCCAATTTCAATAGGAAGTTCTTCCATCTCTATATAAAAATATCTCCTTAACCCTTCTATCCCTTCAATCGCATTATTGCCTTAGATATTCTGGTTATTTCAGTGGTTTCCTCTCTAGTATTTTTTCTGATTGATAATATATTAGCTATTTCATTCCAGAAATATATTTAAAATTCCAATTTGATTAATTTGCTGATGTGTGACGAGGTGACATAACCTCAGAAGTGATGGTGGCACATGCCATTCTATATCTCAGGTGCAAAATCAATTGGAAACTCTATTGCAGGGAGTCTATAACTACCCTATTTAGCCTATATGCAAATGAACATGTAGGCAGATTGTTCGTAAGGACTTTACTCAAGAAAAGGAAGAAGATGCTCTGTAAGTTCCTCTGGAAGATTTAAGAAGACTATGAAGAGTGGAGTTCTTTCTTCACCCCTAATAAAGTGCTTCCCCCATGCCAAATTCCCAGGAAGTGTTCAAAGCAGTGCACTGGTTTAAGAGAACTAAAGGCACAAAGGGGTGGCTCGCCCAACTCCCCTTACACCCACGCCCCTCTTTCTCTTCCCTAAACTGGGCACACTTGCTATTGCTGAATTTATACCTGCTGAGTTCTAAGGGGTTTATGCATTTCACACCTGTTAGTTAAGGTCTCAAGAAATGACAGTTCCTAGCCAGGAGTTTAGCTTGAGTGCTTGGATTTAGCTTGCCTTCTTGGCAAATACAAGGTTGTGAGTTTGATCCCCAGCACAAAAATAAATACATAAATAAATATAAAAAAGGAAAGAAAAAGAAACACCATTCTCTATTTTACAAATTATTATGCACTTATTGTAAGCAAAGAAAATATGTAATAAAAAATGTTAAATTTATCAGATTACATCACCTTTTGTCCACTAGTATTACCTTTAGTTATTTATACTTAATGATTTTAGAGGAATATCTCAAAGCCATTTATTTGTAAAATGGCAAATTTTTATTATCTTTTATTCGTTTTTTACAATATTAGTACATATTATTTTATATTATATTTTCTTAACAATTTAAAACCAATGATTTCTATTTTTATATTCATATTTATATACAAAATTGTGAATTTTGTTTACAATGTTACATTAAAGCACACATATGTACAGGATCAAAAAGTATGCACTCATTATATCCTTCTTCCCTTGCTTTATTTTTTATGTGCTCTCGTTTCCTTCAACATTGTTTCTCTTTCTTATCTCTCACTCTGTCTTTATCTCTGTCTCTCTGTCTCTGCCTCTCTCTCTCTCTCTCTCTCTCTCTCTCTCTCTCTCTTTCTCTTTCTCTCTCTCACACACACAGACCTCATTCAGTTTTATCTCAAGTAATGTGCTGAGAAATCTCTGAAAATCACAGTAAAAGGGAATGTAAAGATAAATATTTCACAAATGTTGGCATTCTCCATGGTCTCTTTTCCTAACTTCTTATCTTTTCCCTGTAGAAGCTAAAGTTTACTAAAGGTAAAGATCATGTTTCTTAGCTACCTTCTCTCATTTCTGAGACAGAATATACGACACCCCAAAGTTACATGGAGAAATGTTTAGCTCAAAGTTTGTAAAGGTCTCAATCATAATAGTCTGGCTCCAAGGCAGGGTGGTATATGCTCAGAAAATAGTACTACAAATCAGTACCATTGGTTTCTATTATCTTTCTATCTGATTATCAAGAAGTGAAATGAATTATATTTAGCAGCATTAACAAATCTACCTACTCATTCAATAAATGTTTACAAGCCCCTCTTCAGAGTACATAGAGAAGGTTCTCTTTAATTATTTATTGAGGACTTAGACCACCATGAAACACACTGTTCTGACACAGGAACAAAGGAATTGGGACATGTGAGCCCTTTCCTCTATGGAATTCGGTTTTTGATATGTGTAAGTATCTGTGTATATTTGATATTGTGTTTGGTGTGAGCAAGTTGTAAGTTATGAAACTGAAATGAAAAAAATTAATTTGAAATGTTGATAAACAAATGAGTCAGTAATATCTCCGCAGGCAAACTGCTGAACTAATGTTAAAGGCTCTTGTGTGTCATTGCTATCTGAACTGCACTCAATACCTAGAGATCTTTGTTTTGGGGGAGGACGAGGACCAGCCACCCCTGACTCAGTGCCATTCCACTGTCTCCTTCTGTAGGACTGAGACCTAAGAGCTGTCCAGAGTCTGCCCCCTGCACAGGTACTTCAGCCCCTCCTTGTTTCCTCATATTCCCTAGGGGCTCCTTCTCTCCACCAAGGAAGTAAAAGGAATTGTTGCTGCTTTTCCAGACACACAGAAGCTGCGGCTCAGAGGAGGAGACAGCAAGTGCTCAGGACGTGTAGAGCTGTGGTACAAAGGCTCCTGGGGCACAGTGTGTGATGATTCCTGGGATCTGGCAGAGGCTGAGGTGGTGTGTCAGCAGCTGGGCTGTGGCCATGCGCTGGCGGCTCTGGGAAAGGCTGCATTTGGCCCTGGAAATGGAAGCATCTGGCTCGATGAAATGCAGTGCAGAGGCAGGGAGTCTTCCCTGTGGGACTGTGCCAGGGCACCCTGGGGACAGAGTGACTGCAAGCATGAGGAGGATGCAGGCGTGAGGTGCTCAGGTGAGCGGCAGGGCCAGGTGTGTGGGCTGGGGCCATGGGAGAGTATTGTCCAAAACTGCGTCTGCCTTGTGCCATGGTAGAAGAAGCTGTGCTCTAAACTGCTGAGAGAAACATGCACTGATGTTGTGAATGTCTAACAAAGTGGAGTGATTCTATATTCTTTCTTTTCTCTTTAGATGAAAGGACAACAGTTTCTCCCATTGATAGAAGTAAGTAGCTCTTCCTTGAGCCAGGCCATAGAGACATGTTTTGATGTTCATACCTGTGCAATAGAAATGTACATATTTAGGCAGTATTGCAATAGGCCAGATGGTCAAGCTTTCAAAGTAACCATGAAATTTCATTCCACTGTGGCAGCCACAGGGCTTCCAGTGCTAACAGAAATTCATTTTAGAGAGATCTTCATTCAGAAGATAGACCTTTGACCCTCTCTAAAAACTGACAGCCTCTTTTCATTCTCAGGTACCAGCTCAAGCTCTCCACCTGTTCCAGGTTTCTTTTCTTTACCTGTGATCATCTGCATCATCCTGGGAGCCCTCCTCCTCCTGGTCCTCATTGTCCTGGGGACTCAGATGCGCAGATGGAAAACAGTGATCCGAGGTGTGGCTTCACACTTTTGGTAATGTAGATTTATGTGGAAAAAGTGTCTTTAATTTTCCCATGACTGGAAAAAGTATACCTCATTCTCACATCTTTAGAGGAGAAGTGATTATTTTGTCTCACATTTTAGTGAATTTTAATGCATGGCTGGTTAGCTCCAAGACAGAAACTATAAGGCAGAATCTTATGGCATAAGCTTTTTACTTTATATAACAATGAAGCAAAAGAAAAAGGGTGGAATTTGTAACTGAGATATTCCCTCCAAAGGCAGGCCTCCTGCCTCTTCCACCCAGACCCACTTTTTAACAGCATAATCACCATGAACTCTTGAGTGGATAAAAATATACATGTATGTAGTTCTTCTCTCATAGTAACACATGAGACTTTTTTTTAGGGGGGGGGGAGACATTTTTTTTTTTTAATCTAAGCCCTGACATTCAACCAATTGTCCAGAAAAGCTTATGCAGAATGAACAGAGTGTATCTCCTGGGGTCACTGGTATCTTAATAGTGCCAGCAATTTTGACAAGTTCTACTCCAAAATCTCCTCTGAGACACTCAAGACAACTTCTTTCTGTGAGTTCCTATGAAAATCAAAGATAAAATTAAACACTTCAAAAATATATGGGAACAAAGTGAATATGCCTGTTCTGAAAGTGAGATATAGGATGATATAAAGAAATGAAATCAAAGCAAAAATATAACTGAGCAGGTCAAACATTAAAACCTGTTCTAGGTTCAACACGTAGGAGAAGTTGTGACAAGTTTTGAACTTGGCCAAAAGATTGTAGCTTAAATGGCCTTTGTCTTGAGTTGGCTACAATACTATCTATGGCTGTACTTGGCAAAGGTGTTTTGCTCCTGGCATATTCAGCTTTCCATTTCCCTTTAGTTTCACTCTCAGCTTCACACACTACTCTGTTGTGGATCCCTTTGAAATTTGGATAGAAGTCTCTCTAATATCATAACTCTAGTATCTTACATGCTTCCAAAATTAATACAATGTGTATTGTACCAAGGTCTGCCATGGACTGAGAAGTCATCTTGTATCTGTGGACCATGGCATACATGAAATCTGAGGGCATGGAAGGCTGGGCAAAGTGAAATGAATTCTGGGTGACTATTTTTGTAGAAGGACATTTTTGAGAAGGAGTCCCAGGGACTCTCATCTTCTCAAATTAAAAGTTTTCAATTTTGGACCTGAGGTAGACTAGGTCTTTACTGAGATGCCTTTATTACAATTTTTCTTTTGAAAATGATGAAAAGTAGTATTTTCTTTTTTATGCTAATCTCTCCAGCAACCACTACTCTCTTTGACTCCAACTATACAGGTCCTTCCTTTCTGGAGAAGTTGTGAATTTTTCACACCATCAGGGTGATCCCTTTCTGATCTTGCCTCAAACTATTAATCTCTACCAGCATCCAACTGTACCCATGCCACAGCCTAAATACTAGCTACTATAAAGTTCTGTCTGCCAGATTAATACATCCACCACCTACAATCTCAGTCTCCTCCAAAGTCTTAGGACATGGACAAAATGAAGATAAGTTTTCTGTTAAGGTATAATGCACATTTCTATCACTACAAAAGGGATCCTTATTCCCTACTGAAACCTTTTGAGCTTGTCTTTGGCCCACATTCCTAATATCATTCTGGTCTTCTTAACTCTGAACAAAATCTCCCATCAATCTCTGACTACTCTGCTTACAGCATTCTGAGGCTTCTTGAGATTTATATCTCCAAACATTTCCAAACTTCAGAAGAAAACAAATATCAAAGGCTCCCGAAACTCGTAGTCAGGTACACTGACAGAAAAATCTGTACTGTGTGCAGCAAGTTTCTATGTTTGCCACTTTTCCATTCCTAGAATATATTGTCCCAAAAACTGCCACTTAAAGGAACAGAAGTTGTATTCTGGATCACAGATTAATTGGATTGAGGCTATGGTTGGCTAGCTTCAAGGTAAAAACTCTATGACAGAATGGCATGGTGGAGGAAATCTGTCCACTAAATGGAGATGAGAAAACTGCAGGGAAAAAGACAAGAATACAACTACCAAGTCATCTCTCAGTGAACCCATTCCTTCTCACCAGGCCCCATCTCAGAGCATCAGTCTTCAGGGGTGATATTTTAGATATAAACCGTAAAAGAAAGCATCATACAAGGTGTGACTTTTAGGTAATTGTCATGCTTCCATATACATTTTCATTATTTGAAAAATATTTTCCTCTAATTACATTTCAAGATTTAAAAGACTTGAATTCTTCATCATAAATGAATATGGGAAATCTAAAAATTACTTTTTCATATAGATAGTGAGAGTTTGACTGAGCATAAGATGCATGTATGGTCAGAAAACCTACTTCTGTCCCAAAATAGCACAATGCAAAGATAGTGACCTTGCAGCCCAAAGGAGTGTCCCCAAAACCAAATATAAGGGAAGTCAAATACTTTCTGTTGGTGAGGAAATGCCTCTAGGAGCAAACCCTGAACTCATATTACTTTCTTTGCCATTTTTTCTTTGAAGATCCTCTGAAGGAGGCCTTTTATGAGGAGATACGGTACCTTGTAAAGCCACAGGAGGACATGTTTGACAACACAGGTGTGTACCTTACAGTCTTTTGTGGTCATGAGCTGGCTTTGGTTTTGTGCTTTCAGTATCTAAAAAATTTAGGTCAATTTTATTGGTGCATTTTAGTTATATAAAGTGATGACATTCAGCATATAGAATTTGTACATGTAACTGGTATATATTGATACTTCTTGTTTTCCATTTCTTTCCCTTCACTTCAAACTCTCTATCTCTTTGTATTTGTAAAAGCCTTGCAATTTGAAGATGAAATCTGACCTTCCATAATCAGCCTTATCTAAGGTAGAAACTCCAAGTCCTTATTGTGGACCTGTAATATAATTACCTCTCCTGTCTCCTGCCTGATGTTTTTCTTCCTATCAGGAAAACTATTTGAGGACTCAGTGACTAAGCTCCCATATTACACAGAGGAAAATGAGGAAAATGAAGAGAATGAAGACCCGAGGTCTGCCTCAGGTAGTAGAGATAAATCTCCCTTTTATAGGTTATGGGAGAAGAAAAAGCCTTGTCTGGGGAGAATGTTCTCCTGTGATTAGGATGGGGATGATTATTTCTTCCTGGGGTAAAACAATGTGCTTTTGTCTGCTTACACTGTGATCTTGTATTGGGCCCTGACCTAGATCCCCACTCTCTCAAATGAATGAGAGAAGAGGCTTAAATAAAATAAGATAAGTGGTATTATTTTAGGGGTCCAGGAAGATCAAAGCCCTTTAATGGAGCTCCAGGCTCTGAGGGCTAAGAAAAAGACTTCTCTGGACTGCCCATCTTTATTAGGTCCAACAATAAGGGGCAGGAAAACTGAGGAAAGCATAGGAAATTGCAGGACCTTGGAAATTATTTCAAAGACTTCTCAAAGTAGTGAATTATGCCAATTTAGGAGGACCATCTTATCTCCAGGATGATATTTATGGTAGGAGTGCAACCGCATGAATGAAATGTCTTCAGCTACAGTCGCCATTTTCTTCATTAATGTTGCAGCCAAGATGTCTTCATCTGTGGCCTTAGCTTTCCCTTTGAGATATCTCTGGCCTCACAGGCCACTACAGGCCTCAGCCAGGACCATTCATACAGGTTCACCTAGTATGAGTCAGCTCCTCTTACCAGGCAAGGCCTAGGAGAGATCTAGGAAAGACTCACAGATAAACACAGAAAGCGAATTAATTTTAAATTCTGCTTAGAGCTGATGCATAGTGTTTTCCAACAATCTTGGAATAAGCAGGGTCATATTTTATGTTCTTGGCCTCCACAGATACTTCTACAGAGCCACAAATATACCACAAATTAACTACCATAAATTCAAAAGCTATTTTTTTCACAAATAACATTGCAAAATTTAAAAACTCCATGATGATAAAGAACAATGAGAAATACATTTTACACATTCACATAGAGCAATAAATCATTCATATTAATATTACAAGATTTTTTGAAAGGTAACTTAAATATTGACTAAAATACATGAAGTTACCGTCTACCCAGAGATCTTCCCTACAAAAGACCAAAGAGGGGAGACTGTCCACCCTGGAAATTTCCCAAGTGATAAAAAAATGCATAATTTGGGATGAATCACATAAAGAAAAGCTCTGTCGAGATGAAATCCAAAGGTCAACACAGTACTAGTAGGGGTGAAATCATATCATCTAATTGGAAGTGAGATTGCCTATCTCAGTGTTGCACAAAACAAGGTCTTACTGTCCCTCCCAACTCTATATGCCCTACTGCTTCAGAAAGGACATGCATAGAACTGGAGATATAACTCAGCAACCAGCACCTACATGGAAAATTCAAGGAAATACCCTGACTTCAATTCCTGGTATCAAAAAGAGAAAGGAAGGAAGGAAGGAAGGAAGGAAGGAAGGAAGGAAGGAAGGAAGAAAGAAAGAAAGAAAGAAAGAAAGAAAGAAAGAAAGAAAGAAAGAAAGAGAAAAATTGGATTTTTACCAGATTCATCTAGTATATACATATAACATGTTTCAATCTGAATCATAACCATAATGTAGTACTTGCAACTCAGATCACTAATTTGTTAATGTATTGTAGAATTAAAGAATATTTTAATAAAATATTATTTACCTTAATATATTGGCATATTTTAAGGATTTAATGATTTCTAAAAATACAAATATATATCTGTCATTCAACAACCTTGGAACATGGTGGCTATTATATTAGAGTCCCTACATTTGAAGACATTTAAATAGTTTTGCCCAATCAATTTTGCTCTTCCACTTTATTCATTGTCTGTTTTCAGAACATCCAGAACAGCATGCTGTTATCACAGAGAATGGATATGATGATATTGAAGAGTTACCTTTTCCTAAAATTCCTTCCTCCCCTGAGATGAGTGAGATGCACTGTTTCCCACAAGATGGTGGTGGTGCCAGGAATTCTCAGTCAAGTTGGTGTACATCTCTTTTCTCCACTGTGTTACTTAACTGTTATGGGAAACATAAATTTAGATCAAGCAATCATCAGTTTTTGTTTACTATCAGTTATGGGTCAAAAAGCTAGTTAGATAGACATGTATACTTAATGATGTCAACTGTTCACTATTAAAACTATTATTATAAATATTATTCTAAATATTCCAATTGTTCTGAGAAAAAATATGGTACTTTCCTGTGTTCATGATTACTTCTCATATATGTGAACTTAATACTTTTGTGCTTTTACTGCTATTTTTATAGTAATAACAACACTTGATCTGACTATGAATATGGGTGCTCTTTCTATTTGTTGGTATACTCTGTAAATTTTTCTAATAACAAGGCAAATTTTGTTTATGAGCTGTAGAAATTTAGCCTATGTACTATATAAATTTTATAGAAAACAGTAAACAAATATTTGAAGTTGAAATTTTTCATTATACTAGCAGAATGTGCAATTGGCCTTAAGTAAAGAATGATAAAATTTTAGCAATATGAGAAAGAAAAAAATTAGTGCCCTTGTTTCAGTTGCCCCGGACATCATTGCCATGGACTAGTCTTTCTGCTCATATATGGACATGGTGTTCATGGAGATCAAGACACAGTGAGACTGGGTTCATCTGTCAACTTTTGAATCAAGGAGAGTTAATTAACACTTTGAGGTCATGTGTGGTCTGTCATGAGGCACAGAGCAAATCTCGTTATCATCTCTTCTTCATTTCTTAGGGTATAGGTTCAGCCATTTCTGAAAGAGGCTTTTCTTCCTCTTTCTCATTCCTTGTCATTAATGAACTATTTCTTTCTCATTGCTGACATCATCACAATGCTATGAAGAGAGAAGTCAGTATCAGTTAGTTCTATCTCACCTTTTAGAAGAGCTCTGTGCCCTTGCATTACTTTGTACTCACTATGCTCACACGAATTATTCTAAAAAAGTACTATTGATTTTTTTTTCATCACAGAAATAATGACTCTCCTTACTGTTACAGGCACCTTCCGTCAACCTCCAAGAGAAGGTAGTAACTCCAGCATGGAAGAGAAGGGATCTCCATTGTCACTAAGACAAGAAAACTTTAGATATGATGATGTTGAGCTTAGTGTCATGTAATGCCATATTTGTAGCAACTAAGTCTACAAAGAACTTTGTAATGCTTTTCCCAAATAAATGAGTATCTGTCATCTTCATTACTGTCAAGTTTTGACATGTAAACCAGTGGTATTTTTCCTTAATAATGTAGGTACATTGAACCTGATGGCCTTGGAAAATTCATTTTTCAGTCATAAACCTTTCCTTCTGTGACACCATATGACCATATCTTTAAAATGATTACAGTACAAACATAAACCAAAGCAATTCTCACAAAAAAATAACAGATAATATCACAAATCTTTCTCTTCAACAAAGATAAACTAGGGTAACATGTATATTGATTTTTTTTACATTGAACTTATTGTTTGAGGAAATATTTGAATTTTTCTCCAATTCTATTAATTTCTCTAGTATTGTGTTTTTCCTCTCTCTCTCACATAAGAGAAACCATGTTGTAATTTCCACTTTTGTGTATGAATGACTTCACTTAACTTTGTGTTATCACCTACCAACAAATGTTATCATTTACCAATGAATGCCTAATGTTTTTCTTTCTTTATGGTAGAACAGAACTCCATTTTATACAAATACTATGTTCTCTTTATGCACTTGTTGATCAATTATAATGCTGATACTGAGATCAACAGTAGTAATTATAATTTTTGATAACAGAAACATGGGTATAGAGGTCCCTTTCTCACTCTCATCATGGCCCAGAAAGTTTATATTTGCAATTCCATGGAGAAGTTATAGAATTCTAGCATGCTAATTCCAGTCTACCAGTTCCAGTGCAACCCAAGGTGAGAATAAAGATAGAAAGATGTATATACAATTATAGGGAGCCAAGGATGATGGTTCACCAGAACAGAAGTCAAGACCCAAGACCCAATCCAAGTTTTATTAATTCTCCATGAAAGTAATGGCTGGAGGATGAGTGAAATTGAGAGTGGCAGGAAATATTTGACTGCCGTGAACTGGACTAGGTAGGCCTCCTACGATCACCTCTGATATTTAGAGGTCTAGAAATGCTGAAGGAGTACTCTGCATAAAACAGCAGAAGTAGTGTCTGATATTGTGAGGCTGATGTTTCACCTCTGTTATGAAAGTTGTAACTTTCTTTCCAGGCTCAGTCCCAGCTGACGGCGTGGAGCAAGGCTCTCCATATTGCCTGGAAAAACATGTATTTGGGGAGCCACTGGGTAGGGAAGCAGCATCTGTCACCTTGTTTCAAAGATTACACATGAGCTCCTCATTTAGGCCAATCTACATTGCATAAATCCAGTTGAAGTGACAAAAAGAAATCCCAGCCAGCTCTGCACATATGAAAACATGGATATAGGGCCAATTTGTGCAAAATAGATATTATTGCTCTTTCAGTGAGAATCAAGAAGAGTCCTCTGAGGGCCAGTGTTTTATCTCAGCTGTCTTAAGTGCCTTCTTGGCAAATACAAGGAACTGAGTTGGATCCCAGGCACACACACACACACACACACACACACACACACACACACACAAAGTCCTCTGGTTCTTCCCCCCACACACATAATTATGTAAATATCCCTGTAGTCTTCTCATTTAAAATCTTTTGGGAAGATACCTAGAAAAGGACAGCTGGATCAAACAGAATTTCTATTTTCAATGAATCTGCACATTGATTGCCATGGTGATCATCCTAAATTGACATTCCCTCCAACAGTAAAGAGGGATTTCCCCCCAGCCACAAACAAGTTCACCAGCATTTTTTATAATGATCATGCTTTGTGAAGTAAGATGATATCTCAGTGCAGTTTTAATTTTCATTTCTCTAATGGATAGCACTAATGACCATTTTTAAATGTCTTTACTGGCCATTTGTACTTCTTATAAGAATTGTTTATCAATTTTAAAAGCCTATATTTTAAATAGGTCTTTTATTTTGAGGCTTCTAATGTTTTGGAGTACTTTACAGTGTGAGATATGATTCAATTTTTATTCTGTTGCATGTGAATTTTTCACTATCTCAGCAATACTTTTTTTAAAAGTTTTATGTCTATTAATCTATTTTTACATCTCATCAAAGCTCAAATAATCAAAAAAAGAAGGACTAATTTTTACCTCTCAATACTATTCTGTTATGTGCAGTATAATATCATTTTGATTACTTCGGCTTAAAAGTAAATATTGAAATTTTTTTTTTTTTGTCTTTTTCGTTTTTATCGGTACCAAGGATCGAACTCACGACTGCCTGCTTGCAAGGCAGGCGCTAATGCCACTGAGCTAAAACCCCAGCGCAAATATTGAAATTTTGAAGCAATACTCTTTACACTTCTTTTTCAAAATTGTATTGGGAAATTCTAGGTATAAATTATTTCCACATAAATTTGAATATGATTTAGTCAATTTGTGCAAAAACAGTTAAGATTTTGATGGAGATTTCATCAAATCTAAAGATCAGTTTGCAGAGTGAAAGAGTTTTGCCCTAAAATAAATTACAGGACAATATGGCAGTTGTTCAACATGGTAGAAAACAAAATTGGGGATGCTTAACCTGATGACCACTTCCTCCTTCTTCTGCAATTACAACTTCCTCCTTCCTTTCCCAGTGCATGCAACCAAAATTCAAATCAGCTCCTCCAGTGTCATCAATGCCTGCCCCAAGAACCACATCCAGTCAAAGGTTACAAATACCCCACATTCCCAAATACTGGCAAAGGAGAAAGCCAAATCCTTGCTGGTTGTGGGCTCCTCTCCATATCCTTTAAACAAAGAAGTCACTTTTACTTTTTCTTATATTCCACTCCTTTATTGTGCCAGAAAACTCTAACAAATAGTATGCCATCCTCATAGTTCTGAGTGCTTCAATCTATGATGAAGGACAAACTTTCCACTTATTCAGCACTTTTTAAAGCTCTTCAGAGATGTTTTTTTCACTTTCAACAAATATTGAATTTTTGCTGCCAGGCAGTTCACTTATACTTACTTTTCCCTCCTAACTTCCTGGACTGTAATTCTATCAAATTACTGAGGAGAATTATAACACAAGAGGTTTGTCATTCTTTGTCTTCTCAGGAAACAATTTCAGCTTTTCACAATTCAGTAGGATATTAACTAGATATTCTTCTTACATGTCTCTTACATGGCGAGAAAATTTCATTAATTTTAGTTTTGGGGGATTTTTTTCACAAAAGATATTAGACACATAACTTTTTTCTTACACTTGTTATTTTGATCGTTTGATTTTTTCCAAATTTTAATAATGTATATTATATTGATGTATTTATAAACTTTACATTTCTCAGAAACTTAAATTGGTCATGTTGTATACTTTTTTCATATGTAACTGATTTTGGTTTATAATATTTTATTGAGTAATTTTATGTACACATTTTCCAATATCGATCTGACTTTTTATTTCTGTTGAAAAATTTATTGTATTTTGTGAGAGAATTACTCTTGTAGGATGAGTTGGGAAATGTTTTCTTCTCTGGTATATTACAAGTTTTTTAAGTACATTAATTTACTCATTCATTCATTCATCTTTGCTGATAATGAGAATTGATCTCATGACCTTTGATCTATACACGTTGGCCATTTTATATCTGTTAAGTTTCTGGTAAGTTTCTCAAGTTGAATTTGAATTCATGGTCCTCTCATCTCAGTCTCTCACAGTGCTGAAACTTCAGAAGGAAGCTACCATGTCAGTTTTGATGCTACTTCCTAATGTGTTTGGTAGATTTTCCCAGTGAATTCATCTGGCTCCTTCTCTTCCCATTGAAAATTTCAATAAATCCCCATATCATGCAGATCACCAAAATTTCTCATCTCTTCCAGCAAGCTCAAAGGAGTTACTTTCTATGCTGTAAAAGGTAAGCAGAGAACACAGGTAGTACAAATGCCCAGGGATCTGCTTATAAATCAGAAATACATACTGAAAACAATTAGGTTCTATTACCATCTCCAACACAGTGGCAAGCTTCTTCTTAATGATTTAGTTCTAAAATAACAGAGAGTCCATAACAGTCCTTAAGGAAATTGACTTTATTTGGAACATAGTATGAGAACAAGTAGGAAAATACCAAATTAAAAATATTTTGAATGGTAAAAAAAATCATGAAAAGACAACCTGTGGGGGGGGGAAATATATATATATATATATATATATATATATATATATATATGATAAGGAAATAATAAATACTTTATAAATAAATTGAACATTAACTTCATACTCAGGAGTGATAATTCTGATTGAGACTGCAATAAAGCTATAGAAAAATTTGAGAGAATGGTCATTTTCATTATGTTTGTTCTTCCTACTCATGAGAAAGGGTTATGTTTCCATTTTCTAATATACTCTTCAATATTTTTTGGGAACACTGTAATTTTCAATGTATACATCTTTTACTTTATACTTGACAAAACTAAAAAAAAAAATCCTAAAATTCATTTGGACGATGATTATACACAGAATAAAAAGAAATTCTAGCTAACAAAGTTAAGGCATAAGGCATCACACTACGTGACTTGAAATTATGTTGTAAAATTACTGTGACAAAATGACATGGTACTAGCAAATAAAAAAAAACTGACCTCAGTATCAGAAGAACATATAGAAGATGTATAAACAACTCGAGACACACTCAGTGTCCTTATCATTGACAAAGTGGCAAAACATGATTGCTGAATGAAATGTAGCCTGTTTAATAATTGACTGTGCAAAAATTGGTGTTCTACATATGAAATGTGAAATCTAGATGCAACCCCTCAGCTTGAACTAAACAAAAATTCAAATCCATCAAAGATCTAAACATTATATCAGAAAAGGTAACTTTGCTGGAAGATAAAATAGGTAGAACTTTCGAAGACATAAGAACAAAAATTCTGATTGCATGGGAAATAATGCAAAGAATCAACAACTCTGAAATCATACTGTTAAAAGCTTTTGCACAGCAGAGCAAAGTATTCATAGAGTGAAGACACCATTCACAGTAGAAAAAAATCTTTAGCCAGCTGTGTCTCAGAAAAAGCACTAGTATCTATAATATGCAAACTGTTGAAAAACATCCAGACTCCTCTCCAATTTAAAGATTCAATCCAAAAGTGGACAGGTGAAGTGAATACAGACTTCTCAGAAGAAGATATACAAATGTTTAAAAATTTGACAATACTAATCATGCCAGAGATGCAAATTCCAGAGATGCTCAGATTCTATATCATTCCAGAAAAAATGGTTATTATCAAGAAGTCAATCACTAACAAATGCTGATGGGGCTATGAAGAAAAAGGAATGTTTACTACACATTGTTAGTTATTGTGTAGAATACTACAGCTCTATGAAAATGGAGATTCCTCACAGAAGTAGGATTAGCGTTCCACTTGACCCAGCTATTCCTTTTCTAATATCTTCTGAAAACAATTAAACACTTCATACCACAGCAATATAGGTTCAACTAAGTTTATAGCAGTACAGTTTCTAATAGCCAAAACTTGGAATCAACTCAAATGTGCATCAATTGAAGAATGCATAAAAAAGATGTGAGTTTGTTTCTATAATGCAATATTAACAAGCAATAAAGAAGGATGAAGGAGACATGTCTATGTAAATGGGTAACACTTGAAATCATACTTACACATGAAATAAATTGAATGTAGATGTGTAAATATGGCATTGTTTTGCTGGTGTGAGAACCTGAAAGTATAAATAAGGGCCAAAGTGTACAACAGATATTGTGAGAGAGGAAGAAATGGTTCAAAAGAAAGGGAAATAGAAAAAAAGGGAACAGGAAAGAAAAAAAATAAAGACAAAGGGAAAAAAGAGATAAATGAAGTATAAAGTGGAACCAAAGTTTTGCTAATAAAAAAATGAAGGAAGGGGAATGGGAATCAAAGAGGCATCAAGATATATTATATAAACATACAAGTTTGCTTTTGACGAATATGATAATTCTGTATACTTAAACTGTACCAATAAACTTATTTTAAATTTTTAAATGATGATTCTTATAACAACTAAGAGGAAATTATAGTTCTGTAAAAAACACAGATAACTATAATCCATCTAGATTAACCCTGGAAAAAAGGCAACACATGACTAAGTTTAACAGTCATACTATTAAAGTAAACTTCAAGCAATAGTTCAAAAGTGGGCACTGCAAAACTAAATTATTATGAATACCTTGTAGAGAAATTTATACTCCAGGGCATTAAGAAAAATATAATAAAGCTAAAAATTCAAAATACTGGAAAATAAATGTATAAAAACTGTAAGCAAACAATTTAACTATTTGAAAATCAGTGTGTTTAAGTAACACATGTAAAACCCAAACCACAAAAGGAGAAAAACAAGACTGAGTGCACATTATAATGAATTTGTGTGCAAATTAATTAAAAAAAAAAAGTTCAGATTTTCACTGGCTGTGACGTAAAAAAGTAAACAAAGAAATGACCTTCCAAGTGTAGGAGTCCCCAAATTCCATTGAAGTTGCAGGAGTTCAGGGCCATAAAATGATAAACCAGAAGTAATCCTAAACATAACACAATTATTATGAAAACTGACTTTTTTCTGTTTAGATATGATTATGTTTCTTAAAAATAAAAGAAACATAGTCAAGACAATAGAAAGTTAAGTGGCAAGAAAATATTGAAAGTGTGTAGGCAACAATACATAAAACAAAGCAGAGGGAAATAACAGAGAAAAAACATAAACAAATTACAGTATCATATAAACAAGTAAAACTTTAAAACTACAGTCATTGAGATTTCAAAATAATACCAGTATTGGAGAAAGCTAGAAAGAATGTTTTCTCTGCCTCAGTAGCAAAAAGGTAAGTCACAAAATCATGCGTTTTTGTTTTTTCTCATTGTTCTTCAAAACAAAATGACAAGACTTCCAATTAATTCAAACTTCAAACTGAACAATCAGTGCATAACAGAGCATTAGGTAAAAATCTAATGCATAGTGGAAGATAAAGTGAGGGCCCCCTTGGCATTCTGGAATAGTGGAAACAGCAGATATAGGGATTTCCACTCTAGAGATCTCAATGGGTTTGCACTGAGAGCTCAACAGAAAGAAAAATGGCTGTAACTCTTATAAGCCTATTGACACGAGTATTTCAGTAGAGAGAGAAGTGATCAGCTACTGTGACAGAGAGCACAATGCCTTACCTTATCCTCCAAAATTTTATGTTAGAAGAACAAAATGTCTTCCATCATCAGATAAGAGTCAGCAGAACTTTTACTGTAAGATAAAAGCAAAAAGTTGATTGCACCTGACACAGGAATAGAAAAAAGAGAAAGCCAATCTGCAACATTATTATAAAGTATAAAGCAATGGTTGTTGCTCCTGTTAAAGTTTAAAGGATAAACTCTACCTTTGGAAGTGGTTCAGAATACCATCTTGGATCTTAGAACTAACAATACCAAGCAAAATCTAACTCCTAGGGAGTGGAATAAAGTAATTACCAAAAATCAACCACTGGCACAGTTCAGAATTTGACTCCTGTGAGGAGGAGCACAGATGCAGAGAAGACCTAGCCAATCAGATCAGTGTAAGCACTTGATCCCAAGATGAACTGAGCATGACTAACAAGGGAAGAGAATGACAGTCTGGTTGAGTTGTGGTAAAACAGAAAATACTGGGCCTGGGGATTTAGCTTGGCAGCATAAGCACCTGCCTTGCAAGCAGGCGGTCATGTGTTTGATCCCTGGCACAGGAAAGAAAGAAAAAAGGAAAAAAAAAAAAAAAAAAAACAGAAAATACTGGTTGCTTAAATCCATAGGAACTTATTTTCTAGTTTTTTTTTTTTTTTTTTTCATATATACAAGGAGAAGGAATGATTCTTATCTCATCTTATGGAGTAGAATTGCTCTTGCTCTTATAACCAATTGGAAAAAAATACAGGAAAAATAAAACAAATAAATGTACAACTTCAATGTAAATACAAATCCTGACTAAATCATTAATAAAGTAATTTAATAATATTTAATATAATTATACCTCATGGCTAAGTGAAACTTTTATAGGGCTCTTTGGCCTGTTCAAAGTTCAAAATTCAATTAAACAAACCATTATGAATGTTAGATATAGAAGAAAAGACACATAATTGTATAAAACATTATCAAAATTGATAATTTTTCAAATAAAAACTTTACGATTTTAAACATGACACAGACCTACAAAAAATCTATAGGAGAGTGATACCTAGAGGTAAGAAACTCAAGACATTTTCACTAATGGGGGAACAAGATGAGACGCCCCTCTCACCACTTCTTTTCAATATCAATGGGAAAGAAATGAAAATTGAATAAAGAAAAAAGTAAAAAAAAATGTAGATTCAGAAGAAAGAAATCAAGTGATCTTTGTCTAGAAATAAAATGATTATCAATGTAGTAAATTGGAAAAAAATTTCAACTAATTAGTAAGTGATCAAAGCAAGCCTGCAGAAAACAGGAAATCCCACAAAAGTTGGTGAACTATACACCAGGAAAGAACATGTGGAATTATAAGTGAAAAACTCATTACTACTCTCATTTCAATTCGTCAAATGTAAACATGTAGGTAAAAATCTGGTGAAACATGTATGAGATTTTTAAATGAATACTCTAGAACTCTTATAGCCCCTGATACAGGAGGCGTGCCAAAGAAAAAAACAAATATATTCTATAAGACGTTACAAAAATATGGAACAGAAAATTCCAAACTTGAAAACATTTCTAAGTTTCAGTTGGACAACATGCTGATCAGCATAAGCAAATGAGTTACAATTCGACCTTGTCTCAACAAGAATGGGAATCAACGGAGTCTAGCACAGAATTTGAGAGAAAATGAACAACCATATTCATATAAAATTTATTATACTATATTGTTTTATTTTCTTTATTTCATTATTAATTATTGTAATTAATCTATTACTGTGCATATGAATTAAATTTAATGTAATACATATTATATATGCATATATTAAAATAAATAGTGTATACAAGCATTTGTAGAAGTTTCAGTTTTTCACAGAGGGTCTTAGTATTTAACCCATAAACACAGTGGCTACAACTTCTGTAAATACAATGAGACATATTTAGAAATAAACAATAAACACAAACGTAAAACTCACAAATTTACAGCAGATTTAAACAACTAGTGGATCAAAAAAGAAATGGGAAGGGTAACCAGAAATAATAATATTCAAAACAATATCCAAAATAATTCAATAAATGAAAATACATCATTCTGTGTTGGGAATTTAGCTCAGCAGCACAAGTGCCTACCTGGCAAGTGTGAAGTTGTGAGTTCAATCCCTGGGACAAAAAAAAAAAAAAAAAAAAAAAAGGAAGAATATGCATCATTGTATAATTTATGGAATAACACAAAGGCAAGTATCAAGTAGGGGATTATACACATGCATGCTGAAGAAAGAGAAACCAGGCATGGGGGTTGTACCTGAGATCTCAGAACTCTATATGCTGAGAAAATAGGGTTACAGTGTCAGCATAGCCAAGGGAACTTACAACCTTTGAAGACCCTGCTTCACCAAAAACAGGAAAAACCAGAAGAAAAGCCCAAGAACACAGATGTGTACAAAGGCCTAGAATCCATCCCACTGTGCAACCCCTACTAGTTCCATTGCTTAAAAAAAAAAATAGAAAAATCTTAAACAACACAATGTAAAATTTGGAAACTAGAAATAGAACAATTTTAACACAAAGCTAGGAATGGTGTGAAAATACCAAACATTAGAGCACTGGCAAACAAAATGGAGACAAAGAAAAGAGTTGGAAAAGAATAAATACAAGTGTATTTATTGGGAACACTGGATGTTCTGGTCTCTGTTCACTGCTATGATGTGAATCTGAAAAGAAAAACTCAGACACAAGGCAAAAATGAAATAGGGAACTAAAATGATCACTGCTGAGTCACCAAAGACTATGAAACAGCCAGATCTATGGTATTTATTGATTGTAAAATCTATACAAAAATATGAGAATGCCATGTGTGGTTGTTGGTGAGAAGATGCTGACACAAAAAAGGCTTGGAAAGCAGGGAATGAGAATTCCTTGCATCAAGAATAGAAGAGACCAGAAATAGTTCATGATTAATGAGAAACTCATTTTTCAAGTGAAATGCGCTACAAATCTGGGAAAAGAAAAAGAGTCAAAAAGTTCTCACTTGTGTGTTCTCATATAAAAGACTCACAACTTCATAGACCATACCTCTGATCTTTGCTGTGCAGGTTGATGGGAGCATAATGTAACCTAATCTGCATATGACTGCAGTGCTGCTTGAGTTCTGTAGGCTTTGGCCTAACTCATTACTTAAAGCACATTTATCAGGTACCTGGCTAAAGTCCCCAATCTCCCAAATGAGTGTACAGCAAAGGCTTGATTAAATGACACAAGTGGTGTGATGTTAAGGCTCCAGGAGGATCAAAACCCTGTAGCCTAGTTTGCAACTCTGGTGGCTAGACAAACAGCTTTTCTGGGTGCCCATGTTAATTAGGTCTTCAAACAAAGACAGGGAATACTAAGGAAAGCACATGAACTAAGCAGGACCTTAGGAGTCACTTCAAAAACTTCTCCAAGTAGTAAATTATGACAATTTAGGAGAACTGTCATATTTCCATGATGACATTTATGGTGGGAGTGAGACAGCAGGAGTGAGATGCTTAAGCTGCAGACTCTATTTATTTGATTGGTGTTTGAGCCAGGTGTCCTTGGCTGTGGCCTTACCTTGTCCTTTGAAGCATCTCTTGCATCAAAGGCCTTACAGGTCTCAGCCAGGACCAGTGATTCATAGAGGTTCACTTGTTATCAATCCACTGCCCACCTCTAGACAAGGGACTTATGCCTGGAACAGACTCATAGATAAACATAGAAAGTCAATTAGTTAATTTTAAACCCTGCTCAGAGCCACTTCATAGTGGTCTGCAACACAGCTCCTATAGCCTACTCTAGACATCATCAATAAGTTGGTTTTCCACAATTTCTTCTCTTTTTTGTGATTGTAGCAGTTGAAACACTGTGATTTGAAGTTGGATAGCTCAAGGTATTGTTGGGTTCAGTCCCACTTGTAGCAGATTGGAAGAAAAATTAAAGTCACAAGCATATTAATATAATTAGTCCAATGTAGAATCTAAAATGTATCTGGTGGGAGCAAACTTCAACATGAGTTTGGAGTACAGCATTTGACCCATAGCCATGTCCATCAATTCATATTTCTGCCAGTGAAATTTCAAGGGCATGTATTAATTTTCTGCAAGCAGATTTGAATAAAAATTAGAGTAAGACTATTATCTTCTTTTAAAGTCCTGTAATGTCTCCAATGTTTTGGTTTCATTCTTTAATGTTTTGCTCAATTTTATTATAACTGATGATATAGACAATTTTTTTTAAGAGAGCAAGAGGCAGTATGGTAACCATTGTTGATCACCTAGTATTTTGTTTTTACATTATCTATTATGTCCATCCTTTTGATTTGACTTACTGTTGTGTTATGATACATTTGGTTTTACTCTTGAAACAAAAGTAATAAGAACTGTGGGAGTAATAAAACCCAAAATGTGTAATTGTCATTGTACAAAAGAAAGGAAAAGAAATATAAGAATATAAGTGCTTATATATTTAAGTATATAAGTTAGATAACCATATTACTGAGTTTTGTTGGATCATTGAACAAAACTCTTCCCAGGATCACTGTTTGAAAATCCACTTTATATGCTTTAATTTTGTAACTTGAACAACTATTTCTAAGATAACAATATGTAATCTATTAACTAGTGATTTCCTACTGTTTATGTTTTCTGAAACTGTGTATAACTTGTACCATTTTCTGGGTTTTTTTTCCTTTTTCTCCATAAATAAAAAAAAAAGAATAAAAAAAAAATTAGAGTATGAAGCAAGGATTAGTTATGTTTGTGGAAGGCAGCTGTATGCACCTTTTTGTTTATTAAATTAAATTTTAAGAGAATTTTTTAAAAATTTTGTTATCTTTGGCCGTGATTGTTTTTTTGTTGTTAGGGTAAAGTCCCGTTTATCTGTACCATTTATAGCTAACTTAACTTTCTATGACATTTTTCCCTCTGAAGGGCTGTGCCTAAGTGAATTTTGCGTAAACCAAGTGTAGTTTCTATCAAACTGTTTTGAACAGAGAATGGTTGAAGTACGGGAAATGACATTTAGAAATCCTCTCCAGAGAGCCCACCTAATACTCCTCAGATATAAATCTTGTTGTAGCTTAGCAGTTGTTAATTTTTTTACAAGGCTAATCTCATGAATCTCAGTAGAAAAGTCTTAGCACATTTACATTGGTTTTATCTGAATAAACATTTTGAGATTTGCACTTTCTAGACAAGATTTTTTGAGAAATTTGTGCATATGTATTCAAAGTAAGGGCACTAGAATGGAAAGACAGGCTGGGGAAAGAGCCAAATCTAGAAAATGTTTTTTGGTTGTGAAATAGTGATGTAACCCATTGCATCTTAGACCTCTCTATTGAGGTCTAAAGGGTCTATGGGGTCTGATATTTTGTCATATGTCTTTCTTGTTTTAGTCAAGTTTAGTAAAAAAAAAGATTTTCATTGAGCTTCATATATTTTATAAATTCTACTTTAGTTTTTTTTCATTGACCCATAATAGTGTTTATTTATCAGTGTAGCTGGAAAGTGCCAGATGTCAGCAATTGGAGGTACTTTTTTATATATAGCATAATATTATGGCATTATTTCTTTATATCTTTTTATATACTTTTTCTGGATGTTCAAGACCCAGTTAAATTAGGGATCCATGTTAATTAAAATTAACTTCTATAGATGTAAGTTGAATCTCATCAGGCATTAGTTGAGAATAATGTAAAGTATCACTCAGCTTCTAAATCAATGTCAGCCATTAGGATAGGTTGTGGCCTTGTTTGACCATTTTCTTTTCATGAACACTGTAAGGGTTTTTTTGTTTGGTTTTGGTTTTTGTTTTTGTTTTTGTTTTTGTTTTTGCTTTGTTTTGTTTTGTTTTGTTTTGTTTGTTTTGTTTTTTTTCTTCTAGTGATTGTGCTTTGGCACACTGTACATCCTTTTTCCTGTCCTCTGTTATCTGTCAATCTCCCTGCTCAGGAGGTTGGTTGACTTACCAGTGTTAAAGGAAGTCATAGAGTAGGTTCCACCATGTCTTTAGAGTAAATGGACCATCTCAAAAGACACGTATCTATGAAAAAATTATATATTTAAGCAGAAACTTCACCTTAAAGGTTTATGTATACCAGAAAGTTGCAATGCAAAATTCTACTGAACATTTTTTTTAAAAACTGACAATTCTAAACAAACTCTTATAGTTATTGAAATAAGAATGCTGCCCAAATTTTTGTGTGAAAGAAGGATCCGTCAGGTACCAAAAAGCCACAAATGAATGAAAGAAATAAAATTTAGTTTTAGCTAGAGTAAGAAACATTTTAACAGAATCCAACACTTATTCATGAGTAAAAATCTTGCAAGTACCTGCAACATAATAGAATTTTCTAATATTGATTTTTTCAAATTCTTAATAAACACCAAAGCTAACTTTGTACTGATGTCATGTGCAATGAAATGCTTTCACTCAGGTGTGGAATACTGCAAGAAGGCCCACTCCTACAAATTTCAAATAATGTAGTGCTTGAGAACATGCACATCAAAACAAAAGGAGAAAACAAAAATAAATCTCACAAAGTTAGAAAAAATAAAACCATCCCTGATTTCATGTGTCATGATTATTTTTCTAGAATTTTGAAGAATCTACAAACACACATACACACACGAATCAGAGAATAAATACAAGAGTTCAGTAAATGCCCAGGATACCAGATCAATATTGAAACCACGACGGAGAAAGATGTAATGATTCATCAAACTACTATGAAAAGAACCACTAAACAATACAACACTCATAGTTCTGCCTAAATTCAGACATTAAACATGAAATCCCAAGAACGTACATGCATATGTATGTACACAGTTGCAGTATTCATGATAATCAGAGGTGGAAGCAACTTAATATCCATGAATAAGAGAGACAGTATGGCTGAAAAGAACAGCAGCCTCACTCAGAGATACTCAGAGAAATGTAGCTAAAAATACAAGTAATTAGAATAAGGGAGAGGGACATACCTTCTGTCACCAAAATCAATCTGAAATGAGAAACACATAGAACCAGAAAAGCATAGCTAAAGCACTTAATAAATTACCCAGTCTGCCAAATCAACTTCCAGTGGATAACCAGATCACAAATGAATTTCTGCCATACTTGAAAGCTTAAAAGAAACACAGAAAATTATATACTAAAATAGTGTGGCCAAATCAAGTCACAAGAACCTAGTTGGGATATAAATTCCCTTCCTCTTTTGTCTGCCTTCAGAGTATGCTGCAGTCCAGTAGTAAACTTCACAGGGACACAGAGGAGTGAGTGAGCTTCTCTTTCCCTTATGATTGCCAGCTTTCCTTTATACTTTTTATTTTCTTGTTTTGTTTTGTCTTGTCTTTTATTTGCTTCCCATTTCTTTTATGCACCAGACCACTTAACTGGAACATCTAGGGATAAGATTAATAAATGCAGGGGTGAAAAGTCAATGGAACACTGAATCTATTCCCTGTAACTTATGCTAGAGAAGTGTAGAAAATAAACAACTTTGCACTTTTAGACTATGTAATCCAGGACTGTCCCTACACGCGGGTCAGGAGCAGAAAGACGTCTCACAGCACCTCACCTCACAATGACTGATGAAGTAACAGAATTATTGAAGGTAGTGGTGGTACTGGCAGACCTTGTAAAAAATGAGTGAGAAGTTAACACTCCTCCCTTAGTAATAATTGGGACAACACAGCCTTGGATGAGAGCATAAGGTGAGATAACATCTCAACATCCCACCACACCCTGCAACAAATTACCTAAGATGACAGAGACTTACCAGTGAAGGAGAACTCAAAAGGCTGAGCAAGGATCAGGAAGGCAAACTGTGCATGTGACTGGGAGCAGCCCCCTGTGTCTTTCTGAAGGCACTACAGCAACTGGGAGAGAGACATCAAGAGAAACAGGGTAATGAGTGGGCAGGGCATTAATGGACATAAAATATTGACTGAATAATCTGGCCCCCAGATCCTCACATCTGGAGGCCAAAATCATCCCCACAGCCAGCACAACTCTTATAAGCATGGTAGTGTTATTCAGTAAATTTGAACTGTTGGTTGACACCAGAAGAATTTAGTTTTTATTACTATTTTTGGATTTGTCTTTTTACTTTGCTAGTTTGTTTCCAATGCCTTTTTTTTTTTTTTTGGCCTTTACTCATATTTTTGTTCTATTCATCTTACTTCCCGCTTTTCTCAATTTATCTGTATGGAATTGATTATATTTTCATATGAACAAATAGTCTCTAGTTATTCCGGTTAACTTGAATGATCCCTTGCTTATCCCTTCATTCTTTATCTTCTGCCTTCTTCTCTCATTTCATAAAGCTTGTGTGATTGTCATTGATTTCCATCCCTGATTCTCTTCAGTTATGTATTTTATCATTCTTAAATTGCCCAAAGACAGAGCAAAACCTTTCTACCAAAGGGAAACACTACAATCAAGTTATAATGGGTTGTTACATAAATGTAAATTTTGAAAATTTCCCAAACACGAGATTGGAAACTGATATCAAAATAAGTGAAGCATATAGAACTCCAAATAGCTTGGGCTGGAGATTTAGCTCATAAGGCATAAGCTCCTGCCTTGCAAGCAGGCAGTCATGAGTTCGATACCCAGTACCGATAAAAAATAAAAAGACAAAAAAAAAAAAAAAAAAAACTCCAAATAGTCATAATCAAAGTAAATCTACACCCAGACATATAATAATGACCATTCCAGAAATTAAACAAAAGAATAGAATATTAAAAGGTGTCAGAGAGAAAAGACAGATCACCTATAAAGGAACACCTACCAGAATTACAGCAGACTTCTCAGCACAACCAATAAGTCAAGAAGAGCATAGAGTGAAGTATTTCAGATCCTAAGAGAAAATGATTTCCAACCTAGGCTAATGTACCCTGCAAAACTGTCCTTCAAAATCAATGGAGAAATAGGATACTTCTATGACAAAGATCAGCTGAAAAACTTCATGATCACCAAGCCAACCCTGCAAAGAACCCTGAAAGACAGCCTAGATACATTTAGGGAAAAAAACACTAAACAAAGCAGAGAATTAAACAGAGCAGAAAGCTAAAGATGCAACAGCAGAAAGATAACATGTCAACAATAAACCAATATATAACAGTTCTAACTATTAATGTAAATGGTCTTAATACACCAATTAAAAGAAACAGGCTGGCAGAATGGATCAAGAAACAAAATCTAACCATATGCTATCTACAAGAAACCCATCTAACCCAAAAGCATACTCACAGACTCAAAGTCAAAGAATGGAAAACAATACTTCATGCAACAGGAACCCAAAAAAAGCAGGGGTACCTATTCTGTTTGCAGACAAAGTGAACTTCAAGTCAATAATGATCAGAAGGGATAAAGAAGGTCACTAAATACTGGTTAGGGGAAAACTCCAAGAGGAAGAGCTAACTATCTTAAATATATATGCACCAAACTCCAGAGCACACAGTTATATAAAAAAATACTAACAGGTATTCCACCGAACAACGGAATACACATTCTTCTCAGCAGCATGGGACATTCTCTAAAATAGACCATATATTAACTCACAGAACATATTTAAATAAATGCAAAGAGTTGAAATTATCCTTGCATGTGCTCAGAACACAGCGCTATGAAATTAGAAATTAATGATAAAAGATACTGCAAAATTCCCACAAGCACATGGAAACTGAATAACACACTCTTGAGTAATCAGTGGGTCACAGAGGAAATTAAAGAAGAAAGTAAGCAGTGCCTACAAGAACATGAAAACTTACCAGAATCTGTGGGATGCAATGAAAGCCATGCTCAAAGGAAAATATATTGCATTGAGTTCCCTCATCAGGAAAACAGAATGGATACAAATAAATAACCTTATGCTATGCCTCAAACAGCTAGAAAAAGAAGAGCAAGTCAAGCCGAAGCCAAAAGCAGAGAGGAAATTATAAAAATCAGAGCAGAAATCAATGCAATAGAGACTAAGATATCAATCCAAAGAATCAATGAATCAAAAGCTGGTTCTTTAAAAGAATAAATAAAATCGATAAGCCCCTAGCCAACCTTATTAAAAAGGGGGAAAAAGCTCAAATTCATGCAATAAGAAATAAAAAGGTGAAATCACTAGAGACTCTATAGAAATACAGAAGATAATCAACACCTATATCGAAAACCTCTATGCTCAAAGGATTGATAACACGGAAGAAATAGACAGAAACATATGAAGTACCAAAGCTAGATCAAGAGGATGTAAAACTGCTGAATAACCCAATCTCTATCAATGAAATTGAACATGTAATTAATTCCTTACCTACAAAGAAGATCCCAGGCCCAGATGGATTCACTGCAGAATTGTACAAGAAATACAAAGAAGAATGCCAACATTCGTCAAACTATTCAATGAAATTGAAAGGGAAGCAATCCTTCCCAAGTCATTCCTGGAAGTAAGTATTACTCTAGCACCAAAATTTGAGAAAGACCCAACTGAAAAAGAGAACTACAGACGAATCTCTGTAATGAACACAGATGCAAAAATCCTCAATAAAATATTGGCAAATAGGATGCAACAAATTGTCAAGAAGATTATACATCATGACCAAGTGGGATTCATCCCAGGCATGCAGGGATGGTTCAACATATGTAAATCAATAAATGCAATCCATATCAATAAAGACAAAAGTAAGAATCACATGATAATTTCTATAGATGCAGAAAAAGCCTTCAATAAGGTCCAATATTAATTCATTATAAGAACTTTACAGAAAATTGGAATAGATGGTCTTTACCTCAATATAATAAAGGCCATCTATGACAAACCAACAGCCAGTATTATACTAAATGGCCAAAAGTTGAAAACTTTTACTTTAAAATCAGGCACAAGACAAAGATGTCCTTTATCACCACTCCTATTTAATATAGTACTGGAAGTACTATCCAGAGCAATTAGACAAGAGGGAGAAATAAAAGGGGTAAAGGCAGGAAAAAAAGAAGTTAAATTTTCATTGTTTGCAGATGACATGATACTCTACATAGAAGACCCCCTAAACTTCATTGAAAGACACGTAGATATAATAAATAAATTCAGTAATGTAGCTGGATACAAAATCAATACTCAGAAATCAACTGCATTCCTATATACTAACAACAAAATCACAGAGAGAAATAAGAGAAGCCACACTCTTCACACTAGCAACCGAAAAAAAAAAAAAAAAAGAAATATTTAGGAATTTCTCTCACGAAAGATGTGAAAGACCTATACAGGGAAAATTACAATACACTGAAAAAGAAATTGTAGATCATCTAACAAAATGGAAAGACATCCCATGCTCATGGATAGGAAGAAAAAACATTGTGAAAATGACCATTCTCCCAAAAATGTTGTACAAATTCAATGCAATCCCAATAAAAAAAAATACCATCAACATACCTTATAGATCTAGAGAAATCACTCCTAAAATTAATCTGGAACCAGAAGAGGCCTAGAATAGCAAAGGCAGTTCTAAGCAGCAAAGGTAAGACAGGAGGCATCACAATCCCTAACTTGAAGCTGATCCAGTAAACAATTTTTTTCAGTTTAGAGAAGTTCAGCATATAACTTGAATTCCTTACAATCCTCAGGGACAAGCAATTAACTTTACATTGAATCTTGAAACAACAGTTAACAAAACAAAATGGAAATATAAATGTCCCTGAAAATGCAGAAATGTTCAGTAATATATTTTTTTTAGATTTTTGACTTCTGGACCCTCCTCAATCCTGAATGTGTTTCATTGACAGCATTCTTTTTCCTATTTAGGCAAAGGCAATCTGCCGTGAATCCGGTGGCACAATCTTCAGATAGGTACATGGAAAGGTCCCAAGACACAACTAACATGGTGAAGAAGGGATTTTTGTGTGGTAATAATGAATCAACAGTGTGACTGCTTCTAGGAATATATGACCATGAAAAGAGAAATAGAATGCAACTCTGGTGGTACTTGCCAAAAGCAAGATCACAGTCAACATGATGACAAGAGTGCTTGCTGACATGACATTGACGGAGGCCCCAACTCCATCCAAGGTGCCTGCTCCTCCAGACATTAGGTCAATAACAATGAGATAACTAAAGAAGACAGCACAAGACACTAGAACACTGGTGTCATGGCAGGGCATCCCACCTACCCCTGAAAATATGCTCATTTCTATTATGGCTGTTATAGCCTGCAATTTATGTGTAACACAACAGAAGAATGAGAGTATTATACACATGTGCCTAATCCATATATGGCATATATCATGTGTTTGGACAAAGTAAGTAGTATTCAGTGTGGCTGTCTTTTCTGTTGTACTGCTTACTTTGTCCAAACAGCTCACTTTGTAGATAATTAGATAAAAATAACTTATGAGTCTTGGAGAATACAGGACATGATATATGCCAAACTTGAATTACAAATAAGCATACTGGAGACCATGGCTTTTTGGACAAGATATCAAAATTAGAACATAAAAACACAACAAGCCTTAAAGGATCATTATAAAGTTATACAATTTTATATAACCCTCCTAGTCAAAACTCAGTATGCTCTGATCTGGGAACATAGTAAAAAAAATATAATACATTGAGAAACCTGGGCATCAAAATGCAACTCTCGGTCTTGATGCACTGTGAAAAGACATTGTTTATGTCTTAACAAACTCAAAATCCTAATGAACAAATACTGGATCTGGATAAATTCTGTAAAACTTTGAGGAATGTTCACAAAAGAGAATGACCTGTAGTTTTTGTTGCTCTTTGTTCTGTTATGTTTAATTTTGTTTTGTTTTGGGGGGGTACACATCTGGTGTCACATCTGCATAATGCATGGTATGCTATTGTTATTTTGATCAGTGTTCCATTTGATCTGTTTAACAATTTTGGTAGTATTGTCATTTTCATAGTGTTGGTGCTGCCTATCTGAGAACAAGCAGTATCTTTCCATTTTCTGGTATTTGCATCAATCTACTTGTTCAGAGTACTGTAGTTTTCAATGCAAGATTTCTTAGTTTCCTTCATTAGATTTATTCTTAAGTATTTCATTTCTAAATTTCCTGTAGAATTCAATCATGTATCCGTCTGGACCTGGGATTGGCTTTGCTGTAAATGTTGATTTACATTTTCAATTCCATAATCTTGCATTGGTTTATTGAGAGGTTTTATGGTTTCTTGATATAGTTTGGGCATTTCAATTATGTAAAAGGAATCTGTTCATTTCTTTGGTAGCCTCCATCTTATTAGCATATAGGTTCTCACAGCAGGCATTGATGATCTGCTAAATGTCTCTGTGTTCCATTGTGATTTTGCCTTTTTCATTCCTAATTATTTGAATTTTTGTTGTTTCTTTTTGACCCAGCTTTAGTATTTCCTATGTTTCTAGGAATCTGTCTCTTTCTTCTGTGTTATTGAGCCTGTTAGAATATAGATTTTCAAAATAGGTGTTGATTGATCTTCTGTATTTAACAGGGATTGTAGTGATATCACACTTTTCATTCCATATTTCATGAATTTGAGTTTTTTCTTCCTTTTTAAATAAGGTTGACTAGGGAATTATCAATTTATTTATTCTTCCAAAGAACCAACTCTTTGTTTCATCATGGTTTGTACTGTTTTCTTAGTCTCTATTGCATTGATTTTTGCTCTGATATCTATAATTTCCACTATTCTTTTGGCTTTGGGCTTGATTTGCTCTTCTTTTTATAGATATCTGAGGTGTAGCATCAGGTGGTTTATGTTCATTCTGTTTTACTGATGTTGGAATTAACTGCAATAAGTTTTACTCTGAGGACTTCTTTCATTGCATTTAACAGGTTCCAGTGAGTTGTATTTCTATTGTCATTTGCTTGTAGATATTGTTTAATTTCTTCTTTAATTTCCACAGTGACCCACTGATTGTGCAAGTGTGTATTATTCATATTTCCATGGGTTTGTGGGGTTTTTGCAGTTTCTTTTGTCATTTATTTCTAGTTTCATGGTGCTATGATCTGATAAAATCCATGAGATAACCTCAGTTCTTTTGCATTTACTTAAGCATGTTCTGTGGGCTACTCTGTGTTCTGTTTTAGAGAATGTCTCATGTGCTGCTGAGAATATATATTCTAATGGTGTTGGATGGAACAATCTGTATATGTCCACCCAGTCCATTTGTCCACAGGTGTGATTCAGGTCTGTTATTTCTTTGCTGATTTTCTGTCTAGTTGATCTGTCTGTTAGTGTCAATGGCATTTAAAGGTCTCCTGTTATAATTGTGTTATTGCTTATTTGAATTTTCATTTCTGTTAATATTTATTTTGTATAGCTGAGTGTTCGAAAATTTGGTGCATATATATTTGAGTGTTATCTCTTCCTCTTGAAGTTTTCCCCTAACTAGTATGTCATGACGTTCTTAATCTCTTTGAATAATTCTTGGTTTGAAGTTCACATTGTGTGCAAACCCCTACTTTTTGGGGGGAGAGGAGATTCCTGTTGAATGAATTATTGTTTTCCATCTTTGACTTTCAATCTGTGAGTTTCCTTCTGGGTTAGATGGGTCTCTTGTAGACAGTATATGGTTGGCTGTTGTTTCTTGATCCATGCTACCAATCTGTTTCTTTTAATTGTTAAATTGAGAGCATCCACATTAACGTTTAAAGCTGGTATATATATTATTATTTTTAGAAATGGTATATATATATATATATATATATATATATATATATATATATATTATTTTTGACATGTTAGAGTTTTTCTGTTGCTTCTTTACCTTTACATGCTGTTTAATTTTCTACCTTGCTTAGTGTTTTTTTCCTATGTCTATCTAGAATGTCTTTCAATATTCTTTGCAGGGTTGGTTTAGTGGTCATGAAGTTTTTCAGCTGTTCTTTATCATGGAAATATATTCTTTCTCCATATATTTTGATGGTACATAAGTCTGGGTTGGAAGTCATTTTCCTTTAGAATCCGAAAAGCTTCACTCCTTGCTTTTTGTTTTTGTTTGTTTTTTGTTTAAGGAGAAAAAGGAAAAAAAAAAAAAAACAGAAAAAAGGTACAAGTTATACGGAATTTCAGAAAAAAAAATAAACAGTAGGAAATCACTAGTTAATGGATTGCATATTGTCATCTTAGAAATATTTGTTCAAGTTACAAGATTAAAGCTTATAAAGTGGAAATTCAAAGAGTGAGATGGCAAACAGTTCTGTTCAATGATCCAACAAAACTGAGTAATATCATTGTCTATCTTATACACTTAAATTTACATGCAGTTATACCATTTAGAGCACTTTCTTTTCCTTTCTTTTGTACAATGACTATTACACATTTTGAGTTTTATTGCTCCCATATTTCTTATTACTTTTTTTTGGAAGAGAGTAAAACCAAATGTGACTTAGCAGAACAGAGTCAGTTAAATCAAAAGGGTGGACATAATAGATAATGTAAAAACGTAATACAAGGTGATCAACAATGGTTACCATAATGCCTCCCGCTATCTCAAATAGAATTGCCTATACCATCAGTTACAATAAAATTGAACAACAGTAAAGAATGAAACCAACAAAACCAAAACATTGGAGATACTACAGGTCTTCAAAAGTAGATAACAGTCAACCAGTATGGGCATCATAATGAATCCCACTATCTTCATAGTAGTTGCCTAAACTTTCGAACCTGGTACTATCAAGCAAAGTAGAATAGAGGAACATCAGTCAAAACAAGATGATGAGAGCAATACAGGGCTTCAAAATCAAGTGAATAGAATATCAAAGTGGGTTACTATAACATATCCTGCTTTTTTAAAATTTATTTCCCTTTAATTAAAAGGATAAAAATAAAAAAGTAAATAATAAAATGGATATTGAGATAAAAGAGGGCATAACAACTAAACAGTACAGATCAAAACATAACCATTTAAGCAAATTAGTGTTTCACCACAACATAATCCCAAAATAAATGTAGTTACCATATTGGCTCTTTCCTTGAGATCTTTGAGTATAATTTCATATACTGTAGCATCAAATATATCAACACAATATAAAACCATTCAAGAGAACGACAGTATTACAGGGTATTTAGAATCAACTAACAGATAATGAACTATGGTTTCTGCATAATCTCCTTGTCTACAAAAGTTTTTATTTATACTATCACATATAATCAAATCCAATAAGATACAACATCCTCAGAGCTATGGAGACAGAAGAACAAAAGCTTGATGGGACTTCAAAATAAGATGATATCAAATCAGCACTGCCTATTATGATGTCATTTTCTCCAAGATAGCTCTTCCTATCATCCAGTCTTCTCTGCCTCATTTCTCTTGAGCTCTTTTTCTGTCATTAGTTGTCAGTTTGTCTTCTTCATTTTGTTTTCTGCTCCATTCATTGTGGCTGCTCTGCCACAATTTCTGGATTCTTCGTATTTTTCTTTTTTAGAATATCCTGCAGTATTCTCTGTAGAGTTGAATTGGATGGTTGCATATACCCCTAGTTCCTCTTTATCCTGGAAGCACCTTGTTTTTTCCATTCATTTCTAGGGGCAGTTGTGCAGGATATCTCTATCTTGGCTGGAGGTTATTATCATTCAAAGCTTGAACTATTTTCCCCCACGCTCTTCATGATTTGATGGTTTGTGCCTACAAGTCTGCTGTAATTCTGAGGGGTGTTCCCTTGTAAGTGATTTGTTTCTTGTCCCTGACAGTTTTTAACATTCTGTTCTCATATTGGATTTCTGGAATTTTGATTATTATATGCCTGGGTGTAGCTCTATTTGGGTTGTAAGTAGCTGGAGTCCTATATGCCTCATATATCTGAGTATCTTTACCATTTGCTAAATTAGGGTAATTCTCTTGGATTATTTCTGTGAATAGCTTTTGTAGTCCATTTGTTTATGTCCCCACTTCTTCTCTTATGTTCTTAATTCTTAAATTATATATCATCTTATCATCTTCTAGTTTTTGTATTGTTGCTGTTTGGTTTTTTTGTTATTTTTAAGAAGCTTTTCATTTCATGCTCCCATATTACAAATCTGCCCTCCAGTTCAAATAATCTGTCCTTAGTTTCTTTCTAGCTGCTGTGCCAGTTTTCAATAAAGATTTTAGTTTCCTGGTAACCTCTTTGAACCTGCTTCATGTATTCTACATGTTCTCTATTTTCTCCATCAAATAATTCTCCCCTCTTTTTCTGTTCTTCCATTCCACCATCTGCTTTTTCTTGGGTGGTGCTTAGCATTTCTCTGAATATTCTGCTTACATCTTGCTTCAGGTCATTAATAACTTCATTCCTGAACTCGTCTATGATGCTCTGGAGAGAGCCTTTTATGTCCATTGGTGGCGTGTCTGCTATCGCCTGTTTCTCAGGATTGGGGGCCGAGTAGCCTTTCTTGTTGCTCCCTCTTCCCATATTCTTTGTTCCTTATATATGCAAGCATATATAGGAGGCCCAGCTTCCTTCCCTATCAGCCACAGTTTGACTGAATTGCACTGGCTAGGTGTTGCCGCCCACCTCAGTGTACCAGGGAGTTATGGACCAGGCAGCCTATGCAGAACTGGCCCTCCAGGTCAACCTACCGAAAGGCTTCACCACTAGGGTGCACCTTCAGGTGCTGGGACCTGGGTTGTGCTAGCCTACTGGATCTCAGCCAGCAGCATCACGTAGGCTAGGCACTGCTCACCAATCCCGCTTGAGCGGGGGAAATATGTGACTGATGTCACTACAGCTCCCTGTTCCAGCAAGTCTGCCGAGTCCCAGAATGTTCTCTGTTGGTGCCTCTTAGACAATGGCAGATTCCCAGTTTCCCTCACTCACCAGGGGTCGATGCACGGCTCCCCACCCGCCCAGCTCTTAACTCCTTTCACTGATTCCTGTTCTCAGTGCTTTCGCACGTCTCTCTGCCTGCCAAGCCGATTCAGATGCAGCAGTGGTGGCAGGAAACCCAAATCATGGCTTTAAATGGCACGGTCTCCAGCTTCCATGCTCAGGCTTTATCTGTTCCTATTATAGCACCAGGATTGCATTCCCAGTTGGTATCTCTCAGCCCAGTTCATTCTTGGATCAGCCGGGTATATCTCTTCTTGGTTAGGATTCCTCACTCCGCACCATTCCTGGATTCTATGCCGGGTCTCACAGAAAGCCTGCATAGCTGCTGCTGTCTGTCCGCCATGTTCTCTGTATCCCACTCCTTGCTTTTTTTGACTTCATTGTTTGTGTTGAGAAGTCTTCTGTGATTTTGATTGGCTTTCCTTTATAGGTGATCTGTCTCTTCTTCAGCTTTTAATAGTCTGTAATCTTACTCTGGCTTTCTGGGATGTTGATTGTTTTATGTCTGGGTATAGTTTTATATTGGTTCTGACTATTTGGAGTTTTATATCTGTATGCCAGTTTCCATTGTCGTGTTTGGGAAATTCTCAGCTATTACTTCTCTAAATATCCTCTTGATATCCTTTGTGTTGTCACTTTCTTTTTTGTTTATCCCTATCAATCTTATGTTGTTTTGATTTGCATTATCTAGCAGCTGTTGAATTGTTATTTCCTGATTCCTTGTTATTTTTAAAAGATCTTTCCTTTCCTACTCACTAGCTGTGATCATGTCTTTGAGGTCTGAAATTCTATGTTCAAATTCATTGAGGCAGTTTTGCCAACTTTCAGTGGAGTTTTATTTCCTGTATATCTCTTTGAATCTGCTTCATGCATTCTGTTTGTTTCGTACATTTTTCATTCAAGGTTTCCATCTTTTTGCATTGTTCCTCTAAATTTAAACTATGTCTTCTTTAGATTTGTTCATCATTTCTTTCATTACATTTATAATTTCTTCCTTTACCTGGGGGATTATTTCTGATCTGAGTGCTTTTCCCTCCCAGAGTTTCTTCTTTACTTCAGTTGTTATCATTTCAGGAATTTCATGTGTATGGTTTATATTTTCTTCAATGACCATGTCTCCTCAGCTTGCTTGGGATGGGCTGCAGGTTTTAGACTGCATTTTTCTCTTTTATTTTGCCATTTTCCTGTATTTCTCATTTGTGTGTGATGTTCCAAAGATTTTCTGTGAACTGGGAATCACATCGTGCACCTTCTGCTCCTGAGACAGAATGGATATTGCTGGACATGGCATTGTCAGACCCACAGAGATAGCTTGTGTGTCTTTTCAGTGATTCAGGATGCTGGGTGGGTCTTACCCATTGCGAACAATGTTCCAAATCTTCCCTCATGCACTGGCAATCACCTTGCACACCTTTGGATCCCTGAAAAGAATGGATGTCCCAAGTGCATAATCTCAAGTAGATTTAATGCTTCTACATTCTTTGTTGGAGAAACAGCTTTATTCACTTAGTCTCTTGTTACCTCTAACCCTGAAGAAGAAATGTCAGTTACAGTGTGATAGGAGATATTTCAAAATATGTAAAATATAATAAATGGGTAAAGCCAAAATAGATTAGAGAGTCTGTATAGCACATTTTACTATCATTTAGGGGCAAATGAACAGAGATTTCAAAAGAGATTTGTAGGTTCCCTTGTTTTGATAATTTATTTTTATTATAGAGCCAATTAATTTTATCCTTGCTTAAAATTTTCACATGGATTCAGAAATGAATGAGCAGCAGCCAAAGCTTAAAGTCTAAAGAGACACTCTAATATGTCTTCTTGTACAATCATTTTTTCCTTCTGTTAACCATAATGTCTAATTATGCAAGTCCTGGATAAAGAATGAGAACCATAAATTTCTCAAAATAAACCACAGTAGGTAGCATGTTCCATCTCTTCTTTCTGGTTTTCAAATTCTTATGTTCTTGTCTTTTGGAAACACTACAATATTCCATTGTTGTTAACTTAGATCATACAACTTTGCTCTCTAGACTAACTTTACCCTTGCTGATCGTATCTCCAAACCGAGACTTCAGCTCTGCTTCATTAGGCTGTTCTATCATGTGATGATAGGGAGATTCTTACTAACTGATAGGATTTTGGATTCCTTGTTCTCATATCCTCTACCATTATTCTAAATCAGTCTTTTGCTGGATCCCAAATCAATGAACCAACCACTTGAAAAGACTGCTCAGTCTACCTGTTTGAATGTCCACCTTGTACTCTTTGATACTGTGATTTGAGGAACTATTTTCAAGATGATAATATGTAATATACTAACAGGTGATTTCTTACTGTTATGTTTTTTTTGTTTGTTTGTTTGTTTTGTTTTTTTTTTGTTTGTTTTGTTTTGTTTTTTTGTAGTTCTGTATTACGTGTACCCTTATACCGCTTTGGTTTGTTTTGTGTTTTTCTCTTTTTCCTCTTAAAAAAAAAAAAAAAAAAAAAGAAAAGACTGCTCAGTAAAGAATGTGGATGGTTTAAGTCTTGCAAGTAATAAAGACCAATCTGAACCTCAAGCCACTGCTGATTCAAATAAAAATAAATTGTTACCCCTCTTTTTTTTTTCTGGTGAACAAAATGTTCCCAAAGCAATCACCTAAAGACTTGTAATCACTGGTGACCAAAGGAAACTCAGGTTCTAAAATGGCCACTAAGAATTGTCCTACCCTGAACAAAGGAACTATTATTGTGTATTCCCACTTTTTACAGACATTGGTTGGTATGGCTCATGTCTCATTGTCTCCCTGAAGCCTTAGGCAATCATAGGAGGGGCTTTACCATAGGTGACTGGATCTAGAATGTGTAACACTGGAATTGATTCATAGTGCAATGCTAGGATCAAGGGCATGAGGATTAAGGATGTGAATTTTCCCTTTCTAAGAATCTTGGTTAAGGAATAAGGATTAGAAATATAAAAAGAATGGGCTGTGGTCATTTCTTGATTTTATTTACCTTCTGACTTCAATGAACTGTTTTTCCTCTATAGTGTCAATTGACTGTGACATCCTGACTTCTAGCAAACCAATTTTATACTGAAACCTCTACATACTGTGAGTTAATGAAATATTTTTCCCTTAACTTGTGGGAGGAAATTTGTCTCAGCAATCAGCTCCAGTACATTAGTTAAGGATTTTCTCTGCAGAAGAGGTGTCACATTATATGAAGAAATTTTCTATAGCAGAGCGTAATTTCCAGAGGACCATAGGTGAAAGAGGCCACTTGTAACTATTATAAACACTTCTCAAGAAGGGCTTCCCTGCTGAAAAAGTTGTCTTGACAAGACATCAGTGCTTCCAAGACACAATGACTAAAAAAACAAATACAAAAAGAACTGCAAAAGTGCAGCAGAAAGAGTAGTGAAACTGGCCTCTCTTTTCTCCCTTATATCGTAATCCACACTCATCTTACAAAGCATACTTCTTTTTCTACTTTTACTTACTCCAAACTCACCTTTCGGAGCCTGCTTCTTTTTCTATCTTTAATAAATATTTATTATCACTTGGACTTGACTGATTGTTTACTAAGGAAATGAAAAATCTAGAAACCACTGCCAGAGACTTGATCACCCAAAAATTGAGTTGCATACTTTGGCTTCTACAGCTAAAAAAGCAAGTAAGGTCCTTTTATAGTGTTTTGTTTGTTTGTTTGTTTGTTTCTCTCTAAAATGCGGTGAATTTGTTTCTTCATCTCATTGTTTTTCTCTTTTTTCTTTCTTCTATTGATATCTCTCTAACTCAATCTCTCTCTCTCTCTCTCTCTCTCTCTCTCTCTCTCTCTCTCTCTCTCTCTCTGTCTCTTCCCTAAGTTAGGGAACACCCTTCTCCCCCAGGCTATGAACACTCTTCCTATGGTTCTGGGAGTGTTTCCTGCCTTCCTCACCAAGAAGAAGAAAAGGGTATTCATGGCCTTTGTGTTTTCTTTCAATAGTAGGGGGCCTATAGCCCACTTGAGGTGTATCTCCCCTTTTCTTCTCATTCTTATTTTGGCTAAATTACTGGATAAAGTCACTAACCTAAAGCCAGAGATCCTCCCATCCAAGTACTAACTAGGCCCAACCCTGCTTAGCTTCCCAGATCAGAGGAGATTGGACATGTTCAGGGTGGTATGACCTTAGACATAGGCAATTCTTCTTAAGATAGCAAGAGGCAGTATGGTAACAATTGTTGATCACCTAGTATTTTGTTTTTACATTATCTATTATATTCATCCTTTTGATTTGACTGACTCTGTTCTGTTATGTCACATTTGGTTTTACTCTCTTCAAAAAAATATAATAAGAACTGTGGGAGTAATAAAACCCAAAATGTGTAATTGTCATTGTACAAAAGAAAGGAAAAGAAAGTGCTCTAAAGAATATAACCTCATATATATTTAAGTATATACAATAGATAACCATATTACTGAGTTTTGTTGGATTGTTGAACAAAATTCTTTCCAGTCTCACTGTTTAAAAGTCCACTTTATATGCTTTAATTTTGTAACTTGAACAACTATATCTAAGATAACAATATGTAATCTATTAACTAGTGATTTCCTATTGTTTATTTTTTCTGAAATTCTGTAAAACTTGTACCCTATTTCTGTTTTTTCTTTCTTTTTCTCCTTAATTAAAAAACAGCCAGAGATCTTGTTACTATGTCAGTTGCAAATCAGATCATTCAGGTGTCATGTGTATGGGCTAGAGGTTATTTATTATTTCAGGTTTCAATCTCCATGTTACTTTCCTCAAACTTCTCATTCTTTTGGAGAAAAATAGCTGTTCCTAAATTGATCTCCTACCTGCTAGCTGTGTACACATGTCACTCCTTTAGGACTCAAAATTTCATCCACACTATTCCCAAAGATGGCCTTTTTCTTCTCACAGTGTTACTTAGTTAGGTTCATCATATTATTTCATCTGAAAGATGGTCTGGTCAATTCTTCTCTAGTCATGTGACTGGCCACATTTTTGGATTAACAACAACCTGCTCTCATAGTGTAAGTTGTAGTTTTTTCCCCTTTCACTTGGATCAGACTGACACTGTAAGGTCTGTTCCTTTTCCTACCTTTACTAAAACTCTTCTGTCTTTAAATAAAAGATAAATGAAGCTACAAACATGTCAATAGAAATTGATGCCATGCAAAAATTTAAAACTAAAAGCACATTATCAACAAATGATTCAAAAAAGGCATTGAGATCTGTATGGAAACAAAAAAAATCAATGTTTATATAAGTACATAAAAAGAGTAGTTATAAAGTGACTACAGTTATAGAGAGTAGATATAGAAAGAAATATGTAGTTATAGGAAGAGAGGAAAAGGGGGCTGGGGACTTAGCTCAGCGGCATAAGTGCCTGTCTTGCAAGCAGGCAGTCGTGAGTTCCATCCACGGTACAATAAAAAATGAAAAAAGGAAGAGAGGAAAAATGTCCTGAGACTAAAAAAAAAAAAGTTCCTAATATTAAGGCTTGAAATTTTTCCATCTTTTTCAAGAGTTATTGAACCGAAAATTGCAATAAGCTTAGTGGAATGAAGACAGGATCAGTGTAAGTAAATACACACAAAGAATAGCATAACCAATCATCTGCAAATGAACAACAAAAATACTTAGTGTGTTAGAAAAGTAACACATTTTCTAGGATGGAAAAATTTCAATGGCAATCATTTTCTATGATTTCTCATAGAAAATCAGAAAGAACACGAGAAAGTGTTACAATTTTTTCTTTTAATTTTAACAAAATGGAACCGCTGTCTCACAATTCCACATGCAGAGAAAATATCCTTCTGGCATGAATCTGAAATAAAGACATATTCACAGAGACAATTAAAAATTGTATGATTAGTCAGAATATCCTATATAGAGGCTGAGTGAAATTATTCAATTAAAAGAAATACTAGGAAAGAAAGTTTCATAGATCATCAGTGAAGGCAAAGGAATTGGTTACTACGTTGGCAAATAGAATAGATGTCTCCCTTGAATGTCAAAAATATATGTGGAAGACATATTTTAATAACAAGATTTCAAAGGAAAGAGTAATCTGGTTTTAATTGGAAGAGTGTGTATTTCACTAGAATATGTTAGCACAAATATAGTTTTACACTATAAAGTTTAGCTTTAGTTTCTCTACTAATTACCCTACGATTTAAACTGCATCATGTTGCAAAATCTAGAAGAAATGACAAACTATGCACACAGCAATAACAATTTACTTTTAAAAATATAATGGGTAAATCAGAAAGAATTCAAATAAATGTTCAAGCAGTCCATGAAATAGTTGTAAAAAGAAAAACCAAAGAATAGGAAAAGAACAAGTAGCATATAATAATAAAGGAACAGATGCTGGCCCTAGAATATCAGTGATTATGGGAATCTAGGGTGTGTGCGTGTTTAAAAACTATGATGATTGTATTAATTATTCTCCTTTTATTGCTTTTTTTTAACCTATTTCCAAGACAGGTATGAAAGAATAATCTGCCTCTGAACTGGATGGTGATCAGCAGAACAAAGAACAACTCAGACAAGTCTAGGTGGCAAAAAAAAAAAAAAAAAAAAAAAAAAAAAGAGCTTAGCAGATTTACTCACATGTCAGGTGCAGTCCTACCATAGTCACCAGCCCTTCCACGTTAAACCATTGGTTTCATAAGGCACTATTCATAACAGCAGAAGGAGGATCAAAATCAAAAAAGGTCCTCAGGAAAAAATATGCAGAAGCTCCCTTCTCAATTTTACCAGCAATCTCCAGTGTCTCAATAAGTATTGTCCAATCACAATGATGCTAAACTATACTAACTCCACATGCTGACCACACACTGCCACATCACACACCTCCACTTTTCCTATCATATGAGAACCACTAATTTTTCTTCTCCATTTTTGCTAGAATATTTTCATTTAGAGAATCACACTATGTATAACATTTAGAATTAGCTATTTTTATTGTCACTTATTAGTTCATTTTGTTTACTGCTAATAAATAATACTTGAAAACAGATAACCATGGACAAATAGAAGCCAATAGAGCTTTTTCAAGGATTTTGCTGCTGTAAATAAAGTGACATGAGATGTTTGTGTACACATTTTTGTGTTGTAGTGGTTGATTGATTGTGTCAACTTGAGACATTTAAAAGCTTAACTTAATGGGTTTAGCAACTTTACACCCAAGAATGTAAAAGAACACCCTCCTAGGGTGACTTATCACTTGACGGTATAAAAGAACAGGAAAAAAGACAAATACATTCCATTCTTGGGCAAAGCTCCAGTCTTCACCTTAGATTTGGACATTGTTTCCTGACTTGCAATGTACACTCTTCAGCTTTCTGGCCTAGACTCTTCAGCCTTTCACTGTAGAGCCTTCAGCCTTCACAGCCTGCTGGTGTAGACTTACACAAGACACTAGGATAAACTCTGGACCTTAAATTAAATCCCTCAGCCTCCAGTGTGTAGACACCGTCTACATGCTTCCTCATCATACTCAGACTCTGTAGCTGACCATCATAAACCAATCTTGTTGTTTCTTTTCATCTCTCTATCTGTTATATCTGTTCTCTCTAGTAAAATCATGACTAATATATGTGTGAATGATATTTTTTGCAATTTCTTAGGGATAAAGACCTTAATGTGCAGCCATTGCATCATATGTTATGAGCATAATTATTTTTATAAGGAATTGCCAATTGCATTTCATGATGGTTCTATTTGCACCGTATGAGAAATCCATTTTCTCTTCCTCCTTATCAGAGTTAAATATTAAGAATATTATTAATTATATCTGTTACAATTGTTTGGTTTTAATTTTACCTGAATGTCGCCAACACTCTGCATAGTATTCAAGCCGCTTTGCATCATGGATGGATGAGCACTGTGAGAGCAGCCCTGAGTAAGCAACTCCCTGCTCAGCCATTAACTATGAGGTGTCCTGGGGCAGTATTGTCAAGCAAAATACTACAAAATTGTTTACTTTGACCATTTTAAACCTTCAATTCATTGAATGTAGGGTCTTATTAATTCCTGAGGTGCCCTGAAGGCATTTTTTCCTGCTGTTTTGGTATTTAATGCTAACCTTTTTAAGAACCAAACACTCTAAGGATGGAATTTTGAAGGCACTATTTTGCTAATGAAAATAACAAGTTCATATCATTTAACTGGCATTTATTATAGTTTTTATTTTAGATCTGCCAACAAACCAAACATTATCCATGTTGTTGTTTGTAAAAATAGATGCTTTGAGATTTCATAAAGCTGATTAATATCAATATTAGCCTTTAATATTAGCCTCCTGAAAATTATGAGGATTTGAACAAAATATAAAGCACATGGATGACAGTCAAACTGGCAACAGAATTTTATTCTGAACTTAACTCTCTTAATCTTATACTTTTACCTTGCACTTCTTTCAGTATTCTTGTCAAAATCCTCTGTCAAAATTGGGTCCTAGTTTGGAAAGCCTTCTCTAGCCAGCATCCCTAAGCCTTTCCAAACACCTCATGCAAACTCCCTCTGAAATCTTCTAAGCTACATGGTCAGATAGTCTTAACAATGAATCACACTTCTTAAGTACCAAGATCTTAGGCATTTCTTCATTGATGGACTAAAATACAAAATACAATTAAAAGGAAGCAAGTTCTATTTAGCTAAATGTTCTTGTTCCAGGCAGCTGGTTTCCTAGCAGAGGAAACCTGAATATGCCTTAGGAACCCTAGGGAAAAAGAGGGGCTGGCAAGGAGGCACATGCTTCCTGAACATGGTCCTAGTAAACTGTCTCTTCCAACAGGACCCCACCTCCCAACAGCGCACTTAACCTTTCAATTTAAAAGTAGATAAATCCACTGGGAAGAGTAGGACTCCCATGATCTAATCATCTCCCAAAAATGCTTTCAGATCATTCTTGGTCCAACATACAGGAATATGTATTTTCCAAAATCTGAAACTAAAAAATAAGTTTTTTGTAGTTTCCTAAATGTTTCCATTTTACCATCCTTATTGTTTCTCCATGTAGATACTGGTTTCCACCATATGTTATTTCTTTTCAGTCTGAAGGATTTTCCTCAGCGTGTCTTATAGGCAACGTCAGTTAACACAACCTCCCAAATTTCATTTATCCTAAAGTGGTTATGTTACCTTTCTGTTCAGTGTATTTTCAGTGAATTTGGTGCTCTAGATTAATAACCTGTTTTCTTGCATTACATTGGAATTGTACTACTGCATTCGTTAATTCTAGTAAAATTAAACTATTTATTTGATAAAGAATGAAAATTTTCAAGGTATATAATGGAAAGGTTCACTATATGTATGTACTACATAATGATTGTCACAATCAAATAATTAGCATATCTTTCATCCTTTATGATATATATTGAGCATTTTGTAATTTCTTCATCTTAAAGCTAAACAGTTATATTTTCATCAAGATTTTTTTGCCATTTAACTTACCCTCAGCCATTTTAACAACTATTATACTCTGTCAAATGACAGAGTTTTCTGCTTCTCCTCATCCTCCTCCTCTTTTTCTTCCATATCTTCCTCCTTCTTTTTGTGGCACTGAGTATTGAATTCATGGCCTTGTGAACACTAAGCAATTTCTTCATGTTTGTGGCTGAATAACATTCTATTGTTCATATGTGTAGCATGAAATATATATATATATATATATATATATGTATATATATATTTATATATAAATTATTTATTTTTATATATCATATATTTATATAATATATATTTTATAAATATATATAATATTGTATATAAATATATTATATGAAATATATAACATATAATATATAAAATATAATATGTTATTATATAAAAATATATTTTATAGGTATAATATATATTTATACATATATATATATATATATATATATATATATGTATATATCGTGGCGAGTACTGATCATTCTTTATGCCAAGAATAAAATGCAATTCTTACACCATATACAAGTTACATGAAGTATATTAATGTTTAAAGAATGAAATTCTCAAGTGCTTACAAAAGACATAGAATAAATCTCCTTGACCTTGAACTTGTAATGGTTGTTTTTGGATTTGACACCTAATGCCAGCGAACAAGAAGAAAACAAAGCAAGGGCTGGGGATTTAGCTCAGTGGCATAAATGCCTGCCTAGCAAGCAGGCAGTCATGAGTTCGACTTCTGGTACTGATAAAAAGAAAAAAAAAAAAAAAAAAAAGAAGAAAACATTGCGGGGCTTTCTCCAAGTTAAAACAGTGCAGAAAATAATCAGCAAATGTCTTATTTTATTTTAATCTTTTTAAAATAACTCAAAGGTAGAAAGAAAGAAAATATTTCAAATCATACAATGATAGAGGTTAAAACTAAAACATATAAGAAACTCATACAGTATCAGAAAACAATGAAAATAAAATAACCCAAATTACCTAGTATGCACTTGTGTTTATTATTCTACATTTTCTTTGACCTGGCAATTGTGTATACTTCCAATTTATGTAGCTTGCTGTTTTTCTTTTCTTTTGCTTTTAGTTTCTTTCCTCTGTAAGCTCCTAGGGAAGAAATTCAAATCCTGACACATGCTAGGCAAACACGTTAAAACTGAGTTATATACCTGAATCTATCTTGCTAGATTTTCTATCAATCAAATGATTTGCTTGATGACTTTTGGTCCACATTCAAGTTCTAAGATATTTGCTTTATTACTTTTCTTATGTAGTTGCTTTTGAAATTAACGCACATGTCCATCACTTTAAAAGCTTGTACAAATTACGGCCTTTAACATTTCAGTTAATGTTAGAACCTGTGTAGTCATTAAAACCTATAAATATAAACTATTATCAGTTTGATGATAGATTCTACCCTGGTAGAATTGAGAGTGATAGTTTCTTTAGCAATTTGTTATGTTCAGAATTTTGGTATCACTTTCATGAATGCATATGTTTATATACAAGCATAACAGAATGTGTCAGTTCAATTACTATGACTCTAAACATTTTTAAGATGGAAAATAATATTGCTAGATTTTTACATTGGGGCCTATGTTGCACACATCCTGAGATATTATGCTAAGTCTTATTTACTAATTAGATCTTATTTGAGGATAAATGCTGTATAGGACTCTCTCTTCACTTAAAAGAAAATCATTGCATAAATCTAGTCACTACCATGGAGTTGGGGATATTGATTTCTCAGGATGATTGTAATATAAGCCCTGTTTTAAAAAGTTCCCCATTTAAGATCATTAGCCACAGGGGCAGGTTTAGTGTGTCTGTTGAAATGAACTTTTGACATATTGAATTATCAAGTAATAATATTAAAATAATTAATGTAAATAATTAGTATCATCAACATTATTAAAATAAATTATGTATTAAAGTAAATATGTGTAAATGTCCAAACAGGCACATTTGAAGGACAGGTAAATTCCTGTGTGAAGAGGTGAACTGGAGACTTGTTGCTAAATGACCAATTGGAGTACTAACACAGTACATGAATACATGCACACTTCATAATGACAGGATGTGGTTTGGTGTTATATGAGTCATCAGCAATCAATTCATTATTTTTAATGCACTGGTGAGATTAAATAATAAAGCACTTTCTGAATTTCAGTGCATGTAATTTTTGTCAGTATGATATTGACATTTTTCTTTTTCTTGCTGTGAGCTTTAGAATTGTTTTCTTAGTACACATTATAGACATTATGATGCCTAGACTTGTATACACTAAATTACAAGCACTAACCCAAGAAAATGCAAAAGTACTAAACAATTTCATAGCAGGCAAGCAAAGTGAGGCTATTAAAGGAAAAAACTACCTAATACAAAACACCAACTATAAAAATCAATACATTCATGCTGTATTTCATAAATATTTCTGGGAAGAACTGATGTCAATTTTCTTCAGCATCTTCGAGGAAACAAAAAGGGAGGGAACACAGGCCAGGAAGTTAGAATTCACCTGAAAATGAGTGCAGAGATGAAAATAACTATAAAAGAAAATTATATACCCAATTCCATAATGTACATACATGTAAAAATAAAAATGTTTTCAGAGTATGATAAGTCATTAAAATTATTGTATGCCATTGCCCAAATATCTGAATTCAAAATGGATTAAATTTTTCAACATAAAAACAGAAACACAGGGCTGAGAATTTAGCTCAGCAGCATAAGCGCCTGCCTTGCAAGCAGGCAGTCGTGAGTTCGATCCCCGGTAATGATAAAAAGAAAAAAGAAAAAAAAAAAAAAAAACAGAAACACTGTGTCAACTGGAAGAAAATACCATATAATACGCTTTAAGACAAAAACACAGGCCAAGACTTCCTGAGCAGAACCCCAGCTGACAATAAATAATTCCAAGAATCAACAGGTGGAATTATATTAAATTCAGAATCTTCTACACAGGAAAAGAAATAACCAATAAAGTGAAGAGCTAGTCTAAAGAACAGGAAAATTTTTGCCAGCTACTCCTTGGACATATGGTTAATATCTAGAAAATATAAAAATGTGAAACAATTAAATCACAAAAATAAAATATCCACTCAAAACAACAAAGTGAATGAATAGAAAATTTTCAGAAGAAAAAAATCTGACCAGTAAATATATGAAAAAATTTCAACATCTTTAGTCAGTAGAGAAATGAAAACCAAAATGAGTGATTGCACCTTACTCCAGCAAGAAAGGCCATTATCAAGGACTCAAAAGACAACAAATTCTGCGAAGGTTATGGAGGAAAATAAATCTCTCTGCATTGGAGGTAGGTTTCTAAACTAGCATGACTCCTTAGAAATCAGCATAGAAATTTCTCAAAAGTCTAAGAGAAGAGCTAAAGGCATCCTACTTTCTATATGCATGCGTATCAAAGCACAAGTCACAACAGCTATACTGGAAGTTTTCTAAATTTCCAAAAATAGATAAAAGGAAAAGAAAATGTAGTGAAGTATCCAGTAATAAAGAAGCAAAAATATGAATCACTTGTAGGAAAGGAAGGCATTTTGAGCCCATAATGAAAGTAAGAAAAACCCAAATGTGACACCATTTCTGTGACATGATTCATAACTGAAAAGCTAACTGGACTTCTGGGAGAACATGGAGGACAAATAACAGCAGCCACGGAGGCTCTCTGAGATTACCAGTTTAGAATCTAGGAGCGGTACCGTGTGAGGAGTCCTATGTCAGGGGAGATGTACCCTGCCGACCCAGAAATGAACTAAGCTGAGAGAAACCAACTGGAAATGCGATCCTGATGCTATAACAGGAGCAGATAAAATCTCAGTGCAGAAGCTGGATCCCACGCCATTGGAAGCCATGATTTGAATTTCCTGCTGCCGATACTGCGTCCCAATCCACACGGCAGGGAGAGAGACGCGCGAAAGCTCTGAGACCTGGAATCAGCAAACCAAATGGCATTGAGAGTGGGACTGGCAAGGAGCCCTGCATCGACCTGCGGTGAGTGAGAAAAATGGGGACCCTTTCATAGACTAGGAGGCTCCAAAGAGGACATTCTGGCAATGGGCAGACTAGCTGGAACAGGGCCCTGCAGTGACTTTAGTCGCATATTACCCTCTCAAGCAGGAGTGGTGGGGAGCGCTTGGCCTGGTGACGCCACGTACTAAGATCCAGTAGGCTAGACCAAATCAGGTCCCTGCGTCTGGCGGTGCACCCTAGCAGTGAAGCATTGAGTAGGTTGACATGGGTACGCCCAGCAGAGGCTACCCAGGTCTGTGTCTCCCTAGTACACTGCGGTGGGTGGGAACACCTAGCCATTGAATTCAAACAAACTGTAACAAAGAGAAAAAAAAAAAAAAACAAACAAACAAAAAAAAAAAAACTGGGCCTCCTACATACACTTGTATGGAAGGAACAAAAGGTATGGGAAAAGGGAGCAACAAGAAAGGGTCCTCAGTCCCCAATCCCAAGAACACTGACCCAGGAAAGGTAAATGCAAAAGAGAATGAAGACAGAAAACATGCAATATCAGACACGGCACCTATAGACATAAAGCGGTATCTCTGGAGCCTCATAGACGAGTTCAAAAATGAAGTATTTAATGAAATAAAGCAAGAAATAAGTAGAATAGTTAGAGAAATGTTAAGCACCACCCAAGAAAAAACAGATGGTGGAATGGAAGAACAGGAAAAAAGGGGAGAATTGTTTGATGGAGAAAATAGAGAAAACATAGAATACATGAAGCATGTTCAAAGAGATTACCAGGAAACTAAAGTCACTATTGAAAGCTGGCATAACATCTTGAAAGAAACTAATGATAGGTTATCAGAACTGCAGGACAGATTTGTAAGGTGGGAGCATGAAATGAAAAACTTCTTTAAAATAACAAGAAAACAAACAGCAACAATACAAAGACTAGAAGATGATAAAAGGATCTATAACTTAAGAATTAAGAACATAAAAGAAGGAGGGACTCAAACAAATGAACTACAAAAGCTATTCACAGAAATACTCCAGGAGAATTTCCCTGATTTAGCAAAAGTTAAAGATACTCAGATGTATGAGGCATACAGGACCCCAGCCACCTACAACCCAAAGAGAGCTACACCCAGGCATATAATAATCAAAATTCCAGAAATCCAATATAAGAACAGAATATTAAAGCCATCAAAAACAAGAAACAGATTACTCACAAGGGAACCCCCATCAGAATTACAGCACACTTCTCGGCACAAACCATCAAATCACAAAGAGAGTGGGGGAAAATAATTCAAGCTTTGAAAGATAAAAACCTCCAGCCAAGATTGATATATCCTGCACAACTGTGCCTAGAAATTGATGGAAAAACAAGGTGCTTCCAGGATAAAGAAGAACTAGGGGAATTTGCAAAGAACAACTCAACTCTACAGAGATTACTGCAGGATATTCTAAAAATGAAAGATACCAAAATTCCAGAAACAGTGGCAGAGCAGCCACAATGAATGGAGCAGAAAGCAAAACGAAGAGGACAAACTGACAACAAATGACAGAAAAAGAGCTTAACAGAAATGAGGCAGAGAAGATCAGAAGATAGGAATAGCCATTTTGGAGAAAACAAGACATCATAATATGTAGTGCTGATTTAATATCCTCTTGTTTTGAAGTCTCATCAAGCTTTTGTTCTTCTGTCTCCATCAGTTTTAACATGTTGTATCTTATTGGATTTTATTATATGTGATAATATAAACAAAAACTTTTATAGACAAGGAGATTATACAGAAACCATTGTTAGTTTATTCTAAATACCTTGTAATACTGTCATTCTCTTGAATGGTTTTACATGTCTTGCTATGTTTGATGCTACAGTATACAAGTTATACCCAAAGATTTTAAGGGAAGAGACACTATGGTAACTATTATTATGTCGAGATTATCTTGTGGTGAAACACTATTTTGCTTAAATGGCTATGTTTTGACCTGTGCTGTTTTGTTGTTATGCCCTCTTCTTTATCTCAATCTCCTATTTATTATCTACTTTTTTTCATTTTTATCCTTTTAATTAAGGGAAAAATAGCAGGATATTTTATAGTAACCCACTTTGATTTCCTATTAACTTGATTTGAAACTCTGTATTGCTCTCACTATCTTGTTTTGACTGATTTTCCTCTATTATGTTATGCTTGATAGTACCAAGTTTGAAAGTATAGGCAACTATGAAGACAATAAGATTCATTGTGACACCCATTCTGGTTGACTATTATCTTCTTTTGAAGTCCTCTAATGTCTCCAATGTTTTGGTTTTATTGGTCTTATTCTTTATTGTTTTGTTCAATTTTATTATAACTGATGATATAGGGAATTCTTTTTAAGATAACAAGAGGCATTATGGTAACCTTTGTTGATCACCTTGTATTTTGTTTTTACATTATATATTATGTCCATCCTTTTGATTTGACTGACTCTGTCTTGGTATGTCACATTTGGTTTTACTTTCTCCAAAAAAAAAAAAAATAATAATAATAATAAGAAGAAGAAGAACTGTGGGAATAATAAAACCTAAAATGTGTAATTGTCATTGTACAAAAGAAAGGAAAAAAAATTCTCTAAAAGATATAACTGCATATATATTTAAGTGTATAACATAGATAACCATATTACTGAGTTTTGTTGGATCATTGAACAAAACTGTTTGCAGTCTCACTGTTTGAAAGTCCCCTCTATATGCTTTAATTTTGTAACTTCAACAACTATTTCTAAGATGACAAGATGTAATTAACTACTGATTTCCTACTGTTTATTTTTTCTGAAATTCTGTATAACTTGTACCCTTTTTCTGTTTTTTTTTTCTTTTTTCTCCTTAAATAAAATAAAAAAATAAATAATAGAAAAAGAAAGCTAAATGAAGAGCTTCATTAAGTAATAGGAAAGTAAACTCTACAAATGGACAGGGCATCTGGGACACAAGTTAGGGATAGAGGGATCCAGGGAATATAAAAGCGATCAAACACACAGTTTGAATGTGTGTAAAACCCCAAAGCTAAAGGTAATCACTATATATCACAAACTCATTTTAAAAACAGCGGTTAAATCACTGCAAAGTTCAGTATAATAGAAGTTAAAATGAAAATACCAACTACTAAATGTGAAAGTGAATAATAAGAATGCATATCACTTCTATTTGTGGAGAGGATGCCCTATTTCTAGTTTTGATAACAGGCTATTACTTTCCCAGGTGTAACAACTAAGTGAATCTAGATAAAGGGCACATGAGACATCACTACTTCTTCAGCTAACCTATGAGTCAATAATCATAACATAAAACATTTATTTTAAAAAATAAATATATTTCTTTTAACATGAATTTTAAGCACAAGCATAAACAGTTGAAAATAATGGGTTGATAAAGATATGAAATGCAAACCATAATCATTAAAAGTTGGAGCAATTATTTAATAAAGAAAAAATCACAATCAAGCATGATGGACATAACAATAAATAAAGAAGGACCCTGCATAATAATAAAAGCATCATTTTACAGGAAAATAAAACAACCATATAGTTATGCTAATGACGGTCAAAAATACATTTCTTTTTTTTTTTTTTTTTTTTTTTTTTTGTCTTTTTCATTTTTATCGGTACCGGGGATCGAACTCACGACCGCCTGCTTGCAAGGCAGGTGCTTATGCCGCTGAGCTAAACCCCCAGCCCCAAAAATACATTTCTTGAAGTCACAAATAAAGAGACAAACTCACAGTCAAGTATGCTTTAACTTGCCTGATTCAGTCTTTAAACAACCAAGTAAATGATAACTCTGTAGGGAAAGGGAAAATCCACAACAATGCTAACAATACTGACCTAAGTGTCAATTACAGAAAACTTTACTAATTTAAGGCAGAAGTCTGCATTTCAAATTCAGCTAAGTGGGCTGCATCAGAGACACTTGAAGATTTTCAGCAGTATAATGGCCCATATTTTACATCGTTTCTTTATACTCATATACTTGAAACCACTTAATTATCTCGACATGTCTACCTCACAAATTGGACAGAATCATACTATAGTCAAAGGGAATTATCACATGAAACACAAAATCATCATTACTGAAGTTGAGGGAAAATTGTTATTTATTAAATTAGTTAACAATAGCCTCTTGGCACTCACATTTATCTTCATCAAATTTTGCTTTTGTTCTTCTGGAATTTCTTGTCTCAAGGGCTCATGGCCTACTCAAACTGTGTGAAAATAAACTAAAACATTTCTGTATCACTTGATATTTGCGTGCACCACTCTTACTTAGAGAGTTTCTACTGTCCCAGAAGTCCATCAAATCTCAGATCTCAGTTTAAATATAGCTGTTTAAGAGATGATTTCTTCTATTAGTCTTCACCTCATTTATCCGCAGAACACTCTTGCTAGTTAGGCCCCTCCAATTATAAACACTGTGCTCTCACTGGGATTTTCCTCAATGATTCTTCTTTCAGCTATTGTAATTATCATATTGGTTTGTATGATGCTAGTCTTCACAGCTAAAAAGTTCTAAGAATATTTCTGCTACTTTAAAATATTGCCACACCAATTTCTAGCAAGTAGTAAATAGAGGAAAATAGTTAGAATAAAAATATTTATTTTATACCAAACTCACATTAATTAAATACCAATATGTATAAACATATGTAGTTCACCTTAGTTCATACTCACAGCCTAGAGCTTGTGACTATCCCAGAAGGTTGTTCTCACTGCAGTGGAAAGAAAGCAAGTAAATTTTTAAGGTGACAGAATATAGGACTCTGTTTCTGTGACATTAAGTTTGAGGAAAATAATTGATTTAAAACTGAATCTTTCTCTGGGAACTGAAGACAACCATCTTATATAGATATTGAGTAGATCCCAGAAAAATAACAGTGGACTGAATGGTTTCTATTAAAATGAAGGAAAGAGAAGACAAAGAAAGAACAGATGAAAAAGAAGACGCACGAACTAGAGAGCTCTCCCTCTCCAGCCTATGAAGATTAGAGCCAGGTCAGACTGCACATGGTAATATGGAGACTCTGTTTGTAACTACTTAGTAATCTTTGGTCACTTCACGTCCATGGTAAGGATGGTTATTATTGATCAAAATGTCTCTACAAATTATATTCATCTTGGGAGCAAAATTTTATCTGACGATGTGAGAGGAGGAGAGAAGAAACAGATTACATGGGCAGACATTCTTCAACTGGAGTTTTCATTACATGCCAAACAATTAAGGAGAGGGCAAACCCACCTATGCCAACAATACTCACAAGTTCTTGATCCCATTTCACTTTTTTTATGTTCAGAATAAAAATTCTCATGCCTCTACTTTTCATTTATAACTCATAAGGTTTTTTTTTTTTGTTGTTTTTGTTTTTATTGCTAGGCACATTTTTTAATCTTTGTACCCACAACATACTCACTATATGACCTTGCAGTCCTAGAACTCCTTAAACAACATCCATGTTTCATCGGGGCACAGGTCAATAGAATTGAGCATCAAGCAGTTCCCCTGGATAATTCTACAACTGAGTCAAGCCAGTCATTGAGCCAGACATCTGTGGTAGAGTCACGGGAAAGCCATATGTATGTGTATATTGTTCTCTGTATCAGGCTAGGGAACATAAAGACACCTGATGTTAGAAATTTTTATCTCATAAAACAAGACATTTAAGATTGAGGAGCTAATTGCTGTTTGAAGTATAAAAAGTTTCCTTTGTATGCAGTCTCTGATGATAGGGAAGACGTTAAGCAGGTTTTCTGTTGGCTCCTCGCAGGTGGCCATGTCGAAGGATAGAACTATGTAAACCCCTTTCTAACTGTAGTGGCTGCATTGCCGGCTGCATGAAGGACTGAAAGTGCTCTCTGTATGATCTTCAGAAGCCAAAGCTGCAATCAGCATGCATAACAACTGGAGAAGCCATGAGTATGCTTGGGCACTTCTTTCTCCAGGGGCTTGCTTCTGTCCTCCTCTGTGTATTAGCAGGCGCTCAAGGTAAGACTTGCTTCATTCCTTAACACTTGTGGAGATACTCAGTTAGATTCAAGGATCTGGGGATTGGTCCCAGGATCTTAAAGACAATATCAATGTGTTGATTATTTTTCTTGAACTACATGTGGCCCTTAGTGACAGTTAATATGGAATTTTCACCTGTGGAAGCTTAATTTTTTAAGATCAGCAGTTAGATGCTGCAAAGAACAAACTGAGTCTCAGATTTCCCAAAAATATGTTTTTAAATTTCCTCAAATATAACTGAAAGCACAGGAATGGTGGATCACTTTTAGCTTTCCTATAATGGTTGCTAGTTCAGCCTGGGTCATCCTATAATGTCCACTATGTCATTTCACATGTTAATTCTCCTTCCCCCTCTCTCTTTCCCTCTCTGTGTCTCTGTGTGCATGCATTTGTGTGTGTTTTCAGACAGAGAAAGAAACACACACATACAGAAGAGAGAGAGAGAGAGAGAGAGAGAGAGAGAGAGAGAGAGAGAGAGAGAGAGAGAGAGAATTTTAATTTCAATGTTAAATTGGTGGTCAGATATATGGTTGTACAGATAAAGATTAAAATTACTCCCAACCTTGCTACTTGATTGGATTTCAGGTCATCGTGATCAAAGTGGTGCTGACAGGGTACATGGGGTGTATAAATGTACCTAAACAGGGCAAATGAAAACCTTACTGCCAAGGAAGAACACTCTTTGAACATCTTCTGTTATTACACACAGAAAACTTTGCCCTTGAAAACTAGGTCTAACTTTGTGTTTCTTTCAGCCTCCTCCCAAAACCACTCCTCAGGCATTTTCTGGTTTACTGTGGTCTTTCCCAAGCCCTGGTTTCTGGGAAGTGTTTTGTGTTCTTGTCTGTGTTGTTTCCATTGGTAGCTCTAGGGTTGGTGATTCTCTAATCCCATTGTGCTGCAAAGAAAACTGATGTGAGACATAGGTGCTCATCAATTATTCGATATTAGTACTGAAGGAAGGACTATAATCCAGCCTTCAGGTTGCTGGATTTGCCTCTCATGGTCAAATTTTTCCTTTCATATTGGGTAATTGAACTTGATCTGTGTCATCATAAATACAGTAATTTACTGTTTAGAGGAGCACTTTGCTTGTGAGCTCTTTCACAGTGACTCATCTGTCTTATTCTTTCCAAGAATATGATCTCTATTATGTCTGTGTCTCTGTGCATTTCCAGATAAATTTGTGCTTCTGTTTGAGGTCCTCAAGTGAGAATAAGCTAGCCACATACCCGGTCTAAGTGAGACTCTTACTCCCAAATGCATCAGTGCTGCACCTGATTTATCTTTCTCCATTCCGTTTTTTTTTTCTCTATTGCAATCCTCTCCAGATAAATGTTATCATTCTTTCATTGAGAAATTCTACCCTTCCTAAGATGAAAAGAAACTTCTGCTCCTCACTTCTTATTCTTGTCCTGCAGTATCTAGTTTTCTTATTTTTATATGTGTAAATGACAATTGCCTTTTTCCAAGTATTGCTAGCTATAAAGATGGAGGTTCACTCTAAAAATGAAGTTCATAATTGGTGTTCTGATTACAGTTTCATCTCTCCAACAATAAGAATGGTCAATGAAGGTCTTATCAGACTAAGAAAAAATTACACCATTCTTAAATATAATTCTTTTCATAAGAACTCTAATGGATATAACAGCAAGTGTGTTTAGGGGTGTTAAATAGCTGACTATATTAATGTTTTTGGATCATTGAACACAGCTATTTGCAGTCTCTCTGTTTGAATGTCCACTTTGTATTCTTTGATACTGTGATTTGAGCAACTATTTCCAAGATGATAATATGTAATCTTTTAACAGGTGATTTCTTACTGTTATGTTTTTGTTTTGTTTTGTTTTGTTTTGTTTTGTTTTTGTAGTTCTGTATTACGTGTACCCTTACACCGCTTTGTTTTGTTTTGTGTTTTTCTCTTTTTCCTCTTAAATAAAATTTTTTAAAAAAAGAACTCTTTTGGGGAGCATATATCAAAGCACATATTCACATATTTAAGCACTTAGTTCACTTGAGTTTGTCCCTTGTACATGTGAAATTACATTATTAAGATGGCCTGAAGAGACATTAAACATTTTCAGCCACTTCTCATTACAAGACCCTCTATAGAGAATTCCAAACATACAGCAGCTCCATTTGTATTTCTTTTGAGCTCTAAACTTGTGCTTTATTAGAAGGCATGTGTGAGCCTCTACACGCCATATCTTACATACAGGTATTTACACACACAAGTAGATTGTAATTTTTTTTTTTTTTTTTTTTTGCTACCGGGATCGAAATCATAACCTTGCACTTGCAAAGTAGGCTCTTGTGCCTCTTAGCTAAACCCTGGCCCTAGATTGTAAATATTTAATTATTGTTTTCTGTGCATTTTACATCAATAATATTGAAAAATTCCTCTTTATAGTTGTTAGTATGCACTGTACTATTAAATCATAGCTTGTATAATCCCATTATTTTGTGTTCAAGTACAATGCCATCAAAAATGACTGGTGAATGCATTTATTAACTTCATAATAAACTTCATTTATTAACTTCAATTATAAACTTTATAATTGTCTACACAAACTTCATCTAAAGATCTTTGTATCACTGCTTACTCATTTCCACCATTTTTACAAGATCAGTTTTTTTTTTAAATTTTATTTAAGGAGAAAAAAAGCAGAGAAAGGGTACAAGTTATACAGATTTACAGAAAAAAATAAACAGTAGGAAATTACTAGTTAATGGATTACATATTGTCATCTTAGAAATAATTGTTCAAGTCACAAGTTAAAGCTTGTAAAGTGGACATTCCAACAATGAGACTGCAAACAGTTCTGTTCAATGATCCAATAAAACTCAGTGATATCATTTTCTATCTTATACACTTAAACATACATGCAGTTATATCATTTAGAGCACTTTCTTTTCCTCTCTTTTGTACAATGACAATTACACATTTTGGGTTTTGTTACTCCCACAGTTCTTATTACTTTTTTGGAAGGGAGTAGAACCAAATGTGACATAACAGAACAGAGTCAATTAAATCAAAAGGGTGGACATAATAGATAATGTAAAAGCATAATACAAGGTGATCAATAATGGTTACCATAATGCCTCCCGCTATCTCTAATAGAATTGCCTATATCATCAGTTATAATAAAATTGAACAAAACAGTAAAGAACAAAACCGATAAAACCAAAACGTTGGAGACATTGTAGGTCTTCAAAAGTAAATAAAAGTCATCGAGAATGGGTGTCATAATGAATCTCACTATCTTCATAGCTGTTGCCTAAACTTTCGAACCTGGTACTATCAAGCAAAGCAGAATAGGGGAACATCAGTCAAAAACAAGATGGTGAGAGTAATACAGGGCTTTAAATCAAGATAATGGAAAGTCAAAGTGGATTGCTATAATATATCCTGCTATTTTTATTTATTTTTCCCTTAATTAAAAGGATAAAAATAAAAAAGTAAATAATGGAGTGGAGATTGAGATAAAAGAGGGCATAACAGCAAATCAGCGCAGATCAAAACGTAACCATTTAAGCAGAATAGGGTTTCACCACAAGATAATCCTGACATAAAAGTAGTTACCATATTGTCTCTTTCCTTGAAATCCTTGAGTACAACTTCGTATATTGTAGCATTAAATATATCAAAACAATGTACTGTTTTAAATCCTCATCTCCAAATTTAGTATCTGCAGTCTACATTTCTCTCTGGAAATTATAACTTGTATATTTTTGTTTACTTGACCACTCCACTTAGGTCAATATACATCTGGCATCAACAAGTGTGAAAACTTAATTTATCTTTTCATTCTTCATTGTTGCACACACAAACAAATAGTCATTCTACCCATAGTTCAGACTAAATCCTTGGAGCCACTTCAATTCTTTTCAACTATATTTTCTCTATTTTCTTTCTCATACTTTTATTTCATATTTGATCCATAGGTAATTTAAAAATAAGTTCATTTTCTGTTTTCTACTTGCCAAATTTCTTCTTGTTATTGATTTCAGTTTCAGTACAATATCAGTGATTTAATTTCCTTGCTTTTTGAACCTTGCTTTGCTATAGATCATATGATATATCCAGGAGCATTTTCTTTGAGTTGTTGGAAAGCATATGTGTGTCTTGAATGGACTGCTTTATAAATACATGTGAGGCCTCCTTTTATAATAATTTATCTGTCATTACTCTATTTTTTCTATCTAGATGAACCGTTCATTGAAAGCAGAGTGTGCTTTAGGTCTTTGTATCCGGCATATCTTCACTCTACCTATTTCTCCTTCACTTCTAACTGCCATTGCCTTACTCTGTGAGACACCTTTCCATCTGCAAAAGCTCTGTTCCCTTGAATCATTCTGCCCTGGCTTTATTTTTCTCTTAGTTTTTACTTTACCTTACTCAGATGAGAAATATGATTTTCAGTATTATTTGTCTCATTCATAAATATGAGCTAAAATTAGTAACAACAAATAGAATGAGAATTGTGGAAAGGGGAACTAGAGGAAGAGGGGGAGAGGGGAATATTTAGTAATTATATTCATTATGAGGCATTGTAAACATGTACTAATAAAAATAAAATTAAAAGAATGGAAATAAACAAATGTAGAGTGTTTTAAAATCTCCAACTGTGTTACTGTATTTTAATTTCTCTTTCACTAAGTCTATTAATATTTTCTCTGTATGTTGGAGTCTACCACATCTACATTATCTGTACATAATTTGCAGAATTGACTCTTTTATCATTATATTGTGACTTTCTTTTTGTTTTCTTTTCTTTCTTTTTTTTTTGGCTTTGTTTTGTTTTCTTTGCTTTGTTTGTTTGGAGACACAGTCTTGATATATAGTTTAGTCTCAAAATTGCATTTGCTTATATAACCCAGGCTGGCATCAAACACATGGTGATCTTTCATTCTTGGCCTCCGGAGTGCTGAGATTGCAGGCATGCACCACCATGCCTGGCTTCTCTTCTGATTTTTCACTAGTTAAAATCAGTTGTACTCAGTACAGGTACAGTTTCTTACTTTTGGATCCTATTCATATGGGAAGTGTTACTCCATCCTGCCACTTTCAGTCTATGTGTGACCTTAGAAGTGAGGTGACTTTCTTGTAAGAAACAGGCAACTACATCATTTCATTACATTCAAAGCAATAATATGTAGGTATTATTTCTTTCATCCATTCTGGCTTTTTCTTGTTTTGTAGCTCCTTTCTTTTGTCCTATCTTAATAGGCTTTATGTGAGATTAAATCATGCATCGATTTAATATGTTTTAATCCATTGTTAATTATTTTTGGTTTATCTTTTATAGATTTTTACATTGTGGTTACTCTCAGATCTACTAAAAGTAGTGATTTGAATGCAGCAGGATATTTTGCAAGCATAGCAAATTAACATGACTATAAATATGAGATAAAAAGGAGGTATTATATACTAATAAAACACTGCGCACTTGTATTTCATTCTTTCCACATTTTGAGCTGGTACCTTTTTCAGTTTTTGTTATTTATTAACATTTTCATTTTGTTGCTATTTTTAATTTCTTTAGTTTTATGTGGCCAAAATAAAAATACGAATGTTTTATGTGCTCATATTCACAAATGTTTAAAAATGCTGAATTCTTTTGTAAAACTACTGTAAACAATGAGTTTTACAATTTTGAATGTTTCTTCTTATCCATTAAGTTGGTTTTTCTTTTAATTTGAAGGACTCCCTTGAGCATTTCCTGTAGGACATCTCTGTTTGACATATATTTTATTAGCTTTTACTTATATAACGATATCTGTCTCTTTATTTCTAATGGGTAGATTTACAAGGTCCATACTCAAGGTTGAGTGTATTCATTTCTTTTCCCTTAATCCTGCCTAAATCTTATTCCACTCTTTCCTGGCTTATAAGATTTCTGATTAGAAGTCTACCTCAAGTGAATTGGCATAGCTTACCTATAGAATTTAATTTTTATATTAATTTAGTATGTTTTTCCACATAACAATCTCTCTTTTTTTCAGCTGCTTTCATCTCTGCATATATTTCCCATTATTCCATTGAATTATTTTTCTGTGTTCTTCAAAATCAGGAAGATTACTTAAATGAATGGTTGCTGGAGATTTAGCTCAATGTAAAATGCCTGCCTGGCAAGTGTGAGGTTGTAAGTTTCATTCCCAGTACAAAAAAAAAAGAATTATTTCAAATTTCTAATTCAAAATTTTGTCCTTAGTAGTCACTATTCATCTGTTTTAGGTCTAATGTTATGTTAGATGAGAGATATTATCCCTTGGAGGCTTTTGAAGCATGTTAGCATGTGACATCACCTCACAAAATAAAGGAGTAGGTATTCATGCTAGTCCCTTAACTGGCTTCAATGTGCATTAACATATATTGTTTGTACATATTTCTAAACTATTTACACACACACACATAGCATGTATTAATGGAATTCAACATCCCTCTATCGACCATTTCACTTGATTTTACTTGCTTTCTTTCCCAGAACTAACTGAGTTGAGGTACTCGAGGTGCTCTGTTTCCAGCTTTGCTTTTAATGCACTATCAGTGTACTGTTGCAATTTAAGCACATTCTGTGCTGTTAAACGTGACCAAAGATGTTTCTCAGAAAGGATGTTCATTTCCAAAAGTCGTTCTCTGGGTCTGAGGCAGGTTTGCTTGCTTCAATCACAGTCTGGCCAGGTGCTGTAGAATTCTATCTTGGTCTGGGAAGAGTCATTCTTAAGTGACAGGTGCAGGGTCCGTAATAGTCTGGTGGTCTACTTTCCTTTTCCTCCTCAAAACAAATGGTTACTCTTTCTATGTTGTGCTTCTGGAAGCTGTAGAAAGCGTAGAATGGGCAGAGATGTCTCCATCAATGCTGCACATCTACGTCATGCCTGGAAGACACAACCTGTCAAGACCAGCACAGCACAGTGAATGTAACAAAGTCACAGTCCTATGACTCCTTCATGGCACATAACTGCTTCAAACAACCTACACAAATGTGACCCAAAGTAAATTCCAATGATCTGAGGCAATGTATCTCTACCTTGTTCCACAGGTGTTCCAGAAGGTCCAACAATGGGATGGGGAAAGGCAATGTGAAGGTTGGCATGGTACTGTATTCAGCCAGTGATGCAGTGAGTTCCAAGACAGATTCCCATGCTTAATATGTAGCCCTGCCTCATACTTCATGGAACAAAGTTTGAGAAGTGATGATGACCACAGTACAGTGCATTGGGCTCAAGGCTGGAACTAATCTGAGTGACACCTGGCATCCATAGTCACAAATACCTGCCTAATATTGTGTAACATGGAAAGTCATGCAGCAGCTGATGGTGATGGTGCTAACACAGGAATCTTTTCCACAGGGATGCAGGTTTCTACCTAGAACTGAGGCTACAGCTCCATTTGTGAGGGAAGTTTAGAAGGCAGTTTTTTCAAAGGTCCACAGTTGCTGCCTATAAAGAAATCTAATGGGTTTAATATAGTCTCTCTTAAAATCAAGACACAACTTATGTAAACAGTAATAAAACTCTATAATTCATGCTAAACTACAAACATACACAACAAGGCAAAAAATAATCTTGAAAAAGGAGCAAAACCATTTACAAGTCCTGAATTCAATGTATATTTTGAGTATGTGCCAGCATAAAGACAGAAATTCAAAACAATGTAATAGCAGAAATTCCACACGTAATTTCATGAGAATATACTCCACTGATTTTCAACAAGGGTATCAAAGACACACACTAGGAGAAGGATGATTTCTCCTCAAAATTGTAGGTGACAATATTACAAGTTTTCTCCCAAAAGAATAAAATTAGACCTTTTTCTTACATGGTACAGAAATTCAATTCCATGAGTACTAAATATAAAAACAAACCTCTTTGAAGACAACATAAAAGAAAATCATGATGTTAGTCTTGTGACGACTTCATAGATGTGAAATAAAACACTGAGAATGAAATACTATAGAGGATAACACCAGACTTCCACACAGAAAAAAACAGTCGGTGGAGTGAAAAATCAAACAACGAAAGGAAAAATATTTGTCAGTGCCATAAAAATAGTATGCAAAGTATTTTAGATGCTCAAAAATTGATAGAAAAACTAACAATAAAACTTTTTCATAGTACTTGAGGACATTTCACGAAAACAGACAGACACATTGCCACCATGTCTGCAGCAAGATGCTCAACTTCACGAATCATCAGGGGAATGAAAACGAAAGTGAGACACCACTTCACATTTATTAGAATGAGTATATAGTTGGAAAGGCTATGGAGAAATTAAAATCCTTTTCTTTGCAGGTGAGAATGCAACAAGTCATAGCCATTATAGAAATGCTGCTCAAGTTTATAAAGATATAAAGATAGATGTACTATAATGATCCAATAAGCCTAGTTGTGAATAATTATTTAAAAGAATTGGATTCAGAATCACAAGGAAATATGACGCTTACATTTATTACAGTTCTGCTCAAAATAGCCAAAATAGAAACAATAAAAATGTCTATTAACTGATGAATTGATGAAGAAAATATGGTGTAAAATTATGTTTTTAATGCAATGGAAATTCTGTTTTTCATGACAATATGAATGAATCAAGAGGAACTAAGCTAAGGTAAATAAATGACCTCCCATTCACAGAAGGACGAGTACTGAGTGATAAATGGATCATAAGATATATAAAAATAGCCAAAATAATGCATGCTTAGAATAAATAAACAATATTTTCCAGGGGATGAGAGGAGGAGAAAACAGGAAGTTTCTAATAAATGGATATTTTTCCATGTATGTTTGTTAAAAGGATTGGCCCATATTTCTCTCTCTTTTTTTTTTTTTTTTTTTTTGGTTGGGTCTTTCCGTAGTTTTGGTATCACAGTAATGCTCAATTCTTAGGGATGACTTTTTGGTGTGTTGCTTTAAATTCAATTTCTTGAAGAAGTTTGAGTAATAGTGGAATTAGATCTTCTGCTCTGGTTGTAGTAAAATATTTAGTTATATCATATCTTGCAATATTTCCTCAGGGTTTTCTACTCTTTAAATATTTTCATTTAGGGGCTGGGGATTTAGCTCAGCGGCATAAGCGCCTGCCTTGCAAGCAGACAGTGGTGAATTCCATCCCTGATACTGATAAAAAGGAAAAAGACAAAAAAAAAAAAAAAAGCTTTCATTTGAGTGATTAGGGAGTGGTATTTAATTTTCTAACATTTATGAATTTATGGCAGTATTTGCATTGCAATTTCTAGTTTATTTTTTCAATAGTTAAAAGAAATGCAGTTTGATTTACATTAATTGTATTCTAGTCAACAACTGATTTCGTTCAGTGTCCATTTACATTTACTTTTTATCTCTTCTGATTGGTTCTCTTTTTATTTTTATTAATACACATTTTCATTCAGAATAATTACATCCTTCATTAGGAATATATGCCTATGCAAAATATATTGTAATACTTATTATTTGCCATCCCATTCTCTACCTTAAGAACTTTTTCCCACCCCATTTACAAAAGCTTTATTTCTAGTTTTCTTTTCCATTTCTTTCATTTTTCTTTCTGCTACTGACCCTCTCTTTCCCTTGATCGTCTTCCAGTGTGAACTTGTTCCTCCTGCTTCCCAATGTCTATCCTCCATTTTGCTCCATTGGTTTTCTCACACAAGACAAATAATTACTATTTAAACTTTTTTGTCTAATTTCCCTCAATATTATGACCTCTGAGTACATTCATTTACCTAAAATTGACTTAATTGTATCATTCTTGATTACTTCATTGCATATGAACATCATATTTTTATCAAGTTATTTGCTGATGGGTATATAGAAGTTTTCATGATATTACTATTCTCAATCATGTTGCTATAATCATAGGTATGCACTTATCACTGTAGTGTGATGTGTTTAACTCTTTGGGGAAAATACCTAAAAGGGAAGAAACTGGGTCAAGTTAAACCTCTAGCTTTAGGTTTTTGAGTAATTTCTATATTAATTTCCGTAGTGGTTCTACCAATTTACACTCCCACAAACACTTGAGAATTGTCCCTTCACTGATCCACTGTCTAGCCTCACCAGCTTTGGTAGTGGTTGATTTCTTCATTGTAGACCTTCTTTCTGGAATGAGGTGAAATCACTGTGTTATTTTAATTAGCATTTCTCAAACTACCAGTGATATTAAGTATTTCTTCATGTATTTATTTGCTGCTTGTACATCTTTATCTGAGAAGTATCTATTCATTTTTGGTTCCCATTCTTTGATAGATTCCTTAAAAATTGTGGGCAGGTCGATTTTTAAGTATTTTATATATAATAGATATTAGACCTTTGAGGAATGGGAGCTTTTTAATATGGAATGGTGTTACTTGTTGATGCTTTGAAAATTTGCAGAATTTCTATTTTTATTCTAGGTCTCTTCTGGTTCCATATTTATTTTATGATTGTTTTCTCTAGTTCTGTGAGAAATTCTATACATATATGTATTAGTCTTGGTTTAAATCTCTATAGGAGTTTTGAAGGTATGGCCTTTTTCACTACATTGGTTCTGTCTATTCATTAATGGGTAATATCTTTCCATTTTCTGATATCTGCTTCAATCTCCTTTTTCAGAGTACTGTGGTTGTCAAACTACACATCTTTCACATCCTCTGTTACATTGATTTCTGTCTCATTTTTATTACTGCTATTTTAAAAGATTTAGTTTCCCTAAATTCTTTCTCAATGAATTTATTATTCATGTAAATCAATGGTATTGATTTCTGAGTGTTATCCTTGTATCCTGTTATGCTGCTGATTTTGTTTATTAATTCTAGCAGTCTTCCAGTGGAGTTATTGAGGTCTCCTGTGTAGAGAATCATGTTAATCATATAAAAACAATTAAACTTTTTCCTTTCCTACCAGTATTACTTTTATTTCTTCCTCTTGTCCACCTATTTTATATCAGGGAGCCTGCCTAAATCCTCAGTTTCCCATGCCAATGTACATGAGATATGTGGTATAATTTTAGGGCTCTAGGAGGATCAGAATCCTTTGCAGAGTTTGAAATGCTGTGGTCTAAGACAAGCAATGTCTCTGGAAGCCAATATTTATTTTTTCAGTCAAGGAAGGGATTAGAGTGGGAAATGTAGGAAACTCAGCAAAGTCTTGGGAGTAGTTCAATGACTTTTCCAAATAGCAGATTATGGTAGGTAGGAGAAGTATCTTGACCTTGAATATAATCCTGAGGTGACTCAGGAAGGCTAGATGACCTTACACTAAGAAGAACCAATGGGAAATCTCAAATGGGTGGTACCAATAATCTCTATTCTTCCTTTTATCCCCTAAGAAATTACATAAATTCTGTCACTATGAATTTGTGGTCTCCAACATTCTGGCTAATTTTCCAGGACTGTATTAAGCAAGAGTAGTGAGAGTTGACATCCTTGTATTGTTCCTGATTTTATGTTGGAAGCTTTGTTTTTCACCATGTAGTATGATGTTGGCTATTGGTTTGTCATAAGTGGCTTTTATAACATTGAGACAAAGATCTATTCCAGTGTTTTTTAGTGATTTTAACATGAATGGGTATTGGACTTTGCCAAATACTTTTTCTTCCTGATCACATAGCTTTTGTCTTTTTAAAATGTGTTATATTACATTTATTTATTTGTAAATGTTGCACTGTCCTTGCATGCCTGAAGTGAACATTACTTGGAAAGGAGGTGTTCATTTTTGAGAATTTGCTGCATGCTGTTTGCTAGTAACTTAATAAGCGTTTTTGGATTTATGTATATTAGGAAGGTTGGCTTGCAGTTCTCAGGTTTGTTTGGATCCTTGTCTAGTTTTCATATCACTGTCACGCTCATTTCTCGGAATGACTTTTGGAGTATTGTTTCCATTTCAATTTCATGAAAGAGTTTGAGGCACAGTGGCATTAGATCTTCTCTTAAGTTCTTGCAGAATTTAGTAGTGAGTCCATCAGGACTGTGCTTGTCTTTACTGGGAATTTTTATTACTTCTTCACTTCTTGATTTAGTTTTGGCAATTCCTATGTATCTAAGATTCCATCAATTTCTTCTGAGGTGTCCATCTTATCAGAGTACAATATGTAATGATGATGGTCTTCTTGATTTCTTTGGATCCTTCTTGATTTTGCCCCTTCTTCATGTCTTGGTTCAGGTTGGGCAATTCCTATGTATCTAAGAATTCATCCATGTCTTCTGAGCTGTCCATCTTATCAGAGGACAATAGGTAGTCATGATGGTCTCCTAGATTTCCTTGGAGCCTCTTTGATTTTGCCCCTTTAGTGCCTAATTGTGGGTTTCAGTTATTTGATCTCCTTTTTGATGTAAGGTTGGCTAAGATTTTGTTAATTGTATTTAATCCTCCAAAGATCCAAATCTTCAATTCATTGTATCTTTGTATTGATCATTTAATCTAAATCACATTAATTTCTACTCTTATCTTTATAATTCCGTCCTTTATATGTTTTTTGGCTAAACTTGCTCTTCTTTTTATAGAACTCCGAATTTAAACATTAGGTTATTTATTTCACCTTGCTTTGTTTTTCTGAATTTGGGATTCACTGCTATAAATTTTCCTTGTAGGTCTGCTTCATTGCACCCTACAAGTTCTCATATTTCATAGTGGCATTATTGCTTAATTGTAGAAACTAATATTGTTTAGTTTTATCTGTGACCCACTGGTTGTCTAGGAAGATGTTACTTGACTTCAGTATATTTATATAGTGGTGTGGGTTTTTTCCATGGATTTCCAGTTTCATTTCACTACATTCAGACAATATATAATGTAATTTAAACATTCTCTGGGATTCCCAGGCCTGGAGAAGTGTCATGCACAGCCAAATCACTTTGCCTCCCATCCAGTCCCTAGCTGGGCTCCCTCAGGCCAGCCCGATATGACCAGACCTGGTGGAGCCTAAACAAGGAGCAGGTCCATTAGGGAGCTGGAAGACAGAAGGAACATAACATTGTGGAAATTGTCTCACCCAAATATAACCTGCATGGATGCAGAAAATCTATTTTTGACCTGAGGAGTCAATAGCAGTTTTTTTGTGTGTGGAGCCCAGTAAACGTAATCCTAGAGACTTCACACTTTCAGTTAGGTGAAATAGAGCTCTCACCCACATCAGGATTCAGAACTCAGGTGACTACTACAACGTGTATGAGGGGAAAAGTTTGCCACTTTGGCTGAGCTGATCCAGTATTATGTAAAACGTTGTGAGCAACTGAAAAAGAAGAATGGACATGTTATCAAGCTCAAATATCCACTGAACAGTGCAGATCCTGCCTCTGAAAGGTGGTTTGATGGTCACCTCTCTGGGAAAGAAGCAGAGAAATTACTGACTGAGAAGGGAAAACATGGTAGCTTTCTTGTCCAGGAAAGCAAGAGCTACCTGGAGATTTTGTTCTCTCTCACTGCACTGGTGACAAAAAAGAGGAGAGCAATGATGACAATTCTAAGGTGACCTATGTCATGATTCACTGCCAGGAACTAAAATATTATGGTGCAGAAGAACAGTTTTTTTCCTTGACAGATCTGGTGATGAATTACAATAAGAATCCTATGTAGAGACATTAGGCACAGTATTCCTGCTCAAGCAACCTCTCAACACAACTCGTATCATTGCAGCTGCAATTGAAAGATAAGTTTGAAAATTGAGCAAATTGGCTGGGACCATGGAGTCAAATAAGGCTTCTGGGAAAAATTTAAGACCGTACAGCAACAGGAGTGAAAACTTTTGTATCATCAAAAAGAGGGCCAGAAGGAAAAAATAAAAATGAATATATGTACAAAAATATCTTGCCCTTTGATCACACCATGGTTATCCTCCAGGGTGGTGACCCCAACAAGCCTGTGTCTGACTACATCAGCACCGACATCATCATGCCTGAGTTAGAAACCAAGTGCAAGAATTCAAAGCCCAAAAAAGAGCTACATTACCATGCAAGGACGCCTTCAAAACACAGCAAACACCTTTTGGTGAATGGGGTTCCAGGTGAACTCCCAAATGATGGTCATGATGATGAAAGAAGTGAAATGAGGTGAGAGTAAATGTGTCAGGTACTGGCTGGATTAGTACACCTTCCAAGAGTATGGGGTCATGCATGTCAGGAATGTAAAAGAGAGTGATGCTCATGACTGCATGCTAAGAGAACTTAAACTCTTGAAGGTTGGCATACAGAGAGAATGGTTTGCAAATATCACTTTGAGACCTGGCCAGATCACGGTGTGCCCAGTGAAACTGGGGGCATGCTGGAAGTCCTGGAGGAGGTCCATCCCTAGCAGGAGAGCATCATGGATGAGGGCCCCTTCGTGACGCACTGCAGTACTGGAATTGGTTGGACATGGACATTCATCATTATCAATTAACGACAACATCAGAGAGAAACGTGTCAACTGTCATATCCACATTCCCAAAACCATTCAAATGGTGTGGTCTCGGAGGTCAGGGATGTTCCAGACTGAAGCACAGTAGTGGTTTAGCTACATGGCCATCCAGAATTACACTGAAACACTACAGTGCAGAAATGAGGAAGAGCAGAAAAGCTGGAGGAATGGGCTCAGTTATACCAACATTAAGTATTCCCTGCCTAGGAGACCAGGTAGGTGGTAGTCAGAGTCCCTTTCTGCTGTGCCCACCCACACCATCCTGTGCAGAAATCAGAGTATCCAATCTGACCTACATCCCCAAATTCTCAAATGAGTGTATAGTGAAGGCTTGTATAAATGTGACAAGTAGTATCATTTTAGGGCTCCATGAGGGGATCAAAACTCTTTAGCTGAGTTTGAGACTCTGAGGGCTAAGACAAAAACTCTAGACCATCTATTTTTGTTAGGCCCAAACAAAGAGTGGGAAAACTGAGAAAAGCACAGGCAATGAGTAAGACCTTGGGAGTCAATTTCAAAGACTTCTCCAAGTAGTAAATTATGCCAATTCAGAATAATCATATCTCTATGATATTTATGGTAGGAGTGAGACAGCCTGCAGCTGCAGTCTCTATCTGCTTAATTGCTGTTTTAGCCAAGTGTCCACAGCTGTGGCCTTATATTCCCCTTTAAGTTATCTCTGGCCTCACAGGCCACTACAGACCTCAGCTAGGACCAGTGATTCATAGAGGTTCACTTACTATGAATCAGCTCCTGTCCCCAGACAAGGGACCTAAGCCTAGGACAGACTCACAGATAAATATACAAATCCAACTAGTTAGTTTTAAATCCTGCTCAGAGCTGTTTCTTAGTGGTCTCCAACATGAGAGAAGATAGTACCAGAGTCTACAACAGGGTGGGCTTGATGCAGCAGCAGAAGAGCTTCAGATGTGAAAAGCTGCAGAACCTTCAGCACAGCAAAATATGTGAACTTTCATCCTTCCCCTCAATGGAGAACTGACACACAAGAGAGATTCCACAAAGGATGAGTTTGGATCTTGAATATTCACCTTGTGGATGACTACTATCTTTTCACAAGCAAAATTCAAAATCACTTAAAGACCACTGTATTTTATCCAGTATTGCCTTAGCTAAGAAAATATTAGCTCTCTGATATAGAAAATGCTACATTTTGTGGAATTTTATTTTAAACTGAGGAAGCAGTTAAACTGTGGTCTGTATTTTAATGATTGTGGTTATACAAATTCTAATTTATTTTTTTTTCTTTTAATAACCTTAACATTTTTTTAATTCTTCTGAGGGATGATGGGGACACTTGTAAAAAGAAATAATTTGGGAAAGTTAACTAGTAAAAAATAAATCAAATAAAATGAAATAATTCAAATTCCTTTACATATACTTAAACATGTTCTGTGATCTGTATGTAATCTGTCTTGGAGAAACTTCACTGTTGAGAAAGAACATATATGCTGCTGGTGTGAGGTGTTACACTCAGCACAAATATACAAAGTTCATTTGTTCAAAGATTTGGTTCAGTTCTGATATTTCTTTGCTGATTTTTATGTCTTGATATATTTGTGACAGTGAGTTGCAGAGGTCCCCAGTTGCAACTGTATTAGTGTTCATCTGACTTTTCCATATACATTACTGCTTGTTCTATATAGTTGGATGTGCTGGCATTTGGTGCATAGATATTTATGATTGTTATGTCTTCCTCTTCGATTGCTGCCTTAAGAAGTATACAATGACATCCTTTGCCTCTTATAACCAATCAATTTAAAATCCACTTTTTTGTCTATAAATAGAATAGCTATTATTTTTAGGTTCCTATCACACGGAGTATTGTTTTCCATCCATTGACTTTCAGTCTATGAATATCTTTTAGTGTAAAATGAATATCTCATACATACCACATTGTTACATTTGTTTATTGATCATTCTGTCAATCGGTTTCTTTTGATAGATGAATTGAAACCATTAACATGGATGGTTATAGCTGATAGATACTCATTTCTACTTGTCATTATATTTAGTTTCTATTGTTGGTTCTCTTTGCTTCCTTTCTGCTTAATTGCTTGTCTTGCCTGATGAGTTCATTCTATTGAGATTCATGGAATTGTTGCTTTCATTCTCCTTTTCAAGAATATCCTTAAGAACATTTGGATTGGTGATTGAAATTTTCCTTATAATGGAAATTTCTTATTTTTATTAATATTGAAAGAATTTTGAGGGGTATATCAGTCTATTGGAAGTTGTTAATTTTTAGAACTTGAACTACATCACTCCAAGCTCTCCTTCATGTAAGGGTTTGTGTTGAGAATTCTGCTATAGTTTTGATGGTTTTTCCTTATAGGTGGTTAGTTTCTTTTCCTAACAGATTGTAATATTCAAGCTCTAAGATTCTTTACTCATGCTGTTTTGGAATCTTGATTATTATGTACCTTGGTGTTATGGATTAAGAACTAGTGGTCAACTTAATGCCAGCTGGATTACATCAGCATGGTGCTGAGTGTAGATATCCCACCTGAGAAAAGTTGCCAGCATCAATGGAGAGGTGGAAAAGCTGAAGGAAGGCGCTAATGCATTATTGTGTTGCATTGTTGCATTAAGGCATTGTGGGTTCTCCTACATGTTGCTATTTGAGCAGTTTGGTTCTCCTGGAGAAGCTTTGGTCCTCACATTGAGCATTGACTCTGCTCTGGAGGAGAAGATGTGTGCCACTTGCTAACCAGGATGAACTAATCATGCTGGATTCCTGGCATGTACTTAACTGTGCTTGTTGTTAGAGGAGCTCGGGGACTCTGTGTTGCTGAGGATGACTGTGGTGCCTTTCAGGACAGTGCTGGTCTTTGTTGTGAGTGTGACTTCTCGGCTCCACTGTAGAACCCTCATCCCACCATCACAGCTCCTTCACCCCACTGGTATGGACTTTCTGGCTTCCACCACTGATTTTTGGGCCTTCTCAGCACAGATCCATAAAACAGACTCCTGTGAGTCCTTCTTGTGGGCTCAGGACTCCCAGTTGGACTCTTGAGAGGCATTGTCATGAGCTCTGGGTTTTCATCTGGACTCATGTGGAACATTGCTGTGCATTTAGGCCCTTGACTAAATATGCTATGTCTTAGGTGTTGCGGATAGATATCCTTTATTTTCTTGTGTTAACTCCCAGTGACCATTATAAAAATATTATAATTCCATGTCCTGATTCTAATTGTTCTCTGCACACTGACTATCACACTTGGTGTACATTTTTTTCTGATCAGATCTAAGTGTGATTCTGTATGACTCACTTATCTGTGCACTTTCCATGCTTAGAAAGTTTCTGCTATTAATTATGTGCACAATTTTTCATGTGTTCTGTGATACCTTTTGATTCTTTGCTGAATTTATTGAGTCTTATATTATTCGTCTTTGTCATCTGGCAGTTCTTGTATTGACTTTCATGACACTTTATTATTTTTAAAAAGTCCTCATTTTGTAAACACCAACCAGAATCCTGTCTTCTAGATCTGATATTCTATCATTGCATTGGTTGATTCTGTTTACATACCTTAAAGAGAATCTTCAATCTCTTCTATTTGAACCTGTATTGTGGACTCCAGTTTGTTTATCTGTTGGTTTTTATGAGTTGCATATTTTCCTAAGCTTCCCTATAACTTTTAAACCTGTATCTACTCCAGATGCACTATTTCCTTCATTGTGGCATTATCTCTTTAATCACCTGTGGAATTATTAGTGGAGTTGTTTTGAGACTTATTTATCTGTTTTGCTACTTTAACTGCTACCATTTCAGAAAATTTAGCTTGTTGACTTTTTCTTTAGGTTATGTTTAACCCTGAATGCAGAGTGTACCAACTGCTTAGTTCAGTGTTTCCCAACAGACCAGAAAGGCAACTAGATTTCCTGTATAAATTCCACATCGATATGACTCTATTTCCTCAGAAAGCCTGCATTTCCACCTGATGGATGGTGGCTATCGTTATTTAGGAAGAGTGGAGATTCTTTACCAGGGTTCCTGGGCCACAATCTGTGATGCAAAGTGGAATATGAGTGATGCTGATGTGGTTTTCATGCAGCTTGGCTGCGGAACAGCCATATTCTATACTTACGGTATTTTCTTTGGTTCTGGACCACTATGCATTTTGCTGAAAGAACCAGGCTGTATGGGAGACGAGACCCATTTGTGGCATTGCCCTTCCTGGAGCTGCGGTCAACAAAACTGCAGTGGTGTACCAGATGTAGGAGTCATCTGCTCAGGTATGGTCTGTACTTAATGTGGGAGAGGATAGAGAGTGCCAAGAATGTAGTTATCTGATCATGGTAATAGGAGATGGGTGGGATGTAGAGACTGAGAGGTCCATCCATAAAGCTCAAGTACTTATAGCAGCTAATGGTAGTCTTTCAGGTTCTCTAGCATTAATTCTCAAATGTCTCTCATTCCCAGTTCAGTGGTTTAATCTGACATAATTATTGATTCTATTATTTTTCCAATTAAAATCCACTTGCATAATTTTGTACAGGATTCTATAACTAACACATAATTCAAAACACCTGCAAATTATCACACACTCCCTAATTAGCAGTAAGACTCTTAGGAAGGGGTGTAAGAATGAAACTGAACATTACCTGCTGGAAATGCAAGCTTCTGTGTGCATAGCACAACAGATTTTATTAGTAAATAGATGTGCAACAAGTAGGACAAAGTTAAACAGACACAGAGGAATTTACCTATTACTGCAATTTTACAAGTCTCTTTTTCAGATTGAGTCTTAAGTAGGATTCATTCTTTGGCTAGAATGCTCAAAGATCTATAAATAAAAGACCCCAAGGCATAAATTCTTTCTCCACCAGTATCAAAAACAATTTCCTCTTCATTTTCTTGTCAAAATCATTTGAATAATATACCAATTTGGGACAAAAGCTTAGTGATATACTGCACACAATACTGGAACATAATGGAGTCCCATATGTGTTTATTATGAGAAAATACAACATAGTTAATCCATAATGGCTTCAGAAAAATAAGAGAAGTTTAGGAGTTTCTTTGACAAAAATGAAATTGAGAGGCAATTGGAATTATTGAAGAAGATGGAGAAGCTTAAAATACTTGGATTAAGGTAGAAAGGGACTAGAAAAAAAACATGTAAGGAATTTCTGGGTTGCAGTGAATTCACAGGAGCAGTTTGGAAAAATATAATATGTACATTTGTGTGAATTTAATCTACATCTACATGTAAAGGAGAATGAATCATAAGAGCAACTTAAGATTGAGACAAGATTCAAGGGATGACATTTTTGATACACTTGACTAAGATCATCATTGCAATCTAGACCATGTAGAGATACCTCTCGCTGCATTTTTCATTTTATCTTAGATGTAACTGATTCATGTATATCAATAGCCATCTGCAGAAGCTGCAGAGGAAGTATTTCTTTCCTGGCCAACAAAAGTTCTCTTGAAGTTTCCAAATGGCTTAAAAGGCTACCTTAGATTTTTTCTCACAACGTATAAGCCTACACACACACACACAAAAAAAAAAATGATAATTGATTTCTGATTTACACTGTGAACTTTGGGTGTCATGTATTTTTGTCTCAATAATGAGAAAAGCAACTAAGACAGCAAGAAATGAGTTTATTCACAATATCCATACCAGGAAAGTATAGGTGAAAGCATCTTCAACTCTGAATTCAAGGAGCTAACAAGAGCTCTGTGTTGTATATAAAGTGAACAAAAGTAGAAGGAAAGTAGTATGTATGTCAGCATACTCCCTTGCTGACATCATGGTGCACTTCTGTAATCCCAGCACTCAAAAGGCTGAGGCAAGAAGATCCTTGCAAGTTCAAGACCAGCCTGGGCTACAAAGTGAGCCCAAGGCCATCCTGAACTGCATAGTAAGACCCTGTGTCAAAAAGACAAATAATAATAATATTGCCTTTTTCAACTTATATCTAGTTCATTCTGTGTTCAACTTACCTCTAGTTGATCATAATCAGAGTTATGTAATACACAGCCTAGCTAGCATTAAAATTTAATTGTTGGCACTGGGTTAGTTTAACACTTATAAAGCATATATTGATTAGACTTGTTTCTGAAATCAGGGCTGACAGAGTGAAAGATGAACCATACAAACAACAAGTCCAAAGAAAAGTCTGCATTCATTGCAATGTTTAAGGCAATAGCTAGAATAGTAGGCACCATTAGATAAGAACAGAGATGGAAAATGAAGCAAAAGTGTGAATACTTTATGCTCTTTTATTTTGTCTTGGAATTCTGCAGACCCAAGTTAAAATTCACAGTGTCTGCAAATGCAGACTATATGTCTGTGTTAAAATTGAAGTTCAAATGTAGGTCCAGTAATCAGATAAATAGGTTCTGAAATTCAAGCCCAGCCTGGGCAGCTTAGTGAGACCCTGTGTCAAATAAAATAAAATAATAAAATAAAATGCAAACTCTTCTTTTTGATAAACTTTCAGAGATCATTTTTTCATGTCAAAATCTTGAAACCTGAACAGCTACTTCTAAGATAACAATATCCAACATATTATGTAGTGCTAATTTCCTACTGTTTTTGAAATTCTGCATCAGTTCTATCTTTCTTGTTTTGTTTGTAAAATAAAAAAATTGAAAAATAAATTAAATAAAACAAAAAAATTAAAGTTAAGACAGATGTTGCTATAGTTCTTCATTACAATTACACATTATTATTTAACAGTTCCTGCTAGAGTTCATGCTTATAGACACATTTCCTCCATTATTTTTAAAACCATTGTTGAAATTCCCTCCAGATCATCATCCCTAGAAGTCTCTGGGCTTCTTAAAATTACACTATGTAGGAAAAAATACTCTAAAAATTAAATTGATTAATTTAATTAAAAATTAAATAATGTAAAAAATTAAAAAGAAACAGCAAAGAAAGACAAAGTCCCAAACATTTTAATTACTTCCAATCCATTTCTTCACTATTCTGTCTTCTGTATTGCGAAGTGTGTTTTTAATATCTTGATTATATTACTGTCAATAATGTGGTTTCTACCTTAGTGTCTTATTGCATTCATGAGGTTCAAAAATATTGAAAATTTTCATGCATGTACAACTTTCCACACAGTTGTCATTATAACTTAGGCATTGAAAGATTTTGAACCTGATACAGTGAAAATGATAAGCCTAATCTGTTTCTTAATTGAAGCAAATTCAGTGCTCACTTTGTAGCCCAGGCTGGTCTTGAACTTGCAAGGATCTTCTTGCCTCAAGTCTAATCAAGTCTAATCATTCATTTTGCAATGATCTTGCAAGTTCCTGAAGAATTAATTGTCAAGCCCTCCTTCATGTGTTAGTGACGTGTTAATGTTAACACTCCTTAAGAATCCACTTCTCCTAATTTCCAAGACCCAGCCCAGAGCAACACCAACTCTATCATAATCTCTTGCAGATTCTAAACCTGAGTCATAAAACTCACTGTGCTGTTTTGCTTTTCCTTCCTCAGGATTTGTGTGTCTGGGTGGAAGACAAGGACTTTGCTCAGGATGAGTGGAAGTGCACTCTGGAAGAGGCTGGCTTCCAGTGTCTGATGTGAACTTCACGTTCCCCACTGCCCAGGTCATCTGTGCACAGCTGAGGTGTGACAAGGCTCTATCTGTTCTGGGGAATGTGTCCAGAAATGCCAGTGAACAGATGTGGGCTGAGGAGTTCCAGTGTGAGGGGCAGAAACTTGAGCTCTGGTTGTGTCCCAGAGGGCCCTGTCCTGGAGGCAGCTGCCAGCATGGCGAGGTTGTTGAGGTTGTCTGTGAAGGTGAGACTCACAGCAGGAATTTCACCTCCTTGCACAGTCTTCAATTCTTAAAATTTCCTCTCCTCTTCTCTCCTTTTCTCCTCTCTCCCTCCTCACTTCTCCTACTTCCTCCCACACTCAGCCTTGCATTCTCCTTCTCCTATCTTGTCCCTGCATTTCATATTCTGTCCTTCATCTGCTCTCAAATACACTATTTTATATTTTAAATGTTTTTATACATCCCAATTGTTTCTTATGCTGAAATGTCTTTCTAAAAATCTTTGTGTTTGAGTGTATTTTGTGTAAAATGTTGTTTTCACTTTAGTTTTGAATTAATAATTCTGTCTTCAATTGTGTCTAATATCTTTTTAAATCTATTTTTAATTTTTGCTTCTAAACACTTTGTTGTCCAATGGATCCTATTTCTTGTATTTATTTTAACAATTTGGTGTTAAAGTGGTTTTTTTCCATCTTTTAAACTATTTGTTCTTCCCATATCATTTTTTTTTCCAAATTCATTGTTCATCTTTAAAGTTCTTTTTATGATTTGTGTCTAGGTTTCCCCATAAAGCCTCATACAATCCTATTTTTTTTCTTTTTGGTACATAGATTTGAACTCATGACCTTATTCTCATCAGACAGGTACTGTGCCACTGATCTTCTCGGTCTTCTCATGTCACCTTAGATAGGAAATTTACAGAGGAGGCTGAATTAGAGTGAGTGGTGCTGGTTTTAATGGTAAGTGATTAGTATTAAAACCCACTGAGTGGCTTGGTTTAGCTCTGGATAGGACTAAGGTTGTGAGTGCTACGTGCACCCTAGCCCTCATTTAATAAAAGGAATAGAAAGTGACTGCCTTCCCTTTCCTTGGTGCTTTGCTGCCTTTTTACCCAAGAATTGTTGCCCCTCTGCCATGGGCCACCCTGCCTTAGAGACAGCTGACTGTGCAATAAAAGTTCTAAAAATTATCACCCAAAATTTTCCTCTTTTGTTTTTGGTTTCAAGTATTTTGTCTCTGAAAAGAAACTAAGACACTTCTTTTCTGCTAACTTCAACTTCATTGTTAAGGATGGTTTGATTTTCTTGTATCTTTTTATTTTGTTTTATTGGTATGTCATGTAATATGCTATCTGTACATAATGCCTGTTCTCTCATTGAATACTAAAATTCTGTATGAAATTTGAGTAAAAGTGGATATATTTCCTAACACTTGTAAAGATTTATCTTTGATTCTCCTATGCAGAATGTAGACAGTGTACTTAAACCCAAAATAGAGCTGATCAGGGACAAATTGGGGTTACAGTTCTGAGTGCAATAAGTTGATTTCTGGTTTCTCTCTCTTCCTAAGAGCTGTGTTTCCAGGAATTTCCTTGTGGCTATTGGATGATGCTGTTGTCCAATACTGAAGAGAATAACAAAGTATCTACTCTTCTTTCTAATGTGTTGGACTTTAGTTTTGACCTCGTTGCTTCTCCAGCTTCTATGTCAAGAAAGCCTTATAGGAGAAAACCTGCACTAAGATAAGACAGAGGATTTCAGATCCCAAATTTTATCAGTCAGTTCCATATAGTCCCAAATTTTCTTTCGTTCTAAACACAAGGAATGTCTTTAGGACATATTTCTGGAAGCCTAGATTCTGAGTTGTTAGTATGAGAACTAAACTATGGAGCTAATCTTCAAGAAAATTAATCTGTAAAGCATTGGTTTAAGTTTAAATGATCCCTCCTCTTTAAAATTTTATCCTTGATTTGTTACTGATATGTTAGGGGTTGAACCCAGATTATTATGCATACTAGACAAAGATCTGTCAGAGTAATATCCCCAGCACTATATGGAATTTTAACATAATCAGGCTCTATTGGGTCCACAGAAATAATACTTTTAGTTGTTTTACAATTTAAAATCTTAGCTATAACAGGTAGGAGCACTGGTGTCCTGTGAGTTCATCCATCCTTCATTGAAGGACATTCTTGGTTTTATTTTCTATCCCATAATCTGCTTAAAGTGTAGTGTGGATGGGCATTACTTGACCTCTCCTTTCGTATATAAAGAAGAAAATAACAGAGGGACACTGACATGTTTTTATTTATCGAGTGCTCCGGCAAGAATAATATAGCCTAGCTCTGATCTAAGTTAACTTTAGAAACAACTTCCCACCAGAAAATAAGAAATTCCAATCTTGAGTACTAACAATTGTGGAAACAAAGGCAGACAGTTGATGTGTTTGTGGAAGCAGTTTACATTTTATTAGTTCTCATGAAATCTGGCCAGAGTTATTACCATTTAATATTTTCCTTTATCAAAAACTGCCCAAGCTATTCAGAAACAGAAAAAAATTGAAAATAATCCAGAACTAGAATTTGACATTTCAACCCATTAGTAAAATGTTGTTGTATGAACCATAGTCTCCATCATGTTTCATTGATTTTTAAACACTTAATAACTTCCAAAAACAACTGTGACTTTAATTTTATTTCTTATTGTATAATCATACTAACACTTTCTGAATGTTTAATTTTGCAAGGATCCACACAATCCACTACCTTTGTGCAAAGACTCCTTGTCTGAAGGAGCAGGTTCTGCAGACTGAATGTTCATTGTACACAGTTCCTGTGTGAGTGTTTCCCACCAGACCAGAAAACCAGCCTGATTCCCTTTATGACTGCAAATTTTGACATCCTTTTCTCTCTTCAGAGATCACACAGATCCGCCTGGTGGATGGGCGCCATCGCTGTGAAGGAAGATTGGAGATTCTTCACCTGGGTGTCTGGGGCACCATATCTGAAGAAGGATGGAACAAGAAGGCTGGTCAAGTGGTGTGCAGACAGCTAGGCTGTGGAGAAGTACTAGATGTTACACTGGGTTCTCACTTTGGGCCTGGAACAGGGTGCAACGTGATGAGGATGGTGACCTGTACAGGAGAGGAGACCCATATGAACAAATGTTATTCCTTTGGCTGGGTAAAGTCCTTTCGCAATTACCAGGAAAATGCAGGAGTCATCTATTCAGGTACAGTCAGTGCATTATGCACTATGTGAGTGAATATAAAGTTTCAGAAATACAGATGTCTATTCTCTCGAAATGTACCAACACTACAGGCCTGAGAAGTCCTTTCACAAACCATGATTACACAAAATATCTCATATAGTAGGATTCCTTTATTCCCATAGTATTAAGTGTCAATTGTTTTCCTTTCCTCATTCAATGATTGTAATATGACAAGATAGCTAAATCTACTGAAATCATTTAAAGTCAGTCTTAGTAATTATGTTTTCAAAATTTATTCCCAATAAACTTGGACATCTATAAATAAATACATTCATGCCCTCTTTATAACTGTTATGTCTGTAAGTATGGGACAAAAATGAGGCTCTAAAAAACAAGTCTTCTTTACTTAGCTGAGTTGAGTGCTTCTTTACTTAGCTGAGTTGAGTGCTTTGTATAGTGTGAGACGGTATTGTGGACCAGAGTTTCAGATGCATAGGCACAAAAAAGTAGTGCAACATTCTAAAGATCCAGAAATTCCTCATTTTAAAACTGTTTCTTTTTACCTAGAGACCCTAATTTTTTGGTGAAAGTATCAAAAATACATGTATTCTGAGTCAAAATTTCTTCAACCAATGCTAAAGAAGTTATTTCTTCATTTTTCATCTATCTATAAACATGCACATTCTAACATGAAAGGGACACAGCCATATGCTGGTGAGTCAATGTGGAATGCAATGACACCTTAATATGCAAACATTGTAACAGTTAACATAGATTCTACTGTTAATATAGACCAGTGATGTATGATACATTGACTTTGAGAATTATTTGATAATAAGAACAATTGAGCAAATTTTTGCAGAATTTTATAAAAGGCAGTATAAGGTCTTGGGATGTCAACAGGAAATAACATAGTAAATATAAGGATACTGTGAGCAGCACTGAGACCCTATAGGGAGTACGGAGAATTTTATATGCACATTTCTGTGAATTCTACACATACAGTTTTCAGAAAGGAGGAAGACTTGTAAGGGTGACTCAATATTGAGGTATGGATCAGGTCAGAATATTGGGAGAAATTATCTGTGTTAAATTTTATGAAGATACTCAAAGACACTGCAGGTGTCTATATAACAAACTTCCAGGAAACAATAAATCTGACAGTGATTTTCATTTTGCTTTAAGTCAGATTGAGTCATATAAATCAACAGATGGTTTCAAAGGAAATTTTTTGTTCATTAAAGTCTTTTGTGAAGATGCAAATGAATTAGAAGAGAGTATGCTTGATTTTTCCCCAGCGATGTAATTCCCCCACTGCAACATACCATTTTTCTTTATAATTTATACTCCTGGATATTGTCAGCATTGATAAATCTTAAAAACTTTTAAAGATGTTTGGGAAGTGAGTATAACAACATGGAATTGGAATTTTAGCATTGTCTTTAAATGGCTTTTTCAAATTTGTGCAAAAATTTAGTTATATCTTCTTTGAAGCCTTCTCTCCTCTCTGTTTTTTACCCAATCTTTGTCCTTCTGTGGCCATTCTTGAACTTTTCTGTGTCTTGCTGTCTCTTCAGCTGACCGGCGCAGCTCCCCAATGAAACAGGAGACAGGAGATGCTCTTGTGGACGACAGTTAACTGCTAGTTTATTTACGCGGGCTCTGGTTTATATATTTGGCCGTGACCAATCACAGGCTGCCACAAGGAAGCAGGGCGGGAATGGGATGCAGGCTCTGGCTACTATATCCAGCTGTGGCCAATCAGGAGTTGCCACAGAGTACGGAGTGAGCACGGGGTGCGCACGGGTTGGCTAATTTAAAGAGGGACGTAGCGCATTGCGGAAGCTGGCGTGGTCCTTAGTCCCGGCTGGGGTATGGTATGTTGAGCGCCTGCGCCCAACATTCAGCTTTCAAATATGACTTGATTTTGAGGTGAACACAGAGCAAGTTTGTTCTTTGAGAAACGTATTTGGATCTTTGTGGTATTCTGAGTGTTCTAGAACCGCACTAGATGGAAAAATTCCTAGAAATTCAATGAACACCCTAATAGGTCTCAAAGAGTATAGTATATTTTCAAAGTAGTGGACAAGAAAACCGGTATATACAGCAAATAGTATTACCAGAGAAAATGAGAATTATGAGAATGAGTAAGAAAGTTACAGCTAGAGGCAGTGCAAAGAAGGCAATCTTGCTCAAAGTTCAAGAGCAAGAACTGAGGTCTTGTTACATGATGAAAATCAATCTGCTTATTCTTACTGACTTGGAAAACAAAACATTAAAACTCATGTACTTAGCCCAGTTAAAAGAGAACATTTGCTCTGACCAAAAAAGCCTCATGTGAAAACTGACATTTGAAGACTGGGAATCTCCAGGCTCAGTCCTAGGTACAAAAAGAGCAACTTCCTGAAAGTACAGCCCGTAAAATGCTCACGTGATCCAGTTTGGTGTGTTCCTTGCACATGAACAGTGGAAAATGGAGATCAGTCGTGGAGGGGGTTACACCCAGGATACTGCTATGTGATATATTCACTCTAAACCCAAGCCTGAAGGAAGAGTCCTTACATCACCTGGAATGCAGAGCTGCCCCTGTGACACATAAAACAGAGACACCAGAGACAGTCTGGATGTCAGTTATGTTTACCCACTCAGTAACCTCCATAAGTGCTTAGTTTCTCAGTTTTGTCTCTCTGTCAAAAAAGAAGAAAAAAATTTGAGAACCCCATATGTTATTTTAGCTTCTAACATACGGTGACCTTTTCCCTTACCTAGCAATAGACTGTTGCTTGATGACATTTGTAATATTGAAGAATAAAGATATGGAAAGTTCTAGGAAAGGAAAATGACACTGAGAATATATTTCTGATAAACAGAAAAAGTCACAGGGCCTTATTTGCTTTAAAAGTAGTCATCCCCAATTATTTTACCTGTCCATCTTTCAGCAAATGCAAGAGTGGGTATGGAAAGCTTTTCCCTGTCATGTGCTAAACAAACACCATGTACATGCAGTCCTCTCAATGTCAATACATCAAACTTTTCAGACCCTAGAAGAGAGTCATATCACTTTGGTCTAGACCTGTAAGTCTTCTCTTTCTTGACTGAAGCAATGGAGTATTTCAATCTCTTCCAATTTATTAGACAGATATCTGAGAGGCTTCATGAGTTTTAAGATATAGAGTTTTTTGCTCCTTTTAACTTTTCTATGCTCCTTTAGTGTTTCTGTACAGTGTATTAAATGTATACCAAGAGTCTGGCTGTGGTAGTACATGTCTGAACTCCCAGAACTCAGGAGGTGGAGGCAGGAGTGTTGCTGTAAGTTGAAGGCCAGCCTTGGCTACAAAGTGATTTCAGGGCAAACCTGAATTGCATGGAAAAACTTATCTCAAAAACACACGAGAAACTAAAAAATAAATATAAAAGTACACTGTTTTAGCAAAATTACTTTTTATCTGCTATTCCTTGTGAATAAATACATATGTGGACATCATCTCTGTCAGGTCAGGCAGACTGGTTAAATCTAAAGCACGATGAGCTGGACAAGAGGCAGCACAGTAAACCCAGTCTTCATCCTGAAAATGCACACATTCTCCCTGGGTTTGTCAGAGTGAGTACAGAAGGAGCTGAAGCTCTTTGTCGCATGGGCTCTGCCACTGCCTTTGTGTGCAAAGCCATTTTGTTTATATCTTTTTAATAAATATATAGATGGGTCTAAGCAGAGATAAGTATATAAGGGATATTTTTCATATAAATATTGATGGCTTTAATGAGTTCATATTGTATTTTACATCACATGACAACATCAATGGAATTAATAAAATGGAACAGAATAAAACCAATCAAAAACAATAGTGAAAGCAATGCAAGACTTCAAACAAGATAATAAGAAATCAACAATGGTTGCAATAATATTCCTTGTTATCTTCAAAATAGCTGCCCATGCCATCATATACAATAAAATCAAACAAAACAAAACAAAATAAAATAAAATCTATCAAAACAAAACAGTGAAATCAATGCAAAACTTCAAAACAAGATAATAGAAAATCAACAGTGGCTACCGTAATATGTCTTGCTATTCTCAAAAAAGCTGCCCATGACATCAGATATAGTAAAACTAAACCAAACAAAACAGAATAAAACCAGTCAAAACAAAACAACTGAAATAATGCAGGACTTTACAACAAAATAATAGGGAAATTGACAATGGTTACTACCATACCTTTTTAGACATTTCTTCTGCTTTCACTTTGACAATGTCTATTTTACATTTTGGATCCCACTAACTCCTTCAGTTTTTTTTATATTAGGGAGACAGTGTGAGGTTCACGTATGTAAGTCCAAACTATTTCCCCAAGAGCATGATCAGAAATTGCATCCATTTACCTACAAGAGCCTCACGATTATCCTTCTTTTTAGTTGAGTAGCTTTCCATGTATAGAAATATTATAATTCCTTAACCATTCTGCATTTAATGGGAAAGCTACCCCTTTTTTTCTGGTTCTTTGTGACACAGAGCATTGTTTTCTCTTCTTTGACTTTCGATCTATGAATTTTCATTCTAATTACTGTGTTTCTTTTATACCACATTTGATGGATCATATTTCTTGATCCACTCTATCTGTGTTTCTATTTATTGCTGAACTGAGGCCACAGTAATGTTGAACTCTTCCCAGATTCCTGAGGCAAGAAATCATGAGCAAAATGAAATGTTGTATTTTTGGGTGTGGAAAGTATAAATCAGAGACACAGAGTTGCCATGATAACTGTTACTACTCTTGAAGTAGGTGGGGAAATGTAACTGAAAGAAGCGGTTGAACCTGAATGTCTTAAGGGAAAGAAATTAGGAAACAATAGTTCTCATGCTCATGGAATGCATGAGTAAATTTTGGAGAATAATCTCCACAATAACAGTCCACAGAATTAAGAGAAATTTATTGTTTGAGAGGTTTTCTTTGGCCAGTGTGTGGATTCACCCAGAAAGCCTGAGTAGACTAACTTGACTTGTGTCATGTAACAACTATCCTATTCTGGCCCTACTCCCAGACAAAAACTTGGATACAGTATATTGCTACATGCTTTTCTTTTATGTTTTTATTCTCATGTCCTTGAGTTACAAATAAATGACCACAGTTTTCCTGGCTCTTCTATGCCCAGGAGGCAGCCATTTGAGTTCTTGGTGCTTGAACCACGCTATATCTGAGTAATCTCTGTGCAGGAACAATCCCCCATGCAGCAGAACTATTCAATGATTAATATGACAGTTCACCCCACAGCTCATCAATAGACTCATGGAAACAGCAAATGCAGTATATTTATATATATACAATTTAGAATTCTTTAACCCTAAAGATGAATCAAATTAGGTCACTTACAACACGATAACAGGATTTAGATATCATTGTGTTATTCAAAATAAGTCAAATATTGACAAGACCACGCCTTCTATCTCATTATGTGAAAGCTGAGAAAAATTGTCTGAAATGTAGTGTAGAGATTACTGGAGAGTGTAGGAAGTACTCATAACACTAGATGTGTCCCATATGGTATGATAATAAATGCTTTTCAAGAAATAATGGAAACATGATGTTTTGTGGTTCAATTTTTTAATGTTTTCTTTTCAATTTCAAAAGGAATTCAAGTAGTCCATATCACATTTGATAAGCAGACATTATATGCAAATCCAAGAAATCCTTTAATCTTTTACTTTGATGATATACTAAAGTTCATGGATAGGATAATGGTACTATAAGAAAGTTAATAAACAGAATGCAATAATTGCATTGTGGTTAGCTATGAAAATTGTTTAAAATGTTTTTATTTTAAAGGGAAATCATGTAAGGTACATATATTTCATAATAGCCTTTGCATATTTAGGAAAGAATAAAGCATAAAGAGGAAGAGGATATTTTAAGATATTAATCTTAGGTGTTTAGATTAGTTACGTATGATTTATTGCACTGCTCAAAGAAGTTTTCAGTAATTTGCATATAATTTTAAGAAAGAAGACAACACATAATAAAGAACAAATTTGAAATCAATTCAGAGAAAATTCCTTTGTAGAATGTTTTCCTGAATGAAATAATAATATAAAAAATCCTAAAACTACTAGCAGAAAACCATGTACAATGTGGAAAGACTGAGAGGAATGAAATACCATTATCTACAAATTCATAGGTAGGTTAAATTCAATTTTCATGAAAATATCATCAGTATTTCTTATTAAATATAAGAATGTATTCTAAAATTTACTTGTACAATGGCCAACATTTTTGAAAAAAAATCAAGAAATTTATAGGAGTTACTTGAATGTATTTTCTGTAAAGCAGAATCATACATAGATTCAATAAAGATATCAAAGAAGGACGGGTGCTTTTGATAAAAGTATAGACTAATGTAGAACAGATCAGAGTGTAGGATAGTTCAGACACAGTTCTTCTCCATTTATGGCCCAGGTGTCACGTCAGTGGAGAGAACATTCAAGAAGGAAATCTGAGTCAACTGGATCCAAACAAGGAAGTGAATGAATTATTTTCTCTCACATTGCAAATCATGTACAATATCAACTCAGAGGTATTAAACTATTATATGACAAAGTATTTAAATTTATATAAGATTTTTTGAGAACATTCTTTTGTGATCTCAGGATAGATGTAGTTCTTTTTAAAAGAGTATAAGAGCACTGAGTGTAAAGGGACAGTTAAATTGTGCCTCATTAAAACCAGGACTATAACCCTTCAAAAAAGCACATTAAAAGTGAAAACAAAAGTTGATGTGCTAAGAACCCAAGATAAATATGTGTATATCTGTCTGTAACATAAATCATTGCCTTAGTACTCAAGAAGAGAAAATATCTGCATTCTCCACCATTATACGAGTGGATGGATATGTGGATACTTTGGGATACTGGACAGTAAATAAAATGCATAAATCTGCCCTAACGACATGTGTGTTTCAAGTATGTTATTAGGTAGAGTCAAATAAGTTAGAAACAGAAAACAATATCATGTCTGATATTACATAAAGGTCAAAAGTCATAAAATAATTTTTTGCAGCAGGATTGAGCACAAGTTTCGTAGTCTTAGAGTGGAAGAGGGTACACCTACTGGCATGATGTATAACATTTGATGACCTGGGTGTAAGAACCTACATGCATATATTGTTAGATTTTGTTCTCTATGGATTACAATTGAATAACAATATTTATTTTCAGAAAATTCCTTTTCATTTCCTTTTAGTTGGTCTGAAAGTTTATTGGTGAGTGAGCAGAACCATCTTTCATTATAGGACCTTTCATTCTGAAATCTGTTGTCCCTGCTGTCTGCTATGAGAGATGTACCACTCCAGGAGAATCCCAAGCACCAGTCACCCTGACCACTCACCTGAGCAGACCACTGAGGCTGTGTTCCCATGGGCACAGGCAGGAACACCAGGGCGGTTGCAGGGCAACTCCACAAGAAGGACTCAGACCCTAAACAGTGGAATTGGTCTTTCCAGATCTCATCCCCTCCTTCCATAAAGTATGTTCCTCCTCTTGAGGTGGAGACTGCAATTCCACAGCCGAGCTGGCTGCACACAACATTGGCATTGGCCATGCTCCAGTGGGAGGCGCAGAGTGCTCTCCAGCCTGAGGAAGTGTTCACTTCCACCTGACCCTCACAGTGCGAGGTGCAATTTTTGATGAGCTGAACTTCAGTGAACTCTGTGAGAAGACAGGGTTTCAGCATATTGTTCTTATACCAATATTGTATGCAGTGGTAGAAGTCCTGTTCAGTCTCACCTGAACAGACAATTTGAACAGTTGGTCTGACGTGGCAGTTGCTTCCAGGACAGGTTGCTCTGGGGCAGAATCAAAGCCCAGGCTCTTGACCCTCACATTGGAACTCTTCTGCCCATACTCGTCCAGTGTAGTCTCTGAAGGGCCCGTCTCCCAGGATAGACACAGCGTTGCCACAACCTAGCTCTGCACAGATGACTTGGGCACTAGGGAATGTAAAGTTCATGGCAGACATTGGTGTCCAACCTCCTCCAAGATTCACCTCCACTCGTCCTGAGCAGAGTCCCTGTCCTTCAACCAGGTGCACAAATTCCAAGGGAAGAAAAATACACACACACACACACACACACACACACACACACACTCACCAAAATACTTAAGTTTTTGTTTAAGTGTAACACACAGTTACACTTAAAGACAAGTAAGCATTATTTTATTGCAAAGAAAGGTTGAACATAAGGCTATTTTGACCATTTTTATAGTAAAATTACAGTTGTGAAGTAGCATCATAATCAACATTTTCCTTTATATTAACAGTGATTATAAAAAGGAAGCACTATTTCCTATTGACATGAAGATATGAACCAGGACCATAAGTGAATCTATGGTGAATGATGCCTGAGTTCAACTATTTAATGCACTTTTTTTTTAATTTTTAAGAAGTTTAAATCAAGCGATGTTCAGGAACAAGGTAATTTCTATTAGTTGAGATCATGTCTAACTACCATGGGGGAAACAACAACCTGCTGATATTTAGAGGTACAAGATTTAGACTGTTTTATTTTTTAAATAGCCTGAAAATACAGGCTGAAGAATATCAAAATCTCCACATGGCTCTAGCTCTGAGCCAGGGCACCTTGAGTGGCTTTAGCCAGTTGTCTTTTCAGGTTCTCCAGAACTACAGATGAAGAATTTTAGGCAGGTCAACGAAGGGACCAGTGCTCACAATACAAAGGCCTAAATGATACACTCAACTGAGACATGAAACTATGGGTACATGGGGAACACAGAGATGTCACAGATAAAGACACACAAAACCCAGGTAGTATAATCCAGCCCAGAAGATTGAACTGCAGTCTCCTCATTTCAGTCTCTGACTGGAAAAATTGATTCCCATACTCAGGAATCAGAGCCCAAAGTCTAGGTGTTTTAGAGTTGGAGAAATAAAAATCCCTGGATGAAACCAAATGAAATCAAACCTTATCTAACTTAGTGAGAACTCTCTTATTTCTCTTATTACAGGACCATGAGTCCTTCTCCATTTTCCTTGTGACTCAGGCAACTGCTTGAACTCAGTCAGGATAGTTTTGTTTCCCTAAAAATAGTTTCCAGATTTGGAGGCCACCATCTCCCCAGCAGGGATCCATTCATGAAGATATCACTGTTGCCTCCAAATATTGCAGCATATTCAAAGATTCATCAGCAGATGCCCAGAATATGGCAAACAAGCTGTATTAACTGGCAGAGGACACATGACACAGAATTTGAAATGTCAATACTCGGGGTAGGGTTGTTGCACATTAAATAGGGACTGCTTTCTGGGGTTGAGAAAAAGTTTGAATAAATCTTTATTTGGTCTGAATGTTGGCTATGTAGGACAGGGGTTAGGTATAACATTAGTCAGAAGAGGGGTGTTTTTCATTGGAGGAACTTTAAATAAATTAATCTATTTATTAATTAATGAAAGGAGAAAGACAGAATAATGATAAAGAAGACCCAGGCTCTGAACAGAATTCCAGCCCCACATGTTCTTTACTGTTGGTAATGCATTACCACATCATTTTATTGATTTATCTCATATTCACTGTCATTGTTTATGTTGATGGCCCCCAGGCCTCATGCGTTTGCACTGCACATTTGTCATTGGTTCATTGTCTAGAGCTTGCATTGATGGTGTCAGTGGTACAATCATCTAAGTGTGGAGCCAGCATGCAATGTAATGACTGGAATAAGACGTGTCTCTCTCTCTTTTTCTCTCACTAGTTTCTGTCTTGCCGTTTGCAGCCACCATGAATGGTGGCGACTCCATGCCACACTCCTTGAAGCCAACTGAATATGGACTGAAACCTCTAAAAACTTTGAGAAATAAACCTTTCCTTTCCCAACTTTGGGCATCAGGTATTTTGTCTCAGTGATGAGAAAAAAGTAACTAAGACAGAATTTGGTACCAAGAGTGTGGTCGTTGCTGTGGCTATATCTGAACATGTTTTTCAAGAGGTTTTTGGAAATGGCTTTCGGGCAGTTTGGAAAGGTTTGGACATGTTCCCTGGATGTATACAGCTGGAAGAGCTTAGGCTGTTCTGTAGAGGAGCTCAAGTGACCAGAAGTCTAATAGAAAGCCTGATGTTAAAGACCAGGCTTAGTAGCTTTCTCTTGGGATGAAGGACTGCATTGGTTGTTGAACTCTGAACCATGTGTGTTCCAGCTAGGAAGAAAATTTGTCTGCATTTTTTCATACCCAGAGACTTTGCCTGAGACTAAGATTAAGGCAATGGACCTATATTTTTGGTAAAGGAAATTTCAAAGCAGTTGAATGTTGAGGTTGTGGCATGGCTGTTGTTGGGGAACTTTAGCCAGATATATGTTGCAAATCAAGAGCAAAGATACCAGCAGAATAATTTAAAACATGGTGAGTTTGACCAGAATAAAACTTCAGTAAATCTTTGGACTATACAGATAGAGCTGAGACTTCGATTGCTTAGAGGGAACAAAGAAGTAAGGAAGATGGCCTGGGGTCATCCTAGGAAGTAGTGGGTCTCCATCCTTTGCAGGCTCAAAAGGGCAAAAGTAAAGTTACTTGCTCAGAGGAGAAAACTTCAGAGCACCATGCTCCAAATAGGCGACAGAGATCTCATGAGGTTCCAGAATGGTGGCAAGATAGAGAAAATTTTCATCACAATCAGGTAAATAGAGCCCAGTGATCCAGGCACTGGACCCCTACAGCCAAGAGAGAGAAAAGCCTGGCGACTGCTCCAGCTGGCAGCAAAACTTGGTGGCACCCACATCGTGCTGATTTTAGGTGCAAGGAAAATGCACAAGTTCTGAGGGTAAGATGGCTTCCTCCTCCATTCTAAAAGGCCTGGGAGGCCAAGCAGTGTGCCTCTGAGAGGGAAATTTGTAAAGACATAAAGGTGAAGCCAAAGGTGTAATGGAGATCCCAAAAGTTTGGAAAAGCCAGAAACATGGATCATCCAGGAAAAGCTGCAAAAAGGGAGCAGAAAGGGTTAAGAGAGAAGTTGTAGAAGCTGAAATTGTCTGGAAGTGATGTGGGGTGTGGAATCACCCAACCGTTTTGGAGTTTGCAAATAAATTGCTTCAAATGCTAAGCATGGAACTCTGTTTCACCCTGCTGGATGTTGGGCTTGCTTTGTCTCTTATATTCTTATTTGTAACTTTTGGAATGGTAATGTTTACTTTGTGCCTTTGCATTTCAGAAATGTTTAACCTTGTTTCATTTGAACAGGGTATTACAGTTGAGAGTTTGCCATAGATATTGGAGACTTGGGACTTGGACTTCTCAGCAATGCTGCAAATGTTAGAACTTTGGAAACTCTTGGAATTGGACTAAATGTATCTGTATAAAGAAAGGACATGATTCTTTGGGGATCAGGGGTGAAATGTATGGTTTACATTGGGCCCCCGGCCTCACAAGTTTGTATTGTGCATTTGTGATTGGATCATTGTCTAGTACTTCGATTGACAGTGTCAGTGCTACACTCGCCTAGAGGCAGAGACAGCATACAGTGTAAGGGCTGGAAGAAAGAATGTCTCTCTTGGAAGTTTCTGCAATGCTATTTTCAGCTGCCATGAAATGTGGCCTCACCATGACACCCTGCCTTGGAGCCAACCTAAGATGGTTTGAAACCTCCGAAAACCATATGAAATAAACCATTTCTTTCCAAACTTTGGGCATCAGTTATTCTGTCTCAGAGAAGAGTGAAAAGTAACTAAGACATTCACCAAGTTCTGGAGTACAGACTCCATCAATGTAGGTATTCATTTACAAGTTGGTGCTATTTCCAAACCTTCTACAACTGTCTTTTGACATCTGATACTGTGGAAGACATTGGGAAGACTTTCATATCATGGTCATATAATTCCTGCAATTTTACTTTCCAATAAACTGGAGCCCCTTGTATGAAGCAATGTGGATCAAGATTCCATTTGAATGGATCAAATGCTTTATAAGACCCCTCCAGATATCAATACATTGGTGATGGCTCATATATTACAGCCAATAGAGGGAAATGTACACTAAAATAAGTGCTGAATATATGAAGGTGAATCCTCTACCTGTGGTGAAATGAAGATTTCAATACTTTTTTCTGATCAACTTATTTCTTTTTCCTGACAACGTGGAGCTTGAGGTCTGTAATGGCCCTTCAGAACTGTCCTAAACTGAAGGAACAATGCTATGCCTGAAACTAATTCTTTGATTAGGCATTAGTTAGGAACTTGTACTAAAGGGAATGACTTTATATCAGGAAATTTTCCACAGCTGATAGTAATTCATATAGAGGACTTGAGTGAAAAATGTCACTTGTCATCACATGAAACATTACAGGAAGAATGCTTCATCAAGAAGGAACTGAACTGGACTATGTCTTCAAAACTAAAAATACAAAATTTAAATAAAAACCAGTTGGTTTTGATACAAAAAAAAAATAAGAAGAAAGGAACAAAGAATTTAAAGGTATATCAATCAAAATTTGTTATTCTGAAAAACCAAAGGACAAATATAACTATATCTATCTATTTATCTATCTATCTATCTATCTATCTATCTATACACATTTAGTTATATAAATACATAAAATTTCTCATACATGTGAAAATTTGACTTTCATAATATTGAAGCTATAGTAATAGAGAAAAAAAAACATGGTGAGCTTGACAAACACTCACAAAAATAATAGTTACCAATTTTCTGAATTTGTCAAGAGGCAAAACATCAATAGTAGCATCACATAGAATTTATTAAATCACCTACATACAAAAACCATATAACAAATAAACTACAAATGAAAGTGAAAGAAAAATGATTGACATGAATTAATAAAATAAACAGGTCATTATACAGAAGCAGTACTTCCAATGTCAACTAATTGTTCAATGGAAATCATAGAATTGAGAAAGATAACACATTTCCCGAGTGTTAACAAACTATCAAGTAAGAATCCTATGTTGAAAGAAACTGTATTTCTGGAATGACAATGTTAAAAAGACAATCTCAGACAAAGGGAAGAAAATTAACTTGCATTTATCAGACTATCAGAAAAAAAAAGGTTGCTGATTGTAGTTTTTCAAGGAAAAGAAAATGTAGAGCATCAGCAAAGAAGGAAGAGAAACAGAATGAGTGTGACATCAGAGAATAAATAGACCTTCTTTCACCAAGTGAGCTTTCAAAATGAGGTTTGGTTTGGAACAAAAGATATAACATTCTACTCTGTATTTCAGAGTCTACAAAAGTTTTTACAACACCTCTATTATGAGAGAGAGAGAGAGAGACAGAGAGAGACAGAGAGAGACAGAGAAAGAGATGCAGAGACAGAGGGAGACTTCAGGGAAACGTTTATATATTTACTTAAAAGTATGCAGATGTCAACTCAAATTCCTTGCAATAAGGCAGATGGCTTAGTTTTAGTTTACTCAATGCCCAAACACTACAGTAACTCACAGTTCAAAACATAGAGCAGGCACTAAAATGTTTGCATCTGTACAAAGAAATATATTTTAAAACACAATAAATAGAGCACATAGATTTCTAAATATGTTTAAGTAACATGACAGCTGTAACATGAGGAACACAAAAATGAAAAATAGAATTTTTAGAATACAACAAAAAGGCAGACAGAAGCCTTCATGTATCAATTACATTGACTGTATTTGACCTGTATTAGTTATCCTTACTAGAGAAATGACCAGAAGATATAAAACATATAAGAATTTACAAAATTAACCTGCAGTGACTATTCACACAGAGTGGGAAAAGTATGTCTGCAAACTGCAGTTGTGGAGGATCCAGGCGAAGGCCTGCAGCTCATTACAGTGTTGCATGTAAATCCATATCAGGAAGCAAAAAGGTCTGCACCAAAGGCTGAAGGATCTATGATGGAGGCTAAAATGGCTACACAAGAAACCAGGAGATAGTGCCCAAGGTAAAAATGAAAAGTAAAGCTTCTTCAAAGGGAACAAAAGAAGTCTTTCCTTTTTAGTTTCCCTTTTCACAGCATTCTGGGGAATAATTCTCCCCAGAGTGGATCTTCCACACCTAGAAATATGCTGAACCAATTTAATTCTGGTTGACATACTCAATCAGCTGTTACATGACTTAACTGCATCAATTTAAAAACTGAAATCAATGACAAGCATTCCTTCCAAATTAACTAAAAATATTGGTCTCTACAAGAAAAGTCTAAAAATATTACAGTTTCAAGAAAGTGAAATAATTGAGAAGCATATATCAATTGACTTCATGCAGATCAAAGAAAAGCAAAAGAAAAAGTCTCATAGACATGGCATAATAAAGGATAAATCATGTAATACACTGACCATAAATGCATGAGATCCAAACAAAATGCAAAAATAAAAACTCTGAACTCAATGTAAATAGATCAGAGTGGCCCTCAGCTCCCTGTGCTTCCCCTTGTGAGCTGAAAGTGCACACAATGATTTCCAGCCCACAGGGAAGCCTTGGCATACAACTCTGAGACTGGCAGGCCCCCACCCCGCATCCCACATCACAAAAGGACCCACAGGAAAGTCCCTCAGCCCTATTTAGGCTCCATTCAGTAACCCCCCAAATGGCCCAGAGACACCTGTGTTCCACATTGTGAGCCAAAGTGTGTGCAGCAACCTCTAGTCCATAGGGAAGCTTTGGCACACTGCTCTGAGACTGATAGGGCCTTGCCCAGCATCTTCCATCACTGGAGCACACCACAGGCTCTCCCCTGGACCAATTTGGCCCCACCAAATGATCCCCAAGATGCCTGAAGGTGCCTGCAGTCCACTTTGTGAGCCAAAATTACATGCAGCAATTTCCATCCCGTGAGACAGACTTCACTTGCTGCTCCAAGACTATTTGTGCCCCACCTAGTGACCCCAAGTGGCTGGGAGCCACGTGGTGAGATCTGTCTAAGGACTTCCACATAACTTGAGGAAACTACCTGGAGTAAGGAGAGATGTTCCCAACCCCAGAAACAACTGAGACCTTGCCTCAGCTTCCCTAAAGGAATAAAAGAAAAGGACAAGGCAATAGAGCAAAATGCAATCTCAAACCTCCGCCCATCCCTAACACGCCTAGGAAACCTGGATATAGAACAAAATGCAAGCATACACGTGAACCTCCTGAAATGATAGTCACTGAAGTAAAGAAATAACTCTGGGAAACTATAAAAGAACTGATGTCAGAAATAATCTCCCAGGTAAATATAATGAAAGAAATGTGGAACACATTTAGAAATACATAGTTAAAAATTAGAGGAACAATTCAAAAAGATGGAACCTCGAATGAACAATATAAGAAATAAATAAATACATGAAACAGATTCAAAGAGATATACAGGAAGTCAAAATCCCCCTCAAAGTTGGCAAAAGTGCCTCAATGAAAATGAAGATAGACTTTCAGACCTCGAAGACAAGATTGCAGCTAGTTAAGAGGAAAAGAAAGATCTTTTAAAAATAACAAGGAATCAGGAAATAACAGTTTAACAGCTACAAGATGATGCAAGAAAAAATGTAAGATTGATAAGTATTAGCAAAAATGATGTCAACACAAATTATATCAAGAGATTATTCACAGATGTAGTAGCTGAAAATTTCCTAAACATGAGATAAAGATAAGTGAAGCATATAAAACTCCAAATAGCCATAACCAAAATAAAACTACACCCAGACATATAATAATCAACATCCCAGAAAGCCAACGTAAGAACAGAATATTAAAAGCTGTCAGAGAGAAGAGACAGATCATCTATAAAGAAAGCCTATGAGAATCAGAGGAGACTTCTCATCACAAACAATGTTAAAAAGAGCATGGAGTCAAGTATTTCAGATCTTAAAGGAAAACAACTTCTAACCCAGATTGATGTATAGTATACTGATAAATTGTCCTTCAAAATGGATGGAGAAACAAGACACTTTCATGACAAAGAACAGCTGAACAATTTCATCACTGCCAAACCAACACTGCAAAGAACACTACAAACATTCTAGATAGACACAGCAAAAAAACACTAAGAAAGGCAAACAATTAAACAGAGGGGAAAGATAAAGGATCAACAGCAGAAAGATAACATATCAAAAATAAACCAATATGTATCAGTTATAACCATTAATGTAAGTAGCCTCAATTCACCAAGTAAAAGAAACAAACCAGGAAGATGGATCACAAACAACATCCAACCATATGCTATGTACAAGAAACCCATCTAGCCCAAAAAGAAACTCTCACTGGAAGTTAAAGGATGGAAAAAATCCTTCATGCCACAGGAATCAAAAAAAAGCTGGGGCCAGACACATCTCATCACATGTCCAGCCTCCCTGCCATATTCCCTGGACCCCTCTGGACACCCACTGGCATGCAAAATTTGGCTGCCTCTGCATCCCACTGTCCTGTACACGGCCACCATTCGTCCCAGCTCTTGGGCATAGCATTGCTGTTAATCTTCAGTTTCCACTCCTTTTCCCAGAACCTTGAACTGAAGTGGATTAATTGTGCTGGATTGATGGGAGACTCAGTAACCTATCATCCAAAAAGAAGATATCAGCAGGCTTTTGCCAGTGTGGTGAGTTTGCCCCTAAAACAGAAGTCTTCAGTGAACAAACAGGAGCAGTGGTGAAATTCTCTTCAACTGTAGGACCTTGATGAGCTTGTCAAGAGTGTGGGTGAGTCCTTCCTCCACAAAGATAACATCAGGTAGGTTGAGGAGTGAGCAAATAAGGCCTCCCTCAACATGGAGAAAATTAAAAGGGCGTATGAGACACTCATTGACATAGTAGAGTCTCACTTAAGACAAACACTATAGACAAATCTGGTGACCATGAACAACTTGAAGAAGGAACATCAGGAATTAAGGGTTGACTTGCATCAATACTCCTAGGATAGTCTGCCTAGGAACAATATAGGAGTCATCCCACAGGTCCTGTATATGGAATTCAGGTGACTAGCCCTGTTCTGCATTGTAGCACACAGAAACTGGACAAACATAAACCACACAGTAGAACCCTAAGATACACATTGCTGAGAGTTCCGATGAGTGGGATTGAAACCAAAAAATATTAGCCTGAAAGAAGAAAATGCCAAATTGAAAAGCAAAATGCAATCCAACTGGCGGATGTGCAAGAGACATTCAACTAGAAGACTTTAAAAGTAATACACCAGAAATCTCTGAAAAAACAACAAAAGAAATAAACAAATCCATTAGGCTACAGAGGAAATCAAATTAAAAATATTTACTCACATAAAGACAGAAATAACAACTTAGGAAAGGGGTTGCTCATGTAGCTAGAGAAGAAATAGATGAAAGAAAATATATAGGAGCATGGGAAACTGATTGAAACATTGGATGAACAATACAGAAAACAAGCAGAATGCCTGAAACAAATTTAAAGACAAGATTCAAAGACAAACAGATTCAAAGACAAGAAACAAAAAATTCTACTGAAAGCTCCCAAAATAATTTAAATAAAGATGAAGATAGAATTTTGGACCTTGAGGATAGGATCACACTTAGCAATAATGAAAGGATAGAACTTTTAAAAGTAACAGAGCAGCATAAAATGACAATTCAGCATCTTCAAGATGATGGCAACAGAAAATATATAATACTAATAGGCATCAATGAAGATGAAGGAGTCAATGAAATTAACATAGGTAAGTTATTCAGAGAAATAATAGAAGACAATTTCCCAAACATGAGGAAAAATCTGATACATAGATAAATGAGGTGTATAGAAAACCAATGACAACCAACATAAATCCACACCCGGACATATAATAATTAAGATGCCGGACATATAGCATTAAAACAGAATGCTAAAAGCTGTTAGAGCTTTTAGCTCTAACAACTCACCTATCAAGGAAAGCCAATTAGAATCATGGCAGACATTTCAGCACAAGCCCTCAAGTTAAGATAAACTTGGAGTAAATACTTCAATCCCTGAAGGAAAATAGCTTTCAACCGAGATTTATGTAACCAGAAACTTTCATTCAAATTTAATGGAGAAGCAAGATCCTTCCATGACAAAAAAACAAATGAAGAAATTCATGTCCACAAAACCAACCCTAAATAGAGTACTAAAAGGCATACTAGACAGAGACAAAAATGACGACAATTTCCAGAACAACAAAAGAAACAAACGGTCAGGCAGGGCAATCAGTTGAACATGGGGGAAAAATCAGAAAATCAACAACAAGGACATAACATGACAAAGTTGAGCCACTATATATCAGCCACTATATATCCATCAATGTAAATGGACTCGATTCACCTGTTAAAAGAAGTACATTGACAGAATGGATCAAGAAACAAGATACCACAATATGCAATGTAAAAGAAACACAGCTGACTCAAAAGAAACTCATAGATTAAAAGTCAAAAGATGGAAACATTTGTCTTTAAGTTGGGTTCGCTTGTATTTGGTGCATATATATTTGTAATTGTTAGTGCTTCCTCTTGAATTTTTCCACTAGTGAGTATGTACTGATCTTCTTTATCTCCTTTAATTATTTTAGGTTTTAAGTTCACATTGTTTGCCAATAGTATAGTTACCCTGCTGTTTTCTGTGTTCTTGTTGTATGGAATCGTTTTTCTGTCCTTTGATTGTTAATCTATGAGTTTCCTTTTGGTTAGATGTGTTTCTTATATACAGCATATTGTGGGATCATGTTTCTTGATCCATTCTGTCAATCTATTTCTTTTGCTTAGTGAATTCAGGCCATTTACATTTTTGGATATATCTTATATATCCTGACTTGACTTTGCCATATTATGTTCCAGTTGTTTTCTTTTTACTTTTCCCTCTTGTTTAAGTGCTTCCCCTAACTGGTGCTTTCTTTCTGTTGTTGTTTGAGGGATTGTGGACATTTTTATCTCTATCTATTATGTCTTTAAATACTCTTTCTAGTGTTCATGTGGTATTGTGTATCTTGGGGTCCTGGTGTAAGGTTGATTTTTTGCTAGATTCCACAATGAAGAGGTGGGCCAGTCACCTGATTTCCCACTACAGGGTCTGTTGGGGGAGTCCTATATTTTTCCTGGGCTGAGAAGTCTATTAGTGTTGATATAGCTCAACTTTTGGTTCCTGCAGTTTCTTTATCTTCAGATGATTCCTGGTCACCAAATCTCCCTGTCTATAGTGCTTGTGCCACCTGAGGCCCTACTGTGTCCCTATTGTGTGTCTGTGTGTCTCATAAGCACTTTTGATATTCTCCAGGTTGGAAAAGTCCTTATTGGCACACTCCTCACTCTTCTGGTTGTTCTCTGTGTGCAGGAAAGAATCACCCACACTCTTGCCAGACTCACCAAGATCTAACAGTTAGTTGGAAGGAGCTTTACTATTGGCCCTATTTACCCAGTGTATGCCTCTATTTTAGAGGCATACTCACCACACTGACTAAAGCCTACTGAGATATTCTGTTTGGGTAAAGGAGTTACTGAATCTCCCTTCAAGCTAGCATAGTTAATCTTTTGTTGTCCAAGATTCTTGCAGAAAATGTGGGAGATGAAAATCAACAGCAGTATTAGGTCCAGGAGTTAGGCAGTGTTCCCAAAGTGCCAGCAGGTGTCCTGGTTCTGGGTATCCACTGGGTAGGTGGTAAGCACAATGCAGCAGTACAGATGGTCCTGAGCCAAGGAGTGGGCCAGTGGCATCAGTCTGGGTGTCTGAAGGGTATTCAGGAAGCACGGAATGATAGCAAATTTGTACCTGGGCCAAGGAGCAGGCAATGGCATCAGTCCAGGTATCTGTGGGGTTTTATCTTGTTTTGAAATCCTATATTGCTTTCATGGCTTGTTCTGAGTGGATTCATTCTGTTTCATCCTGTTTGGTCCTGTTGTACTTAGCAAAGCTGTAACTTCAACTGGTTGTTGAGGTTGTAGGGCAAATGCCAGGAGAAGCACAGAAGCATAGTGATTGGAGCCTGCTGATGTCTTCTGTTTGGGTGAGAGGTCACTGAGTCTCCCTTCAACTCAGCATGGTTCATCCACTGTATTTAAAGTACTGGCAGATGGAGTGGTGGCCAAAGATTGAGTACTTGGTCTATGAGATGGGGAGAGTCACTAAGGGGAGCAGCGATTGGTGCAGCCCTTCTTTCAGGCCAGTGAGTGTCACACAGGAAGTTTACAGAGGCACAAGCCATGGTGTGAAGGCTGCGCAAGTTCCTCAGGGAGACAGGGGCTGTGCAGGAAGCATGGAGCAGCAAGATCCAAAGCTGGTTTGGCATTCCTCAGTGCCAGCGGGAGTCATGCAGGAAGCACACAGAGGCATAGGCCAAGCAGGTTTTGGTATTAGAGCTCTCCGTACACCAAAAACTAAAACTAGCTCCATGCTCATCACCATATACAAAACTAAAGTCAAAGTGGATCAAAAATCTAAATCTTAAAACAAAAACAGTAAATCTACTGAAGGACAAAGTAGGTAGAAATCTTGAAGACAGGAATAGTTAGAGAAGTCATGAAGAAAAATCAAACTATACTGGAAATACTTCCCAGAATGAATAAATAGGATCTCATCTTATTATGAAGTCATTGCATGTTGAAAGTAATCTCCAACACAGTAAAATGGAAACCAATGAATTTTGAAAATATCTTAGTCAACTTTCCCTCAGACCAATGACTTCTGTCTAGAACATATAACGAATTTGAAAAACCAGACCCCTGAAATTCAAAAACAAAATCCAAAAATGGGCATCTGAGATGAATACACAGTTCTCATATAAAGAAATACAAATGGAAAATAAATGCATGAAAAAAATGTTCATAATCATTAGTCGTTAGATAAATGCAAATTAAAATAGCGAGATTCCACCTCACTCTACAAATAATGACCAAGGTAAAGGAAGCTACCAGCAACAAATGCTGGAGATGTTTTGGGGGGAAAGGAACACTTCTGGACTGCTGGTGGGAGTGTGGACTGGTACAACTACTGTGGAGATCGATCTGGAGGTTCCACAAAAATCTGGGATTGGAAGTCCCATTTGATCCAGCTATTCTACTTTTGGGCATATTTCCAGAAAATTTGAAAACATCATAATACAGCGATATATATGTACCCATATTTATAGTAGCACAATTTATAATAACCAGATCTTGGAAAGAACCCAAATGTTCATCAAGTGAGAAATGAATAAAAATTATGTGGTAAAATAAGTACTACTCCATTGTATAAAATGAAGTATACTCAGCTATATGGAATGATCACATTGAGATATTTATAAGTAAATGGATGTAAGTTGAAACTAATAAGTGAAACATATCAAATTCACCTGTGTAAATACTGTATTGTTTTCCTAGTATAAGAAATTGTAGAGTACATAAGACACAAAATGCTCAATAAATACAGTGAAAGTGTAAGAATATGCTCAAACTGGAAAAAATAATATCTCATGGAAAAGTAGGAAAGATAAAAAATAAGAGAAAAGAAAAATATCTAAATTTGTATAAACACATGATAGCTAAGATGGTTGTGCTATGAATTCTGTAAGTTCTAGGAAAAACAGTTAACATTCATAGGAATGGAATAATTTTGCATGCTTGTGCCTAGTGATATGAGGAACTTTTTTGAAGATAACTATGTAAAATAACAACTTTTGTTATGCTCCTAATACATTGTTTTGAAGTCCTATGTAATTATTATTTTGGGCGTTTTGCTATTGTTATTTATATTTCTGTTTCCTGTCTTGTTTTTCTAGTAATATGACCTTCTTTGTTTCTTTTGTATTTCCCTCTAATGCAGAAAGGTTAGATGTACATGTACAGGCTTATACATTCCTAGAACTTTTCCTAAACTATTAGTGAGAATTGATTGCATTTTGTGTGATGAAATGAACAGCTAGTTTGAAGAAAAAGAGACATTATGGTAGCCATTGCTGATTTCCTATCATCATGCTGTAAAATCCAGTAATGTTTTATTCTTCATTTAGAGTGGTTTTAGTCTGTTTTGTATTATTTAATTTCAACATTCATGAAGGTTGGACAGCTGTTTTGAAGAGAACAAGAGATATTATGGTAGCCATTTTTTTATTTTCCTACTTTCCAGTTTTGAAGGTCCATAATGCCTTCATTATTCTGTTTTGATCAGCTTTCTACTATGTTGTTTTGCATGAATTATTTGTGTGAGAGGATATAGACAACTGGTTAGAAGAAGACACATTATGATAGCCACTGTTGATCTCCTGTTCTCTGTGTCACTTAAATTATCTTCTTCCAGTCTGATTTATTCTGTTTTATTTTATATTTTGTTTTACCCTCTTTAAAATAAAAAAAATGCACATAAACTAGAAAATAGATAAACAGTGTGCTTTGTATGCGATAAACAATACTGTACTGCCATAATTGAAAGACATTTCTGTGTGTGCTATTAAGGGAGTGAAGCTTGAAAACAGAATGTTTACAAGTGGTGTTAGGATATGTGGTTTTATCAAAACAATCAAACCAAATATGTGGTTTTATCTACCGGGTTTACACATATAAGCATTTTAAATATAAAATAAAATTTTAAGTATAATTACAAAGCAAAAATAGAAACAATCTTTAAACTTAAATCCTATACAATATAAACTCAAAATGGATTATGAGTTTGATTAAAATGTTAAACCATAAAAATTTTAAAATCTAACCAAGGGGATAAGCTTTACAAAGGAACACAATTGTAACTGAAATCAAAACCACAAGCCACAAAAGCAAAGTAGAAGAACTGCACTATATCATGATTAATAGCTCTTCAAAGGAAAGATAAGTTGCAGACTGTGAGAAAACACTGCAAAATGTAGCTGTGAAACAATATCTACAATATAATATAATTATCAAAAATTCTCAGCAAAAACAACAAAAAATCCATTCAGAAAATTATCAAAAGGCATGAAAGGGGTACCTCATCAGAGTGGACAGGTGGCAACTTACCACCATCTTCACATGCAAATAATCTGACTCATGACTGGAATATTAGTTTTAATTTAAGACTGAAGTCTTAAGTTACAATTCAAATGCCAACTGCTTGTATATTTGGAAACAAAGACTCATGATTCAGAAAAGCATTTGCAAGCATACATAAATTTCAACTTGCTCAGCCCATGCCTTACATAACAACTGTGATTATTGCTACCAATAAAGCTAGAAAAGAAGCTAAGGAAGGAAAGGTACATAAAGCTATTGCAATTGAAAAGAACAGTGTTAAATAAAAGATAAACATGCAACTTTAGACCATTTTAATTCTGAGAAATTTCAGAACTACTAAATTAGAAGCAGGTTCTAGTGGACCACAGATTCTCCCAAAGACAAAAGTGACTCTAAAGACCCAGATTCCCAATGTTCTTATGACTATGGACTCTCCTTTCACACAACAACCATCTTTCATTTCAGTCTCCCTTTTTCAAAGTCAATTATGTCAACTTGAATGGTTATTATGGAATGAAATTGTTGTTCCTGGTAAACTAGGCACATTTCATAACTTTTTGGTGAGTACATTAGGAAAGTTATTGGTGTTTTTGGTAAATTTTGGACTTTTATAAACCTTTTTATCATGAAAATATTACTGTGGGCGCTTTGGAAGATTTTGAACACATTGTAACTGCTTTCATTATTACTTACAGGAAAAATAGTCTTGACTTAAAAGTAACTTGAGTTAGAACCTGTTTGATTTTGTAAGTCAGTGTTCATTAGAATTAACCATTAAATACAATTTAAAATTATGGTACTTGTTTTCCATCAAGTATGACTAGAGGCAGCTTTAAAATAGAAAATCTATGAGTAGGTGCTCTGAAACCCTCAGATACTAGGAAATGAGGAGAAGAAAGAAAGCCAGATACAAAAAGACAGATGAAGGAGAAACCCACTAGATTTTATGCAGCGTCAGAAAGGTTTAGAAAAGGAAACTGGACTGCCCCTGGACTGCATAAGCTTTTGCACTCTACAAGCAGTGAGCATGGCCATCCTGAGAAAAGGACTAACGCCTGAGGAAGACAGAAAGCAACTTAAAGATACCCAAGCCTATGGCATAGGCTCATTTTCTCACTCTCACCGCTGTAAAAAATAACAGCCGATAAGGTATTTACAGATCAGGACACTGAAGAAACTGAAAGGCAGCAAGTAGTGTTTGAGAAACTGCTGCAACCCACACGGCTCTTGAGATTCCTTGGTGAGAAGGACTGTGAAGAGTGGTGAGAAGATGAAGAAACAAAGAAGAGACACAGAAACCTGGGATCAGGTGAGGCCATCCCTCTGAATGGGAGGAAAAGACCTGAACAACCACCATAATGGTGTTTATACATTTAGCAAGATAATATCATGTGGCACCCTTTTGCCTAGCAACCCATTGCTTGGATTGTATAGGAGTTTGTTTTCTGGGCTGTAGCAGCTTGTGCATGTCGTTTGCCCTGGATGTCTTTTATTCCAACCCACAGCGCCCAGCCCTGCATGTGTGATCACTGGCAGCTTCAGTGGCTTCCTGCAAATCCCTCTTTCCTGTTTGTATTTACAAGTAACCAGTGGTCAGTTGAAGCCTGAGGAGCTGTATTTGGAGAACTCTGGTGAAGATCCTTTTATTTTTGAACCCTTTCTGTTTTGAGTGAACTCTCATGTAGGCTAAAGATTTCCAGTCCAAATATTTTAAGTCCCACATTTAGAAATTGAAGCTCTGTACAGTCTATTAATAGCTAGTTTCCACTATAGCCAGCAATTCTTAGAAGATGTCAGTGATTTGAATTTCTTTTATAGCTCACATTTACTATGGCATTGTTTAACCTCTTACAGTTGTATATTCAAGACCAATTTAAGTTGAGAGCTGTTTTAATTTTAATTTCAATCAGTCTCTTGCTATCTATCAAGGTCAGTTAAGTTTCCTCAGGAACACCTCTTAGCTCTCCTGTCAGTGTCAGCAATCTGGATGAGTCAGAGCCATTGCTTGACCAGGTTGCTTTCTGTGAAAGATTGGGAGACTTTTTCCTCCTGGTGGCTGCACTTAGGCACATTACACACTGATGATCACTTTCCTCTATGGCCTCACAATCTTCTTGATCAGAATATGAGGGACTCACTTTCACTCAGTATAGGATGATGCAACAGAGGTTCCCTGATGCCCTAGGTCCGCATTGACCTTGAAGTCCTAGGGCCAAAATATGGGTTATCCTCTTAGCCCATTTATCACTCTAATTTTTGATTACCAAATCTCATTTGAATATTCAGAATAAAAGACTGATGACATTATAGTGTAATGTCTTAATGACCTAATTCCAATAGACTGGTAACAGTATAAGGGAGGCTTTTCTCCTCTCTCCTGTTGCTTTTGTTGTTTTCTGCAGCCATGAACTTCACCCCTCTACCTTGTGCCATTCTGCCTTGAGCCAGGTGATTACGTAACAAAACTCCTAAAATTAGTGAGCTAAATGAACTTTTCTTTCTTAATTTGGGGTGCTGGGAATTTTGTCTAAAATACAAGAAAAATAGCTAGGAAAATGACTTTATACCACTTAATAAAATAAACACAGCAGGACATTAAAATCAGGTAAACATAAAAATATCATAGTTAAGGACTTGAATACTCCTTTATGACAAGTACCCAGATCAACTAAATAAAGAATCATTGCAGAAATATTAGAATTAAATCATAAATTTAAACAAAGGATACTAATAGACACCTCTAGAGGTTTCCAATCAACAAAGAAGAAACACACATTTTTCTTGACAGAAGAGGGAACTTTCTCCAAAAGGACCACATACTAGGCAACAAAGCATACTTTGAAAAATACAGAAGAATCACATTAACAGCTAACTAATAAAATAAGCTAGAAACCAAAGGAAAATATACTACAGAAATTATGCAAATACTTGGAGATTTGATAGAAATCATGAATGTAATTAAAATTTTCCAAGCATTAACTAATAATGACTGTGCAGCGTAGCATATCTTATGGAAAGCAATAAAAACAGTCCTGAGGAGAAATTTGTGTGTGTAAATGTGCACATTAAAAAAACAGGAATCCATAATAATTATAAAACATTTATATTTCTCAAATTCATAAAAAAACAAGAAAAATACAAATCCAAATGTGGTACGGGAAGGAGATCCTAAATATCAGGACCAAATTAAAAGAAACTTAGGCTAAAAATTACCAAAAAAGGCTATTAAGAGTCAGTTCTTCAAATGGATTAACATAATCTTAGCCAAAGTCAACCATAAAAAGTCCTGTATCAATGTAATTAAAAGTGAAAGGAAATGATTTCCAAAAAGACACACCCTGTATCTAGGTTAGAATGCACAGCAACACAAAAGTCACGAAGATACAGGGGCTGGGGGTTTAGCTCAGCGGCATAAGCGCCTGCCTTGAAAGCAGGCAGTCGTGAGTTCGATCCCCGGTACCGATAAAAAGGAAAAAGACAAAAAAAAAAAAAAAAAAAAAAGTCACGAAGATACAAATCACTAAAAATATCAGACACAATTAACAAGTTGGTTTCATCCCAGGGTTTCAATGATAGTTCAACACAGTCACATCAATGAATGTAGCACCCCACAAAAACAGATGTAAGAATAGCCATCACATTGTCATGTCAATAGATGCAGCAAATAAAAGTTCACAAAGTCCTACAGCCACTCATGATCAAATTCTTGATAAAATTGATATAGAAAGACAATACGTTAAAGGCATAAAAGTCATTTATTACAAAACCTCTGACAACACCATATTAAAAGGAAAATAACAGAAAGTATTTCCAGTAAAATCAAGAACAAGACAAAGTTGTTTTACTGTCACCACTCCTGTTTAATATTGTATTGTGTAAACTTTAGACACAGTAATTAAACCAGAGAAAACAAAATAGATTTGAATACAAAAGGAAGGAGACAATATATTCAGAGTTGAAAATTACATAATTATTCGTATACAAAATCCAAAGAATTCTACCAGAAGATTTTTGTAACTATAATCAAATTCACAAAATGATAAGATACAAAATAAGTACACAAATATTAGTATTATTTCTGCATACCAAAATGAACTCTATGAGAAAGAACTCACTGGAAAAGAAATTGGGAAAACAATCCTCGCCATATCCTCAAAAAACAAAAATATGTGAAATTATGGTAAACAAGGAAATGATTGATTTCTAGAGTGAAAAGCACATTGCTCTGAAATGAAGATTGAAGAGGAAATTGGAAAATAGAAATCTTTTGCTTTTGAATAGGCAGAATTATCATCTTCAAAATAGCCATATTCTTGAAAAAGATACATAGATTTAATGGAATCCCAATCAAAACACCTTGAGCAGGGGACTGGGGATTTAACTCAGTGGCATAAACACCTGCCTTGCAAGCAGGTAGTCATGAGTTTGATCCCCGATACTGATAAAAAGAAAGAAAGAAAAAAAAATACAAACAACAACAACAAAAAAAAACACCTTGAGCTTTATTCACAGAATTTGGAAAACATTTTTTTTGTTAAATTTGTATGGAAACAGCAGTGACCCAGAACAGGCAAAGCAATACTGGGAAACAATAGCAAGGCCAACACCATCCCAGCATGCAAATTACAGTATACAGCAACTGTAGTAAAAACAGTATGGTACTATCACACACACACAAAAAAAAAAAAAAAAAAAAAATAGCGAAAACAAAATAGAATAGGGGACCCAAAAACAGTAGCACGCACCTTTAGTCATCTGATTTTTAATAAATGAGGCTAATACTATAAATTTTATAAAAGTTAGCCTTTTTAAAAATGGTGCTAAGAAAATTGGTTATCCACATAGAGAAGGATGAGTCTTCGCCCACATCTGCCACCCTGCCGTCAGATCATATTGAGATGGATGAATGGCATACAAATATCAACATAAGGTATTACTAAAGATATAGATATAGGTAGATATTGAGAGAGAAAAAACTTTATCTACTAGTAAATACTAGTAAATCTAATGCAATGAACACATAAGCATAAGCAAAGACTTCCTGAACAGGAGGTGAATAGCACAATAAATAATACCAACAATCAATATAGAAAATTATGTTAAATTAGAAAGTTTCTGCACAGCAAAAGAAACAATTTAAAGAATGACAAGGCTGCTTAGAAAATAGTAAATATTTTCACACTCTATTTTTTAGACAAAGAGAAATATCTAGAACACATACAGAACTAAAATGAAACTAGACATCCAAAAATAAAAGATTCAATCTAAAAATATACATTTGGTAAAAACAGACAATTTTCAGAAGAAATAAAATGACTAATCAACACATAAATGTTCAGCAGCCTTTGTCCTAGAGAAAAGTAAACCAAAACAACATTGAGGTTCTAACTTATGATATTGACAATAACCATTATCAAGGACTCAAAAACAACAATTTTTTGTGAGGATGTGTAGAAAAACAAAGCTTTTGCACTGGGGTGTGCTTGACTAGTTTAAAAAGCAGTATGAAGATTTCTCAAGACTAAAATGGAAATCGTATACACAAGTATACTTCTCTTGGGTATCATCCCAGAAGAGTTAAAGTCATGTTGCCACATACACTTATTCCCATGATTATGACAGCACAACTTACAATAGCTAAATCTAGAAAGCTACCTATATGTCTATGAACAGATAAATGGATAAGGAAAATATGGTGTACTATTAAGTATAAAGAAAGATAAACTTATGCCATTTACAGGAAAATGGGTAGAATTTGAATCTGTAATATTGAGTGAAAGAAGTCCACTAGAAAATATTAATTATTACATGGTATATATAATATTTCTCACAATAGAAACAACCTAAAAAGAAAAATTAAAAGCTGTCCTCAGAAACAGGAAATAAGCTCTATGAATGGAAAGGAGATCTTAGAATGAGTTAGAAAAAAGGGTATTAAGTGATCAAGGATATAATTGAACAGATGTAATATATATATATAACCTAGCTAAAGGTAATCAACAAGTATCACAAAATCATAGTTAAGAAAATTATGAAAGTAAAATCAACCATAATGCAACATCATTATGAGAGGCATCAGTAAAGACAAAAATGCCAACTCCTAGAAATAAACTAAATAGCAAGATCTTCTCATTTATTGCTGGAGAGGAAGTCGATTTCCTGCTTGTGATAGCGTGCTAGTGTTTTGGAAGGTGTCACCATTGTGTGAAGCTAGATGAAGGGCACATGGGACATTCCTATTTCTGCAGCTAGCTGTACATCATTGTAGCATAAAGTGATCATTAAAATTAAACAGTATGATTTTGCTTCAGATATAAATTTGAAATATAGACATTTATAGTTATGCCAATAATAGTAGAGACTCATAATTGTTAAGATCACACTCATAAAATTAAAGGGAGAAACAAAATCACAGTTGTAGATGTTGTTTTAACTTCCCTGTTTCAGTAAACGGCACTTCAATGTGTAGGGAGAATATCCTCAACACTGTCAACAACCTAGACCTAACTGTCATTTATAGGAAAAATATATTATATATTTGTTTAATATGAAACTAAAATTAATTATATAGCTATCATTTCACATGAATGTACAAAGATATATACTTTATCTTAGTTCATCTTCACAACTTATGGCTTGGGATTAATCTTAAAGATTTGTTCATTTACAACAAATAGCAAATAAACATTTAAAGAGATAAAATTCTGGAATATCTGCTTTGTTGCTTTGTTGACAGTGAGATATGTGGTTGATATGGACTGACTTTCTAGGCACTGTGCCGACAGTCATCTTATTTACATAATGAGTAGAACCCAGAAAAATGGAAAAATTTACTGCCTGGTTTCTGTAGAAATGAAGGAAAAAAGAAGAGGTACAGAAAATAAGGTTTAAAAGGATGAGTCAAAATATTTATTTATCTCTTTTGTTTCTTGTATTTCTAGTAATTTGTTTTGCCTTGCTCTGTTTTTCTTTCTAATACAGAAAAGATAGATGTACATGTAGAGGCTTATACATGTCTGGAACTTCTTCTAAACAGTTTATGAGAATTGATTGTTTTATTAGTTATGATATGAACAGCTACTCTTTAAAAATGACATTATGATAGCCATTTTTGATATCCTATAGTCATGTGTGAAGTCCAGTAATGTTTTTATTCTTTTAACAGTGCTTTTAGTCTGTTTCGTATTAATTTCAATATATATGAAAGTATAGACAGCTATTTTAAAGAGAACAAAAGACACTATGGTAGTCATTGTTGATTTTCGTACTATCTGGTTTGAAGACCTGTCATGCTTTCATTCTTCTGTATTTATCAGTTTTTACTATTTTGTTTTGTTTGAATTTATTGTGTGTGAAGATATAGATGACCATTTCAAAGAAAATAAGAAACATTATGGTAGTCACTGTTGCTCTCCTGTTGTCTTGCTTTGAAATCCTGTGTCACTTGCATGGGATTCTGATCTGTTTGTTCTGTTTGTTATGCTTTGTATTACCCTCTTTAAAATTAAAAAAAAAAAGGTAAGTGGATCCCACTCTTCAGCCTGTGAGGAGGGGAGTCACGGCAGACTGTGTGTGATAATACTGGGGCTCAGCTTTTAGGTGCTGGGTGATATGTGTTCCCTGCATGTCTTTAGGGAGCATGATCAATGACTCGACAAAGTATCTTTTTGGGTCATGATAGCCTTAGGGGCAAAAGCTTCTCTAAATATGTATGAGAAGGAGAGAAGAAACAGACTATAAATTCAGACATTTTGCAGGAGAGCTGTCAATCACTAGAAGTCTTTATTTATGTGCCAGAAAAGCAAGCAGAAGGCAGCTCACTTATGGCATCAATACTCACAATTGCTTGGTGCCCTACTCATCCTTTTACACTCACCATTAGAGTTTTCACACTTATCTTTTCAATTTATAACTCACCAGGCTGTTTTGCACTTATTATTAGGTACATTTTATAATCTTTGCACCACAACATACTGGATCTATCGCCTTGCAGTCCTAGGACTCCTTAAACAAAAGTAAAGTTTAAGTTTAAGTAAAGTTTAAGGAAACAAAATGTTTCATTGGTGTACACAGCAGTAGCCCTAACCAATTCTACAGCTGGGTTGAGCCAGCCATTGAGCCTGACACCTGTGAAAGACCCAAAAAGCCGCATATTCATTTATATTGCTGTCTGAGTCAGGCTAAGGAGCAGAAAGATGCCTGACGTTAGAAATTTTTATCTCAGAAAAGGAGATATTTAAGATTGAGCTGCCAATTGCTGTTTGAAGTATAAAATGTTTCCTCTTGATACGGTCTCTGACGGCAGGGAAGACGTTAAGCAGGGTTTCTATTGGCTCCTAGGAGGTGGCCATGTCAGAAGATAGAGCTATGTACCCTCCTGCCTAACTGTAACAGCTGCATTAAGCGCCCGAGCGTGCTCTCTGTATGGTCTGAAGAAGCTGCAGCTGCAATCAGCAGGCATAACAACAAGAGTATCCATGACTATGCGTGGACTTTGCTTTCTCCAGGGACTTGCTTCTCTCCTTCTCTGTGTTTTAGTGAGTTCTCAAGGTAAGCCTTGCCTCATTCCTTAAAACTTGCAGAGATACTCAATTAGATCCAAAGATATGGGCGTTGGACCAAGGGTTATAAAGACAATGCCACACTGTTGATTATTTAATTTGATATGACTCTTAATGATATTTAATGTTGATTTTTTTCTGCTAGGACTTGGGTTTTTAAGGTCAGCAATGAGATGTTGCAAAGATACAAAATAGCTTCTCATATTTCCAGGGAATTGTGTTTTAATATTTCCCTATTATAACTGAAAGCGTAGGAAATATTTAATCACTTCCCATCTTTCCTATAATGCTTACTCAAACTAGATCTTCAATCTAATCTTCCAGTACTCTCCATTCCATTTCTCCGTAGAGAGAAGGAGGGAGGAAAAGAAGGGAGAGTGAGACAGAGAGAGAGAGGCAGAGAGAAGAAAGGTGACAGGGAAAGAGGGAGAAGGAAAGAGAAAGACAGACAGACAGACCAACAGAGACAGAGAGAGATGGAGAGTGGAATTAAGATGGAGAGCAAAGATGATTGAGCAGAAATTAGAATGGCCTAGCCAGACAGTCATGAAAATGACTCAAAAACTCGGTACTGGATTTGATTGTGAAGATCCTAGTGACAATGATGACACGTTTGGCCTTGTGTTAAAGTTCCTTAAGTGCGAATAACCTACTCACGTATCTGAAGTGCTAGCTGCTCTCACTGAGGGTCTTGCTCCTGGTTGCTTCAATAATGCTCATCATTTCTCTATCTACACTCTACTTTTTATCTCTATTTCAAACCCCTTCTGGCACATATCTCTCTCTCTCTCTCTCTCTCTCTCTCTCTCTCTCTCTCTGAGAAATTCCACCCTTCCTAAGAAGAACAAGAACTTCTGTTCCTCGCTTTTATTCCATGTCTTGCAACATCCAGTTGTCTACTCCACGTAAAAAAATGCACATCTCAACTTACCACATTCAAAATTTGAATTTATTATCCTATTACTTTCACCTCCCACCCCAGGCCTTCCTCTGAACACAGCTTAGACCAAAACCTTGCAGTCTCCTCAATTTTACTGCTGTCATATTTTTTTTAAACAAAACTATCTATATCATCTCATCTTCTAACCAGAAAAATAATTTAAACCTTCTACAGTTCTTAAAATTACTCTTCCCAAAGAATCACTTTGGATTTTGTTCTCTATTATATTTCTCCCATCATACATTTTGTTCTCTTTATTATTTTTCATGTATTCTGGCTTGAAGTATTTCCTTATTTTTCTGAATTAAAGTGACTTTTACTGAAAGTATTTTTAGCATTTTTTCTTGTAAAATTCTATACACATAAATATTCATTTACCCCTGTATAAGCATTTCATTTTAAAAAATTAATTTCCATTTTGAACAAGTTTTTCTTCACGAATTCCTCTTAGATTCTCAAAACACTGCACATGAGTTTTCAATTTCTAATTTAAATCATGGGGTAATTTCATCTGTTTTTAAAATTTGTATGATATAATAAATCCAATATCCTGTGCAATATATCTTGAGTTCTGTGGCATTTACTTAGTCAAATTTTATAAGTGCTTAATATGTTCTGTACAGAAATGGAAATATTTGTATTTATGTACAGGAACAATAATGTTAAAATACAGGTAAAGTCTTTTGTTATTTTTATTGGCTTTACCTAACAGTTTCTAAGATATATGTGGTAACATTGGATTTATTCACGGAATTGTATATTTTGAATGTTTTTATTTAATTTTTTTAAATTAAGTTTGATTGTATATTTCAATGTCCAAAATAGTCAAATTCATCATAAGGAATTTGTACCCATACATGGTATAATTTTGGTCCTCTTTCTTTTCCCAACCACTTCTCCTCCCTTCAACTTTCCCCTCTCCCTTTTTACAAAGATTTGTTGATGCTTTATTTTTTTATTCATTTTTAAATCTTTTTATTACATACGAATTTATATATTTAGGAATTGCTATTTTTCTTTTTAATAATTGAATTTTAAAATGTGTTTTGTTTCCTATTGTTATAAATCAACTAGGATTTATTTGTTTGTTGTGCTGGATAAATTTATTCCATTATTTACTGATTTTGTAGTTTTAATATTTAAAATTTTTCTTACAAAGTGCATTTGTTCTTCACAATTTCTGTGCTATGTATTGTTACCCAAGTTTATAGTTACCCATCTTTATACTTTTATACTAAAATTATGAAAGTTTTACTCAATTATTTATGTTTCTATGTTCCTGATATATTTAGCAGTTACTATAGTATTGTACTTTCAAATACAGCCTCTCCCAAATTTCTCTGTTTCTGTTTCCTTTTCCTCTTCTTCTTCATCACTCATCCATTTTTTTTGTTTCCATGTTTTTTTCTTACCTTCTTATATTCTTAATATATCTTTCCTCTGTTTTTTATTTACAACAGTGTTATGGCCAAATCTGATTTGGTTATTCTTTTTTTTTAATTGCCATCTATTCAGATTTATAAATAATCCACAAAAGTTTATTTTAAAAATTATGTTATTTTTTATTGAGTCCTACTTATACTTTTTTTTCAAATTTGGCTCTTTGTTCCTTAAAATGTGTTGAAAAACATGCAAAATAATTGAAATTTATTCAGCAGTGGTCATGGTATAAGATCATGCTATTAATTTTGGAAACTTAATGTTTTTTCTTGAATAAATTAAAACATGTATTGCCAATATTACACATAAATTTCAGTATTACACAGAAATGGTTAAAATTGTGTGCTCAGAGAGTCAGACATAAATGTTCTTAATGGCTATTTATAATAATAAAACCTGGAAACAGCTCAACTGTTTTTTAGTGGGTGAATAAATGAACAAAAATGGTGATATAGCCAAATAGGTGGCAAGTATTTTTCAATAAAATAAATAAAGTTAGTTAAAGATAAGTAATGTACACACCTAGTGAACAAGATACTATTGGGTATATATATTTTACCACAGTGAAGTAAATCAAAATACCCATCAGCTCACTTAGTTATATTTTTGGTAATTTGTTCTTATGGCAGTAAATCCTAAATCCATTCAACTAATTCCAGTACAAGTCCCAAATATATTATTCTGTTACCTGTTGTCCTCATGCTGCATATTAGACTTTCAAATTTGTTCATACTGCATATCTACAACTCATATTCTCTTACCTTTGTTTATCCATTTTCCCCCTCAGGTCCCTGTTCTTCATAACTATTAACTTGTATACTATGTATCATCCATCTGCAAATGTGTATCCATGTATATCTATGTATTTTTAGGATCCATATTTAAAGAGATCAGGAAATATTTTATCTTTCCATATTAGGCATATTTCACTTAATATAATGGCTTTTGTATTATCCATATTATATCAAATGGTAAGAGCTTAAATTTTTGGTGAGAATAATAGGGACAAAATAAACTACTGGTGCATGCTGTGACATAGACTGATATAAAACATTTTTTGTAGAAGCCAGGGACCAAACCATATATATATATCATGACATTCTATTTAAATGGGATTCTAGAAGATGTGCAGCCATTCCATAATGGCCAAAACAGAATAAGTGACATCTTGCAGATTATAGTGAGAGAAGTTAACCATAAAACTGTTGAGAAAAGTTGTTCATACAATATAAATATTCTATATCTTGATTGTAACACAGGTATAAATGATAATATATATTATAAAGTAAATTGCTTTATAAATTTTACCCAATGCAGTTATAAAATTATGAAATTACATATACTCAATGCATTACAACTTGCAAGAGTATCAAAATCTTCAAATACTTAGAAAAGGGGAAGAAAATATGTATAAGATAATGAAAATTAGGAGAAATTAAAGACTGAAAAAAATGAGGCAATTTCTTCATGAAATGGAATATCCAGAGCTATAATTGTCCGCAAACTGATCTGGGGAACATTTAGCTGCTTCCAAAGAGATCACCACTGGTTGTTTTGGTTTGTTATTGTTATTGTTTTTGTTTTGTCTTAGAGGCTAGAAGGACTATCATATTTATTCTTGGGTGGGAATATCAGGCATGTTCTAAAGTGCATTTGAATAAGTAAATATTATTCAAAAATTGAAACAAGCAGGAGAAGAATTAAATGATTACATTACGAGGTAATTAATGCACCTTACCCTGATGAAGACAACGGTGTTAAGACAGGGAGACGCAAACAATGTAATGGCACAAGGTGCGGATCAGTAGATACTGAGGCACAGGTTGCTAACATCTGAATTATTATGGTGGCTTTGCCACAGTTCACTCACAGGAAGCATAGATTTTAAACTAATAGTGCTCAGTTAATTAATAATAATATGGAAAATACATTACTTTCATACCATAAATTGAAATGGATATGTATGTACAGCTTCTTCTAATTTGAAACATAGAATGATAAACCTCAAGAATAAGGTTTGATGAAACATTTTCATGATTTCATTAATACATGTTTCCAGAAAATGATGATTGTACTTCTGTAGTACCTAATAATTACATTTATCGTGGGGTGTTTGAACATGCACACAATATATTTTAGTTCTTTGTTTTTCTTTTTATTTTGAAATAAGATGACACCAGTACACCAACATCATTCTTTCTTAAAGCTTTCTGTTTATTGCTACAATACATTGATAATTTTATTTTTATACTGACCTTCAGCTTTCCAGTCTCATTACTCTTTTGTATTTGTTCATATTTTGTTCTCAAAGACATAATCACCTGACTGAGAACAAAAATTATTTTAGTTCATATTTTAAAAGCTATCAGGCTTGCATTTGTATTTCTTGTATTTTGTCTAAACAGCCTTGAATCAACTATTTAAAAGGGTATTTTATAAGGTAAGGAGTTTTCTATTTACTTTTATTCACTATTATTATAAATAGCTTTTAAATTTTTACAAAAGGAAATTCTGGATCTATGCAGCAAATTCTGCTGATCTCTAATTTGTTCTACTAATGTCATGAATTACATTCACTTAGTTTTAAAATAACAATCACATCTAGCTTGCTGAGATAAACTATAATTTTTTCTGATGTGTTATTTAATCCTTGTTGGATGCAGTATTTTGTGTTGTCAAATATTTCTATTTAAGAGAAATACTGTTTTGCAGTTATTTTATTATTTTATAGTGCCTTTATTTTGACTCTAGCGTCATGTTGACATAACAAAATAAATTCTAAAGTTCTCATTCTTTCTCATCTGAAAAAATCAGAATTTTTTTTTACTTAAATACAGTTTTGATTTTCCACTGAGGTGATTTTAAATCATGAATTCAGTTTTGATTTTATTTTTCCATTTTTAAAACATATGTTGTGATACTGTTTTAACAGATACATTAAAACATCAAATGTGTGCATATTTATGGGATGTCATGTGATGTTTCATTGAACATATATTTTGTAATGACTAATTCAACTTAAATACAACTTTCTTGTCAAATATTTATCATTCCTTTATGTTGAGAGATTTCAAAACTCTTTTCTCTAGATTTTGGAAGAACATAATACATTGCAATTATCCACGTCACTCAAATGTTCAGTAAGACAACAGAGCTCACATTTCTATATAGATATAGCATACTACCCAGTAAAATTTTCCTCATCATTCTCTACCCCCTATAATTCACAGCTTCTGCTAACCACTATTCTTTGCACTCCCATGATTAATTTTTTTAGGCCTCACTTGTGAATGAGTAGTTGTAACACTTATCTTTTTGTGGCTGATTTATTTCAATTAACATCCATGTATAGGTACATCCACATTGTTACATAAGTGAGGATTGCATAGAATTTGTATTTGTGAAAAGTATTCCATTGCATATATGTGATATGATTTTAAAAACATAGCAAATGGTAAGATTTATAAAAATTACAGTGAGGAGCACTTTGTCATAAATTTGTCTCAAAATAATTCTTCAAAATTTTAAATATAGTTATCCTATCATACTTGCCAATTTCTGAGCAGTTTGCAAACTGTCTTTCATGAGTGCCTTTAGTTTCCCTATCCTGCCTGCCTTGGTATTCTTGAATACATTCAAAACATCTACTTTTCATGGACATTCTGAATTTGGAGAAGAACCGTAAATCACACATTGCTAGATCCGGTACTGTAAATAAGGCTGATGAGGACAACTTGTGAGATTGTTACCAACCTGCCTTTCTGTTGAATGTCCCTTTCCATCTACATTCTTTGTGTTTGTTATGACACTTGGCAAAGATACTCATGAAAGTGGATTTCTAGAACAGCTTGAGGAAATGGAAAGAGTAAAGAATATTCTTAGTGGGGGTGTTTGAGAGGAATTATTGAAAATGTGTCTTTTACAGTATTAAATTTTTAAAAATTTTAGACATTCATGATATATTTTAATGATAGTTCATATATACCATCTTTCCCTTTTCTCTGTATGCCCACTAACACTGATTTTTTTGTTATAGATAATTAGCATTCTTGCTTGATTGTGATGATACCACATGGTGTTTTGTTTTTCATTTCTAAAATAATAACTAATACTGGGAATATTTTTTCAATTGACTGTATTATTTTCTCTCAAAAAATCTCCACTTGGATCTATTTCTTATTTTTAAATCAGGTTTCTTTTTCCCTTGATGTTTTGGAGTTTGGTGCACATTATGAATATTACCTTATTACATGATGTGCAGTCCACTAGTACCTCTTTCTTCCATTCTGTAGATTGCATCTTAATTTTGTTGGCTGTTTCCATTGTTATGCAGAAGCTTTTCAATTTGATGCGATTTCATTTGTCTGATTTTGCTTGTTTTGTGTTTTCTACTGTCTTGTCCAAACTAACACTGCCTATTTTTGAATCATTTTTTTCCTGTTTCCTTCTGGTTTCACAGTATCAGGTTTTATGTTTCTTTCTTTAATGCATTTGGCATTTATTTTTGCAACTGGAGAGCACTATAGTTCTAGCATTAAAACAGAGTATCAGTTTAGCATGTAGATATCTAATATCCATAAAAACATTTATTACTGACTCAATGTTTTATACCATGTGTGTTAACACCTTTATTGAAGATTTGAATTTGACTGTACATGTGTCGATTTTATCTAGCTTCTATATACTGCTTCATTTTCTATGTGGCTGTATTCACACCTCTGTTATAAAGTTTTGATTGTGGTACATTTTTAAATCAGGTAATGTAATCAGTCCCATAGTACATTGTTCTTTGGCTCAAAATCATGTTATTTTGATCATAGGTCATTAAGTACCACATTTGAATATTTTGGGTTATTTTTGTAACTCCGATGAATTCTAGGATTAAATTGTTTTCTTCTTCTGTGAATAATGTCATTAATTTTTTAGAGATTGCTTTGAATTTGGAAGGAGCTTTCTGTAGATAGAGTATTGTAAAATTATTGGATTTTCCTATCATGTATAAAGATTGTTTAACCTTTGGTATAAATTAAGTGGATATGTCTTCTCCAATTGCTTTATCAAGGATTTATTTTCATTATAGAAATATTTCATTGTATAAATTAAATTTATTCACAGGTAGTCTTTTTGGTAGACAGTGTAAATGAGTGCTTTCTTGATATTTCAGTAATTACAAATTTTTACATATTGATTTTTAACTTTGTAATTTTTACAATGTATTTACCTAATTTTAATAGATTTTTGTTGGATCTTTTTAACATGTTCTCAATTTGCTATAAATTTGTTGAAAACTTTTACCTCTACATTCATCAAGCATACTGGGCCAGGAGCTTTCTTCTTTTGTTGAGTCCTTTTCTGATTTTGATGCTAGCCTAAGAAAATGATTTTGGAAGTATTCCCTTCTGTTTTATACACTGGAATAACTTACAAATATTAGTACTAGTTGTATTTTAAATGTTTGGTAGAATTCATCATTGAACTCATCTATTCCTGCACTTTACTCTAATGGGAGTCAATTTACTACTGATTCAACTGGTTAGTAGTTGTCAGTCTGTTCAGGTATTATAGATTTTCATGATTCCATGTTGATAAGATGTATGGGTCAACAGATTTGTCTATTTCCTCTATATCATCAAATTCTTTAGCAGATTGTTGCCTATAAAATTTTGAAAAGCTTCTTTGAATTTCTGTGTTGAATTGCAATGTGTCTCTGTGTCTCTATTTATTTTAGTCTTCTCTGTTTTTACCTTTTTGGTCTGTCTTTGATAAATTTACTTACATTTTGCTAAAACAGCTCTTTGTTTTGTTGATAATTTGTGTTTGAATTTTAATCAGTACTTCATTTATTTCAGCTCTGGTTTTTCGTATTTCTCAAGTATAACTATGAATACAGTTTGTTTATCTGTTTCCTTAAGATGCATGATTACATGGATATCTGAAAATTATCTGTAGTGTCATAGAGGTACTAAATGCTATAAATTTTCTTCTTGGTATTGCTTTTACATTATTCCATAGATTAGGATATGTTGTATCTTTAATTTGTGTCAAATAATGGTTTTATTTCTTTAATTTTTATTTGATCATTGTTCATTGAAAAATAAATTAATTTCCCAATACATGTTTTCTGAAACTTTTCTTGTTATTGATTTTTAATTCTACTACATATGATCATAAAAGATGTGTGGTATAATTGTAACTTTTAAGCTTTTACTTCTTTTTAGTTGTTATATAGTCTACCCAGGAAGATACTCTGGGAGATGTTGAGAAAAATAGGTATCGTACAGTTGGTGGATAGAATATTCTTAGATGTCTGTTAGGTCCATTAGGTCTAGCATGAATTTTAAGTCTGTCATAACTTTATTTTTCTTTCTAATTGAATTGTCCACTAATAATTACATTCACTGTGGGCAACTGCAACCATATCTAGCAAAAAACATTTGAAAAAGTAGATTGTTAAAAATTCTTAACCCTGTTATTAAATTGGAATCTTCTCTATTCAGGACTGTTAATATTTGCTTTAGATATCTGTATGCATTTATTTGTGTTTATATATATATATATATATATATATATATATATACACAATATATACAATTATATACAATGTATAAATATAGTATTTTATATATAATTGACTAAATTGAATCTTTATCATTACATAATGATTCTTTCTCTTTTCAACTGCTTTTTAACATACCTCTGTTTTATTTGTCTGAATGTTTTTTTCCTTATTTTGAATTTTTTCAGAAGGAAAATATATTCCATCCCTTAGCTATTATTCTTTGTGTATTCTTAGTAGTGAAATAAGTTCCTTGCACGAATTCTATGAGTGTGTCTTTTTTAACTTTCCATTTTAATCACATTATGTTTTAGAATTAGAAATTTTCATCTGTTTACCTTCATTGCAAGTATACTTTTCTACAGCCATTCTGACATTTTTCTACCTTTATTGTACTTCCCTTTTTTTCCTGTTGTATATACTTTCACTGTGATCCACTGATTTACTCTACTAATGTGTTTTAATTCCCCACTTAATATTTTCCCCTATATAGATTTGCACTTGTAGTACTGTGAGGCCTAAAATATTGTCACTTAATTACAACGAACTAGTTTTAAAGGAAAGAAAATTAAGATGACCATATATATATATATATATATATATATATATATATATATATAGAAACAAAGTAATAGAAAGATATAGTAATAAAAAAAACTGTGCACTTGTACTCCATTTTCCCCATATTTTGGATTTTTAAAATTTTTTATAATTTTGAAGGTAGTAAAATAAAACAGAACAAGATAGAACAAAGCCAGTTTAAACAGTGTAGTGAAATTGGTGCAGAACTTCACAACAGATTATCGGGATAACATTAATAGGTACAACAATATATCTCATCGTCTTCAAAATAGTTGCTATTTCAATCAGTTATAGCAAAATAAAATGAAATACAGAATATTGTAGAACTTACCAAAGCAGAATATTGAATAGAGCAATACCATTAATCAGAATAAAGCAAAACATTGGTAAAAATATTTGGCTTCAAAGAGATGGTAGAATGAAATCCCCCTTATTTGGTATATTGCATATGGTCACACTCCCAAGAGACACTCAGATCTCTGGCTCCCATTTGCTAAAGAGATCGGGGAAGATGGGATGCTTGATTCTCAGCCCATATGTCCATAGACTCACTACCACTTAGCAGGGAGGTGAGCTGGTTGCTTGTTTTCCCAGTGCCCTAAGTTCCAGCATGACACGGATCCCAGGAGACACTGGTGGTTCTCCCCTAGGGGCAGCAGCAGCCTGCCACAACAGAGCTGCTTATCCGGCTGGTTAGCTGATTGCTTGGTTTCCCAACACCCTAAGTTTCACCATCCGTATTTTGGATTTTTATGAATCTTTTTACATTTCTATTTTGTGTAAGTAGTCCTGTGTTTATTATATAATTATTTTAATAATAGTTTTAGTTTTAGCAAAAGTACATTTTGAATTACTTTTACAATGTTAGAGAATTCAGAATTCATCAGTATATAATCACTGTTTCCAATAAGTTTTATAAATTCTAATATTTCCTTCTTGTAAATTATGATCTCTTTCTTTCAATTTGAAGAACTCCCTATAGTGATACCTATACTGCCTCCCTATAGTGGCTGATAGCTCTGGAGGTTATATTGTATAAGTTTTTATGTGGCCTAATCTTTCTCAATTTCTAACAGATTACCAAGTACAAGAACAGTATTTTTTTTTTTTTTGTATCAAGGATCAAACTGATGACTATGTGCTTGCAAGGCAGGCATTTATGCCACTGAGTTAAATCCTCAGTCTCAAGAAACTTTCTCTTTTTTTTTTTTGAAATTAACTACAATAGTACATATAAAACTGCTAATCACCGTGAAGTCAAATAGAAGTGCAATCCCTGACTTAAGAATCCTGTAAAGTTTTTGGTCAAGTCATTATTTCTATGATATAAAACTATTGTGTAAGTTTCTCTGTGCTGTACAATTCACAATCAATTTATTAATGTAAATAAAGTGTGAGGAATAAAAAGTTCTATTCAATATAAATATTATGTAATGTATTCAAATCCCTAAAAGTTTGCAAGTAAAATTTTGTATAAAGTTGTTTTGAAACATTAGCTTTGTTTTTCAATGAGAGAAAAGTATGCAATATGTATGCAATAACCTAAATTCTGGTGCTCACAAAATATGCCTTAATTCTTCAAAAAGAAAGGTTACATTGACATATGCTGTTCTATAATCTGTATGCACATATTTTCTCGGGAGTATAGAGTTAGCAAGAGGATTCATACCATAGTATGCAAATTAACTTTCAATAGCAGAAAAGTTTTCAGTATAGATCTCAGAGATCAAACAATAGTGTGGTTCTGTATTTTCTCATGCTTAATTTCTTTAACTACATGAAAGCAGTTTTTAAGCTTAATAGCTGAAAATATTTTTACTATTACATGTGTACAATATGATCATTAGTACATAGAAACACAAGTACAGAAACATAGTTATTTAACAAGGTGCAATATTTTTCTAATTTCAGCTTAAAGAATTCCTTTTTGCCCATAGAAAAACTGGTTTAGGAAAATGATAAGAATCTGAATTTTAACAGAGAATAGAAAGCACTTAGAGAATTCTGATTATATAAGCAAATCCCCATTCTTTATATGGGAGCACGTGCTTTATAACATCTTACCACTAAAACTGAATATTCCCTAACCAACATGAATACTCTAGCCCCTATTTTAAAACTACTACTTAAAAATTATTGGCCTCTCTCATAGTCAGGTAAAAGTTAAAATGCAATGCCCAGATTCTGACTACCCAAGTAGTTGATTTTACATTACTCAAACTTCAAAATAGCTTCAATGTTAAACATCTTCAAATCTATTGAAGACACTGAACAGACTCAAATTTGGTTATAGCAAAATGAAAATGTATCACCCACTAAAATGAAATCTGCAATTCATTTTTGATAAACAAAAGATTTGAAAAGTCACAGCAGCAAAATATTTTGAAATTATACTGAAGTTTTTCGATAATAGGAATGTGTCACAATCCTGAAAGTTTAACGTAGTCATAATATCAACTAACCAACACATTTAAACCAAAATTATCATTCTCGAACTTTTTCTGTGCACATTTTAAACATGCTATTAAGTTGCATTCCAGCTTTCTTTTCTAACGTTATACATTACCTTTTTTCAAAAGAAAAATAAAATTAAATTATTTTCCTAATTAAATTAATTTTGATGTTAATATTACATCTCACATTGAAAGATTATGCAGATCCTGGATTTAACTATGTGTCAGTTTATTTTTTAAAGCATAAACCTTAGAAACTCCAACTTCCTGCTAAATCAACTATTAAATATTAAATTTTATTATACGCACCTTTAATGTCTCCTTTTCTATTCCTGATGGATGCACTTGAGTGTATTTTGCATTTCATAGAATGTAGTGTAGTGCATTAACACTGTATATATTGTTTTTTCTTAAAGGCATAACTATATAATTAAAGTTTGATTTGTACTGTAAAATTGTTTATAAATTTTAATATCATATTTCCATTATAAGATGGTTCAGCTGAATAGTTAGAATGTTCTTTCATCAATAAAACTGTTTCAGATTACAATTATTTGTTTTCCCAGGCTTTGTGCTATTGATAACTAAAGAAAATTTGAATCTTTTTTCAACAATTTATACAAGGTTTAATACAAGTGACCAGAATTAAGTAACAAACTATATGAATCTGTCCACAGTGAAAACCCTAATTTTTTTTTTCAAAAAGCATGTAAGTGGTTTTTGAGATGCAAAATTTTATGTCGCCTATCACAGTGAGCATCTGTAATTTACACACATCTGTTTGTAGATACACAAATACACACTTGTGCACATACACACAAACATGCATACACACACACACACACACATTTTCCTCACAAGTAATGTACACAATCTAAATCTGACATATTATACAATCCAGTGTCTGGTAATCGAGTGTCTTCTTTGGAGGAGTCTTCAGTGTTTCAGTTCTTTTATCTTGTATTCTAAAGTGCTGTGAGATATCCCATAAATTCCCTGTGCTGTGGAAACACTTCTTTTCCCATGAAAAGGCCATTTCAATAGCTTCTTCTATTATTTTGTAATCATACTGCAAATAGCGGCAAAGTTTTTTCCCACATTGCCTACTATCTTTTTGATCCAATCCACCTTCAGTGTTTGCAGAGGTTCCATCAAATGTTCCTTTTTTATAATTAAGACACAAAAGAGAGATATTCTCATGTAGAAAGTAAGAGTCAACACTTGAGAGTGTGACAAGCTCAGAATATTTTATCTTAGTAAGCATATTTTTCAGTTATTGAGAGCTTATCATTCTAGGACCGAAGAGGTTTTGTAAACTTGATATATAGCATCCAGCAGAATAAAACCATCAGAATGTGATTTGAAACAGACTTGAAATATAGCTGAGGAATTTCTAACTGTTCAGCAGGATTTGAGGTTTCATAATGAAGGTTTTCTTTTTTTTTTTTTTTTTCTTTAAATTGAGTACCCATTTACTGTGTAGTCAACTGATGGAGATATTAAGAAGCTGCCAGGAATTTTGATTTTGAAGTTTCAAATTGATTGAGTTTTTTTTTTTTTTTTTTTTTTTTTTTTTTTTTTTTGTGTGTGTGTGTGTGTGTGTGTGTGTGTGTGTGTGTGTGTATGTTCTCTGCTCCAGCGCTTGCCCACAATGCTACTTTTTGTAGTACTGTACAATTTTCTTTACTATCTTTATATTTGTAATTATCATTGAAATCTTGAGTTTTGTTTTTGAAAGACACAGGCTTCCCTGCTGGTAAGGTTTTCAAGTGGAGAAGTAACATTTTTTGAGGTGTACCATAGAGTACGCCTGCTTTGTTTATGTCCAGTGTTCCAGTCTGAACGTCTTTCAAAGCTTCTGAGAGTGAATCATCTGCAAACTCAGGACTTCTTTCCCCATAATCCTCTCTGTTCCTGTGTGATCTCCCAGTCATTCCTTTTCAGAAAAATCGCATATGGGTGACTCTTCATATTTATGCTGGTTTTCTTCATAGAGAGATCTCACATTCCATCCACTTGCTAAGTATTTCATTCTCCCATTCAATTCACAGTGAGATCTAAAGGGCATTTCTGCTCTTCCTAAAAGTAGTTTTCTTCTTGAATCATCTGAATCCTTTCACATACGAAACTTGGTCCAATGAAACTAATTCTGTTATCGTGAATCTTACCACTTTTTGAGATGTACTAAATTGCAAACTGATTCCTGAACAACAGTGGAAATGTTAGGATCACAGTTCTGAGGACGATTTTTCTTTTGAAAGCAGTGCATTTAGATAATTTTCGGCTTGACATCCAATCTTAACAGTGCTGAACTGGGCCTGAGATAATAGCTGTTCTGTGGTGTTGACTGCAAAGAATAAAGAGACAGTATACAATCACTAATTGTATACCTGTACAGAATGATTGTTATTCACCTATAGATCAATAAGTCAGGCCTTATGGTGCACAACCTTCAAATAAACTGAGGTGTCTTGTACGACAGTAAACTTAGGTCCATAAAGCCTTTCTAAAACACTCTCAAACCTTACAGTCTTGGTGGACCTCCATTATGAAACAGAAAAGGAGTAGTGACAGTAGGCATCCATGAATTATATTCAATGAAACAGTGAATTAGGACAAAGCCCTTGGCTCTGAGAGAAGGTGAAATGCATTGCCAAGGCATCACCATCCTCAATCTGTCCATACTTCTAAACAGGGAGGAAGAACTTCAAATCTCAGCTGCCACAGTTCCAGCTGCTCCTTCTTAAAAGGGTACACACTGCACCTCCACAACTGCCTCCACTAAGAGCCAGAGAAAAGAGTTGGGTGTACCTCTCCTGCCCCTCCAAAGACAGCTCCTCTGTACCTCGTCCCCAGGAGGCCCACCTGCAGCCCCAGCCCTGCCAGCATTAGGGGTCCCCGGGGAGAGATCTAACACACAGGGCACAGGTCTGGGAGCCCAGCCATCTCTGCAAGCCTGGTCCCAGGGAGAGAAGAAGGGTGTTTGTGCTTCCAGCAAGACCAGCCTCTTTCCTGCATCCTCCTCTGGCCTCTGGCTCAGCCACAGCCAGCCAAACCCTCCCTCCTGAAAGGTGACCATTAATTTTGTAAAAATATTAATGTTTCTTTTGTTTTCTGATTTTTTGATTATTCCAATTTTTTATCTAATTATTGTGTTTATTTTTCTTTGCATCATCTTGCAGAAAAATGGATTCATTTTTCATATCTTCTTATCTTTTTAAGTATCTATGATTAGTTGTTCTTTCAAGGCATCGTGGTCTTCTAGTGCTAAAATTTATCCTCACATTGGTTTCGCTTTTCATTCATTCAGTATGACTCTTATTATCTGGGATTTCTGACAGACTCAAAGTTTTTTCACAGACTTTGATTCTTTGCTGAACTTCTTATTCATGTTTTGTATTATTTCGTTTCACTAAAGCAACTATTGATGTCTATGAAAGCATTCTGAATCATTTGGTTTAATGCTCCAATTATTTGAGCTATTTTCTAACCTTTGCTACTCTTTCAAGTAAATTGGCTTGATGGTTTGTGTTATTCTGCCCCTTGGTGCCACCTGGATTGTATTAAAGGTACTTGAGTCTTTTGAAAGATTTCGTTCCCTTTTTTTCTCATGTTTCTATTGTTTTTGTATGGTCTTGTAGGGAGGATTGTCAGTGCTTGTAGTCTAAGGACATCACTGCTAATATAGAGATGCCTTTAGGTGCTTATCTGTGAAATAATTTGTGTGTGGTTAAATAAAATATTTCCTACAACCCCAAGAACTGATCACTTTGATTAATATGAGAGCAGAAGTTGCAAAGTAGTTTGCCCAGAAACCGAGATCTTCTGTAATGTACCGGAGTTTTCTTAATGTCACAAATGTAATCTGCATTTTGCCTGAAAGAGAAACAGCAACAATTATGTAATCCTGTTAATATCAAATAAATTGGTTACAGCATTGTCATCCAAGACAAAGTAGATATTAAATTGATTATACATAATTTATTATATTACTTAAATTGATATACATCACTTTCAATTCTACAGAAGAAATTGGCAGTTCTTATGTAAATACTAACAACCCAGGTTTTGACTTACAGCTAATATATATACTAAATGCAACTTCTATAACCCTGATAATGTTAGAAAACAACTCAGTGATTATTTTACAATGCTAAAAAAACTATCAAAAGATTAGCAATGCTTTGTAGTGGTACTATTAAATATACAGGGCTTTAAAGGGAGTAGTGAAGCATGAAATCTTTGTAAACTTTAACTCTATGATACAAGAGGAATATAGAGAACTGGAAAAGGATCTAATTGACGAGCAGAACAATAGATATATAGAACATGATAAAGGTAAGAGAAAAACTTGTAAGAAATAGAAGCTAAAAGAAAAAGAGAAAAAGAAGTTGTATTGAGAGTGAGAAAAAGAAAGAAGCAAATATAAAGAGGGAAATATTGCAATGAGAAAAGGAAAATAGGGAAAAGATGATAAAAAGCATGTAAGAATGACAAAGGAAATTTTCCAAATCTCAAAGGATTAGAAAAGAGACGGGTGGGGAAAGAAGAGAAACAGAAAAAGAAAAAAATATGGAAACACACACACACACAAGTACACCACACAACCGTGTTCATATTCACCAGAAAAAGTAAAACAGAAAGAAATAAACAAAGAAAAGTGAACCAAGCAAACGACCAAAACCAAAAAGAAAAAAAAAAAAAAATTCTCTCAAATGTGTGATTTTTCTTCCAAGGTCTACAGTTTGGGAACAATGTCCAATTCAAGAATGTCCCTGCTCACAGTGGTAGCAAAATAAAAGTCAATCAGAACCCAGATTCATGTTGGATACAGTCACCAGCAAGCAGGAAGTATACTTAGGGTGAAGGTACCAATTATGAGACTTTCAAATCAACAGGTATTCAGGCTGAGCCAGGTTTGTGACCATTTGGGTGCTGTCTGTGTCATGTAATTAAACCCTTGTGGGTCTCTAATCAGCCTACCCATGGCTCTCTGATGACAGATATCTCTCATGGGTGTACCTCACCTAATCACCGTGGAAGCAGTGGTAGCATTAATTTGAAGCCAAACTGAAACTGCTCTGAGTCTCAGGTTCAGTCAGCACCTCCCTATAATGACATCCAACTACTTTCTCTAGGGAGATCTGACATCTGCTTGTACTGGAGTCACTCACTAGTTTCTGTAGCAGAGAGCATCCACTGGGCCATGTCACTGCTGTGTTTGTCTTTGAATGTTTCTGAAGTCTTCTACATTCACTTTCTTTGTCAACATGGTTTTACTTTCTCAGGAATCAGGAGCTGGGGATAGAGTACCAATTGCCCTTTCTTCTTTCTGTGTTGTATGACTCAATTTCTCTGTAGGCTCCAATTTTCTGATCCCAGAGTTATGAAGAACCACCTCCCTCTTTTTATTTCCTGCACTGTTACCCAATACCTGTATTTCAAATCTTGGTTTGTTATTGCTCACCCCTCTACCATTTTTCCAGAAAGCTCTAATTGTTTTTATTTTCATTTAATGTGTCTTTCACCTCAAAGATTTATGCTTTTGAGTTTTGTGAGGTTTTTATCTTCTGCCATTTCTCTGTACATATTTAATATTAGGGTACCGAATCATGTCTCTGTGTTCTTAAAACTCATTAAGATTCCTTGCAAGAGCTATCTTAAATTCCCAGTTCAAGAGTGTGTTCATAATAGCCATTATTGGTCAGTTTCAGATATTAATGTTGGCCATTAGGTGAGGTATGTTTTTCTCTGGAAGATGGTTAAGGTTGTGAACATGTGATTTCAAGCAGCCTTTAAAGGAGTGGTTATTTATTTAAGTTATACTACTCTGGGTTAAAAAGTTATTAATATTCATTGATCACATTTATTTTTATGATGACTCCATACAAATACATAGTTTACATTAATTGCAATCATCCTACTTTTATCCACCACCTTACTTGGGTTTTTGCTCCTTTCTTTCCCACATGTAATTGCATTGAGAATTTACATTTAGCCTGCAGACACTTCTATTTTTCTACTAGACAGTGCTTTAAGTCTAAGTTTACTTTGAGAGTATTATCAGTGTATTGCTACAATTTAATTACTAGAAGACAATACAAGGGATAAACTACCCAAATTCACAGATGCTGTGCTGTTTAGTAAGAACAATAATATTACCTAGAAAGAGTAGTCCATCCCCACAAGCCTCTCCTTGGAGTGAGGTAGGTCTGGTTGCCTTAGTCTCAGTATGATCAGGCACAGGGAAAAAATTTGTTAGATCTGGGCAATGTCACTGAAAGTGACCAATCATAGGCTCCTTGCCAGAGATTGATGTCTACTTTCCTTTTCCTCTCCAAGAAGATAATTATTCTTTCCCTGTTGAGAAGCCCCAAAGTAATAGAAGAATAGAATGGGCAGTTCAGTATCTACTGATGCTGTAATGTTATGTTGCACCTGGAATCTGCAGTTTACAAAGGCCAGTGGAGCACTGGTAGTGTAATAGGGTCTCCATTGTTAATACATGATTCTACTGAGCAAATTCATGGTGCAAACTTGTTGCAAAGAAGCTACAGGTGATGTAAGTTAGAATAAAATTCCAATGCACTAGGGAGATGCGTCTCTACCTTACACCAGCTCTTTTCCATAAGGTTAATCCATATAAACTGCACTAAGCAACATGAAGAACTGTGCAGAATTATATTTATCCAGTATAGCACATAGTTCCAAGACCAATTTATGTGCTTAATAACCAACAAATAATCTTGCTCCATACTCAGCTGTGTGAAGTCGTGGTGCAGATGATGAACACAGCCACTTAGGCATGAAGACTGGACATCCACAAGCACAAATACCTGCATAATCTCAGGGACTTCTGGGGTCATGCTGTAACTAGCAGTGAAACAACCAAAACATGTATGAACATTGGGGTGAATGACTCACATGAGTGAAATGACGATATCCCTTCAACAGATGAAGCTGATAAGATTGTATGTCTATACCCAAAAGAATGAAATTTTAGGCTGTATAGAAATTCAAATAATATAACCAGCAATCGAGAATTTGAAGCTTTTTGGAGCTGTCCAGTACCTGAAAGCTGCAGACATCTGTTGCATTTAGATAAGCATTTCAGAGAGGGAATATCCTTGAGAGTGGTCAGACTTAGAAAGAGTTCTGCTCATATTAAGATTCTCAGGCAGACATCCTGACAATTACACCATAGAACGAGGTATTGAAGCACTGCTGTGAACAGAGAAAATCTTTCTACACTCAAATTTAACCTTACTTTAGTGCAACTAAACATAATGAAGCTGGCTGTCATGTCCCAAAAGCAGTCCTTAGCTTGACAAACCAGATTGAGAGCCATTAATCCATGAGTTGAATCAAGGATTTCTCTTAGAGAAAAATAACATGAAAAGCCTTGGCTAATAACTGAAAATGATCCCATTCTTTGAAATTTTAGCATATATGTGTATTTTTCTCACATCGTCTACAAAACTTAATACCTTTAATAGTTTTACGTTTACAGTGTCTTTAGTTGTACTCAGTGAAAGCATTGTGAACTGCTTTAAACTCCTTCATTTTCCATCGTAACAGAGATCTATGTTTTATGCTCTGCCTTTACCATTTGTTTGAATCATGCAGATTGGCATTATTTAAACTTTCCTTCAGTGGCTTTGTTCATGTATGAAAACAAAAGACTATTCATAGGAAAATGGTGCACACCTATCATCCCAGCCATTTGAAAACCTAAGGCATAAGGATCTCAAATTGGGATTTAGAATGTTAAATTTAGCAATTTAGTGAGACACTGTTTCAAAATAAAGTAAAAATCACTAAGAATGTAGTTCAGTGTAAAGGAGCTTGATTATGTCACCAAGAGACAGCCATCCATGGAAAACAGACTAATGTTAAAATGGTTATATTCAAATCTTATGTGTGCTCATATTGGAAACCTAACACATATCTATTCTGATATAGAATTTAAAACACATAACTTAGCAACGAAGAATAAGGAACTCCAATCCTTGAGCAATAACAAGTCCTGACCGAAAGCCCAAGGAATCAGTAGATGTGTTTAAGGAAACAATCAACTTCCTATGATTTTTCATGAAATATGGCCAGTCTCAATAACATTTAACATTTGTCTCTTATCTGTGATTGCTGGATCTGCTCCAAGAAGGGAAATATACATTGAAAGTAGGTATCCATAAGTGGAAATTGAAAGCTAGACTACTAGGTATAATGTTTGTGGGTAAGTCATGGGCTATCTCACATCAAATAGTTTTTCAGCTTTGTATGAATGTACAAACAAGACTAATTCTGAATTGCTCTGGTAAGCCTCTGATTATCTCTCCTAAGTTTCTAAACTTTATTTCTCTCCTAACATTTGGGTCAGTGGCATTAGAGTGTGTGTGTTTTTTAAGAAATCATTTCAGGTGCTGACCTATTCAAATGTGTCTAAGACCTCTTTTATTGAATGACATTCTGCTCAAGACAGGGATTCTGACATTTTCCCGGTATTTTTCTCACATCGTCTACAGAATTCTTTAAGTGAAAGTTTAACTCTGTTCAGAACTTTTCCTTGAGGCTATTCACCAGATTATATTCAGTTTAGTTTGATTTCTTAATTTTCAATGACGCAAATCCTCTATGGTCACTTTTATTTCTGTGGGAATCCAGACCATCTGATGGCCTGGATCAGAGGCTCTTTATCTTACCCAGCAGCCTCCACAGAATGAATGTGTAGTGTATCCATTGCTTGGTTGAGTGACCTCCAATAAACAACAAGGCAACCTAATTTTCTTTACAAATGTGACCATTGTCATGATGCTCTCTCCTTAGGGATCCCACAGCTTCATCTGGCAGAGGGGGCCCATCGCTGTGTAGGAAGAGTGGAGATTCTTCACCAAGGCTCATGGGCCACCATCTGCGATGACAGCTGGAGCACGAGTGAAACCCACGTGGTGTGCAGACAGATTGGCTGTGGAGTAGCTACCTCTGCCACACTCAATGATTACTTTGGGTCGAGACCAGACTCTATCCATCTGAATGCCCCAGGCTGCACAGGAGATGAGACCCATTTGTGGCATTGCCCCTCCTGGAGCTGGGATCAGCACAGCTGTACGCGATGGCCAGCTGTAGGAGTCATCTGCTCAGGTATGGTCTGTATTTAATCCAAGGGGAGGAGAGATGGAGAGTGCCAGGAATGTACATGTCTGATCTTGTAATAGAAAATGTGTGGTGATTTTAGGACTGAGAGGTCCATCCATAAAGCATGAATACTTACGTAGCTGAAGGTGATGGGCCTCACTGGCTTCACTGTCATTAAGGCTTGAATGTTATTTCCCACTTAGGTGGATTTATCTAGCAAGATAGTTCATTTTGGTGTCTTGCTGATTAGAATCAACCTTCATAATTTTGTTTCTGTAATTTACCTACAATTCCTAACGTCAGTAAATTAACATGTATATGATCAAATTGTTAAAGGAAGGTCTGATGAGAAGCCTGTACATGACCCATTTGCATTGCATGTTTCTGTATTATAGAAGGAAACAATGTTTAAAACTAACAAGGTGCTGAATGATAGTAGCAGGGTTAGACAAGCACAGGAAAATTTTTAAATTATTGTGTATTTCTAAGTCTCTTTTTCTTGGATTGAGACATTAGTTACAATGGTAAAGATCTGTGAATGAAAGGCCTGAATCATAAATTCTTCCTGAATCAACATGAGAAATGTTTCGCTGTACATTTTTCTTCTAAAAGAATGAGTAAAGTCTGAGTTGTAAAGAAACTTAGTACCTGCTGCCAAACAAAGCAACGCTGGATACAATGGAATTCTCAGTACCTATATAAGCAGAGAGATAAAATATTATCTTTGATAATACCACTTCTTTACATTTTGCCTAAAATCAAGTATAGCTTATTTCTAATGGCTTCACCGTAATAAGAGAAATGCATTTGGGAGCTTATGTCTTAAGAAGATCTATGCTTTTCTCCTACAAGACTTAAAATTTCCCACTGAAAAATTATCAGTGTTTTTACCTGGTTACGCAGCACCTATGGAAGTTTCTGGGGTGTTATAAAACTTGAAATAATGCTCATATTTTGAAAATATACTATGGAAATGGTTTTCAATATGGTCTTCACACACCTGTCTCCTAAACAAATATAAACTCTGTTCAAAAAGCTCAGATCTGCCTTCTGTGAAGCCCTCTCTGGCCCACACTTCATCACTTCCAAATCTGCCATTATCTTCAACAATCTCTGAGCCTTCAGCAACCATCCTGTTTTCTTCTTGCTGTGCCTTATTGAGAAGGACACTATGTCCACTGAGCTTTCAAAAGTGACAGAAGCACAAGAGTATACGTAACTTTGATCCTTAGGAACACACGTGGATCTTATATGTTATGCCTGAAAGACACCATAAAAGACATTGACAAGAGTACAAAAGAAATACAGTAACAAAGAGTTCTAGGAAGAGAAGGGAAAACACATATTGGTTTTTCACAAAGTTAAAGGCAGTGTAAATCATGTTTTTAAAAAGAAATACTCCTTTTACACATTTCCTGGAATCCATGTGCATTTCTGTGACTTTAAGGGTACATAGCATAGAAGGCTTCTGTTCATATGTGCCAAACTCACATGAGACACCTACAGGTTTTAATTACAAGAACCAAGATCCTTAGGCCAACAGATCAAAGACGTTTCCCTGATGTTCTGGGTCTGTGGACATGCTTTTCCTCCTTGTCTGAAGTAACACTGAGGTCAGTCATCATGTAAAGATATCACTTTATTTCTCAGAGATTTCAATATTTAGAATTTTGTGTTTCACATTTAACTTTTGCTATATGAATCCATTGGAGTACCTGTGGAATTTGATTAAATGTAGTCATGCTATTCTATAATCAGTAGTTGTTCCTAAAATTATATATATGGCAGAAAGAGAGAGAGAGAGAGAGAGAGAGAGAGAGAGAGAGAGAGAGAGAGAGAAATTTCATATTAGATTAGGAAGACTGATTGCTTTTGAAAGAGCAAGGAACTAGCTGGAAGCCATCAGTGTGAGTTCATTTTGACCTGAAAATTAGGATAAAAAGTGTCAGCGAATTCAGGAAACAATTTCTTCACAATGGTTATACTGTGAAAAAGACTCAAGTGCGAGCATCTTTAACCTTAGATCAGGGAGATAACAAGAATTTTATGATTGTACAGGAAACAACAAAAGCAGAGAAACAAAGCCCAATGAATGGGAAATTCATCGTCAGTTATTGTCTAATTGATCAAAGTCAAGGATCTATCATGCAGAGCTTTGACAACAGGTTTATAACTGTTGGACCCATTGTGTTAGTTTTGACCCTTCTCACAAGATGTGTATATGGTTTACATTTGTTATTTCTGAAACAAGGATAAAATATGGGAGAATGACTCAGAAAATTACAATTCGAAGGGCAAGATTGTTTGAATTCATTCATGTTTACAGCAGGACAGTAGACTCCTAGGACCATCTGTTGGAATTCTGATAGGGTTAACCAGGAATCAGCCTCAAGATTAAGGTAGAAAAAGAGACAGATACAAATAAAGCAAAGATGTGAAGGTTTCTGTTTTAGTCATCCACTGGAGATCTGAGAACTCAAGTGAAGAGTGAGTGAAAAAACAGCCTCTAAATCTGTGTTAATAAAGAAATTTTAAAAATATTGCCAGTGACTGGAAGTCCCAGTACATTCTCAAATTTGAGTTTAACCTGGGTAACATAGCAATATGCAGTCTCTAGGTAAATAACCAAAACTATAGAGCCAGGAATGTTACTCAATAGGAAGGCTCTGATTCAATTACCAATATGAAAGAAAAAAGATGAAGAAAAACAACATGAAAACAAAGAAAAATAAAATGGCATTCTATCTGAATTTATTCAATCTATCACTCATTTTGTAAGCTAGAAAACCACGTGCAATGAAAATATGAAATAGAAATGGTTAGACTGAAGTCAGGTCCTGCATGGTTGGTGATCTTGGATCGTGACAAAATAGGGACCCCTAATGTGCACCTGCACCTGGGTAGAAATCAGAGCAGCCAGGGAAGCTATGGTAGCATTCACAGGCAAAGCTGACTTCCATTCAGAATTCTTCTCTGCCTGGTAGTGGGCATTTTACTCATTAGTACACTTGTCCCTGTCAAACAATGTCAGTAGTGAAGTTTCAACCCACAGTGCAGGTCTCATGATTTTCAAGTCTATAAGACTGTAAAAACTTGTGTACATTGTGTAGTTGTATTTTTATGTCCAAGAATGTATTTTTTTTGGCTTTTTTTGTTTTTATCGGTACCAGGGATTGAACTCAGGACTGCCTGCTTGCAAGGCAGGCACTTATGCCGCTGAGCTAAATCCCCAACCCCTACCAAGAATGTATTTTAACAACATTCTATTCATATTATGATACACTGTTTAAATAGTGTTTATTATAATATAATATTGAAGCCACCACCTTGGTCAAAAGTCAATGCAAAGTTTCCTATAATATCATTTAAATGACCTTATAGAGTTACTTTAGAATCTGGACTTTTGTTTTCTTGTGCAACCACCAGAAATAAGAAATATTCAGTTAGAATGCTGTATATTAATAAAATACACCAACACTTTTACTTTTCTTTTCAAATTACTTATTGGAGAACAAAACATTATTGAATAATTTGCACTTGAGAAAGATAATATTGCTTTTAATTATTAATAATGTTTGTTACTTAAAATTTCATGTTTGTAGTCAAATATCCCCTTGGATCCTGAAGTCAATCTTAAAATTTCTTCCTAAGCAACTTCCCTAAGTGTTTCCTGATTTTTTTTTTTAATTTGACTTATGAGTTACAATTTACTTACACTAAACTATCAACCACAAAAAAGATGAAGGCACAAGGGATTATTCATTTCTGATGCAGTTTCTCAAAATTCTTTCTGTGTTCTGGATGAGAAATTTAATGCGCACCATTTGGATATATTAGTGTCAAAACGTGGTTTCTGCTTCATTTGCTCTCTAAATTGTAGGCCTCACTCTCATTTTTAATAGGTAAAATAACATAAATTGTGAGGTTTAAATAAATGCTGAAAAGATTTCATTCTTTGTCAACTGTTCATTGTGGACAATATTAGGCAGGGACAGATATATCCTAATGATGGAATAATGAAAACCAAGCCTAATCTTTTTGTTGTTGTTGTTGTTGCATGAAGTCAAATTCAATGGATGAATGTAGATCTTAGAAAAAAAGAAAATAATTTATAGATAGGTGCATAGATGAATGGTAGATCAATAGAAGCATTGGTATCAAGATTAGAATTCTGATGTTCCTCTTACAGGATGGAAAATCATGAAACTGGCTGAAAATTCTTGAATTTATGATGAAACACTTTCTCTTGTGGCTCTAATTTTAACATCAAGGTTCCATCCACTTCCTATATAAACCAATCGTATGAAAAGAAAAGCTTTAACAATAGAACTGCCAACATATCATTCACATTTTCTAAGCCTGGATCAAGAACACTTATGTTTTTATCTTCCTCAGGATTTGTGCGTCTGGGTGGAAGTTTTGGACTCTGCTCTGGAAGAGTGGAAGTGAACTCTGGAAGAGGCTGGATTCTGGTGTCTGATGTGAACTTCACATTCCCCACTTCCCAGGTCATCTGTGCAGAGCTGGGGTGTGGCAAGGCTTTGTCTGTTCTTGGAAACTTGTCCAGAAATGCCAGTGAACAGGTGTGGAGTGAAGAGTTCCAGTGTGAGGGCCAGGAGCCTGAGGTCTGGTTGTGCCCTAGAGTGCCCTGTCCTGGAAGCAGCTGCCACCATGGTGGAGGTGTTGAAGTTATCTGTGCAGGTGAGACTCATGGACAGCAGAACTTTAGCCACTCTGCATAGTATTCAAATGTCATATCTAGCGTATTTTATCTTCTTCTTCTTTTTCTTGCTCTTCTTGTCTTCATCTTCATCTTTTTCTTGTTTCTCTTCCTCTTCTTCCTCTTCTTCTTCCTCTCTTTTCTCTTCTTTTTCATCATACTCTTCTTCTTGATTTTGACCAGTTCTTCCCATATTCCCCCTTTCATCCTTCTTTTCCTTGTCCATTGCTCTGTTTTCTCCTCCTCCTCTGTTTCCTGATTACTGTCTAAAATGACTAATATTGCTTAAGACAACTTTATATTTCCCAGTTTTCTCTTACACTTTTTGATTTTCATTATTCTTATTGTGAAATTTTGTATTTGTCTTAGTGTTACATTCATGAGAACTAAGGTTCCAGATCAGCAAATGGGGAGGATAGGAGGATGAAGAATATAAAGATAAAGACAGAAAGCTGAGTTCAGGTTTAACCCTTCCTCTGGATGGGAGGCAGAAACTATCAACGTCAATTTGAGTTTATTGTACATATGTAATACAATGCCCATTTGTTAAGTTAGCTTGCTTGTTTCACCCTGGGCTGGAACGTCTGCTCTTCTTTTCTCTCCATTTCCCCAGGCCATTCCTTAGGTGTTCTGTCCTTGGGATGTTCTTCAAGTTGTTTAGAAAATATTGTTCCAGTGGAAAATCATAGATGGTTGTGAGATCGGACTAAACTATGGTCAGCCAATAAGATGAAAACAAGTATATGTGGGAAGCCCTGTAATTGGCTTCCAATTTGTAACTGCAGGGTGCACCACCTTAATCCCCTTTAGGAGTTAAGTTTGTTAATTAAGCAGCACCTTGCATAACTTGTTTAGCCTGTCTCATTTTTCATGGATTATGCATATTGAGTACTTTGCGGGAAATCTGAACTGACCTATAAAACCTCAGCCTTGCCATTGTTGCTATGTTACTTGCTGATATCTCAGCACCCAACTCCCTTCTCGATACCCTATATATTTGATATGCATTCCTTGAATAAAGAGAGACTTGATTGGACTTCCTCAACTTGTCTCCGCTCTTTTGTCTCTTGTTTCCTTTTCATCTCCACTCCCTCTCTAGGGTCTCTGTGGACTTACCCACAGGCTGGGTCAAGTGGCGCCCCAACTTGGGACTCAAGAACAGGGCACTTAGTGAGGGACGCTGTCCATGGGCCCAAAGTAGAAAAAGAAAAAGAAAATAGAGGACCGACGTGGGAGCCTGCCTTGCCTTTGAACCTCAGTAAGTGAACAGCGATTATGGGACAAGAAATTAGCCAGCATGAGACTTTTTTTGAAAGCATAGAAAAGCTTTAAAGACACAAAGTGTAAGGGAAAAAAAAATTAGCAGTTGTGTCCACTAGGACAAGAAATGAGTCAACGTGAGATTTTTGTTAAAAGTTTTAAAAAGGCTTTAAAGACAGGAAGGGTAAAGAGGGAAAAAAAAATTAAGCAATTGTCCATTAGGGCTAAACTTTAACTCGGGAGCAAAGCAACCCTGTAGCCAAGCATCCGTTCCCCATACTCTAATGGCCATATAGTTCCGGCTTTAGCGTGTTTAACTTTCAATACTAGGAAGGAATTAAGAAACCAAATTGAACATTTAAAACAACAGATTGAACTAGAAAAAGAACATCAGGATTTGATAGATCAATTAGAAAAACTAAGAACAGCTAAATTTAAAATGAAAAATGAAACTAATCCTGAAATTTCCTCTAGAGCCTCTCCCGCTCAGCGACCCCCACTGAGAGGCATGAATTCTTAATTTACCCCTCTGGCCTGATCCGATATTAAAGCTAGATGATATGGAGGCTTTCCTTGTGACAGAAATGAAGGACACAGAAGGTGGAGTTATTCGAGACTACTCTGGTTTCAATTTAAACTGAATAGAGAATTAAAAACAGTGATTACACAGTAGAAAGACAGCCACGTATACTCTTGCTGTCTTGGATTCTTTGGCTGATGGCTGGCTCACACCTATAGATTGGCAAGGATTGACCCAAGCAACTTTTTGGTTGGGGATTATCTTTTGTGAAAATCAGAATATATAAAAAATTGCAAGGAGACTGCCAGGCACAATATGTAAGCCAGCAATGGGTGGGACCTTGATATGTTAATAGGGGAGAATGCCTATGCCAACAGAGAGGCCCAAAAGCAATTTATGGGCTATATGAGTTCCTCTCTCAGGAGCATTAAGCAGGGGCTGGGGATTTAGCTCAGCAGCATAAACGCCTGCCTTGCATGCAGGCAGTTGTGAGTTTGATCCCTGGCACTGATTTAAAAAAAAAAAAAAAAAAAGTGTTTTACCTGTGGAGAGACTTGTCATTTTGCAAAGAATTGCAAAAAAGACTCCAGAGATAGAGATTCCAATGTCAATTACTTTGACTCATTTAAAAGGCATAGGTCAAAGCCAAAACCCAGAAACAAGTTCAAAACTTCTGACCTGGAAGGACAGAGAGGGCAATCAAGGCACAATACAGCCATATGTCATCGCTGGATTACCAATAAATCTTTGGGGTAGAGATCTACTGCCACAAATGGGATTATTCATGGGTAGCTCAAATACCATTGTCACTGCTCAAATGTTAAACAGTGGATATTCACCTGGTAAAACTGTATCTTTCCAAACAAACAGTACATCAGCCCAGACCACAGAGTTGCATGCTGTCACTGTAGCCCTTTCAGCATTTCCCAATAAGCCCATGAATTTATAAACTGACAGTACTTATATTGCACACTCTGTGCCCCTGCTAGAAACAGCTGGCCAAATCAAAAGTGCCTCCAGCACTGGAGAAATGTTTAGGCAAATACAGGTGCTTATTATAAAATTAACTTGCCCTTTTATTATTGGATATCTGTGTGCTCACTCTGGGTTACCAGGACCTCTGGACAATGGTAATCATACAGCAGACCTGGCCACTTGACGGCAAGCTCTCCTTTGTCCTTTGCTAATGTTAGCTCCAGTGATCATGATGACAATGTTACTTCAGCACAAATAGTCATCAATTACACCATCTCAATGCCCAAACCCTCCGTCATGCACAAGATCACTAGATAGCAAGCCAGACAGATAGTAAAATTGCCCTTCTTGTGCCATGCACCTCCCAGTTCCACACTTTGGCGTTAATCCTAGAGGACTTATCCCCAATGCACTATGGCAAATGGATGTCACCCATATGCCTGAGTTTGGCGATCTTAAATATGTTCATGTTACTGTAGATACTTTAGTGGTTTCATTTATGTCTCTCTCCAGACTGGCAAATCTATCAAACATGTTATTAGCCATATGTTAACTACAAGTTTTGGGATGCCCACAACAATTAAAGACTGATAATGGTCCAGGCTATGCTAGTTCTGCCTTTGCTCATTTCTGTCAACATCTTAATATTCATCATATAAAAGGCATACCTTATACACCTCAAGGTCAAGGCATAGTTGAAAGGGCACATCTCTCCCTAAAACTCAATGTTGATAAAATAAAAAAGGGGAATGGTGCCCCACAAGGGGGACACCTAAAAATATTCTATCTCATGCCTTATTCATCCTTAATTTTTTTTTAAATTTGGATGCTGCTGGACAGTCAGCAGCCATGTGTTTTGGGCATACTGAAACACAAAAGCAATTTGCTTCTGTACTATGGACAGATTCCCTAACTCATGGCATGGTCAAGACCCAGTCCTTATCTGGGAACAATGATCAGTAAAGAGATGAAATCTGCAAGATGGCTGCCAGAACAATTGGTTAATCCAATAGATCAAATACAACAAATAGAGGATAATGTTACAGATGACTCCAGGGACGAAAAATGACCCCAGAGAGAATTTTTTCGCAGCTTTTGTTTTTCAGTTGATGGAACCAACAGCCTGGATCCTGTCTCTTGCAATTATGATGACTAAGTTGATGGCTTTTGTGAAACAACTGGTGGATGCTACAAAAAATGCAACCTATACAGGTCCATTACCACAGGCCTGGAATGGCTGATAGAGAAAATTATGTGGAGCCTGCAAAACTGTATTATGATAATGCTTTGTGAAAGCATGCTGCAAGCTCCATTTCTCTTGCCTTGGTGTGATAGACTGGATAGCCAGAGATGGGCAAATGGGCCTCACATGGGATGCCAACCTCCACCTAAGCAAGACCAGGGCCTCTCTCTGCCCTGCCTTCCAATGACCGGTAAGACTAGGTTGCCCCCCGCTGTGGAAGCGCCCTGACCCAAGACAGGCACAGTCTCCTCAAAGATGCAGCCTATGGTATGCCTCTTATATTTTAAAGTACAAGGGGACGTGTGGGGAGCCCTGTAATTGGCTGCCACCTTATATCTGCAGGCCGCACCACCTTAATTCCCTTTAGGAGTTAAGTTTGGTAATTAAGCAGCACCTTGCATAACTTGTTTAGCCTGTCCCATTATTCATGGATTATTCATATTGAGCCCTTTTGCGGAAAATTTGAACTGACCTATAAAACCTCCGCCTTGCAATGGTTGCTACATTACCTGCTGATGTCTCAGCACCCAGCTCCCTCCTCCTTAATACCCTATATATATTTGATACTGATTCCTTGAATAAAGAGAGACTTGATTGGACTTCCTCAGCTTGTCTCCGCTCTTTGTGTTTCTTGTTTCCTTTTCATCCCCACTCCCCCTCTAGGGTCTCTGTGGACTTCCTCGCAGGCTGGGTCAAGTAGTCACTATCAAATGAGAAAACACTTTTTTAGCTCCGCTAAAACTTTGCTGATTTTATCTTTCAAAAAGGCACCTCTTTGTTCTTTTATTTGTTTATTTTATTCATTTGCAGTCTGATCTTTTATATTTTTTGCAAACTAATAATTTTCTGTTCACTTTGTCCTTGTTTTAGATGTTCCTTTAGTTGTTCTGTTTGTGTTTTGGAATGCTTTGGTAGCTTATTTTAAGGTATTTCTTTTTTAACTGAAGATGCTTAAACCTATAAACTTCACTTACAGAAATACACATACTACATCCTGTAAGTTTTAAATTATGCTTCTCTTTAATGTGTTTCAAGAATTTAAAATAAAAAAGTCTTTGAATGAATTGAATAATTTTCTCCTTGAGTTCCTACATTTGAAGCCCCTTTCCTGTTTTCTCCTATTCCCTCTGAACATGGTTTTCTTATTCTTTGTTAGTGTTCTGCTCTTTTCATCTAGAAGTCCTCCAACTAAAATGCTCTCTTTTCAAAGGTTTCATCTATGCAACCCTGTTTCCCTTAACTTTCTATCAGATCTATTAGATTGGATAGGAAAATATTTTAGATTTTTATGGTTGTTTCTTTTGTTTTGTTTTGTTTTGCCTTCTTTTGTCTCATCTTGTTTTGAAATAAGATCTCACAATGTAATTTAGCCTGGCACTGAATTCACCATGGAACCGAGGCTGACCTTAAACAGTACAATCTTCCTGCCTCCACATCTCAGATGTGGGATATGTCTGCTACATCAAGTAGAAGCACATTGTTCAGTCTCTGTATATTTATGCTATTTCCAAATTTCTTTCATTTGTTTATTTCTAGATTTTAATCACTGGATCAGAAAAGATACATGATATTACTATGATATTTTTTGAATACATTAAGTCTTAGTTTGTGGCATAATATATATCTGTCTTAAAGGATGCTCATATGCAACTGAGTTATGTATTCTGTTCTTGTATGGAAGATTCTATGTATCTGAGTCAAGTCCAGTTTACATAGCATACAGGTTAAATCTATTTTTCCTTTGCTGATTTTTTGCCCAGATGATCTGCCTATTACTGAAAGTGGATGTTGAAATCCCTGTTATATCGCACAATAGTTCATATATCCCTTTAGGTTTATGAATGTTTGTCTTGCTGTAGTGACCTTATTATGATTATATGACCATGTTGTATGGCTCTCTTTATAATTTTTCACATTAAATCTATTTTATTTAGAATAAATGGGTTACTCTTGTTCTTTTTTTTAAGTTTCTGTTTACATGGAATATCTTTTTTTTTTTCATTTATTCACTTTCAGGCCCAATTTATCCTTAAAAATGAAGTAAGTATTTTTTGGGTAATATACACTTTGGTAATGTTAATTTAACCATTTGTCATTTTTATTTTGAATATTCCTTAATAAATTATTGCATATATTATTTTTATGTGTTTTATCTTGGAATCTTCTTCCTTATGATATGCGATTACCTTTAAAAATTATGCTATTAAAATATTCTGAGGTTGTTTGCACACTTCTTAGATTGTCTTGTGTGTGTGTGTATATCTATGTATCATATATATTTCTTGAAATGTTTTCATGTTACACATGAAATGTTTTCATGTTGCACATGAGCAATGGATTTGACTTGCTCTTCCTGAAGCTTGAGATGTAGCATTAGGTTATTTATTTGTGCACATTCCATTTTCTTTATCTGACTATTTATTGCTAAATATTTGCCTCTTAGGACTGCTTTCACTGCATCCCATTGGTTACAGTATGTTGTATGTGCATTTTCATTGCATTATAGGTATTGTTTTATTTCTTCTTTAAATTCATCTGTAATGCTCTGGTTATTCAGAAGATTGTTATTTAATTTCCATGTATTTATGCATGTTTTGCAGGGAGTTTTGCCATTGATTTCTAATTTTAGTGTGCTATGATGAAATACTATTCATGGGATAACTTGCTCCCTTTGCATTTAGCTAAGAATGCTTTATGGGTTAATATATGGTCTACTTTGGAGACTGTCCCATATGCAGCTGAGAATAATGTATATTCTGATGTGGTTGGGTGGAACACTCCACTAAGTCTATTTATTCACAGGTATGATTCAGTTCTGTTATTTCTTTGCTGACGTTTTTCTAAGTGATCTATCTCTTTGTGACAGTGGGTCTCCTATTACAAATTTGTTCTTCTGTATTGGGTTTTTCATGTCCTTTAGTATTTGTCTTATATAGTGGGATGCTCCTGTATTTGGTACATATATATTTATAATTGTTAATTTATTCTCTTGTAGTTTTCCATTTACAAGTAGGTAGTGGCCTTCTTTAACTCTTTTCGTCCTTTTTGGGTTTGAAGTTCACATTGTCTGCAAACAGAATAGTTACTCCTGCTATTTTCTGGGTTCCTGTTGCATGAAATACTGTTTTCCACCATTTAACTTTTAATCTATCAGTTTCTTTTTGAGTCATATGTGTTTCTTGTACACAGCAAATTGTGAGATCACATATCTTGATCCACTCTGTCAGCTTGTTTCTTTTGATTAGAAAATTGAATGCATTTACATTTATGAATATCACTGATATGCACTGCCTTGACTTTGCCATGTTTTGTTCCTGTTGTTGGTTTCCTGCTTTTCTTCTTTGCTTATTTTCTTGTCCAGCCTGGGGGTTTCTTTCTGTTGTTGTTCTGGAGATTGTGGTGATTTTTATCTCAATACACCAGGTCTTTCATACTCTTTCTAGGGTTGGTTTGGTGAACATAAATTCCTTTAGTTGTTTTCTATCATAGAAGTATCTTGTTACTCCATTAAATTTGAAAGTTTTTCTGGGAACATCAGTATAGGTTGAAAGCTGTATTCTTTTAGGACTTGACGTATTTCACTCCAAGCTTGTCTTAACTAAAGGGTTTGTGCTGAAAAGTCTACTGTGACTCTAATAGGCTTTCCTGATATGTGAGCTGTGTCTTTTTTCTAACAGATTTTAGTATTCTGTTTTTATGCTATATGTCTGGGATCTTAATTGCTATATGTCTGGGTGTAGATTTATGTTGATTGTGACTATTTAGTGCTCTGTATGCCTCACTTGTTTCCATATCAAATTTTTTGGATGTGTGTGGGAAATTTTCTGCTATTACTTCTGTGAATAGTTTAGTTACATCATTTGCATTACTCATGCCTCTTCACTGATGTCTATTAATCTTATATTGTTTCTCTTGGCATTTTCTTGATTGTCATCTCATGCTGCTTTGTCATTTTTATAAGTTCTATCCTTATAAGAATGCTATCTGCGAACCCGTCTTCAAAGTCTGAAATTATATCCTCAGCTTCATTTAAATGGCTTTGCCAGCTTCAATTGAGTTTTTGTTTTATGTTATCTCTCTGAATTTGTTTCATGGATTCTTCTTGTTTTCTGCATTGTTCATTCAAAGTTTCAATCAATTTCCTACGCTCCTGTAATTTTTTATCTACTTCTTCTCTAGCTATGTTGAACAACTTATTTACTAAGGTTGTTATTTCTGTCTTTACATAAGACATTATTACTAACTTGATTTTCTCTGTAGCCTCAAGGATTTTTTTTCCTTTACTGCATGTTCTATATTTTCATGGATTCCTGGTATATGACTTTTAAAGTCCTCTCTTTCAATATTGCCTGTACTTGCTCCTGCAGGACTAGATGTTTGAGACGGCATTTTGCCTTTTTGTTTTGTCATTTTCACCTTTTGAGTAAATATTTGGTCTTTCAATTCCAACAGTCTCAACTGGCTGTAGTGTGAATTTTAGGATCCTACTGTGTGGTTGATGTCCAATTGCTGGGTACCACAATGTAGAGGAGAGCCAGTCACCTGAATTTCTCCTACAGGGACCGTTGGGTAAGTCCTATATTCTTTCTGGGATAACTAGCCTAGAAGTATTGATGTAGGTCTACTCTTAGTTGATGCTGTTGCTATGTCTTCAGATTGTTGCAGCTCACTAGATTTCTCTGTCTGTAGTGTTTGTGTCAGCTGAGGCCTTACTGTGTCACTAGGGGTCTCAAAATCTCTTTTAATTTTCTCTAAGTTGGCCAAGGTTTTATTGGCACACTCCTCAACATATCTGATGTTCTCTGTTTGGAGGGAAGGATCACCCACTCTCTTGTCAGTTATTTCAGTTGCAGGGAGCTTCACTTTCACTTCTATTTACTCTATGAAGACCTCTATTTTAGGGGCAAACTCACCACACTGACTGGATCGTGCTGAGGTCTTGTGTTTGGGTGAGGGGTTTCTGAGTCGCCCGTCTATCCAGAATGGTAATTCACTGTAGTCCAAAATTGTGGGAGAAGGGGTTGGATCCAAAGATCAACTGCAGCACTAGGTCCAGGAGGTGGGTGAGTTTCCCAAGGGATGGGCCATGGCAGCAGTCTCAGGTGGCTTACTCATGCCCCCATTGTCCCAGGTGTTCCTATAGAGGGGAGGGCCCAGGGAAGACAATCCAAGGCCCATAGGTCTTGCCAGGGCATCCCAGGTGTTCAGAGCCAAGGGGCAGGCCCAGCAGTGGCAGTCCTAGGTGACCCAGGTCTGCAAGGGTGGGCCAGGTGTTCATGGTCGAAGGGTGGGCCCTGCCATTGCATTGATTTTTAAGTCTTTGTAAGGATATCCATCCATTTCAGCCTTTACATGTGTTCTTTAGTAGAAGTAGAAGTTCACTGTTTATCCTCAATATTATTCTGGATGAGAGAGCTGAGCACATGTTTCATTTATTCAGGTGGAAATATTGGTCAGCTCATTCTACCCAGGAGGACCATTTGTTGAGCTCTGCAATTAGGCATTTTTTTGTGTGTAGATATTGCAATAATCATCAAACTTTCTTGTTCATAGAAAGTATTTGTTCCACAATTTGATTTCAACAGTAAGAGAGTGTTGAAAGATTAATCCCACAGTCATGCCAATCAGTAAGGATAAATACATTTTATCTGTGCTTAGGAGATGTGTGTGATTGAGATGGGCTTTCTTCCTTAAGGAGGTTCTGCAGGTGAGTTTTCAGTATTAACCAAATATTGATTATATTCAATAAGTATTACACACCTGTTTTTGTCATCCCTTGCTGTGGAAGTTGTATCTTTTTTGGGCTTTGTGGCTGAAAATTACAGTTTAGGCTTCCAGGACTGGTTTCTACTGTTGTTTTTACCCTTCTCTTGGCAAGATGCAAAATTGATTTGAAAGCACAGGTCACTGTTTAATCTTTCAAGTGGCACAATTAATGCTTGAATTTTGTTTCAGTTCTGGACATACTCTCTCTCCCTGAATGGGATTTAGGGTATATAACTGAGGTTGTGACTAGAGGTTAGCTATCTAGAAATTTGTGTTAGGTAATGCACCTCCCTCTTCTAGGAACAACCAGTTTAGCTTTGTGGGTAGGTTGTGCTATCACAGGATATCTCTGAACATCTGCAATTGCTAGCAAGTATCATTAATTTTACTAAAATTGATAGGTCAGCCTGTATGAATTCTATTTCCTGGCTTATTTCTGTCATTCTGGTCTCCTTTCCTTTTGGGAGCCCTTAGACCTAAGATTTTCTGTTTGTTTTCTGGTGGCAACTCAGTGAAGTAAAAGAGAATTGTGATCCAAGTGAGATGATTCAGTCACTTATACTTTAAATGTGAATTTATACTCAGATTCACAGAACACATCATTGTTCCCATATTTTTGAGTTTTCACCAAGATGTTTTCAATAGTGTCTAGTTAATTTTTCTGTGGGGAGTTGAAGTCTGAATTTTCCCCTTCTACCATTTGCTAACAAAAGAGAGAAAATTTTTTGTATTTTCAAGCTTCAGTTGGTCAAGTTCAAAATTCTCTAAGTCATGTGTAAGATAATCACCTTATACAGAAGATGAAGGGAAAAATTAAATTATGAAATAAATATTCACTTCAAATGGTAAATGTAGAAAAAATGGTTTAATCATATAAATATCACAAAAATTAGGTTTTACATGATGTACTAACAAATTTTGACAGGATTTTTCAGCAATATAGCAAGATAAATAATTATGATTTGTAATATACATCAAATTATTAAAAATGACAAAACATAATGTGAAATACAGAATAATATCTCACAAAGTAAAACATTTGCATGACATTAAGCGAACACAGTATCAGAGTGGTAAAATTATGACATTGCTCTTCAAAAGCAGGCAAACTATGGAAAGTATGTAATAGACATGGACCAATTCAAACTGAATTTAACTGAATATCTGTATTATTGTATTGAACTAAATAGTGAAAGAATTCATATTCATGTAAATTCACATGGAATATCTGTCCATGACTTTTTGTCATATAATAATAGTAAACCCTTCACATGACTGAATTCATGAAGAATATTTTCACTCACCACAGTTAATTTAAATCAGTAAATCATAAGAATCAATCCAGTAGTGTCCAAATATGGAGAAATTAAGTAACTTTCATTCAAATATATGGAGATAAATGAATAAAAATGTAAACATTGGGAAATAACAATAATGTTGTGATGAAATTAAATTTCTCTAATTTTATAAAACCATGCCTATACAAATTGATAACCACAATCCATGTGTTAGAATAAAAAGATGAAATTGTAAAATTGAATTAGTGCATTTAATAAAATAGAAGAGCACATAAAACCTGAATGTGATAATAAATTAAAATAAAAAATAGAACAAAAACTAAAAGGAAGACAAACTATAAGAGAGAAAAAAAGCTCCAACTTCTGTTAGTTCAAAATGTTGATAACATTGTTACATTTCAAGTGCAATCAATCAGAAACATAAGGAAATTCAACTTACTTGTGCCAGGAATGAGAACAGGGAGAATTGAATTCATAGAGAACTTTTTGGTAACACTTTGATCAAGATAAAAAGTAAAATTAACCATTGAATGTGCAAAATTCAATGGACTTTAGGTACATAAAAAACTGCTGTGGTAAGAACTTTTTTAAGTACACAATGTAATATTGCTTTTTAGCTGCAAACTTTACCTAATGCATGTTTAGAAATTATTCAGCTTACATTCCTGAAAATTGATAGCCACTTATTAACAATTCCTCGTTTTGTTCTCCTCCTAGCTCCTGTTTGATACTCTCTTGTTTGATATGCATGAGATTCACTACATTAGACACAAGGTGTAAATGTAATTATGAACAATTTGGCCCTCTTAGACTGGCTTATTTCAAATATCTTTCCACAAGTTCATTCAAGTTTTTGCACATTGCAGAGTTTCCTTCTTATTTACACCTTTTATGTATTTATTTTCAAGTTAATTAATTATTTTTAAATTTGGATGTAAAATAATTTACTTTGGGATACACACACACATTGAGATAATTAATACTAACTTTCCCTTATATCCTTAAACTTTTTATGAGAATATCTATATCTACTCTATGGACAATTCTCAACTCCATATCATTCAAAACATAATCATCATATGCACAAAACACTTTTAAATTTCCTCTTTCTATTCCACTTAAATTTTATAATATTTGAACAACTGGACCATCACCAGTGACATTCTTTCAACCCAGGCCACACTAGATGAGTTCCAGCACATTGGGGCAGGCCTCGGGAGAATCTAAGATCATCCCTCCTAGCAGTTAAGAACCTGCCCAGCTTCCAGCCACACTGGACTAGGCTCAGGAGATTTTGTGGGCCTTGCTGGACCACATCCAGCAACCTTCTTTAAACCCAGGGAGCCGAGGCTTCATTAGGTGTGTTCCAGTGCACCAGCACTGGCCCAGGAAGAATTTAAGATCATCACTCACAGTAGTTAAGTGGCCACCAGCCTCCTGAAACTCTGGACTAGGCTGTGGAGGTTTTGCTGGCCAGAATAAACCACAATCAGCAACCTTTGTTCAATCCAGGGAGCTGAGGGCATCACAAGGCGAGTTACAGTGCATTAGCACTATCCCAAGGAGAGCATTGGACCATCACCCACAGTGGTTAGGAACCCATCCATGTTCCTGGTACACTGGACATGGCATGGGACATCCTGGAGGCCTGACTGGGTCATCCTCAGCAACCTCCATTCAATCCCAGGAGCTGAGGGCATAGTAGGTGATTTCCAACATGCCCAAGGAAAGCTTTGGAACATCACTCAAAACACAAAAATGTAGGAAAATGACAATATGAAAGACCAAAATGCAATCTCAAATCTGCAGCCCATACCAAGAAAGCCTAGGAGCCATGTACATTAAGAAAATATAAGCCGTACAGCTGAAATGTCTGAAATGACAGCAACTGAAATAAAGAAGCAACTCTGGGACACAAGTAATAGCTGAAAAATTCCCAAACATGAGAATGGAAACTGACATATGGATTGGTGAAACATACTGAACTTCAAAGAACCATAACAAAAATTAACTACACCAAGACGTATAATAATTGACATCCCAGAAACTCAACATAAGAACAGAATATTAAAAGCTATTAGAGAGAAAAGACAGATCACCTATAAAGGAAAATCTATAATAATCATAGCAGACTTCTCAACACAAACAATGAAGTTGAGAAGAACAGAGAGTGAAGTATTTCAGATCCTAAAGGAAAATGACTTCTGACACACACTGATATAACCTGGAAAATTGTTCTTCAAAATGGATAGAGAAAGAAGATACTTCCATAACAAAGAACAGCTGAAGAACTTCATGACCATCAAACCAACCCTCAAAGAATACTGAAAGACATTCTAGACACATGTAGCAAAAAACCACTAAGCCAGACAGACAGTTAAACAGGATGGAAAGATAAAGATTCAACAGCAGAAAGATGACATGTCAAAAATACACAGACATATAACAATGTAAATCGTTTCAGTTTGCCAATTAAAAGAAAAAGACTGGCAGAATGGATCAAGAAACAACATCCAACTATATGCTGTCTACAAGAAATCCATCTAACCCAAAAGGAAACTCATAGACTTAAAGTCAAAGGATGGAAAACAATACTTCATGCAACAGGAACTCAGTAAAAAGAGGAGGTAGCTGTTCTGTTTGCAGACAATATAAACTTCAAGCCAAGAATGATTCAAAAAGTTAAAGAAGGTCACTACATACTAGTTAGGGGAAAACTTTAACAGAATGAGATAACAATCTTAAATATATATGCACCAAATTCCAGAACTAAGCTATACAAAGCAAGTGTTAACAGAAATGAAAAAATCACATAGGCAATAGCACAATTATCACAAGAGAACTGAACACACCATTGACACAAGGGACAGATCAACAAGACAGAAAATCAGCAAAAATTAACATAACTAAATCACACCTGTGAACAAATGTACTTCATAGATTTATACAGAGTGTTCCATCCAACAACATCAGAATATACATTCCTCTCAGCAGTACATTTGACATTCTCTAAAATAGACCATATGCTAGCTCACAGAACATGCTTAAATAAATGCAAAAGAATTGAAATTACCCCATGCATGTTATCAGATCATACAACCATGAAACTAGAAACCAAGAAACTGCAAAAATCCCACAAACACATGGAAATTGAATAATACACATGAGCAATCAGTGGGTTACAAAAGGATATTTGAAAAGAGATTTTAAAATACCTACAGGCAAATGTAAATAGAAATAAAACTTACTGGAATAAATGGGATGCAATGAAAGTGGTCCTCAGAGGAAAATTTATTGCACTGAGTTCACACATGAGGAAAACAAAATGAATACAAAAAAACAATATGATGCTACACCTCAAACATCTTGAAACAAGAAGACCAAGTCAAGCCCAAAACCAAAAGGCGGGGGGAAATTATAAAAGTCAGAACAGAAATTAATGCAATAGAGACTAAGAAAACAATCCAAAGACTCAATGAATAAAGAGTAGATTCTTTAAAAAGATGAATAAAATTGATAAGCCTCTACCCAACCCTATTTTAAAAAGGAAAGAAAAAACTCAAATTCATGCAATAAGAAATGAAACAGGTGAAATCACTACAGACTCTAGGAAATACAGAAGATCAAAAACACCTATGTCAAAAACCTCTACTCTCATCGGTTCAATAGCACAGAAGAAATGGACAGATTCCTAGAAACTTATGAACTACCAAAGCTGGGTCAAGAAGATGTAAAATTGCTGAATAACCCAATATCTATAAATGTAATTGAAAATGTAATTAAGTCCTTACTTACAAAGAAGAGCCCTGGCCCAGATGGATTCACTGAAGAATACTACAAGAAATACAAAGACTTAATGTCAACACTCCTCAAGCTCTTCAGTGAAACAGAAAGAGAAGCAATTCTTCCTAAGTCATTTCTGGAAGCAAATATTACTGTAGTACCAAAACCTGAGAAAGACCCAGCTAAAAATAAGAACTACGGGCCAATCAGCCTAATGAACATAGATGCAAAAATTCTCAATAAAATATTGGAAAACAGGATGTAGCAAGTCATCAAGAAGATTATACACCATGAACAAGTGGGATTCATCCCTGGTGTTCAGGAACAGTTTAACATACGTAAATCACAAAATGTAATCCACTATGTCATTAGACCCAAAAGTAAGAATCACATGATCATTTCTATTGATGCAGAAAAATCTTTTGATAAGGTCCAACATTCATTTATGATAAAAAAAAACTTACAGAAAATTGGAATAGATGGTCTTTAACTCAATCTGTTAAATGCCATCTCAGAAAACCAACATCCAGCATCATGTTAAACTGACAAAAACTGTAAGTCTTTACCTTAAAATCAGGCACAAGACAAGGATGTCACTCATCACCACGAATATTCAACATAGTACCGGAAATACCATCCAGAGCAATTAGACAAGAGAGAGAAATAAAGGAGTAAAGACTGGAAAAGAGGAAGTTAACTTGTCATTATTTGCAGACAACATGATACTCTACATAGAATATTCCCCAAAACCCCATTGAAAAACTGCTAGATATAATGAATAAATTCAGTAATGTAGCAGGATATAAAGTCAACACTCAAAAATCAATAGCATTCTTACAAACTAACAACAAAATCACTGAGCAAGAAATAAAAGAATACACACCCTTGATACAAGAATCCAGAAAAATGAAATACTTAAGAAATAACTAATGAAAGAAGTAAAATACTATTTTGATAAAATTATAATACTCTGAAAAAATAAATCAAAGAGGATCTCAGGAAATTGAAAGACATCCTTTGTTTATGGATAGGAAGAATAAAATGGCCATTCTCCAAAAACTGTTATACAGATTTAATGCAATCCCAAAGAAAACATCACTAACATACTTCATAGATCTAGAGAAATCACTCCTAAAGTTCACCTGGAACGAGAAAAGACCAAGAATAGCAAAGGCAATTATAAACAGCAAAGCAAGGCAGAAGGCATCACAATCCCTGACTTGAAGTTATACTAAAAAGCTACTGTAATAAAATCAACATGGTACTGGAATAAAAACAGTTCTGAAGATCAATGGAATAGATTAGAACATACAATCATAACTACCAACGTACTCAACCACCTTATGTTTTATAAAGGGGCCAAACATGTTTACTAGAAGAATAATAGTCTTTTTAATAAATGGTGCTGGTAAAACTAGCTCGCCACATGCCAAAACCTAAACTAGACTCATGCTTATCACCGTGTACTAAACTAAACTCTAAATGGATCAAAGATTTAAATATTAAAGCACAAACCCTAAATATGTTGGAAGAAAAAGTAGATAAAAATCTTTAAGACATAGGGGTAGGTAGAGAATTCATGAACAGGAATCAAACCACATGGTAAATACTTCCCAGAATCAATAACTAGGATCACATATTATTAAACACTTTCTGCATGTCAAAAGAAATGTCCAGTGTAGTGGAAAGAAAACCTACAAACAGGAAATAAATCTTAGTGAACTGTCCCTCAGACAAAGGACTTCTGTCCAAAACATATAAAGAATTTAAAAAATCAGACCCCCAAAATTCAAAGACCCAATACAAAAATGGGCATCCAAGATGAATACACAGTTCTCAGATAAATAAATCCAAGTGGCAAATAAATATATGAAAAAAAATGTTCAGCACCAGTAGTCATTAGAGAAATGCTAATTAAAACCACACTGAGATTCCATCTTACTCCAGAAAGAATGTCCAGGATTGAGAAAACTACCAACAACAAGTGCTGGATAGGCTGTGGGGAAAAAGGAACTCTCCTGCACTGTTGGTGGGTGTTTAGACCTCTGTTGAGGTCAACCTGAAGATTCCTCAAAAATCTAGGTTTGGGAGTCCCATTTGACCCAGCTATTCCACCTGTAGGCATATTCCCAGAACTGAAAACATCATACCACATTGATATATGTGCATGCATGTTTATAGCAGCAGAATTTGTAATAGCCAGATCTTGGAAACAATCTCAGTTCCATCAACTGAGGAATGGATAGAAAAGTTGTGGTGTTTTTACGCAATGGAGTACTACTCAGCTATAAAGAATGATCACATTGAGATATTTATAAATAAATGGATGCAACTTGAAACTATACTCATAAGTGAAATAAATCAAACTCACATGTATGAATACCATACAGTCTCCTTAGTGTAAGTAATGGTAAGAGTATGTAATATTTTATGGTAATCACAATTCCCCATTACATTGCTTTGAAGCCTTATAATGTTTTCATTCATTTGTCGGATGTTTTTTTTTTTTCTATTTTGTTTGATTTTATACTATGTGTTGTTATGAACAGCCTTTTTAAAGAAAACATTACATTACGGCAGCCATTAATGAGTTAACATCATCTTGCTTTGAAGTCCTACTATGCTTTTGTTCTTCTGTTTGCATTGGTAATATCATGTTGTGTCTTATTGGGTTTTAATATGTGTATAAGTATAAACAAATTTTCTATGAAAAATGAGATAATATAGTAGTCATTGTTTATTTTCTGTTATTTGGTTCTTAAACTCCTGTAACACTTTCATTCTCTTTAATGGTTTTATACTATTTTATTATGTTTGATATTATTGTATGTGTTGGTATGCTCAGCTATTTCACAGAATGAAACTTTATGGTAGTTACTGTTAATATCCAGTTGTCCTGTTGGAAGTACTATGTTGCTTACATCTGTTCTGATCTGCCTTATTTTGTCCTCTTTTGTCTTAATCTCTTTAAAATAAAAAAAATGAAATATGCTACAACATACAAGATTAACCTTAAGAAAATTGGTGAAACTACATTACTGACAAAAAGTTGATCACAAGATGAAGGACAGGAAAATAAAGGCAGACATTACATAATGGTAAGGGAGATAATTTTAAGGAAATCGCAAAACTGTCAATACACAAATAATGATAGAACATAAATCTTGAAGCCACTTTTAGGAGGAGGAATAAACCAAACAATAATCTTTGATAAGATATATTGATATGCTTATTTTAGCAATTGATTAACAAAGTGAACAGTATGTCACTTGATCTACAGATATCCACAACACTACTATCTTGACATGATTGCAATTTATAAAGAAAAAACTACATCAGATAAAAATGAAAACTTCCTTTGCAAATGGACATTCAGTCTTGTGGACTGGATCAAAGCCAGACTAGATAGACAGACTCCTAGAAAGTTACAGCACTAACTTTCCATTGTGTCTCCTACAATCAAATAGATACATCATAAATGTATTCTGAGTCTCACTGCTTCACACACTGGATAGACAGGGCAAGCATAATGTACTCAAATGCAATTGTCTCTTTATATATAAAGTATCTTTCTTTCAAAGTAATTCTCATTGTTAAACATGGCTGGCAAGGTTCTCTTCATATTTACATGTAAATTATGTGCTACATAAAACCTTGCTCTTTAAACTTTATTCAAAGGTCCCTGGACTTCTAATAAACCCTATGAAAATAATACTCTTTCTTCCCTCAGATTGTTTCCATGTGTCCTAGTGTTATGAAGAATGCTTTCTACTATTCCAAACTGTGAGATCAGTGCCCACTAACCCTTAAAAATCTCAGATTAAACAAATGAAATGTGTTCCTCATATCCTACTATTCTTTCTGCTGCCACACACATTTCTTTCATATGGAATTGTTTTCCTCTTATTATGAAAGCTTATCTCTCACTGTGCTTTCCTCCATGGCCCGTCTTTCATCTTTGCTTACCTAAATATAATATTTATCTATATACTACACTTTTAGTCTATACACTTAAGCTGCCGGACCGAGAGAGTTTCTAATAGCATTTTATGTCCAGTTTCTAAAATTTTTTTCAAAACAGTTATATATAACAGATTGGTTTAAATTTTGTGGAATACAATAATGAACATTAATTGATTGGATAAAAAATGTGGTATTTTTATACAATGGAATACTACTCAGGTATAAAAAGGATGCTCTTGAGGCCTTTATAGGTAAATGGAGGCAAGTTGAGGATATCCTCACTAGTGAAATAAACAAGACTCACATTAGTAAATATCACATTGTCTCATTAGTGTAAAAAATAATAAGAACTGACAGAATAATGGGATCCAAAAAGTATAATAGATATTATAAAAGTGAAAGGGAAGGAAAGTTCTCTAAAGGATATAATGGTATAAATAGTGTGTAAGATAGATGAACATATTACTAAATTTCTGTTAGATCATACAACATAAGGATTTGCACTATCAATGTCTGAGTGACCAGCCACTTTTATGCTTTGATTTTGTTTAAGATGACAATATGTATCAACTAGAGATTTTGTTATTTTTTAAATTCTGTATTATTCTACTTTTTCACTTTTTTCTCTTTTATTAAAATTTTCTTTCTTTCCCTAAATTAAAAAAATAAGAAAAAATTAATCAAATGCTTCTCAGGTATCAAGCATGATGCATAGTCCTTACATACTTCATTCTTAATTCATATTCACAGTCTATGTAGGGTGATTTTTGAAACTCCAAAGCTTTGTTTCCCTGCATCAAGTAGGGACTAACATTTTAAAGTGATAAAATAGAGAAAACTTAACTGGAAGCAAGAATAACACAGATATATTTCTGACCAGTGATGTGTTTCTGACCACTGTGCTCAGAGGCATCATACTTAGAAGTTAAGTAGAGACCAGGAAACAAATATGAAAGTGCACCAACTTGCTTCAAGAGGAATGGAGAGAAAAAGAGTAAACACTGAAAGAAATGCTGAAATGGAGGACCAGGAACAAGTGAGCTTTATCTCTCTAGTCCTTGAACACTGGGTGTAAGATGCAGATTGCTGCACGAAAGTATGAGGAATCATCTTAGAAAGAGTTAGTAGTCTGTGATCCAATCATGTCTCCGGGATAATTGATTTTTAGATGAGTTATCTTTACTGGTCATGACAATCTTTCAAGAAAATTTTGCTTGAGAGGTGAGAAAGTGAAGGAATACAGACTTTATAAATTCAAACTGACTTTTAGACAGCCCTAAATCTCTATGAGGTTCACTTACCACTCAAAAATCAGAACAGAGTGTAGTAAAGGGTATACAGTCCATATTCATAGCCCCTTGATGCCTGACCCACTTTGTTACATTCACCTGAACTGTTTTCTTCATTCTAATAGTAATTCCCCACTCACCTCATTTTCTACTTTACCATTAGTTATTTCTTGATTCTTTGCTGCCATGCAATCAGGATATTGACACTGCTGTACTAAGTCTAATTATAGTAGAGGAAAGCCATTTTTCTTGAAACAAAAACTAGAAGAGACACCAAAACATTGCTATAGTGACTTGATCTCACAGCATGATTTTAATCAGTCCCTGATCCAGATTCCTGCATGATGAAAAGGAAGCCACATATTTTTTAAGTATTCTCTGTAAGACTTTTGGGAAGAAACACATGATATCAGAAATCTTAGTATCTCATGTAAGGAGATATGTAAGATGCAGCTTCTATTTCATGTCAAAAGTTCAGAGAATTTCCTTTTCATATAGTCTCTGATGATAGCAAAAGATGAGAGAAGAGGTTAAAGAAAATTTCGATTGGCTCCAGGAACATGATGATGTGAAGGGAGAGAACTATGTAACCCCCTTCCTGCTGTAGGAGCTCCATGAAGGGCTGGGAGGGATCCCTATGTCATGTGAGGAAACTGAGGCTGTGATTTGCACACATAGGATCAGAGCAACCGACCATGCCTGGGCACTGCTTTCTCTGAGGACTTGTTTCTCTCCTCTTCACTATCTCATGGTGCTCAAGGTAAGCAGAGCCTCACTCATTAAAACCTGCAGACACACTAGATTATTTACATATCTCTGGGGAACAGTGACTGAAATCTTAAACACCCAGTCGTGATCATTTGTATTTGAACAAATGAAAATCGTAGTTACTGAATGCTCACATTTTTCCTATAAGCTGTAGGTTTTCAAGCTTAGCAATAAGAATCGCAAAGATATGAAAACTTTTTTCTTACACTCACCAGAAATTGTGTTTTGGCCTCTTTGATAAAACTTAAAACTTAGCAATTTCTGAACACCTCTCAAGTTTCCCACTACACTTACTGTCTAGGAACATCAGGCTGTCTCTAATCTATTATTCCTGTACTTTATAATGTGTCTCCTTCATCAATGTTGGTATTTTTGCCTTTTTGTTCAACAAAAAGGCAACAAACGTGTGTGTGTGTGTGTGTGTGTGTGTGTGTGTGTGTGTGTGTGTGTAAGAATGAGAGAAACATATGGAGAGAGAAAGAGGGAGAGAGGAACAGAAGGAAAGAGGAGAAAAATAAGTAGTAAAAGAAGTATAAAGGGGAAGAAAAATGTAGATGAGACAAAAAGAAAAGCAAAATAAATGGGTTAAGGGGATTTTGAAGTGTATGGAAGGCTAAATATGAGAGCAGTAATGTGTGTGTCTACCCAATAGAAATCAATTTTTTAATTCCGAGACCATAGAAATCACAATAAGACAAGCTTCTTGATGGTGAAGGCCATAGTGGTTGTGACAATACATGTATTTGTACATGCTGTGATAAGGGTAAGCATATTAAGGTGGCTGCCATAACAAAATCTCTCCCAACCTAAACTATAATTACATCACTGATAACCTTGAATGTGGACTTTGAGCTACATTTTTAATATCTTTTTCCTCACAAAGCCACTGCTTAGGCAATTTCTCATTTACTACAGTCTTCTCCCTGTTCTGCGATCTTAAAAAACAACTTTTTCTTACAACCTGTGTTTTGCTTTTCCATCATCTGTGAATGGTCCTCCAATCCCATTATGCAGCAGACAAAACTTAGGCCAGAGATAGGTGATCTTAAATGAACTCATATTAGCACTGAAGGCAGAGCACAAATCCTGTTAGTATTCAGGGTGTGCTTCTTGTCAAAGTTCACTTTCTCCTGGGTTATTTTACCTTGTTCTCTGCCATCCTAAAGGGCTTGCTACCAGACAAACACTTGTGAACTTCTTCATGTTGCGTTTGCTCCTATACAGTTCTCACACCCTACTGAAGTTTGGATCCATGGAAGCTGTGGCTCAGCAGAGTAGTGATCTTTTGAGCCTGAAATAAGAGCAGCCTAACCACATGCCTGGAGATCAGCTGTTCTCAGAGCAGGCTTTTTCCTGGATGCTTCAATGGGACTTTCCTCCTCTGTCTCTATCTTGTTTTCCTTCCTGACTAAAATTCTCTCAATAGAAATCTCCATCATTCTCTTTGGAAAATTCTATTCTCATAACAAGAATAAGATATACCCCTCAATTCTCTCCTTATATGTTTTAGGCCTTCCAGTTCCTTGAGTTTTGAACACATGCCAAGGATTATTGTTTTCCAGACTATGACAGCTCTTTAAAGTAAATTAAACTCTTAAAACAGAATATATGTTTCATGTTCGGATGCTGTTTTGGGCTTTCAGCAAAGATAGCAGTAAGTGATTTTACTATTAATATAGAAAATAAATTACAACTCTCCTGCAAAAGCATAATTTTTCTCAAGGTATAGTTTTGCAGGATTGCATTATTGAAGTATATGTTTATATATTAAAGCATTCAATTCATAATGAGATTTCCCCTTGTGCATGTAAAATTTCAATTTTTGTAAGATGATTATACAAATTAAAAATTTCCTGTGCTTGTTAAATGTCCTAAGAATTTCTGGGGTCTTCCAGCACAAATATCTACTTAGTGATGCATATGCCCATTCCATATACACAAAAACACACAAATACAGAACATTGAGTCATGAAATTCTTAAATATTACTTTATATCCATTTAAAATCAACCATATTCTTTTAATTTTTTATACCATTAAATATTTTCTATATCAATTACATGGTGGTCATACTTCATTATATTGTTGAATCCTAACTTATTTTATATAACCCATTTGTTGTGTATTTAGATTTTCAGTTACAATATTGTTTGTTTTTTAAATTTTATTTAAGGAGAAAAAGGAAAACAAAAAAGTACAAGTTATGCACAATTTCAGAAAAAATAAACAGTGAGAAATCACTACTTAATAGATTTCATATTGTCATCTTAGAAATAGTTGTTAAAGTTATAAAATTAAAGCATATAAAATTGACATTCAAACAATGAGACTGCAAACAGTTCTGCTCAATGATCCAACAAAACTCAGTAATATGGTTATCTATCTTATACACTTAAATATACATACAGTTATATCCTTTAGAGCACTTTCTTTCCTCTCTTTTGTACATAACAATTACATATTTTGGGTTTTATTTTATTTTATTTAAAAGGAAAAAGAGAAAAAACAAAACAAAACAAAGCAATGTAAGGGTACAATTAATACAGAACTACAAAAAAAAGTAAGAAATCACCAGTTAATACATTACATTTATCATCCTAGAAACAGTTGCTCAAGTCACAGTATCAAAGCATACAAAGTGGACATTTAAACAGTGAGACTGCAAACAGTTGTGCTCAATGATCCAACCAAAAACATTAATATGGGCATCTATTTAACACCCCTAAACACAATTGCAGTTGTATACTTTAGAGCACTTTTTTTTTTCCTCTCTTTTTTACAACAAAATTTATACATTTTGGGTTTTATTATCCCTTAGTTCTTATTACTTTTTTTTGGAAGAGAATAAAGTCAAATATGGCAAAACAAAGCTGTCAGTCAAAACCAAGGATAGACATAGCACGTGATGTAAAAACAGAGTACAAGGTTATCAGCAATGGTTACCATAATGCCTCTTGCTTCCTTAAAAAGAATTGTCTATCTCATTAAGTATTATAAAGTTGAACAAAACAGTACAGAACAAGTCCAATAAAACCTAAACCTTGTAAACACTACAGGACTTTCAAAGAAGACAATAGTCGGGGCTGGGGATTTAGCTCAGCGGCATAAGCACCTGCCTTGCAAGCAGGTGGTCATGAGTTCAATCCTTGGTACCGATAAAAATGAAAAAGACAAAAAAAAAAAAACAAAAAAAAAAGAAGACAATAGTCATACCAGAATGGGCATCATAGTGAATCTTATTGCCTTCAAAGTAGTTGCCTATACCTTCAAAATTGATACTATCATACAGAACGGAATAGAGTCTAATCAGTCAAAACAAGATAGTGGGAGTATTACAGGACTTCAAATCAAGTTAATATCCTGCTAATTTTTTTTATTTTTCCCCTTAATTAAAAATATCATAAAAAAACTAAATAATTTTTAATGAATAAGGAAGAGTATTTTGGGTTTTATTACTCCCACAGTTCTTATTACTTTTTTTGAAAAGAATAAAACCAATGTGACAGAACAGAACAGAGTCAGTCATATCAAAAAGATGGACATAATACATAATGTAAAAACAAAATACAAGGTGATCAACAATGGTTACCATAATGCCTCTTGCTATCTTAAAAAGAATTGCCTATATCATCAGTTACAATAAAATTGAACAAAACAGTAAAGAACAAAACCAATAAAACCAAAACATTGGAGACATTACAGGACTTCAAAAGAATATAATAGTCAACCAGAATGGAGGTCATAATGAATCTTATTGTCTTAACAGTTGTTGCCTAAACCTTCAAACTTGGTGCTATTAAGCAAAAGAGAATTGAGGAAAATCAGTCAAAACAAGATAGTGAGAGCAATGCATTGTTTCAAATGAAGTTAATAGGAAATCAAAGTGGGTTACTATAATATATCCTGCTATTTTTTTCCCTTAATTAAAAGGATAAAAATGGAAAAGTAAATAATGAAAAAGGAGATTGAGATAAAAGAGGGCATAACAACAAAACAGCGCATGTCAAAACTAACTATTTAAGCAAAATAGTGTTTCATCACAAGATATCAGGACATAAATGTAGTTAGCATAGTGTCTCTTTCCTTGAAATCTTTGAGTATAGAATCATATACTGTAGCATCAAACATATCAAGACAATGTAAAACTGTTCAAGAAAATGACAGTATTACAGGGTACTTGGAATCAATTAACAAAAAATGAACAATGGTTTCTGTATAATCTCCTTGTCTATAAAAGTTTTTGTTTATATTATCACATATAATTAAATCCAATAAGATACAACATGTTAAGACTGATGGAGACAGAATAACAAAAGCTTGATGGGACTTCAAAACAAGATTATATTCAATAAGCACTAGCTATTATGATGTCTTGTTTTCTTCAAAATAGCTATTCCTACCTTCAACCTTCTCTGCCTCATTTCTGTTGAGCTCTTTTTCTGTCATTAGTTGTCAGTTTGTCTTCTTCATTTCGCTTTCTGCTCCATTCATTGTGGCCTCTCTGCCACTATTTCTGGAATCTTGGTATTTTTCTTTTTTAGAATATCCTGCAGTGGTCTCTGTAGAATTGAATTTGTGGTTGCAAAATCTCCTAGCTCCTCTTTATCTTGCAAGCACCTTGTTTTTCCATCAATTTCTAGGGACAGCTGTGAAGGATATATCAATCTTGACTGAAGGTTATTATCTTTCAAAGCTTGAATTATTTTCCCTCATGCTCTTCGTGATTTGATGTTTTGTGCCAAGAAGTCTGCTGTAATTCTGGTGGTGTTCCCTTGTAAGTGATCTGTTTCTTGTCTCTGATGGCTTTTAATATTCTGTTCCTATATTGTATTTCTGGAAATTTGATTATTATATGCCTTGGTGTAGCTCTGTTTGGGTTATACGTGCCTAGGGTCTTGTATGCCTCATACATCTGAGTATCTTTATTTTTGCTAAATTAGGGAAATTCTCCTGGATTATTTCTGTGAATAATCTTTTGAATATTGAATTTTTATTCTGTGAATAATCTTTATTCTGTGAATAAGCTTTTGTAGTTCATTTGTTTGTGTCCCTACTTTTTCTTTTAAGTTCTTAATTCTTAAGTTATAGACCCTCTTATCATCTTCTAGCTTTTGTATTATTTCTGTTTGTTTCCTTGATTTTATTAAGAAGTTTTTCATTTCATTCACCCACATTACAAATCTGTCCTCCAGCTCAGATAATCTATCCTTAGTTTCTTTCAAGCTATTATGCCAGCTTTCAACAGAGTTTTTGTTTCCTGATAATCTCTTGGCATGTGCTTCACATATTCTATGTTTTCTCTATTTTCTCCATCAAACATTTCTCCCCTTTTTTTCTGTTCTTCCATTCCACCATCTGTTTTTTTTTTCCCTTGGGTGGTGCTTAGCTTTTCTCTAACTATTCTACTTATATCTTGCTTTACTTCATTAAATAATTCATTTTGAACTCACCTATGAGGATCCAGAGATATCGCTTTATGTCTATTGGTGCCGTGTCTGATATTGCATGTTTTCTGTCCTTCTTGGCATTTACCTTTTCTGGATCAGTGTTCTCAGGATTGGGACTGAGAACACTTTCTTGTTGCTCCCTCTTCCCATACTTATTGTTCCTTCCATACAAGTGTATATAGGAGACCCAGTTTTTTTCTTTGTCAGTTACTGTTTGTTTGAATCCACCAGCTAGGTGTTCCTGCCCACTGCAGTGTACTAGGGAGACACAGACCTGGGCAGCCTCCACTGGGACCACCCCTCCAGATCAACCTACTGAAGGCTTCACTGCTAGGGTGCACTGCCAGGTGCTGGGACCTGTTTTGGCCTAGCCTACTGGGTCTTAGTCTGTGGCGTCACTCAGGTCAGGCTCTCCCCACCAATCCTGCTTGAGAGGGGGAATATGCAAATAAAGTCACTGCAGTGTCCTGTTCCAGTTAGTCTGCCCAGAATGTCCTCTGTTGGAACCTCCTAGTCTATGGAAGGATCCCCGTTCTTTCACTCACCACAGGTCAATGCAGGGCACCCCCCCCACCAGTCCCACTTTCAACTCCATTTGCCAATTCCTGCTCTCAGAGCTTTCCTGCATCTCTCTCCCTCCTGTACCGATTCAGACTCAGCAGCGGTGGCAGGAAATTCAAATTGCGGCTTCAAGCTTCCACGCTGAGATTTTATCTTTTCTGGTTATAGCACTAGGATTGCATTTCTAGTTGGTTTTTCTCAGCTTAGTTCATTCCTGGGTCAGCAGGGTATATCTCCCCTTGTTTAGGACTCCTCACATTGCACCATTCTTGGATTCTTAGCTGGCTAACTCAGAGAGCCTCTGTAGCTCCTGTTATATATCTGCTATGTTCTCCCGGACTCAGTTACAATATTGTGATGAAGAAAGTTTTTAAGATCTTCTACATTGGCCTAATTTCAAATCCATTATAATTTTGTACTCATTTCTTATACACATTGTCTTATTGTCCATTAGAATGCTTTTAAACAACTTTAATTCTCAATAATATTATTTGAGTGTTAATTTCATAATCTTGCAGAAAACTGTTCTGTTTTCAATATATAGTGGCATTCTATTTTTTCAAATTGAGGAAGACACCTATTTCTACTGCCTTAAGGATTTTTTTTAGATTGACACTGGTTAATATATTACATATTGTTATCTTCAAAGTACTTATTTGGATTACAAAATATAGGCATGAAAAACTGATCAAACAAACACTGAAACAAACTGTTCTTTCTGATGAGCTAAGAGAAATTAGTAGTATAGATACCTACATACAAGATACAATATAGATAGTTATACTATATATATATATATATATATATATATATATATATACACACATTTCCTTAGCTTGTCTTATTGAATAGAATGTGGTTTATTTTGACAAAAGTGGACATGTACTGCTGAGAAGAATGTATATTGTTGTTGGATGGAAATCTCTCTAAGTCTCTATTAAGTCCATTTGTTTCAAGGTTTGCTTCAACTCTGATATTTTTTGATTGATTTTTTTGTCTGGTTGACCTATCCACATTTGATGGTGAGCCCAACTTCATAAAACAAATATTAACGGACATGAAAATCAGATAAGCACCAATACAGTGGGTATATGTTTACAATTAGTTCTTCTTATGGGATTGTTCCCTTAACCAACATATAGTGACCATCTTTGTCTCTTCTAATAAGTCTTAGATTGTCAACTTTATCTGACATTAGGATACCAAGTCCTGCTTCTTTCTGGACTCCTGCTGTATAGAATATTGTTTTCCATCTTTTGATTTTTAATCTGCAAGTAACTTTTTGAATTAACTGTGGAGTTTTTTATATAATTCATACTGTGAGACTTTTTTTCTTGATCCATTCTGCCAGTCTGTGTCTTCTGATGGTAAACTGAGACTATTCACATTAAAACTATTACAGAGAGGTATTGATTTATTTCTGTTGTTGCATCATTTTTTGGTGACTTCCTCATTTTTCTCCCTTTTGCTTATTTATTCATCCTGTCAGATATATTAGATGTATTGTCATTGTTGGCTTTATTGTCTTTTTTTTTAGGATTTTCTTGATAACTTTTTGAAATGTTGGTTTGATGGTCATGACTTGTTTGGCTCTTTGCCATGGAAATATCTTATTTATCATTAAATGGAAAGTTTTATAGGATGCATAGCAGGGTTGGAAGGTATTATCCTTTTGGTTTTAAAACATTTCACTTCAAACACTCAGTCGTGAGTCTTTATGATTTGTCTTTAAGCTTTGTGTGTCCCAGTCTACTGTAATTTTAATAGGTTTAACTTTGTATATAGTTTGTTGCCATTCTCTAATAGCTTTTAATATACTATTCCTGTTATAGACTCCTGAAATTTTGGGTATAATGAGGTGAGGCAAGGTTCTTTTTTGGTCATGGCTATTTAATGGTCTATGTTCTCTATTTATAAATGTGCTTATTTTTTTCTCTACATTTAGGAAGTTTTCTGCCACTGTTTATGTACAACGAATCTTTTACTCCAGTTGTGTTCTTTCCTGATTTTTTACATATTGCGATTATTCTTATTCTTTTTGCATCATCTAGCAGTTGTCAGATCAATTTTTTCTTCTTTTTTTATGTTGTCTTTGAGTAGTTGGTCTTTGAAGTCATAATGGTCTTCTAGTTCTGAAATTCTGTCCTCACATTTCTCAGTCTTATGTCCAAAACTTTTAAATACTTTTTCAATTTCCTGGGTTTCTAATTGAAACCTTGCTTTGGAATTTAATTTATACATGGCAATGAATTTTTTAAAAAATTCTTTCATTAGTATTCTAACATTTTCTGTTGTATCAATTTTTATATTTTCTGTACATCATTATTTGCATATTCATTTACTTATTTACACCAAATCTGTTTTCTGAAATATTTTAAAATATTTCCCTGAATTAATTTTAATGTTTTTGTATTATTAATATGTAAATTGATATTTTGGATTCTGTTGTATGAAGTGCTTAATCCCTTTTGTCCATTTTCTCTTGTTTTCTTTCCCTTATAGACTTATAGGAATTTTTATGCTGCTGGATAATGTGAATTATGAATTTTTCTCCCAGCTATGTTTTGTATTGGTAGTCACTCATTGCTGTTTATGATTTGAGCTACATGTGGTAAATTTTTTCCACATGAATTACAATTAAGCTAGAACCATTAATTTGAAAGACTGTTTCTTCCCACAGTGAACTTCATTAAAACAAAAGTAGATAGTCGTATATATATTTGTGAGTCTGTTCAAAGGTTCTCTGTTCTATGTGATTATATTATCTCTCTTTGTGAATCAAACCCTACTACCTTGATCTTTCTGATTTTATAATAAATATTGGCCTTTAAAATATATCATTCAACTTTTTTCTTATTCTTTAAGATTGTTTCAATATTTCTGGCTTTGCATTTGAATTTTACACTAAGCCAAATAATTTACCCAAATTTTCTGTGATTTTTATTGATTCTATCTTAAATGTACCACAGGGATAATTTGATAATGATATATCTTCAATCCATGGATATACACCCCCTGTTTTTTCAGAACCTTCTCTCCTTTCTCACAGTATCATTTGTAATCTTACACTATTTTCTTGGATATTTTCCAAAATAAAATAGTATCCCATGTTTGCATAATGTATATTCACTGTGCAGTGTGTCAAGCAATGGATAGTTCTAAACTCTATATTTTAGGTTTATTCTTATACATGCTTGTCTATAATAAGGTTTAACTTATAAACAAAACATGGTAAAAGATTAACTAAAATAGCAAATAATATAATAGAAAAAGTATAACAAATTACATTAATATGTATTATATAAATGGTCTCTCTTCCTGTCTCTCTTGCAGTTGATAAATATCTGAAACAAAAGAAAGTGAAAGCATTGATAAATGAAGTGAAGAAACTGTATTTGAGTATTTTTGTGCTATTTTTAAGTGGTAGCATCTTATGTGCAAGAATGTTGTAACTTAAAATTTATTTTATTTAAGTAATTCACAAACAATAAAATACACTCATTTACAGTTTCAATTTAACCAATATTTATGCACATGACTGATGAAACTAAAATTTAAGCTAATATTTCTCCCATAATATTTTCTTCATGATATTTTCAAGTTAATTTGATTAGCAGTCAGCTCCAACACATCTCTGATTCAATTTCTGTCCTTCAGAATGATTTTACCTTTCTAGAATTTCATATCAATGAAATAATACAGTTTGTATTTTTAACATATGTGCTGCTGAGGTGAGTATACAATTTGTACCTTTTGCATTTAGTTTGTAGGCATGTTTTATAGATTTACCTATGTCATTTCATGTATCAATAATTCATTATTACTACAAAATTCCTCTCTATGGATACATCCTCTCTATGTTCATCTATGCAGTGTTAGAGTATATATATGGTCTCTTTAACTTGCCTTATGAAAAATTTGCTAAAACTATTCATCAATAAATTCTTCAGAGATGTATTTGCAATGATTCTTAACATTACCAGCATTTGGGGAGTATATATTTTTTTCTTTGAACCAGGGATTGAACTCACAATCTTGTGCTTACCAACCAAGTGCTTGAGCCACTGAACTAAACTCCCAGAACTGGATTATATTGTTTACACATGTCTTATATTCTTTAATACATTGCTTGAGTTATAGTATCAGTTTTGCACTCCATCAACAACAGGTGAAAATTTCAGCTACCGTGTATACTCTTGAAACATTAAAATTTGTTATTTTGCCAATTCTCCTCTGCAGGTTCAGCTCATCATTAATTTAATTTGCATTAACCTAATGACAAACAGTATTCAATATTGAGGATCATTTTGTGCACTGATAGTTCATTTGGGAAATTGGGCATAACATACAGGTCTGTTGTTGATTCCCCATTCTGTCCCAGAAAGCTATATATCTATTCTTAGGCCAATATTGTACTGTATTGACTACTACATATTTATGATGCCTTAAAATAAGGTAGCAAAAGTACCGTAATGTAGTATTTTATGTGCCCTTATAGATCTTAATTACTTATGGCTACAATATGAAGGTAACTTTTTTCATATTGATTTTACATGTTCTTATCTTTAGACATATATGTTGTAACTATGAGCAGTTTTACTTTTATTTTACAAACTTTGTGCCTTTTACTTACTTTTTACTTCCTTTATCTAGGTTTTCCAGTGAAGTGATAAAAAAAAATTAAGAATGTGTATAACTGTGGGTTAAGGACTTTCTTTTCTATACCTAGTTTCCTTAGGATCTTTATCATGACATTGAATTTTGTGAAATCCTTTGTCTGTGGCAAAATCAAACGAAAATTATGAACAAAACTCCAAAGAAGGATATTTTATTTAGGAAGAAGCAAACAATAGGATTACAACCGATACAGTGAAGAGGCTGTGGTAGTCTACAGCATACCTAAAGACAAAGCAAAGGTTAGGATTTTATTAGGGAAAGAGTAAAACTATGTAAATTTTTTCAAAGAAAACTCTTTTGGCACTGGTGGGATCAGGTGAGGTCAGCGAGGGCTGTTTGGCAAGAGGCTGCAGTTAGCAGATAAAACTCTTCTTATAGTCACAGTAAGCTGCTTCATTGGATTTGGTATGAGGACATTGAGTTAACAACCATTATTTTATAAGATATGAGCTGTCCTAGAACTTCTGGCTATCCTTGAACTGATAGCTCCTGCTGTTAGCATAATCATGTATGACAGCCCATCCTTCATGGTCTATTTCCATTTATCATGGTTAGACACAGATGCATCTTCATTTTGAACCTGACAGCTTTCATATCTGCAATCTACTGAGACGTTCATGTATCTAAAAAAACAAACAGTACTGAATTAATATAGTAAATATTCATATTTTTTTCAATGATAACATTGCATTCTAGAGATAAGCCACATCCCAAATCTGGTATGGAATATAATTTACTTATGTTTTCTTGCGGATTTGATGTTTGTAATCTTGAGAATACTCACTTGTGTTTTTTTTTAAATTTTATTTTAATATATTGACTTTGAGATTTAAAAGATACTGACCTTACAAGACAAATTTTAAAATGCTTTTTATTGTCTTGTTTGCTAAAGGAAATGTCTGAAATTGGCTAAATTTCTTAAATATGTGACATAATTTGTCACTGAACACATCTGAGGCAGGATATTTCTTGTTTGAAAAATTTAAAATATGAAATCTATTTATTTATTTTGTATTCTTGAGACAGGACTTTGCCATGCAGTTTGGGCTGTAATTAAACTCCCTTGTAGGCCAGGCTAGTCTCAAACTTGCAGTTATCCTCCTGCCTCTGCCTCTGAAGTGTTGGAATTACAGGCATGTGCCAGCATGAAAAGTAAACTCAGTTTCAAATGTAGTATTAGTGTGGTTTTAAAATTACTTTTTGTATCATCTTTGATGAATTTTCTTTCTCAAAGCTGTTATCCATTTCAAATTAGCAGTTTGAAGATTGGCATGAAGATGAATGTAATATTTTTATCAATCTCCTAATTATTTTTATGAAACAAAAATGAAATCTTCCCTGATAGTGTAATTTGTGTCTCCATTTTATATTTTTTCCTGTTCATATCTAGCTAGGTACTTGTCAGTTTCATTCATATCTCCTTGGTTCTTAGTGAACCAGATTTTAATTTCATGACTTCGTTCCATTGTTTGCTTCTATTTCATTGATTATTTACTATAATGTTTACCTTTTACTTGTTACATATTAGGTCTTTGAATATTCCAAGTATTTAATATGTAAGAGTATACTAGCAATTTTTATCTTAATGTGAATATATGAGAATAAATGTTCCTCTAAGCAAGAGTTTTGGCTGCATTTAAGAAATTTGTAAATTGCTGCATCTTTATTATTCAGTTGCAAATTTTCTAGTTTCCCATGTGATTTTTACTTGGTTCACAGACTAAAAGAGAATTTTTAATTTAGTAGTAGTAGGTAGGCTTCTATTGTGTTGATGTTTTTGTTAAAGTCCCAAACAATGTACTGTGACATTATAATCATCTTATTCTTATTCATAAAATCATCCTACTAAACTGTAGCACAATAGTGATCAGAAAGGTAGTGTAACTACCCCGTTCCTACTTACAGGAACTGAGCTAAGGAGTTTACTGTGAATCAAAGGGAATTTTTCCCTGACTCATCATTGAACAAGAATGAACTTCTGTTGAGTTTGAATCATTGTAGACAGATTGTGATGACATTTACCTAATGCCTATTAAATTCTAATTATAATGGTCAACAAATACTTGTATGCTTTTAGTGTAAAATGTAAAACATTAAATACTTTATTTTTAAATTTAATTTAAATTTATATAGACAAGTTCCATACAATTTCAATTCTCTTAAATTTAGATTCATTTCATAATACAGGAAATAATTTATCTTATTGAATATTCCATATGCACCTAACAAAACACATTTTTCTGTTTTGTGGTTTAAGGTGGAAACATTAATATCTTATTGTAAGTCTTGAAAAACATGCAATGTATTTTTATATTGATAGATAGTAATTGTACATTGCTATGTGGTACAGTGTATTGTTTCAGTGAAATTGTATATTTTGTAATGATCAACTCTAGATAGGAATCATCTGAAACACTTTTCAAATTTGGTGATGAAAACAAGTAAAGTCCTCTTTCAAAAGTTGAGGCTGGGGATTTAGCTCAGTGGCATAAGTGCCTGCTTATTAAGTGTGAGACTGTGAGTTTGATGCCCAGTACCACAAAAAAAGTATTTTTAATCATATAATAGTACTGTTTGCTGTGCCACCCTTGTATGTCCTTGTATGTGATAGAATACCAGAACATATCTCTTCTATCTGGCTGTGACTTTGTACCTGTTTACCAATCTTTTTAATCCTCTCTATAGTCCCTGCCATGTGGAAACTATTATTCTACTTTCTGTTTCTATGAATTCAGATTCTTTTTAGATTCCACATATCAATGAGTTCATGAAGTACTGATCCTGTCCTTATATATTTTGTGATCATATTAATTGTATGACCATTAGGTCCATACACACTGCTGCAAACATCAGCACTCGGGTGTTCATTCTAATATCTGAAAGACTCCATTGTTCTTGTGTAACATTTTCTGTATTTGTTCTTTTATGGATGGATATTTAGGTTGATTCCTTTTCTTGCCAATTTGAATTGTGTTTTAAAAAGACGTGGGAGCTCAAGTGTCTCTTTGACATGTTGATTTTGTTTCTTTTGCATATTTACTCAGTAGTGTGATTGTTAAATCATATTGTGGTTCTATTTTTGATTTTTTTTTTCAGGAATCTCCATAATGTTCCACAAGCGTTATACTAATGTACGTGTCTATCCACCGTATCTAAATGTTCTCTTTTCTCCATATCTTTGCCATCATTTATTTATTATCTTTTGATAATAACCATTCTAACTCCAGTAGAAAATATTTCATCATGATTTTAATTTGCATTTGTCTGAAGTTTAGTGACTTAAAGCACATTTTCATATGTATTTTGGTATTTTTATGTCTTCCTTTGAAAGATATTCATTTAATTCTTTAATCCATTTTAATTAATTTTTTGGGTTTTATTTGATGCTATTTTTTCAGTTGTTTGAGTTCTTCAGAAATTCTGTACAGTTTCCTCTTGTCCTATGTGCAATTTGCAAGTATTTCACCCCATTCTTTAAACTGTTTCCTAATTCTATTGTTTCTTTTGCTGTGTGGAATATTTTAGTTTGATGTAATACATTTGTCTATCATCATTTTGGTTGCCTGTAATTTTGATGTCTGACCTAAAAATACCAGGCTGAGACAATGTTACGTAGCATTATGTGTATATTTTTCCTAATACTTTTGTAGTTTTATTTAGTATATTTATCTATCTTTATAGATGAGCAGCTTTCCATTGTATAAAATGTCTTAACTTTCTTATGCATTCTGCAGTTGTTGGGCAAAATACTCTTATTTTTTTCTGGTTTCCTGTCACATAGAGCATTGTTTTCTCTCCTTTGACTTTCAGTCCATGAATTTTATTTTGAGTTAAATGTGTTTCTTGTATAAAGCACACAGATGGATCCTGTCTCCCGAACCACTCTGTCTATGTTTCTTTCTATTGGTGAATTGAGGCCATCTAAATTGATGACTGTGACCAACATGCACTGCCCTGCCTCCTCCTTGCTGTTTTCCTGCCATTAGCTGCCTACTTTTCCCCTCCATTTTGTGTATATTTTTCCTAATACTTTTTTAGTTATATTTAATATGTTTATTGCTTGTCTTCCTTGGTGATCCCCTTCTGCCAATATTCCTAGATCCCTGTTCATGTCCATCTATCTCTATAATGTCTTTCAATATTATTTGTAGGGTTCATTTGGTGGTCATGAATTCTTTCAGTTGTTCTTTGTCATGGAAGTATCTTGTTTCTTCGTTAATTTTAAAAAGACAGTTTTCAGGGTACAACAGTCTGGATTGGAAGTTTTTGATTTTGTTTTTGTTTTTTTTTTGTTTGTTTTTTTTTCAGGACTTGAAATGTATCACACCAACCTCTTCTTGCTTGATGGTTTGTGTTGAGAAGTTTGTCATGATTCTGATGACTTCTCTTTTGTAGGTGATCTCAATATGTCAGTTCCTTTTCCCATGCTTGGAAAGTTTTCTATTATTACTTCTATAAATAGACTTTTTATGTCATATGTGTTGACTCCTGCTTTTTCACTGACACCTATCACTCTTAAATTATGTTTCTTTGTGTTAACCTGAAGCCAATGAATTGTTATTTCCTGATTCCTTGTTGTTTTCAACAGATCTTTCCTTTTGTAATAGCCAGGTGTGAGTCTATCTTCAAAGTCAGAAAGTTTATCTTTAGCTTCTTTCAAGAAGCTTTGCCAAATTTCAGAGGAACTCTTAATTTCTTGGATATTTCTTTGATTCTGCTTCATGCATTCTAAATCTTTCTTATATTGTTCATTTATAGTGCACTTAATTTTCCTATGCTCCTCCATTCTTTCAATCTATGTCTTCTGTAGAAATACTCAGCAACTCTTTTATCATGTTTTTTTATTTCTTCTTTTACCTGAGATAGTATTTCTGTTCTAATTTCTTTTATATCCCCAAGAAATTGTTTATTTCAGTTTCCCTAACTTCAGAAGCTTCAGGTGTGTAACTCCCAGTCTCTTTCATGTTTATATCTTCTGGACTTGCTCTGTATGGGATGGAGGCCAGAGACTGCCTATTGCTTTTTTATCTTGATATTTTCCTGGGTTCTTCTGAATTAGTAGATAATGGGATCCTAGACACCTCATGTACTGATATAACTTCTTTAAAGTGTGACTGGCTGGTTCTTCTGACTGGTGCTGTTTATGGATATCCAAATTTGGCCATTGGGTTCACTAGGGCAGGGCTGGCTGCTGCTTTTCCCAGCCCACGCTGGCTACCTACAGGAAGCTCCCTGATGGCAGCCAGTATGGGTATGAGGGTGGAGTTGGCTGCTGTTTCTCCCTAACAGGGGTGGATCCGGAAGGAAGTATCCCCAATAGCTGCTGGTGTGTGTGCAAGGGCAGTTCTGTCTGTTGCTTCCAGCTGTATTAAATTTTACGACCCATGAAAACAATTTATTTTTTCCTCAACTTATTCCATGAGTTTTACATAGTTTTCCTTGTAAAGTGACTTTATTGCCATGATTAAATTTAATCTTAGGATTTTTATTTTGAGACATAAAATGTATGATTTTCTAGATTTCTTTTTCAGATTATTTATATTATTATACAACAGAGCTCTAGAATCTTATAGAATCTTGAATTTGTATGCAGCAACAGTACTGAGTTTGGTTATTCATTTAATTTTTTTTTACAGAGTTTTCATCTCTCTGAGTACATCACATGCTAGCAGGAACAGACTGATTTTCCCCTTACAATCTAGATGCCTCTTATGTTCTCTTGCCTCATTTTTCTGGCAGGAAGTTCTAGAGCTGTGTTGAATAAAAGTATTAAAAATGAACATCCTTATATTGTTCTAGATCTTTCAAAGCATTCTGTTATGTCGTCATCACTATGTTAGATGTATGTTTGACCTAAAATTATTACAGTAGAATAAATTTGTCATTAATCCTCCTCATAATACTGACTCTTACTTCAAGCCTACTCATCCCATCTTCCTTGCTCCTTTCTGAAGCAATTCTTGAAGTCCTCCTTTGGGTCTTAATTGCACTTTTTGTTGCACTCCCTTGCTGTCCCAAATCATTTCAAAATGTTTAAATTTCAACTTCTTTTATATTCTGGAGAGAAATCAGATGTTACATGGTGCTTAATTATGTGAATAATGTAGATAAGAACATGTACAATTGATTTTTCAGAAATTAATATACCAGAAGTTATGTTACTCAAAGAATCACCATAATTGAAAATGAAAACATGCACATGGCTATTAAGTGCTCTAGGAAGGCTTAGTAATAGGCATAACTCATTATAATGTTCCTGGAAAAAATGTCAGCTTGAAAAATTCCATCAATTTCAAAAACAAAGTCAATGTCACACTGATGTTGGATTTTGATTGATAAACTTATGTTGCACAGTGAGAACTGAGTGATTTCCTTTGAACATTCTGAGCTGTAGTCTCAGAATTATAACAACAGACCCAGTTTTATCTCCCATGAGGCTATTCCTTAAATGCTGCAATCTAGAATGACATATTGCATAAATCCAATATAATTTATTGTTTATGGTCCATAATTGAGGCATGTTTGAAAACATACTTTCAGCCATAGCTCACAGATGACTGACTGGAGTCTTGTCACACAGTGTTACTAAGGTTCAATGCTTTATTTCTCTTTATTTGAATCCATTCTGTTGGCTGGCATGAAGTAGCAACATTCACCATATTTTTTGAACACACATTATATGATCTTTATTGTGCTGAAATTCATTCCTTCCATAGATAATTAATTTAAAGTTTTTTTATCATATGTGTTGAATTTTATCAAATAGTTCTCATTAATTTATTGAAATTATTACAGAGATTTTGTTCTTGATTCTGTTCATGAGACGTATCACATTCCTTGCTTTGCCCAGGTTGAATCTCCCTTGCATCTCTGACATAACTCACCTTTGTCAATTTGTTTGCAGAAGTAATCTTTCCTTCTATATTTTCCAAATTGCTGGTTATACTTTTTCTTAATAGCCCCTTATGATTGCTTTTATCTCTGTGTTGTAATGTTTCCTTTTATATCTCTGATTTTATTTCTCTAGATCCCTTTTAATTTTATTAGTTAAGCTAGAGATTTGTTAATTTTATCTTTTCCAAAAGCATATCTTGATTCCCTGATTTTTATATTGTGCTTTTACCCTCCATTTCATTTATTTCAGCTTCAAACTTTATTACTTCTTTCCTTTACTAACTTTAGGTTTAGTTCATTCTTATTAATTATTTAGTTTTAAATCTTTGTTGTTTATTTCTTGAGATTCCTTGTGACATTATTTATTTAAGGTGTTTATTGCTATAATGTTTATCATAGAGCTCTTTTTGTTGTACTCCAATGAGATTTCTTAGACCATGTCTCCATTTTCACTTGACTCTAGAATCTTAAAAAAAAAAAAAAAATTAAGGGTGAATCTGAATCTTTCCTTTAGAACTGTATACACTTCAATTTCTATAGCTGAAATCCCTTCCCCATTTCTTTTTCTTTCTTAATGGGAAGACTTAACAGTGGTCAATGGTGAGCCCCTTTTACATTTCAATTTTTCAACATAAATTCTCTTGCTTCCCAAATAAAGATTTAAAGTAAAAAACATATTTACTTTAAATTTCTTTCTTAACTTATTTGTTGTACAGGAGTATGTTTTTAAACTCCAGGTATTTATGCAGTTTCCTAATTTTGTTGATTTCTCGTCTTACTCCATTGGACTAGAAAAGGTACTTGACATGATCATGGTACTTTTAATTTCTTAAAACTTGATTTGTGGCTTATCTCACTGTTACATCTGCTCTTGAAAATCTATGCATTCTGCAGTTATTGGATGAAAATTGCATAAATATTGTTAGTTCATTTGTCTAAACTGAAGTTTCAATATGATGTTTCTTCATTAATTTTCAGTCTGAATAATCTGTTGCTAAAAGTGAGTGTTAAAGACAATACTATTAAAATATTGTAGTCTGTGCCTTTAAGTCTCCTAATTTATGCTTTGCTGATTTAGCTTCTTTAAAGTCGAGTGCATATATATATATATATTTTTTTTTTTACAATGTCCTGCTGCATGACTGTTTTATCATATAATATAATATGACTCTATAGTTTTTTTCACTTGAAGTCTGTTTTATCTGAGCTTTTCAACTGATATTTTGTATCCTTTGAACTACACCTCTCTTTCCCATCCCTCTTATCATCCCCTACTGCTGGTAACCACCATTCTACCCCTGCTTTTATAACTTCAAATGTTTAAAATATAATGCAAGTACACACCCTTTGTCTCACCTCAGGCAGTCCTCAAATACGCCTGATGAATGGAAACAATCGCTGTGAAGGGAGAGTGGAGATCCTGCAGCAGAGATCCTGGGGGACCATCTGCCATTTCCTCTGGGACCTAAAAGATGCCCATGTGGTATGCAGAGAGCTGAGCTGTGGAGTGGCTGTTGAAGCCAAGAACTCTGCTTTCTTTGGTGAGGGATCAGGCCCTATCTGGCGAAGTGGCCTCCAATGCACAGGAGATGAGTCCCAGCTGATGAAGTGCGGACACTTTGCCGATATAGTACAGTATTGTGGCCATCGGCATGATGCAGGAGTCATCTGTTCAGGTAGGTCAGCATACTTTCTATTAGGTAGGAGAATAGAAAGGTTCTGGAGAAAACTGAGGATTAAAAACAAAAGACTCAGAGGGCAACCCATAGACCTGACTTATCAAATTAGCAGATGATGATGGATTTCATTTAATTAGTTCTTATAAGTCTCAACTGAACTTTGTCTCACCAGTGGTCTTATTTGTAAACTTTATTTTTATCCTAATGTCATAGGTAAAGATTCATTATTTCATTTTTATAATTTGCTTATGATTTAAAATATGTGAATTAACACAGCATCTCTATGATAATAGATTATTTCTTGCAGAAAGAAGGACAAGAATGAAGCTCTACTTTCTGTGATAGTACTGAGTGTTGCTAGATGTATAGCATGACACATGCTTTACACTATTTCATAGCTCTATAGACACAGCAGATAGATTAAAAATTCACTGGGTAATCTTTGAATTACTGAAAATTTGAAAGTCTCCTTTCCAGACTCAAACGTAAGTATTCGTAGCCCTTTGGTGAGAAAGACAAGACAACTGTGAATGAAATGCTCTTGATCCTAGATTTCTCTGTCATCGTTATAATGATAATAACAATAATTTCTCTCAACATTTTTCTTTCATTGGAATACACTCAAAGTTTGTAGGAACACTTAATCACGTGGTAGCAGGTCAGCAATGATAGCTACAATTAACTCCCAAGGTGTTCACGTTGTGGTAAAAGATGACATTCTACTTGAAGTCTTCATAGGCATAAAAGAGATGCATTGTGGGATTCATTTAGTGAAATTTACAGCATAGAGACAGGTGGAATTCTTATAGTGTGTAGAAGAAAATTATAATAGCTGAGGTTGGCAAAAAGAGCTAAGTGCACATTCCGATTCTCAAAAAATACTGACTCTCTAGTATAGGGTGAATAATATTGTGTATATATATTTATGAGTTCTGTATGGATAGTTATAGGGGAGAAGAATGGATTCATAGGCTCAGGGTAGAGGTTCTTTGTGGGTCATAATGGTGAAAGAAATGGGCTCAGTGACAAAATTTTCTTAATAAATTTGTCTGTATGATAAATGATTGACAGAAGCCTATATGGCTGCATGTTTTTCATTTTGTCTGCAGAACAATAAATTCATAGTAGTGTGTAATCTGCAGGAACAGTGTTTCTTTCTTTATCCAGCAAGCTTTCATGAACTCTTCATATATCTTAAAATCTTTACCTGTTTTTCCTGGAAATAAAGCCTCCAAAGAACAAGCTCTCTGTTCTTTCATGATTTCTATTTGAGCACTTATCAAATTTCCTGAAACGTGGCATCTGAAAAGACATCTGAATTGTGAATGAAATAGCATGAACGTGAACTCAACATTGCTTTCAAACATATCTTCTCTACCAGTATTAGACATCTTTGTATGTTGTAAAAGGAAACTCCTTACATAGGCTAAAGTAAAGACAAGCTTGTTTTTGCTACTGGTTCTGAAGTCTGATTGGCTTGAAACTCTGGCTAATGAGGCATATCATATAAAGAGAATATCATAGAGCAAGAGATCATATCATACACCTGGAAGCAGAAAGAGATATGGAGAAAGAGACCAAGACCCACAATCCACACTGAAGGCACAGCTTGAAATGACTTAAGGACCTTCCACTAGGCATCCCTCCAAAAAGCCCACAGCACTTCTCAACACTGGCACCCTGGAGACTATAATTTTACATGTCGATTTGAGGGACATTTATCTAAGGCACAGCACTAACAAATCTCAGACATATGCAGAGAGACTATGGATATCTCCTATTCAGCGCCCCCACTTTATGTATACACAAATTAGAGGCCATCTCAGCTCTACCTAGTCCTACAGTCAGCCAATCCCTCTCCCCGTGCTGCAACTAACAAAAAAAAAAAAAAAAAAAAAAAAAAAAAAAAAAAAACTGTTTTATCAGGCAGACTTTCATCACTGTAATAAAGTACCTGAGATAGCATTTTAAGAGGGAAATCTTATGTTGCCTAATAATTTGTAGCTTTGTTTAAATGGTCCACGGGCTGTATTTCTTTTGGATCATCATGGTAAGAGTGTATTGTGAATGAAAAAAGAGAAAGAAAGAGAAGAAATGATGAGACAGTCCATTTCTCCTTCACATATATTTCCCAATAACATAACATCACTCAATAAGCCTCATAAAGGTTCCACCACCTCCTGATATCAACATGGGCTAAGGACCAACTTACATGTGGGCCTTCAGAGGACATTTTAGATCCAAACTCTAGCAGTCATGATGATCATTTCTGGGTTTCAAAAATGAAGAGGAAGAAGGGTAAAAGGGCAAACTAGGTCTTCAGGAAAAATACTTTGATCTTTGTAAACCCTGAATTATCAAATACCTTTACCGTATGGAGACATTGCCAGCATCTGCAACAACACACTGTACTGTTGCACATGAATAGCAGAAGTCCAGCGTTAAGAATGAGGAGGCAGTGGGGCTGGGGATTTAGCTCAGCGGCATAAGTGCCTGCCTTGCAAGCAGGCAGTCGTGAGTTCGATCCCTGGTACCGATAAAAACGAAAAAGACAAAAAAAAAAAAAAAAAAAAAAAAAAAAAAGAATGAGGAGGCAGAATGAAAAGTGAGACTGATTAGAGGAAGATAACTCACAGGTAGAGCAGAAAAGTGGATGGAATCCCATCAGAGGGAAAGAAATGAAGTTGTGATTTGAATGGAGACCTGATCATGACACCTGAACTGTGTCTCTAGAATGTTGAGTTCTTCATTTCTAATAGTAAAAGGAGGTTAAAAAGCTATTTTCATTGGTTAAAAGATCTCTATGCAGAAACTGAGATGTGGAGAAATGATGATCTCTCAGCCTCTGGAGCAGCTATGGGAGGAGTATCTTCTTAAAAGTGTGATATCATGAAATTCTCCTGGGACTTAGGCTGCTGTCAGTCTTCCACCTGGGCTATGTTTTGAAAATGGAGGCTACATAGGAGACAAAGATCAGGGACAACTGAAAAAAAAATGAAAGACAGTGAATATGGCATTAACACTGATCCTAAAGGAAGAGGACATGTGCAGTCACTGAGATGTGGAATTGCAGCTGGGACTACAGAAGACAAATCTGGAGGCCAATTGCATTCTCTAACTCTGTAACCTGAAACAATCTCATGATCCGCACCAGTGTCTATTTTTATGTCATAAAATAAGGACACCATGCTTACTCAACCTCCAGTGTTATGTACAGCTTCTAATCTCTGCAAGAGACAATGGACAGACTGTACTTAGAATGTTTAGAATGTGAGTCTCTAGGAGAGAGTTATAGGAGGTAAAAGAAATATTGACAGTAGATTTATGATAAATAATACCAAATATATACAGTATCATCTTTACTTAGAATAAAATCAATCTTCTCCTTATGCCTTCCCTAGCAATTGTGCATCATTATACACATGCAACAGTAGGCACAAAAGAGGACTTCTGCTGTCATATGTCAAACATACCAGGGATCTTCAGTCATTTTTAGTCCCAAATCACCAAGCCCAATAGGTGACTTGTGACTGAAATAATAAGGATAGTCATAGTCCACTTGATTTGGACCTGGATACCTTTGAATTTCTTGGTTGAAGAAACGATGTATCTCTGTGATGATGTGTCTAGTCCAGTAAAGTTCAAAACATCAATTCCACTATTAGGATGTTTTAAGCTAATTTTTTTCTGTATTGGTCTTTTGGAGTTTCCAAGAATTAAGTTAAAAGTATTCATTTTTATTCCATTGGTCACTAGTAAAATCGCTTTTGCTCTTCTATTTACTTTGACTAATGCCATGTCCTGACATTTTTAAAGTTAAACCCATTAATGCAATGAGCAGCTATAAAGTAACATTTACTGTGAGTCCAGTCTTCACACAGAAAGTTCATCTGCTCTCATTTGATGTGTCAGTGATAAGTTTAGTGAGGGGTTCCACATCAGTTATGACCATGTAGAGCTCACATATGTGGAGGAACAGTACTTAAAGTAAATATAAGTGGATAATGCAACATACTCTTATAATCCTAGTGTTCTAAGAGACCAAAATAGTAGGATGAAAAGTTTGAAGGCAGTTTAAGCAATCTATGGACTTAATAATACTCTGAAAAGAAAAAAAATATAAAAAGAGAGTGATGATGTAGGTCAGCGTTAAGGCACTTGAATCAACCCTCAAAAATAAATAAATGATATCAAACATATAGAAATGTATATAATATTTCAAATGAAACTACAGTTGATTCTAGTGAGCCAAAATGCTAGTTTATCTCACATGACACCATCTATGCAATGTTTAGATTATTAATACTTCACTCCTCACTAAAAGGACTTGTCTTATGCAGGTATTAGAATTATTTATCATGTGTTATCTAGTCACCATTGGTTGACATGATTGAAACAATTTGTATTCACAAATATGGAAAAAAATTTTTTCTTGCTGTTATTAACCACTTCTTTATCCTTTAAGACAAGCAGGATGTCCCACTAATAAAATTCCTTGCCCTGGAAAAGTTGATCAGACTGTAAGATGGCTCTGGTTTCTTAATGAGATGGATCAGATGCAGTAACTGCCATTGAAGTTTTAAAAAAATTAGTTAATGCAGAGAACTGAGATGGTGTTCATTTTATCCTACTGTCTACATTTAATTGCTCAATAATTACTTAAAGTCTCTCACTTTTTCCAGTATGACTTAATCCAGTATGACTGTTTTTAGAAGAGGAGAAAGAGATACAGGATAGGTACAGGGAAGGAGGCTATATGAACACAGAGGCAGAGTAAAGTGATGAATCTACACTAAGGGACACCACAAGGATAATTAGTAAAGAACAGAAGCCAGAGAAGCAAAAAAGAATTCTTCCTTGGACTCTTCAGGAGGAAGAAACTCTGCTAATACTTTTAGTTCCAATTTTTATCCTTTAGAAATCTGACATAATGAAATTCAGCTAGTTTAAGGGGGGAGAATGTTGACCCAATCATAGAACAATGACAAGATTTCTGTTACACCACAGAAGTGAAAGACTAATCAGTATGAAAAATCATGGCCATGTTAGAGGGCATTCCATAGAGTTCATGTTAATAGTTCTAGAATGGATCTTCGTTACAATCAAACCTGAAGTTTTTCAAATAATAGATATTTCGATTCACAATGATACAATTTTATTTCACCACTTTAAAATTTATGTAATGGAGGGAAATATAAGGGTATAATTTTATTTATTTTAAATCTTTCCCTGAGTTTCTAATAATATAGCTCTATATTTTCCAATGATGTGTTATTACTATTTTAAATATAACCTTCTACATATGTATATGAAAACTTATAAATACAACATTCCACAAGTATGTTTCTTACAGTCTAGATTTCTGGCCAGTTCACTCTCATCCTATTATATATAGCATGATTTTTTAAACTATGTTAATATCTTACATATAGCTTATCACATTATGTCATGTTTTCATTTTATAAATTTCTTTCCAAATTTTACACTTCCATTTTGTGAACATTAAAATTCCAGTGGAAATAAAATGGAATAATAACAAAAGAGATATTAACTTTTGTTTTATTAAATACTACTTTTGTTAGAGTTAAAAATTTTCCTTTAAGATTATAAAGAATGTAACAATTTTTAAAACTTTCATAGAATACTTACTTGCCTGTGATCACAAATGTTTTTTTCATCTTGACTTTCTACTAAATGTCTATTTCCTAAAGGAATCAATCTCCATGACATGTACTGTAACCAGATGTTATGGTCATTCTTAATATTTCATTCACCTTGATCAAGGGATAGCCCACAACACAGGTGAGTCAATGGGAAACTGCCAAGAATTTACCTTCTCATAGGAATGACAGTGTAACAGCTGTAAAAAAGGCATGTGTAATGGTCTTTATAAATACACCTGAAAAGAGTATGTACATGAAGAGTATATACACAAAATACTCTGGAACTAGTCCCCATTCTTCATGCTGCCTTCTTAGCAGTTAATCTCTATTTTCACAGTTTTTAATTTTTATTAGAAGTCCACCCTTTCTGTGAGCTCTGCTACCCTTGCATGTCAAACTTATTGGAGTTGAGTTTCTATCATTTGTTATGAGAATTCACACTAAAAGACCCAGAATTTTATATTCAATGTTATATTTTTCACAAAAACTTTCAGATATTTATGTTTTGTTTTGTTTTACTTTGTTTTGTTTTTTGTTTCCTGGTACTAGGGATTGAACTCACTACCTCACACTTGCCAAGGAGGCACTTATGCTACTGAGCTAAATCCCCAGCCCAGATAAGTCATTTGTAATATTTTTCAATCGTCAAAAAAATGATTTGCTACTTAAATATTTGCAATTCATGAAGAAGACACATGCCAATTGTTTCAGACTCTACAAAAAGGTCATGTCAGGTAAATGCTGACCAATTCACTCCTTTTATGTCATATTCAATCCTTGGAATACTCCAGGTCCCAGAATGTAAGTAGGAAGACTCCTCTGACCAAATAATTTGGCATGTTATTATCAATATTGTAGAGAACCTACTATGGAAATCACCATATGAAATCTTTGTCATATAGAAAATTATTGAGACTATGATGCCTAATTTCTGGGTTCTTAAATAAGCAAAGACAAGTACAGAGGAAGAAATATATTTAATTGGTGACTTTATTTACCTTGGCCAGATGATAATGCAGAAGATAGAGAGTTGTTTATTTTTCTAGATTGCTACTTCCTGCTAACATGTTCCAAAAATATTATAATTTTCCGGTTATTAATCATGAAGGATTTTAAATCACTACAGTATAAAGGACAATTTAATTGAAGGTCTCAGCAGACCATAGTAATGCTCATATTTTTGAATCAGGTAATCTGGGTTTGTAGAACCATGGTCACCTGAACTTAAATGACATCTACACTGTGCACTCTGTGCACGACAATTTTCAATAAAATTTCTCACTTCCTGAGAACAGGAGGTAGGTTTTGCCTCACGCTAGAATTGTATATTGCCAGAACTTAATAATTATTCAATACTTTAAAAATATTAAAAGAAATGCACAAGTGATAGAAATACTATTTCTCAAGGCATTTCAAAATTTATGTTCAACATAATGCCTTATAATCAGCTGAAACCTTAAGATTGAGTTTAAAAATTTTACTCCTGCATTGGACTCTTTAGGATGGAGAAGTATTGAGTTCATTGATCTATGAACTGTGAAACAGGTGAGGTACACTGAGTGATTTATTTCTCAGAAATGTTTCCAATTTTCCAATGGTAATTAAAAAAACTCATTGCAAGAGTTCTATATTGTACAGGAAATCATTGTCTAAGACTCAGATAACATAATTTCTATGCAATTAAAAGGAACCAAAATTTGATACACTAAATTCCTCCCAGATAAAACTTAGTAATTGAGCCATTTCACCTACTTCTTGTAAACTAGAAATAGACTACTAAAAAGGAAAATAAACTAAATACCAGTGCAAAGGGCTAACTAACCCATGGCTCTGGTTCAGTTTGACACAAATAGTTATTCTCAGTGGTAGTGCTGTAGTGACTTCTAATGTGAAGCTGGACCTGAGTAGAGACCAAAACATTGAGAAAAAGGAATATAACTGCATACACAGACAGAGTTCACAGTCATTCAGTGTTTCTGTTTTGCCTGGGCTTGGGGAGGATTATCCCTATTGTACCAGTCCCTACCCATCAATATAAATCTTGATTTTTATGATAACTTGAAGGTCTCATACTCTTTACATATGTAAAACTCAATACATTTAGACATTTTAGTTTGTAACTCTTTGTTTGCATTCTGACTCTCCATGTAAGAAACATTATCATTTCCTTCAAACTATGATATATGTTCAAGTGATTTTAGATTCATAGCACAGAAATCCAACTTCACTTTAATGCATCAGATTCAGAGAGAAGTTAACAAGTTAATTGACTATAGTAATTTAGTCTACTAAATCACTACTTTATGAAACTAAATCAATATGCTTTTTATTCCTCCCATTGTGATGGCTAACTTTACAAATCAAATGTTCCATTGTTATTTTTGTAGCTGAGGAGGCAACCGTTTCTTACAATTACAATTCCCTAGTACACAGATTGATGGTTCCACAGCAAGTTCAGATCTCCAATCATAGACCTCCACATCTTTCGACTCATACTTGAAACTGCTTTGTCGTCATCATCACTAGGCAACTCACTGTTTCTTTGAGTGTCTTGATCTATTCTGATTAAATTCCTAATTTTTCTTCTTTACTAGGAATCATGAGGTACAGAATCTTAAATATTTTATTCACAATAACATAATGTTTATCTCAGTATCTACTTAACAAAACATTTTCTTATGTCTAACTGAAAGTAAACACAGAAGATTAGATGAAAACTCAAATGTTTTAATTCATTGCAAATAATGACTAGTTATTATAGGTAAATATTAACTGGGCATTATTGTATGGATATTAAAGTTTCTGAGCACAAAGAAATGATAGTAAAAAGCAAGTTCTTTTTCTACACTGAGTTAATGTGGAAAGGAGACACAAATCTATATGGGATGTATACTGTTTGGATTCAGCTATTGAGAAGTGCCCTAAAATTTGATTCTGAAATTGTCTTCATATACTTTCTCATATAATTTCCATTCTCACACCAACTGTCCACTAATCTCTTCCTAGATACACCACCTCTACAAAAAGAAAAGAACACCATACAATTGCCTGTAACTTTCAAATTCTAACTCACTACAAGGATCAGTCACTGAGTTCATTTTTTCCTCCTTTAGGATTTGTGCGACTTGCTGGAGGATTTGGACAATGCTCAGGACGAGTAGAAGTGAATCCTGGAGGAAAGTGGACTCCAGTGTCTGGTGTGAATTTCATATTTCCCACTGCCCAGGTCATCTGTGCAGAGCTGGGGTGTGGCAAGCCTGTGTCTGTCTTGGGGAATGTGTCTAAGAAGGCCAATATCCAGCTGTGGGGTGAAGAGTTCCAGTGTGAGGGGCACGAAACTAACCTCTGGTTCTGCTCCAGAGCACCTTGTCCTGGAGGCAGTTGCCAATATGGAGTAACTGTGGAAGTGGTCTGTTCAGGTGAGACTCAGAGCAGGACTTTAACTTCCCTATACAGTCTGATGAGTTAAGCAAAATGTAAGATGTTGCTGAAACTTTGTCTTGTCCTCCCAGAGTACACTGAAGTTCGGCTGACGAAAAATAGAACCTCTCACTGTGAAGGTCAGGTGGAGATGAACAGTTCTGAAGGCTGGAAAGCGCTCTGTGCTTCCCACTGGAGTATGGCCAATGCCAAAGTCGTGTGCCGCCAGCTGGGCTGTGGAAATGCCATCGCTGTCCCAAAAGGAGGAGCATATTTTGTGGAAGGAGGGAATGAGATTTGGAAAGACAGATTCCACTGCTCAGGGGATGAGTCCTTCTTGTGGAGGTGCCCTGTGACTACGCTGGGTGTTCCTGCCTGTGCCCATGGGAACACAGCTTCAGTGGTCTGCTCAGGTAGGAGAGCAGTCAGGATGACTGGTGCTCAGAATCCTTCTGGAGTGCCGTATCTCGAAAGTAGTGTGGAGAACTTATTTTAAAAGTAAAAATTCCATAGGAAAGTGGGATTTTTTTACAGATCATTCATCTTTCAGATCAGAACAAAGAATATTAAGGAATAATGTTCAAAAATAAATGTTATCATTTCATTCCAATTCTCAGGAAGCAGTATAACAATACGTGTATAGCTCTATCATACTTAAAACTGTATCAGTGAGAAGAATGTGAACAGCTCACAGATGTGACTTTCATATTTCACCCTTCTTGTGCTCATTCCTCTTCCTAACTTCTACCGCCAAATAATAGTTTCTGGGTGCTTAACCTTCATGGAAAACAATTTTCCCGTGGTCTGTGTAGCACAGTGAATGGTTCCAGGGTGATTCAAAGGAAGGTTCACCAGGAACATCTTGAATAGGTAGGTTGCAATAGTAGTACTTTGCTGCCACTGATCTCACAGAAGACTGTGTAAGCAGCAATGCAAGTGATAGGAAGTCTGTAAATATAGGTAAGGTTTCATTTCTCACCGGCTTCTCACCTCTTCTTATATGAACCAGTTAATAACAGACTATGGATCAGTATTGGTCTGGGGATGAGGGTTTGGGATCCCTGCAATAGAATGTTCTGCTAAATGGTTACAGGAACATGCATCAGTCTAATGAAAAAAAAAAAAAAAAAAAAAAAAAAAACATGGCAAATAGCTTCCAGTTCTTGATGATTGCAAATAACGATGCTACAAATTACCACAATATTGGTTGTTGGTTCCATATGTATTTACTGATTTTGAATTTTTAACCGCCACTCTTTAACTGTCTCAATGGTATGGTGCTTTTTGCGAACTGAGGTTCTTATTCTTTTTGAAGTATAAATTATCAATATTTTCCGGTATACTTAGTGTTCTTGTAAAGTTTTTATTTATTTAAACTTTAAAGAGGAACACTTCAAAATTTTTGAAAGAGAACAAATAAAAAGCAAAACAATAGTAGGAAAATTACAATAATTAAACTTTGGCATTGTCTTCATAGTGGTTATTCAGAGTACAAGATATAGGCATGATATCTTATCCAACAACATTAGCACAAACTTTTCAATGAATAAGGAAACTAGCTGTGTAACTGTCTTAACTATCTTGTGTATAAATATTTTTTTTTTCTTTTTCCTTTCCTTCTTTTCCCATTTTCGCCATTACAATTTGTCTTTTCTTATGAAGAGTTTCTCCCAATTCACATTATCTATTGTATAAATTGGACTTTATTTACTCATTCAGTTTCTCACACTGGTGAGATAATGCCATGTTTACACATATGGCTCTGATTTATTTCACTTGTGATATAATCTTGAGCTGCATCCATTTATCTATAAAAGTCTCAATTTTTTCCTAATTTATGGCTGTGTAGTATCTCATTATATTAAAAAATCCACAGCTTTTTTACACATTATTCAACTGATGGCATTCAGATCATTTCCAAGATTTAACAATTACACATTGTGCTGCTATAAACATAAGTGTTTATATTGCCGTGGTGTGATATTCTTAATTCTTTTGGAAAGAAACCCATAAGAAGAATAACTGGACAGAATGGGACCTCTAATCCTAGTCTTTTGAAGAATCTCCACACTGATTTCAACAGTGGTTGCACCAGTCTACCTTCCCTCCAACAGTGGAGAAAGATTCCTTTTTCCCCACAGCTCTACTAGCATTTATTATCCGTTGATTTTTTGATGAGAGCCATTTTTCTGAAGTGAGAGGGAACCTGTGTTGTTTTAATTTGCATCTCTTAAATGACTAATGATGTTAAACATTTTTCATGTATTTATTTTTTATTTGTATTTCTTCATCTGAGAAACATATGTTCATCTCAGATGCTCACTTTTTAATTATTTTTTTTAATTGGAGGGCTCTACTTTTTTTCAGTTCTTTATATGCTCCAGATACAAGTCCTTTGTCTGAGGGACAACTGGCTATAATTTTTTCCATTCTGTAAGTTGTCTTTTACCTCCGTTGATGATTTTTTGTGAAAAAACTTTTAATAAGGTAAGATCCAGTTTGTTGATTCTTTATAGAATTTCCCTTGAAGTCTGAGTTTTGCTTATGAAGTCTCTCCAGTTTCTCCATCAGTAAATTTAGTATTTCTATTTTAATAATTTGGTCTTTCATCCGTTTTGACTTTATTTTATGGCATGGTGATAGACATGGATCTAGTTTTAGTCTTTGGCATACGGAAAGACACTTCCCAGCACCATTTGTTAGAGACTATTTTTCTTCCAAAGAACATGTGCCTGGCTCCTTTGTCAAAGACAAGGTAATTGAGTGTTTTTAAGGTTGCAACTACCTGCTTTATTTTGTTTCACTGAAGCCTGTTTTTTGTTGTTGTTGTTGTTTTGTTTTGTTTTGTTTTGTTTTTTCAATTCTGTGCTGATTTTGCTACATCAACTTTGTAGTATAATTTCAAGTCTGGAAGTGTGAGGCCTCCTGCCATGCCTTTGTTACAGAGAATTGCTTTTGCTATTCTATGTCTCTTCTGGTTCCGAATGAATTTTAGGAATGTTTTCTCTAGATCTACAAGGTATGCTAATGATATTTTGGTTGGGATTGCATTAAATCTGTATAGCAATTTTTGAAGTATGGCCTTTTTCACTGTTGGTTCTGCCTACCAAGAGCAAAGTATCTTTCCATTTTCTGGTATCTTCTATGATCTCCTTTTTTAGGATACTATAACTTTCACTGTGCAGATCTTTTACATTCTTTATTAAATTGGTCCCTAAGAATCTCATTGTTGTAGATGCTATTGGGAAGGATGTACTTTCCCTAATTTCTCTCACTGTGAGTTTACTGCCTGTATGCAGGAATTTTATTGATTTTGAGTGTTGACTTTATATCCAACTATATTGCTGAATTTGAATGTTAAATCTTCATGTGTTTTGGTGGAGTTCTTGGGGTCTTCTATGTAGAACATCATGCCATTTACAAATAATGATGATTTGACTACTTCTTTTCCTGCCTTGTTTCTTTTTTCTCTTGTCTAATTAATTGTCCTGGCTATTTATTCCAGAATTCTTTGAATAGGTTTAATGATAATGGACATCCTTGTTTTGTTACTGTTCTTAGAGTAAAAGCTTTCAGTTTATGAATATTTAATATGATATTACCTGTTAGATTCTTTTAGATACCTTTCATCATATTTAGATAAAGACCATCTATTCTAATTTTCTGCAGGATTTTGTATCATGAATAGCAGTTGGACTTTGTCAAATGTTTTTTTCTGTATCTATTGAGATGATCATGTTATTTTTGCCACTGACTGTTAATATGGTGTATTATATTTATTGATTTGCATATGTTGAACTATCCCTGCATCGCTGGGATGGACACTTCTTGGTCCTGATGTACAATCTTCTTGGTGACTTGCTGCACTCTGTATCTGATTAAGGATTTTTGCATCTGTGTTTCTTAGAGAGATTGGCCCATAATTTTCCTTTCTGTTGTGTTTGCCACCGGTTTTAGAATCAAAGTAATGCTTGCTTCTAGACAATATTTTGGAAGTATTGCTTCCCTTTCAATATTAGTGGCATTGATTTTTGTTTAAATTTCTTATAAAATGCAACAGTGAATCTATCAATGTATGGAATTTTTTTTGATGGTAAATTTGTAATCACATTTTCAATTTCATTGGTTGATACTGAGTTATTTAGAATTTTTATATCTTTTTTATTTAGTTTTGGCAACAGGATTATTTGTCGGAATGTGTCCATTTCTCTCTGTTTTCCATCTTGTTAGAATATAGTTTCTCATAGTATGTATCAATAATCTCCTGGATTTCTGTGGAATCTAGTTTAGTTTCCCCCTTTTCCTTTCCAATTGCTGAATTTATATTTTTTCTTCTATTTGATGAGGTTGGCTAATCTTTTTTCAATTTTCTTCACTCTTTCAAAAAATCAGCTTTTTAATTCTTTGATTCTTAGTATTGCTTTCTTACTCCTTATTGCATGAATTTCTGTTCTTTATAATTTCCTCTTTCATTCAAGATTTGGGTTTGGTTTATTCGTTTTCTAGAAGTTTGAGATACAACATTAATTTTTTATTTGAGCTCTTTTTGTTTTTCTGATTTGTGAGTTCATCTCTATAAACTTTCTTCTAAGACTATTTTCAATGCATTCCATAAGTTTCAGTATGTTGAATTATCATTATCTTTTAATTAAAATGCTATGTAATTTCATCTTTAATTTCCTCTGTGATCCATTGGTAGTTCATAAGGGTGTTGTTTAATCTCCATGTGTTAAGCAGTTTTTGTGATTTTCTTTGTCATTGGTTTCCAGTTTCATTGTGCTATAGTCAGACAATATGCATGTAATAATTTCAGTTCCTCTACATTTACTTAAATATGTTTGTCAGTTAATATATGGCCTATTTTGAGAAACATCCTATATGTAATTGAAAAGAATGCATATTCTGCTGCTTTGAAGTGGAACACTTTGTAAACATCTGTCAAGTCCATTCAGTTCATAGGCTTGGTTAATTCTAGTATTTCTTTGTTGATTTTTGTCTAATTGACCTATTTATGAGAGTGGGCTATTAAGGTTTCCCACTAAATTGTGTTAGTGCCTATTTGGTTTTTTATATCTGCTAATATTTGTTGTATATAATTTGATGAACTTGTGTTTGGCACATAAATATATATGATTGTTATCTGTTCTTCTTGGAATTTCTCCTTAATAAGTATGTAGTGACTTTTTTCATCTCTTTTGATGAGTTTTGGCTTAAAATTTTCATTTTATGAAACCAGAATAACTATCCTTGATTTTTTTTTTTTTCTGGGTTCCTGTGGCCTGCACAATTGTTTTTCATTCTTTGACACTTTAGCCTGTGAATATCTTTTTGGTTTCTTTAATGCAATATATTGTTAGATCTTGCTTCTCAATCCAGTCTATTTATTTTGACTGGTTGAGATCATTCATATTGATGGTCACAACTGATATGTAATGGCTTTTCTTTTTTATGCAGTTTCCTGATGTTTGTTCCTTGTCTTCCTTCTCTGTTTCTTTGCCTCACCTACTGACTTCTTTTTATTGGTGTTCATGTGTTTGTTGTCTTTGTGGTCTCTTTCTAATATGTTCTTAAGAACATTCCGTAGCACTGGCTTGGTGGCTATAAATTTCTTCAGTTGTTTTTTGTCATAAAAGTGTCTTGTATCTCCATTAATTTTGAAAGATAGTTTTGTAGTGCACATCAATGTGTGTTGAAGGTTGTTGTACCTTACTACAAGCTGTCCTTGATTTGAGGGTCATGCTGAAAAGTCTTCTGTGATTCTGAAGGGCTTCACTTCATAGGTGATAATTTTCTTTTCTATAGCTATTTTTAGTATTTTGTTCTTGTACTAAATTTCACAAATCTTGATTATTATACGATTTAATGTAGATTTAGTCCTGGATAATTAGAACTCTATGTGCTTCATCTATTTGTACATCAAACTCTTTATCCACATTTGGGAAGTTTTCTGTCATTATTTCTGTGAAGACATCTTTAATGGCTTTTATGTTGTCTCCAGCTTTCTAACTGAGTCCATCAATCTTATGTCATTCTTCTTTGCTTCATTCTATAGTTGTTGATTTGATTTTTTGTGCTCTCTTACTATTTTTAAGATATCTTTCTTGAAGCAGGGTTATAGCCCAGCAGTACATAAGCAAGTGTGAGGTCTTGAGTTCAATTCCTGGTTCTGAGGGCAGAAAAAAAAATAAATAAATGAATAAATAAAAGACATCTTTCTGACACTGTCCCCAGAGCCCAGCCTGTTTGGAACTCTCACACCATCTGGGTGCAGTGGATCAGCTGGGTGGATCTGGAGCGCCTGCATCTGCCTCCCCGTGTGTCAGGAGGACTGGATTTCTGAGCGTGCAGGTGGATCACCAGTTCCAGAGGCCCTGCATCCCAGGATAAGTGCCCTGTGCACTCTCCCCCAAGCCCATCTTATTCGGGACCCTCGAGCCTTCCAGATGCAGTGATGGAGCTAGGCGGTTCAGAGACACCTACATATGCCTCCCTATTCTGGCTGTGCTTGGAAAATGGTGGAGTTCCAAGCAAGCAGGGGGCATACATTGTCCCAGGAGCCCAGCCTGTTTGGAACCCTCACAACATCTGGGTGCAGTGGAACATCTGGGCAGGTCTGCGGCGCTTGCATCTGCCTCCCCATGTGTCTGGAGGACTGTGGATTTCTGAGCGGGCAGGCGGGCATCACCAGTTCCAGAGGCCTGGAGTCCAGGGGTAAGTGCCCCACGCATTCTCCTTGAGCCCAGCTTGTTCGGGAACCTTGAACCTCCCAGGTGCAGTGATAGAGCTAGGCAGATTGGAGGTGCCTACATCCACCTCCCCATTCGGGCTGTGTTTGGAGAACTGTGGAGTTCTAAGCAAACAAGCAAACAAGCGGGCATGCACTGTCCCCAGAGCCCAGCTTGTTTGGGACTGCAGAGTTCAAAGCAAGCAGGCGAGCTCCTTGGGATCCAGAGACACAGCGGCCGGGGGAATTGGGTGCCAGAGTCCCAGGAGCTGCAAACATAGAAGTGAATTTCCAACAGATCCTGAAGAAGCTTTCGAATAACACTTCAAACACAGAAATATAGGAAAATGACAAAACAAAAGACCAAATTACAACCTCATACGTCCAGCCCATCTCAAGAAATCCTTGGAGCAATGTATGTAGAAGAAAATATATGCCATACACTTCAAATATTGGGCAAAATAGCTACTGAACTAAATAAGCAACTCTGGGAAGCTTTAAAAGAATTCAAACTCGAAATAATCTCCCAGGTAAAAGAAGAAATGATAAAAGAAATGAAAGGAATGCTGAACATATCTAAAGAAAACACAGTTTAAAAATTGGAGGAACTAAACAAAAAGATAGAATCCCTAGATGAGCAATACAAGAAACAAACAGAATACATAAAGCAGATGCAAAGAAATACACAGGAAATCAAAAACTCCACTGAAAGCTATAAACCTGCCTCAATGAAAGTGAAGACAGAATTTCAGACCTTGAAGACAAGATTGCACTAGTGAACAGGAAAGGAAAGATCTTTTAAAAATAACAAAGAATCAGGAAATAACAATTCAACAGCTACAAGGTGATGCAAAGAGAAACAACATAAAATTGATAAGAATTAATGAAAAAGAAGGGGACAACATAAAGGACGTCAAGAGGATATTTAGAGAAGTAATAGCTAAAAATTTTCCAAGCATGAGATCAGGGTTCAGTGAAGCATATAGAACTCCAAGCAGTCATAACCAAAATAAAACTACACCCAGACATATAATATTCACTATCCCAGAAATCCAACACAAGAATACATTATTAAAACCTGTCAGAGAGAAAAGACAGATCACTTATAAAGGAAAACCTATCAGAATCAGAGCAGACTCCTCAGCACAAACAATAAAGTCAAGAAGAGCATGGAGTGAAGTATTCCAGATATTAAAGGAAAATGATTTCAAACCTAGACTTGATGTTCCCTCCAAAATTATCATTCAAATCCGATGGGGAAATAAGATACTTCCATGACAAAGAACAGCTGAAGAACTTCATGACCACCAAGCCAACCATGCAAAAAATATTGAAAGACAGTTTAGATACACAAAGGAAAAAACCACTAAGCAAAGCAGATAATTAAACAGAACAGAAAGATAAAAATGCAACAGCAGAAAGATAACATGGCAACAATAAACTAACATATAACAGTTATAACCATTAATGTAAATGGTCTCAATGCACCAGTTAAAAGAAACAGACTGGCAGAATGGATCAAGAAACAAAATCCAGGGGCTAGGGGTTTGGCTCAGCGGCATAAGCGCCTGCCTTGCAATCAGGCAGTAGTGAGTTTGATCACTACTGATAAAAAAAAAAAAAAAAGACACAAAATCCAAGCATATGCTGTTTACAGGAAACCCATCTAACACACAAGGATACTCACGGACTCAAAGTCAAAGCTGGAACACAATAGTTCATGCAACCCGAATCCAAAAAAAAAAAAAAAAAAAAAAAGGAGTAACCATTCTGTTTGCAGACAATGTGAACTTTAAACCAACAATGATCAGAAAACACAAAGAAGGTCACTACATACTCATTAGAGGAAAACTCCAAGAGGAAGAGAAAACTATCTTAAACATATATGCACCAAATTCCAGAGCACGCAGTTATATAAAACAAGTACTAACAGAAATGAAAAATCAAACTAGCAGTAACACAATTGAAACAGGAGACCTTAACACACCATTGACACCAAGGGACATATCACCAGACAGAAAACCAGCAAAAGAATAACAGAACTCAATCACACCTCTGAATAAATGCACTTGATAGACTATACAGAGTGTTCCACCCAACAACATCAGAATACACATTCTTCACAGCAGTACATGAGTCATTCTCTAAAATAGGACACATACTAGTTCACAGAATGTATTTAAATAAGTGCAAAAGAGTTGAAATCATCCTTTGAATGTTTTCATGTCATAGTGCTTTGAAATTAGAAATTAATGATAAAAGATACTGCAAAAATCCCACAAGCACATGGAAACTGAATAACACACTCTTGAGTAATCAATGGGTCACAGAGAAAATTAAAGAAGACATTAAACAATACCTATAAGAAAACGAAAATACAGACACAACTTACCAGAATTGGTGGGATGAAATGAAAGTCATCCTCAGAGGAAAATTTATTGCACTGAGCTCCCACATAAGTAAAACAGAACGAATACAAATAAATAACCTGATGCTACACCTCAAACAGCTACAAAAAGATGAGCAAGTCAAGCCCAAATCCAAAAGAAGAGAGGAAATTATAAAAATCAGAGCAGAAATCAATGCAATAGAGACGAAGAAAACAATCCAAAGAATTAAGGAATCAAAGAGTTGGTTCTTTGAAAGAATAAATAAAATTGAGAAGCCCCTAGCCAACCTTATTTATAAAAAGGGAAGAAAAAGTTCAAATTCATGTAATAAGACATGAAAAAGTTGAAAACACTACAGACTCTATAGAAATACAGAAGATCATCAACACCTATTTTGCAAACCTCTACTCTCAAAGGTTTGATAACATGGAGAAAAGACAGTTTCCTAGAAACATATGAAGTACCAAAGCTAGATCAAGAGGATGTAAAACTGCTGAATAACCCAATCTCTATTAATGAAATTGAAAATGTAATTAAGTCCTTACCTACAAAGAAGAGCCAAGGCCCAGATGGATTCACTGCAGAATTCTACAAGAAATACAAAGAAAACCTAATGCCAACACACCTCAAACTGTTCAATGAAACTGAAGCGGAAGTAATCCTTCCTAAATCATTCCTGGAAGCAAATATTACTCTAGTACCAAAACCTGAGACAGACCCAACTAAAAAAGAGAACTACAGACCAATCTCCCTAATGAACACAGATGCAAAAATTCTCAATAAAATATTGGCAAATAGTATGCAGCAAATTATCAAGAAGATTATACACCACAACCAAGTGGGATTCATCCCAGGCATGCAGGGATGGTTCAACATATGTAAATCAATAAATGTAATCCATCATATCAAGAAAGCCAAAAATACGAACCACATGATCATTTCTATAGATGCAGAAGAAGCTTTTGATAAGGCCCAACATTCATTCATGATAAGAATGTTACAGAAAATTAAAATAGACGTTCTTCATCTCAATATAATAAAGACCATCTACGACAAACCAACAGTCAACATCATACTAAATTGCCAAAAATTGAAGACCTTTGCTTTAAAATCAGGCAGAAGACAAGGATTTCCTTTATCACCACTTCTATTTAATATAGTACTGGAAATACTAGCCAGAGCAACTAGACAAGAGAGAGAAATAAAAGGGGTAAAGGTAGGAAAATAAGAAGTTAAATTATCATTGTTTGCAGATGACACAATACTCTACATAGAAGACCCCCTAAACTCCAGTGAAAGACTCTTAGATACAATAAATAAATTCAGTAATGTAGCTGGTTACAAAATCAATACTCAGAAATCAATAACATCCTTATACACTAACAACAGAAGAACACAGAAAGAAATAAGGGAAGCCACACTTCACACTAGCACCTCCCCCCCCCAAAAAAAAAAGAAATTTCTTGTGGAAGAAGTGCAAGACCTATACAGGGAAATGTATATACACTGAAAAAAGAAATTAAAGATGATCTCAGAAAATGGAAAGACTTCCCTTGTTCATGGATAGGAAGAATAAACATTGTGAAAATGGCCATTCTCCCAAAACTCTCATACAGATTCAATGCAATCCCAATAAAAATACCATCAACATACCTCACAGATTTTGAGAAATCACTCCTAAAATTAATCTGAACCAGAAGAGACCTAGAATAGCAAAGGCCATTCTAAGCAGCAAAGGCAAGGCAGTAAGCATCACAATCCCTGACTTGAAGTTATACTACAAAGCAACAGTAGTAAAATCAACACGGTACTGGAATCAAAACAGAGCTGAGGATCAATAGAATACATTAGAAGATACAACCACAACTATAAACACACTTAATCACCTTATCATTCATAAAGGAGCCAAACAGGTTCACTGGAAGAACGACAGTCTCTTTAATAAATGGTGTTGGAAAAACTGGCTCTCCATATGCTGAAAAATAAAACTAGACCCAAGCCTACCACCATGTACTAAATTAAAATCTAAATGGATCAAAGATCTGAATATTAAAACAGAAACACTAAATCTATTGGAAGACAAATTGGGTAGAAACATTGAAGACATTAGGGTAGGTAGAGAATTCATGAACAGGACTCAAACCGCACGGGAAATATTTCCCAGAATCAGTAACTGGGACAACCTCTTATTAAAAAGTTTCTGCATTTTAAAAACAATCTCCATCATAGTGAATCAAAAACCCACAAACTGGGTAAAGATCTTAGTGAACTCACCCTCAGACAAGGGACTTTTTTCTAAAACATATAAAGAATTAAAAAAACTCAGGCCACCTAAATTCAAAGATCCAGTAAAAACATGGGCATCTGAGATGAATACGCACTTCTCAGATGAAGAAATACAAATGGCAAATAAATACATGAAAAAAGGTTCATCATCAATAGTCATTAGAGAAATGCAAATTAAAACCACACTTAGATTCCATCTCACTCCTGAAAGAATAGCCAAGATCAAGAAAACCAACAACAAATGCTGGAGAGGCTGTAGGGGGAAAGGAACTCTCCTGCACTCTTTGTGGGAGTGTAGACTGGTACAGCCTTTGTGGAGGTCTGTCTGGAGATTTCTCACAAAGCTGGGATTGGAAGTCCCATTTGTTCCAGCTATTCCACTTCTAGGCATATTCCCAGAAGAACTAAAAGCATCATAGCCCAGTGATAAATGTGCATCTATGTTTATAGCAGCACAATTTGTAATCCCCAGATCTTGGAAACAACCTAAGTGTCCTTCAACTGAGGAATGGATAAAAAATTGTGGCACTTTTATAGAATGGAGTACTATTCAGCTATAAAGAAGGAACACATTTTGATATTTATAAATAAATGGGAACAGCTTGAGACCATACTAATAAATGAAATAAATCAAACCCACATATGTGAATAGCGAATAGTTTCCCTAGTGTAAAAAATAATTGAAATATATAAAAGTATGTGGTAATCATGATTCTCCATTATGTGGCCTTGAGACTTGATAAGGTTTCACTAATTAATTGGAATGGCTTTATTCTGGGATGCTTGATATTATTGCCTGTGATTAAATGAAGAGCTATTTTGAAGAAAACAAGACACCATAATAGCTAGTGCTGATTTAATATTATCTTGTTTTGAAGCCCTTCCAAACTGTTGCTCTTCTGTCTCCATTGGTTTTTATCATGTTGTATGTTACTGAATTTTATTATATGTGATAGTATAAACAAAATTTTTTAGGCAAATAGATAATACAAAAACCATTGTTCATTTTCTGCTAGCTGGTTCTAAATACACTGTAATACTTTCATCCACTTGAATGATTTCAGCTGTCTTGATATGTCTGATGCTATAGTATGTGAAGTTATATTCAGATACTTCAAGGAAAAAGACACTATGGTAACTACTATTAAGTCGGGTTATTTGGTGGTGAAGCCCTCGGTGGCTGAAATTGTCATGTTTTGATCTGTGTTGTTATGTTGCTATGTCCTCTTTTATCTCAATCTCCCCCTTATTCATTAAAAAATATTTATTTATTTATTTTTAATTTTTTATCATTTTTAATTAAGGGGGAAAATCAAAAAATTAGCAGGATATATTGTAGCAACTTTTTGATTTCCTATTAACTGGATTTGAAATCCAGTATTACTCCCAGTTTTGACTGATTAGACTCTGTTCCCCTCTATTTGATAGTATCAAGTTTGAAGCCATAGGCAACTACTTTGAAGTTGATAAGATTCACTATGATGCCCATTCTGGCTTGACTATTATCTTCTTTTGAATCCTGTAATGTTTACAATGTTTAGGTTTTATTGGCCTTGTTCTGAACTGTTTTGTTCAACTTAATTATAGCTAATGGTATAGGAAATTCTTTTTAAGGAAGCAAGAGGCAATATGGTAATCATTGTTGATAACCTTGAACTCTGTTTTTACATCATGTACTATGTCTATCCTTCATTTTGACTGACAGCTTTGTTTTGTCATATTTGGTTTTATTTTCTTCCCCCCCAAAATTACTAAGAACTACGGAAGTAATAAAGCCCAAAATGTGTAAATTTTGTTGTAAAAAAAAAGAGAGGAATAGAAGTGCTCTAAAGGATACAACTGCAAGTGTGTTTAAGTGTGTTAGGATAGATGAACATATTACGGAGTTTTTGTTGGATCATTTAACACAACTGTTTGCATTCTCACTGTTTGAATGACCACTTTGTATGCTTTGATCCAATGACTTGAGCAACTATTAATCTATTAACTGGTGATTTCTTACTGTTTTTTTTTTTTTTTTTTTTTTTTTTTTTTTTTTTTTTTTTTTTAGTCCTGTATTACTTGTACCCTTACACTGTTTTGTCTTGTTTTTTTTCTTTTAAATAATTTTTTAAAAAGATATCTTTCCTTTCCTGGTTGCCAGTCACATTCCTGTCCTCTAGATGTGATAGTCTAACCTCACCTTCATTCAATCTGCTGCATATACTTTCAGTGAATATTATAGTCTCCTGCTTATCTGTTTGCATCTGTTTCATTGATTCATCTCTTGTATGTATTTGGCATTCATGGTTTCCATCATTTTTCTGAGCTCCTCTATTTGTTTATCTTTGTCTGCTTTCATGTCTTTTATTTTGATAGTAATTTCTTTTTGCTACTGAGAAATTTTTTTTTCTATACCGCTTCCATTTTCTCTTTTGATTTTTGTTTCTGCTATTATTTCAGAGTTCCATTCATTGCCTTCTGATTTCTTCTATTTCTTTGTGCTCTGGACTTGTCCTAGGTAGGCTGCGCATTTGGGATTGCATTTTGATGCTTTGTCTTGTTTTCTGTGTTGATGCTTGTAGATTTCTTATGTTAGTTAACTTTATCTTTGTGGTTAGGCTTTTCTAGGAGAGGTCTGTTCCTCTGGATGTCTTTTAGATGTAGATGTTTCTTGGTCTGTATGTCTATTCCATGAACCTATGTTCCCAATATGTTAAGACTGAAGAGTTGATGTCTATTTGATGAAGGTCCCATTCCTTTGGTACCATTTTACTATGATGTTTATGATTCCCAGAGTCAAAATATTGTCATACAGGAGAATTGGAATGGTTATAGCATGTATTACATCCATGTTAAAGTAGTTCAGTTGGCAATAACAATAGAGTCAATACAGTTTGGCTACTGAGAAACCAATAACAATTAGCCTGATATCTATTACCAGAGAAATAAGTTTTACATAAATATAAAAGAATTCGACTTATACCAGGAACTTGTATGCAATGATTTTCCACTTAGTAGACCTTTGTTACCTTATTAGAGGAACTCAAGAAGATAGAAGGTAGGATATAGAGATGACTGAGGTTAAATACAGTGGGAACAAGTTAGAGGAAACAAGATGATCACTCAGGTTTGAGGTAATTGTAGAACACGGGATGAAGAACTGGAAGTAAGGCCTAGGAATTTTGAAGTGAACCAGAAAGAGGCAATGTTTACTCACATGACAGTATTATTAAGTGAAATAGACTAAAGAGAATAAAAGGATTGCAGGATAAAACAAAAATAAAGGTTAGAGATCTAAATTGAACAGAACAGGAGAGAAAATGAGAAAAGAAAACAAAAACAAACAAACAAAATGCAAAACAAAACAAAATATTATTCCAGCTGAATACCAAGAGGGAAACCAATCAGACAGAGAAAAATGAAAGTAGTGAAATTCCTCTAGTGTCAATGGTTCTGTGGTAGGTCCAAATCGGATCCCAGAAACATGTACTGTAACCAAGATTGCAGGTAGACGTGCTGGGTTTGGGGAAAGGGATTAGATCTCTGTGGCTGGAGTTATCACCAGTGATTTAAAAAAGAAAAACAAAAAAGAAAAGGAGAGAAAATACAGGAAAAGACAAGGGAGAGGCCCTACCCATCCACTTCTATTCCTTGTGTCTTTGTCCTCAAGCACTGCACTCATTCTCCTAACTTGCTACCTTTTCACTAGAATTGTTACCACTGCATGAGACATTACCATGGCTTTAGTTCTTCCTGTCCATTGTATGCACCTTAACCACCGGCTTTCCCACAGGTTTGGTGTCCCTGAGTCTCACCATTAAAGGGAGGGAAGGGCAGATCTCAAACTTGTCTTACCAGCTGCAGCATCTGGAGTCAACAGAAAAAGGGAAAAGTGAAATTCAAACTCCTCTCTCCAGTCATGCAACTGTCCCCAGAACAGTCTCCTGTGTGGTTTCTAAAAGAATGTTGCTTATGCTAAGATCATAAAAAGATTTTCAAAAATATAGAAGCTTAATTCTTTTCCTTTGCATATATTTTCTAATCTTTCTGGAATTGATATTTGTTTGTGATATGAGAGAAATCTTCATATTGGTTTGTGAATTCCATAGAGCAAAGTCTCAAAACCCCTTCCCAGAGAGCTGTCTTGCCAACTGCATCACCACCTGACTCTTGAACACTGTGTAAAATATCAGAGTCTGCTCCTATACTCTCTTCTGCTGTGCATCCATGTGTCTATCCTTGCATGAATAACATATCTCTTTAGTTAATAAATCTTTATAGTACATATGCTCATATAACTTAAAGGAGCGATTTTAAAATAACATTTAATTTTCTTGCTTTTCTTGTCAAATGTGTTGTTCATTCTTGATCCATATAAAATTTAGAGTCAAGTTCTCATATTTAATACAAAAAGCCTAATGGTATTTTGATTGAGATTACATTTATCGAATACAAATATCTGGAAATAATATACCGCCGACATTGAGTCTACAAATTAATTTAGACATTACAGTCCTCAATAGTAGCTGTTTAATTTTTGGCAGAATTTTAGACATCCTTAACTGAGTTATCTTCTAGATGTTTAATGATTTTGATGTTATTCATATTTCTTTCAGTGAAATATTCTAGGAATGTATTCTCTGTCTTAGTTCCAACTTCATTCTTTGTGGTTTGTTTTTGTTTTTGTTTTTGGTACTGGGGATCGAACTCATGACCTTGCACTTACCAGGCTAGTGCTTGTGCCACTGAACTAAATCCCCAACCCCCTTTGTCAGTTTTTGAAATTTCTTAGGCATAATTTCAACACTATCATAAAAACTATGAGAATAGTATGAAAATTGCCTGATAATCTTCATGCATATTCTCCAACATTAGTATTCTGCTTTATTCTCACCTTCAGCCTATTTTCTCCCTGAATATATAAGACCTTTTGGAATGACTAAATCTATATGACTAACATAATGCCTATTTTTTTCAACTGGTATTTTATTGTAGAAGTTGACATTTATTTTTAATAGTTCTCTTTTATTGCTGCAATGACATCTGAACAAGTGTTAAATTCTTTTAAAGACTCTTTACTACAATATTCTAGGAGATTTTTTTAGAAGAGTTCTCATTTATTTGGTTTTTGAGCCTTGTCTGCCTATGTAGTCCAGGCTGGGCTCAAACTCATGATCCTCCTGCCTCGGTCTCTTGAGTGCTGGAGCTGCAGGCCTGTGCCACAGTTTTAAAGATATGGTTTTGTTTAATTAAAAACACTTTTAAGTAAAAGAAGCTCTTCTGCTATGTGCTAAAAATCCACCAAAAATTTCAACTCAAGTTGAAATACTTTTAAGTAGTATAAAATATTGAATTCTACATTTTAAAACACTATTGTTCAAGTCTCCCCATATCATCAGTATGTTTCAATACTTCCATCCTGAGTAGCATGTACTTCTAAAAATCCTTGAGTTCTCTAGTTGGCTAATAACTTTTTCATCATGAAATACTAATAAAACTTCTGTGGCTTTCTTTGAAGTCTCCCTATGTTTTTCCACTATTCAGTTTATTTTCTCTGTATCTTTCAGCTATTGAGACAAGCTCCTCTGGAACATTTTGATTTGCTCTTTCCAGAATGTTAATCAATTCAATGCCAATTTTCCAATCATTTCTTGTGATAAGCGCAATTGTCATACCAGTCATTCCTGCTATTCCAGTGTGCCCTACTCTGTGTACATATTCTTAAATATTCTGGGAAAAATCATAATTATAAACATGGTAATGCTGTGGGCATCTAGACCTCGAGATGCCAGTTTTCCCTTTACCTTTTTTAAAGTTCTCTAATGCTTTTTCTCAATAGCTTTGTTCTTTATTGCCATGCAAAGACTCTACTGATATCTGTCGAAAAATCAGATCATTAGATAAATGATCAGCAACTGCTTTTCTGCTCACAAAGATACTGACTTTGTCTTTAGGTGATATATATTCTAGAAGTTTTGGATATAAGTTCATTTCTCTTCTTCTGTGGTGATCATGATATCTCACTTCACTGTACAGTAACTAGCTCCAAAGTACCAACATGCACAATCATTGAGCCTTTCCATAAGATTGTGCAAATCAACAGATAGCCCATGGCCAAGTACCACATGACATAATAGTCTATCTATCTGGGAGCACATCTAACAAAATCTATGTTATCTGAGACAAATCCCGAAGATGTCCAACATCTTATCTGCTTCATCTAAAACCAAGTATGTTACACTTTTCAAGCAGTCAAAGTTATTCATTTGCAGGTCATTCTGTCTTCCAGGAGTTGCAATGATGACGTCCACACCTCTTGAAACATCTTGTCTTGTTCCATTTCTATCTCCATCACTATGCATACAGACACTTCTTAGAAATTTATATAAATTTTCAGAACATTCAGCTTCTACTCCAAAAGCCAATTCCTGAGTAGGTATAAGGACTAACATGCCTTGTCCACTCATTTTTTTCTTTAGCTACTGGTTGACAATTTAGATGAATAAATCCAGGCATTAAATAGGACGACATCTTCCCTGTTCCAGTTCATGTTACTCCAGTAAGATCTATCCCTTGCAGAAATATTGGCCATACTTGTTTGTGACTGAATTGGTGTTGGCTTTTGAAAACTTTCCCTTTCAATGTTTTCCATCAATTCAGGGTAACACTCAAAGACACCTTCAAATTTACATGGTGGGTTGGGACTAGGACACATCGCCAAATTTTAAGTTTTCATATGTTATATTAATGTTTTCCTTCTCCAGTTGTCTACTTGCACTTATGACATTGCCCTTTGTTGTTGCCAACTGTACATAAATGTTTTTTCTCTTAATTGGAGGTAAATCTGCCCATTTTTTTTGCTCTCATTTAAATCATCCTCTCAGATTTTAGCCCCGTTTATCATTGGCTGATCTTCTGTAACATTATGATTTGGACTTACATCTCTTCCAACAGAAGGTTGGAATGCAACAATATCAACTCTCCATTCCAGACTATAATTTTCTTGTTCTTTAACAAAGTTGTGTATTACTGTTTTTGCTTTTATCTGCATTGGCTCGTTGCCAAAATTTCGAATTCTGCCTCAGCATTTCTTTTTATTGTCTGTATTTTGGTATTTTCTGTACTTTGGATTTCTTCTCTTTTTGATCCACTATGGCATCTTCCATTTTAGCTCTCCAGCGGCCTTCTGTCTGGGGATGAGCACATGGCCGAGCTTCTTAAGGAAGCAGTTAACCAAGCAGAGATGTTGGTGCCTAGTTCCCATATACATGTGGTTCAGTGAGGATTCATGTGTGCTTCAGCTCATGACCAATCCCAATTGTCTGTGCATTATGGCTTATCCCTAAAATACTTTAAAGAATTTCCTTAATCACAGTGCAATTGTCAAATGACACATTGTAACCTTGTTCCAATGCAATTATTTATATTATGGCTCACCCCTATCTTACCAAATTTCTCAAATATGTAACTGCTAGTAAAAGATTTGAGATACTGCATTGCATTCTACTGTCATGTGTGTTTAGTTTTCTTTAATATATGTGGAAAATATACAAGTTTTCTTCGAATTTAAAGACTCTGATACTTTTGAAAATACATCCAATTGTGTTGAGTATTCTCAGTTTTAAGTATGGTGATGTCAGCAGAGGCCAAATTACACAGTATTTGAACTTTGAAAAAGTTACACTAAAATACTAATTGCTTTAATTCTGCTCAAAATACTTTCATTGATTTTGAGCACACTTATCATTCTTACTACTTTTTGGGACAGTTGTGGAAAATCTTCATGAAGTGTGATTAAAACTACAACAAATGCTTTGTCAAATGACAACTAACAGAAAGTCAGAATCCTCAAATATTACAGTGTTTACTCATTCAACTTATTCACTGAATCTGGTACCATGCAAACTCTGACTCCTTCTCAATGTCAAAATGATCATGAAAGGTAAAAGTTTTTTTTTTTTTTTAATTTTATTTAAAGGGGAAAAAAGCAAAACAGCAAAAGCATAGTAATAATTCAGAATTTTTAAAAATAAGCACAAAGAAGTCACTAGTTGGCAAATTACATACTGTCATCCTAGAAATAGTTGTTCAAGTTACAAAATTATCTAGGCATATTCCCAGAACTGAAAACATCATACTATAGTGATACATGTACGCCCATGTTTATAGCAGCACAATTTGTAATAGCCAGATCTTGGAAGCAACCTAAGAGTCCATCAACTGAGGAACAGATTTAAAAAGTTTGTGGTGTTTTTATACAGTGTAGTAATACTCAGCTATAAAGAATGACCACACTGAGATATTTATAAATAAATCGATGCAACTTGAAACCATACTCATGGTTGAAATAAATCAAACTCACTTTTATAAATACCGTATAGTCTCCCTAGTGTAAGAAACGGAAAGAGTACATAAAAGTTTATGGTAATTATGATTCCCCATTAAATTGCTTTGAAGCCTTATAATGTTTCCACTCATTAGTTGGAATGGTTTTATCCTGGCTTGTTTGCTTTTATTATCTGTGATGATATGAACAGCTAATTTGAAGAAAACAAGACATTATAATGGCCAGTGCTGATTTAATGTCATCTTGTTTTGAAGTCCTACCATACCTTTGTTCTTCTGTTTCCATGGGTTCTATCATGTAGTATCTTATTAGACTTTATAATGTGTGGTAGTATAAACAAATTTTTATGGACAATGAGATAATATAGTAACTATTGTTCATTTTCTGTTATTTGATTCTGCATGCCCTGCAATACTTTCATTCTCTTGAATGATTTTATACTATTTTGTTATGTTTGATACTATTGTGTATGAAAGTATGCTCAACTATTTCAAGGAAAGAGACATTATGGTAGCTACTGTTATAGCAGGTTGTCTTGTGTACTGTGTTGCTTAAATTGTTCTGATCTCTTTTGTTATGTTCTCTTTATCTTAATCTCTTTAAAATAAAAAAAAATTAAAGCACACAAAGTGGGCATTCAAACAGTGAGACTGCAAACAGTTCTGCTCAGTTATCTAACAAAAATTTAGTAATATATTCATCTATCTTGCATATTTAAACATACATGCTATTATATCCTTTAGAACACTTACTTTTCCTCTTTTTTTTACAATAGCAATTACACATTTTGGGTTTTATTTCTCCTAAAGTTGTTATTACTTTTTATGCTAAAGACACAATGTGATATTTATAAACATCATTCTTATTTAAGGTAAAGTTTTTAAATCAATTCAGGACTTTAAGTCAACCTCACAGTTGAACTAGACAATCACTAAAAAAGAATTCCAGACCTGGAAAAAAAAGGAATGCATTTTGAGAGACAATGATATTACTGTGTATTTCACTATATTTTTATCAAATCTAAACCCATATGTTATTTTTCTGTCATATTTCAAGCTTTGAGAACATTGTACATTGATGTTTAAGAATGACCTTCATAAAAGTAAATTAATTTTGACTCCTATCTAAATAGCAATTCAGAAGAAACATTAGCAAAACTAATTATGGAACGCCAGTCTCATTATCTTGTTTCACAACATAAATTGTCAATATCAGAGTGGACATAGCTAAATCTATAAAGTACTACCAACTGCCTATAGTAATTAGAAGCAGATGCATTCGGGTCAAATTTTTTAGTTTCCACATAGTTTTTGAAACAGCCAATATTTTTTTTCTGTTTTCATTTATTTTATTTATCATAATGTCAATCCATCTGGCTGCAAATGACAATATCTCATTATCAGGCATTGCTGTATAATATTCCATTTTGTCTATATACCAAATCTTATTTGTATTCAACTGTCGATGAGAATCTAGGTAAATTCTGGATCTTGGCTACTGGGAATAGTGCTACAATAAACATGACAGTGTAGTATTTCTGGGTCTGATGGGATGCATAAATGTCCCAGTTACTATTATTGAATTATAAATTTACTCAAGAAAAAAATCAGAAAATGAATATATACTGTTTTGCTCATGATTGCCTAACCCCAGGAACTTAAGATAACTAAATGTAGCAGTTATCATTTTGGGTATCCTATGAAGGTGCACTTAGATATCAGGTCACTTGAAGTCTTGTAGATGGGAATTTAAGAGAGCTCAGGCACCATGGTAACAACTGCAAATTCATCTGGGGATGCTACCTAAACCACCTGCAAATGCCTTTCACATAATACAGTCTCAAAAGACTAGACATTCCTTAAAGTGTACCTCCTCGTGAATCAATAAAAGGAAGCATGACTATTTTGAGCTGGGCTACTAAGTGATGTTGACTTCACCATATTCTGTTACAAACAACTTAGCAAGGTCATCAGAAGGTCAAGGAGAAACATCAGAGCCCAACTGTCAAAGAATGCAGTATCGCTTTCAATCAGGGAGCTGAGGCCACTTGAGGGGAGTTACAGCACACTGGAACTGACATGGGGAGAGTTTAAGATCAGCAATCCCAGTGATTATGTGCCCACCCAGCTTCCTGAAATACTGGACTAGACTTGGTAGGCTTCATGGGCCTGACTGGACACCAAACCCACTGAACTTCTTTCAATATGGAGAACTGAAGCTGTATGAGGTAAATTTCAGGGCACCAAGACTAGTTAGTGGAGAGCTTTGGACCATCACCCAGAATGGTTATGAGCCAGCCCAGCTTCCTGTAACACCAAGAGTGGCAGAGGAGGTCCTGCAGGCCAGACAGAGCCACACTCAGCAATCTCCATTCAGTCCTAAGAACTGAGGGTACAGGAGATGATTTACAACATGTCTGGGAGAAGCTTTGGAACACTGGTCAAAACACAAAAATAAAGGAAAATGGAAAGACGAAACACCAAAAGTCAATCTCAAACCTCCAGCCATCCCAAGAAAGCCTAGGAGCCATGAATATAGAAAAAGTATAAGCCATACATTGAAATGCCTGAAATGATAGCAACTGAAATAAAGAAGCAACTCCTGGAAGCTATAAAAGAACTCAGATCAGAAATAATCTCCCAGGTAAAAGAAGAAATGATAAAAGAAATGAAAGATAGGCTGAGCACACCTAAAGGAGACACAATAAAAAATTAGAAGAACATAACCAAAAGATGGAATCCCTGAATAAACAGTATAAGAAACAAACAGAAGGCAGGAAGGACATTCAAAGAGATATGCAGGAAATCCAAAATTCCACCCAAAGTTGACAAAACCACCGTAACCAGATTCAAGAGAGAATTTCAGACCTTGAGGACAAGACTGCAGCTAGTGAACAGGAAAGGAAAGATCTTTTTTTTTAAATAACAAGGAATCAGGATATAAAAACTCAACAGTTGTATGATTACGAAAAGAAAAACAATATATTATTGATAGAGATAAATGAAAAAGAAGAGGACAACACAAATTATATCAAGAGAGTTTTTACAGAAGTAGTAAATGAAAATTTCCCAAACATGAGAATGAAAACTGACATTAGGAATAGTGAAGCATATAGAACTCCAAATAGCCATAACCAAAATAAAACTACAACCAGACATACAATAATCACCATCCCAGAAATTCAACATAAGAACAAAATATTAAAAGCTGTTAGAAAAGATAGACACCTATAAAGGATAACCTATCAGAATAACAGCAGACTTCTAACACAAACAATGAAGTCAAGAAGACAATGGAGTGAACTATTTCAGATCCTAAAGGAAAATCAATTCCAACCCACACTGATGTACCCTACAAAACTTCCCTTCAAAAATGGATGGAAAAATAAGATACTTCCATGACAAAGGACAGCTGAAGAACTACATGATCATCAAATCAACCCTGCAAAGAATACAGAAAGACATTCTAGATAGGAAAAAAAAACACTAAGCAAGGCAGACAATTGCACAAGATGGAAAAAATAAAGATACAACAGCAGAAACATAACATGTCAAAAGTAAACAAGAATAGAACAGTTATAATCATTAATGTAAATGGGTTTAATTCACCATTTAAAAGAAACAGACTGGAAGAATGGAACAAGAAATGATATTGAACCACATACTGACTACAATAAACACATCAAACCCAAAAAGAAACTCATAGACTGAAAGTCAAAGGAGGAAAACAATACTTCATGCAACAGGAACCAAAAAAAAAAAAAAAAAAAAAAAAAAAAAAAAAAAAAAACTGTGGTGTAGATATTCTGTTTGCAGACAATGTGAACTTCAAACAAAGAATAATCCAAAGAGATAAACAAGGTCACCACACACTGCTTAGGGGAAAATTTCAAGAATAGATAAGTCTTAAATATATATGCACCAAATTCCAGAGCACTCAGCTATGCAAAACAAGTACTAACAGAAATGGAAAATCAAATAAGCAAAAACACAATTAACACAACATTGATTGACCAGACAGAAAATCAACAAAAGAAATAACAGGACTGAATCACATCTCTGAACAAATGAATTTGATAGACAATTACAGAGTGTTCAATCCAACAACATCAGAAAGAAAGAATAAATAAAATACAAAAGCCTCTCGCCAACCTTATTTTAAAAGGAAAGGAAAAGCTCAAATTCATGCAATAAGGAATGAAAAAGGTGAAATCACTACAGACTGTGGAAACACAGAGGATCACCAACACCTATTTTGAAAATCTCTACTCTCATAAGTTTGATAACACAGAAGACATGGACAGATTCCTAGAAGCATATGAAATACCAAGCTGGGTCAAGAAGATGTAAAACTGCTAAATAACCCAATTTCTATTAATGAAATTGAAAATGTAATTAAACCCTTACCTATAAAGAAGAGCCTACACCCAGACAGATTCACTGTGGAATTCTACAAGAAATACAAAGAAGACTTAATGCCAACACTACTCAAACTTTTCAGTGAAATTGAAAGGGGAGCAATTCTTCCTAAGTCATTCCTGGAAGCAAATATTATTCTAGTACCAAAACCTGAGAAAGACCCAACTAAAAAAGAAAACTATAGGCCAATCTCCCTAATGAACACAGATGCAAAAATCCTCAATAAAATATTTGCTAAAAGGTTGCAGCAAATCATCAAGATTATGCACCATGACCAAGTGAGATTCATCCCAGGCATTCAGACAAGATTAAAAATATGTAAATCAATAAATGTAATCCACATATCAATAAAGCCAAAAGTTAAGATTCACATGATCATTTCTATAGATGCAGAAAAAGCTTTTGATAAGGTCCAACACTCATACATGATAAGAACCTTCCAGAAAATTGGAAGATGGTCTTTACCTCAATATGGTAAAGGCCATCTATGACAAACCAACAGCCTGCATCATATTAAATGGCCAAGAACTGAAGGCATTTATCTTAAAATCAGACACAACACAAAGATGTCTCTTATCTGGCTAAGAATACTAGCCAGAGCAATTATACAAGACAAAGAAATGAAAATAATAAAGATAGGAAAAGAGGAAGTTAAATTATCATTATTTACAGATGACATGATAATCTATACAGAAGCCCCCAAAAATCCATTGAAAAAATCCTAGATATAATAAATAAATTCAGCAATGTAGCTGGATACAAATTCAATACTCAAAAGTCAATAGCATTCCTATACACTAACAACAAAATCACTGAGAGAGAAATAAAATGAAGCCACACCCTTCATACTACATCCAAAAAAATGAAATACTTCTACCAACACTACCAATATATCTACAAACACTCAATCAACTTATCTTTGATAAAGGGGCCAAATATGTTGATGAAATATTTAAAAATTAACCTAATAAAAGAAATAAAGTATCTATTTTGGGAAAATTACAATATCCTGAAAAAATAAATCAAAGAGAACCTCAGTAAATGGAAAGACATACCTTGCTCAAGGATAAAAAGAATAAATATAGTGAAAATGGTCATTCTCCCAAAATTGACATACAGATTCAATGCAATCCCAACCAAAATGCCACTAACATGCCTCACAGATCTAGAGAAACCACTCCTAAAATTCATCCGGAGCTAAAAGAGACCTAGAATAGCAAAGGCAATTCTAAGCAGCAAAGACAAGGCAAGAGGCATCACAATCCCTGACTTGAAGTTATACTACACAGCTACTGTAATAAGATCAACATGGTACTGGAATAAAAGCAGATCTGAAGATCAATGGAATAAATTAGAAAATACAACCACATCTACCAGCACTCAATCACCTTATCTTTGATAAAGGGGCCAAACATGTTCACTGGAAGAATGATAATAAAGTCTCTTTAATAAATTGTGCTGGAAAAACTGGCTCTCCATATGCCAAAAACTAAAACTAGACCCGTGCCTATCACCATGTACTAAACTAAAGTCTAAATGGATCAAAAATCTGAATATTAAAATAGAAACACTAAATCTATTGGAAGACAAATTGGGTAGAAACTTTGAAGACATTGGCGTAGGTAGAGAATTCATGAACAAGAATCATATCACATGGGAAATGCTTCCCAGAGTTAATAATTGCATCATATCGTATTACAGAGTTTCTGCATGTCGAAAGAAATCTCCAGAATAGTGAAAAGAAAACCCAAAATTGGGATAAAATCTTAGTAAACTGTCCCTCGGACAAAGGTCTTCTGTATAAAACAAACAAAGAATTTTTAAAATCAGACCCCCAAAATTCAAGGACAAAATCCAAAAATGAGCATCTGCATTGAATGCACAGTTCTCAGATGGAGAAATACAAATGGCAAATACATACATGAAAAAATGTTCATCATCATTACTCATTAGAGAAATGCAAATTAAAATCACATTGAGATTCCATCTCACACCTGAAACAATACCCAGGATCAAGAAAACTACCAACAACAAATGCTGGAGAAGCTGTGGGGCAAAAGGACCTCTTCTGCACTGTTAGTGGGAGTGTAGTCTGGTGCAACCACTGTGCAGGTCAGTCTGGAGATTCCTCAAAAATAGGATTGGAAGTCCCTTTTGACCCATCTATTCCACTTCTGGGCATATTCCCAGAACTGAAATCATCATACCACTATGATATATTTGCACCCATGTTTATAGCAGCCCAATTTGTAATAGCCAGATATTGGGAACAAACTAAGTGTTCATCAACTGAGGAATGGATTAAAAAGTTGTAGTTTTTTATACAATGTAGTAATACTCAGCTGTAAAGAATGACCACATTGAGATATCTATAAATAAATTGATGCAACATGAGACCATACTCATAAGTGAAATAAATCAAACTCACATGTATAAATACTGTACAATCTCCCTAGTGTAAGAAATGGTAAGAGTACAGAAGATTTTATGGTAATCTTGGTTCCCCATTACATTGCTTTGAAGCCTTATAATGTTTTAATTCTTTCATTGGAATAGTGTTACTCTGTTTTGTTTGATGTTATTATATGTGATGGTATTAACAGCTACTTTGAAGGAAACAGGACATTATGCCAGCCATTGCTGATTTAATATCATCTTTCTTTGAAGTCCTACCATGCTTTTGGTCTTCTATTTCCATTGGTTCTATCATGATGTGTCTTATTGTTTTTTAATATACATGATAGTATAAAGAAAATTTTTATGGAAATTGAGATATTTTAGCACTCATTGTTAATTTTCTGTTACTTTATTCTAAATACCCTGTAATACTTTCATTCTCTTGAATTGTTTTATACTATTTTGTTATGTTTGATACTATTGTGTATGAAAGTATGCTCAACTATTTCAAGGAAAGAGACATTATGGTAGCTATTGTTAATATCTGATTGTCTTGTTGTGAAGTGCTGTGTTGCTTACATTGTTCTGTTCTGATTTGTTTTGTTCATTCCTCTTTTGTCTTATTCTCTTTAAAGTAAAACAAAATTAAAAAAGAATGCATTATCACAAATTTTAATGGAAAAAATCTCACAAAATCTCAAGCACATTAAATATTCCACTTGTATACTTCTAATTTCTACTTTTACTACTATAATTTTGGCAAGATACAACTAGTGCCTAAATAATATATAGTAATATTATATCATCTCACTCTCTCTTACTGTGTTTAAGGTTTTCTCTTATTTCATCTTCCTGTGCCTAACACTATTTTTTGTATTCCACCATTTTACTATATGTTTCTACATTGTTGTTATCTACTGTTGTGTTGTTAAACACAGATATTGTATTTATGGACTTTAATTTTAGATATGGACTAAATTATAGATATGGTCTCACTCTCTAGGTTTGGTTGAATTTCTGTAATAATTTCACTTCCAAAATATACTTATTATTTAATTCCCTGAATATTTTATTGCAGTTATTTAAATTCCCTCGATGGTTACTCTACTAGTTGAATACTATTTGAAAATTTATTTTATGGTGAATTTTTTTTTCTTCTTGGCTTTCAAGTTAATATTTCTAACATGAGCTTTTTGACTGGCAGATATTTTAGAAGACAAATCATAGAATTATTCAGAAAAGGGGTAACTTTTCTTCTTCCAGGAAATGAATTTAACAGTAAATCATCTTACACAAAAAGAATTTAAATGATTAGAAATTGGACACTTATGCTTATGAAGAATAGCCCACCTTTAATTAACCCTTTCTTATTAACAGGGGTACCTCTCTTGTCAATCTTGAATTATACTTGTATTCCCGTAGCAACGCCAATTTGGAAAATGCTCTACTGAATGTAGATACTCTTGAATGAATAACGTCTTAAGAAGGAGATTCACCTGGCCCTTTTACATCAATATGAGAGCATGGATACAGAATTTCAGTTGCCCTTGTCACAGCCAGAAGGTGATCACTGAAGAGGAAGTGGGAAAGGATCCCCTGTAATGACTCTACACCACTCTTCATGTCCTTGCCCTCATTTTGGTAAAGAATGAAGAAGCTGGGGCTCTTAGCAGAAAATGAGGGAGTCAAGGCTGAGGCAAAAGTGAATTTAAAGGGTAGCCAATACAGAAAAAGCAGAAGAAAATCTAGTTTTTAATTTTCTTTCAAAGAGAAAAAAAATACAAAAGATACAAAACGTTGTTTAAAAACAAAGATACAAAATTTCAAAAACAATATAATAGGAAAATGACAATAGTTAATATATTGCATATTGTTATCTTCAAATTAATTGCTCAGATTATGAGATATTGGCATGTATAATTATTCAAACAATATAAACACAAACCACTCTCTTCAATGAACTATCATTATCTTACCTGTTTTATATGTATATATTTTTTCCTTTTTCTTTCCTTCTTTTGTCTTTTCACCTATCTTAGTTTTTCTTTAGGTGCGAGCTGTGTCTTTCACACAATATCTATTGTATATTTTGGGTCTTACTTAATTTTTAATTTCACAGTGTAATATTTACACATATGAGTCTGGTTTATTTCACTCAATATCAACTCTAGTTGCATCTATTTACCTATAAAAACCTCCACAAGTTTTTCCTTCTTTGTAGCTGAATAATATTACCTTATATAAAAGTATTACATCTTTTTAATCCACTCCTTGGTTGATGAGAAGTTGGGTTTTTTCCAAGATTTAGCTATTACAAATTGTGCTGTAATAAACATGGGTGCGAGTATATCGCTATGGTATGAAGCTTTCAGTTCATCTCAGAAAATGCATAGAAGGGGAATAACTGGTTCAAATGGGACCTCTAATCCTAGGTCATTAAGGAATCTTCATACTGATTTCCACAATGGTTACATCAGTCTACACTGCCAACAACATTGGAAAAGTGTTCCTTTGTCCCCATAGCCTTAGATGATATTTACCACAATCTGATAAAAGCAGTCTCTGACAAACCAACAACCAACAACTAAATGAACATAAACTGAAAGCTTTCACTCTACAATCAAGAGCAAGACAAGGATGTCCACTATTTCCAATCCCTTTCAATGCAGTTCTGGAAACATTAGCCAGGGAAATCAAACAAGAAAGAGAAATAAAAGGAATAAAAATAAAAAAGGAAGCAGTTAAACTATCTTTATTCACAGATGACATGATACTCTACATATAAGACCCCCAAAATCCCACCAATAGTTTTCTAGAATTAATAAACAAAATCAGTAGCATACCTGGATACAAAGTTAACACTTAAAAATCAATAGCATACCTGTACACAAACAACAAGAGAGAGGAAAACGTATCTTAACAGCAAAGTGAACTATGTTATAGAGGGCATCCCACTTTGAATGCCTCATGAGTTTCATACTAATAGAGGTAAGCTTGTTTCTAAAAATAACTGTTGCATTGATTGATGTAGTTTGGACCAATCAGGGTCTTAGTCTTTGTTTCTGTGAAGGAGATAATGTCAATCGGGATTTCTTAAGCATGTAGCAAATGTAGCACTTTCATAAGGAGTCCATCTTTGAAGGATAGAATAGACTATCATTAGTGTAAGTCGGGTTTTTGCTCTCTCACCTTCTCTGCAGGAAACCAAACGCAGCTGCTTCCACAAGGAAATGACTTCCTCTCTGACCCAGGCTCCACAGTTTCAAAGGATCTAGCTTCCAGCTTCTCAGGTGAGGACATCCCCAGGACATCTCTGCTCCTTCCCATACATGTAAGCACCACTGCCTCACTCTGTGTCTCTCCTCAGACAATGGACAGCTGCGCCTGGTGGATGGTGGTGGTCGCTGTGCAGGCAGGGTGGAGGTCCAACATGATGGCTCCTGGGGCACCGTCTGTGATGACAGTTGGGACCTGAGAGATGCCCATGTGGTGTGCAGACAGCTCGGCTGTGGAGTGGCCCTCAACGCCACTGTCTCTGCTCACTTTGGGCAGGGATCAGGGCCCATCTGGTTAGATGAATTGAACTGCACAGGAGATGAATCCCACTTGTGGAACTGCCCTTCCCAGGGCTGGGGACAGCATGACTGCAGGCACAAGGAAGATGTGGGAGTCATCTGCTCAGGTATGTGCTCACTGTCCACAGTCCGGGAGGAGGAGTGAGGCTCTCTTGACTGTCTTCTGACCATAGTGTTAGAGTAAAGAGAGTAGCATTTCAGCGCACTTTGGGGCCCAGGGAATATTTTTACAGATTAGGTCCCAATATTAGAGAATGCATATGTGCAAGACAGTAGCAACAATAGCAGGCTTCATAGAGCAGAGCAGAGCAGAAGTGCAAGAGAACTGCCTGCATATTTACTATGAATTCTTATACAGGTTGTTAACTCATGTTTACATCCCTACATAGTGCTACAACCAATGCACAAATGTTTGCCTGTGTTAAGTCATGGTTATATAACTGTATTCCAATATGTGTCTGCACTAGATGAGTGAGGTTGCATCCTCAAGTATCCTTAGATGCTCCTGATCTTTGAAGCAGTCTGAGTAGTTTCTCACATAGCTCAATGGGCCAGAAGGAAAGAGGTGCCTTTTCCATTACCTGTCTTTCTAGGAGACAATATAATAAGTGCTCACATTTTTTTGCATTATCTCCATTTCTGGTGCTTCTCACCTCTGTAACCAGATACAATGATTTTCTACAGTGTATACCTAAAATCAGGGTTTATTCTTTAGTTCTCTGTGGGTTCAAGATGCTTTGGTCCACTGTATTATCATCTTATTGCCACTGTAACAAATGACCACAGAACAAGAAACTTCATACATGAACTATCTTACACTTTTGCAGGCAAAAGTCCATTCTATGTCTGCCTGGGCTGAAAAAACAGCGTCCACAGCCTACATTTGGGATGACTCATATCCTTCTCTTTCCCTGCTTTTAGAAGATGCCTTTGAACTTCTTGGCTTCTTTTCATTTTCTTCACAGTCATGTCTTCCTGTAACAAGTCACATAAAATGTTGTCTGTTAGTTAGGATATAGGTGTAAGGATATATTTAGATTGGGTTCACCTAGTTAACTCAGGACAAGCCAGAAAAATCTTATCAAGAAATAGTCCTTATTGAATCTTATCTGCCAAAACCCCTTGCTAAATGAGGCAACATGTTCACAGATGCCAAAGATCATGAACATATTAAGGGCTTCCCCATTCACCCTGCCCACCATTGTTCACATGGTCTTTCAGATGTTCAGTAAGGAAAAATGGTTCAGATTTTCCTTGCTGAAGAGCACCTACGTCAGGCATCCTGGCATTTCCTTCTGCTCTCCTCCGTATCATTATGCTAAACAGTAAAAAAAAAAGTATTCAGGTTTGAAAAAAAAAAATAAAACAGAAATAGCAAAAAATACTCAGTCTTTCTGCTTGGGAGACCTGTATTGAGTACAGTCAGCAGTAAGTTTTAACTTCTTATAAATAAAAAAAAAATAGAACATTAAGAGTTGACTCCTCATTTTGTCCTATTTTTCTCCTTGTATTTCAGAGTTCCTGGCCCTCCGGTTGATAAGCAAGGACCAAGAGTGCGCTGGGTGGTTAGAAGTTTTCTACAATGGGACCTGGGGTAGCATCTGCCGCAGTCCCATGGAAGCCACCACGTTATCTATAATCTGCTCACAACTTGGCTGTGGGGACAGTGGGACTCTCAACTATTTTATTTCTCCCAGGGAAGGCTCCAGACTTCAATGGGTGGATGGGATCAAGTGTAGAAAGACAGATACTTCTCTCTGGCAGTGTCCTTCTAATGCTTGGAAACACAGGTCTTGTCTTCCAAGAGATGAAGCTTATATCACATGTGCAGGTGATCTACTGTCTATTGCTACATGTCTGTCAATTTCCTATAGGTTGCTGTTAGGAAACTGTCATACTGAAGTGCTGGGCTATAATATGTCTACAGGATGAACTTTGAGTTTTAGATTATTTAGTATTCATCTCCCTATCTTATTTCAATAACAGAAATAAGAAATTCTGTGCATACACAAATTTATGTGAAAAAATACTAGGTGAATGGGGAACTGAGTATGCAGAAGCATGAACAAGCCCTGCTGTAAACTCACTAAGCAATTGCCCAGCTAAGTGTTACATTATGTTAAATTACAATTTCTTAGCAAAATGAAAACTAAGACCATGAATATGATAAGACATCTATTTCCTGAAATTCTGTGGGTATTTACAGGTAGTGAAGCTTAACCTTTATCACAAACTGGTGAAACAAATTGTGATTATCATTTAAGTCATACAACAAAAATAAGTCTAGCAGTAATGATCTCAAATGCCCAAGACCTTGCAGGAAGTGAGGAAACTTGAGGGATCCAGTTTTATAGGTCTATCGCTTAGGTTTCCAGCCCTTTGGTATTAAATGCAGCAAGACTAAGTAGACAACATCAGTCAGTGTTTGGACCAAAGCAACTGATTGCCTTGTGGGTAGAAGCATACTTAATGCTTAATTTTAAGCCATAGAACAAAAAATAAAGCAAACATCATTTCCCTCATGGAGTTTATAATCTAGTACTGACAACATTCATTGTGTAGCAGTTTGAGTGTCCTGAAGAGACAGAAGATGCTGTGGAAGTGTGCACATGAAAAAAAGACAAATAACACTTATCTTAGATGTAAAGGATAAGTAGGCTTCAATGAGAGAAGAAAGATGAGAAAGAACATGGTCAGTATAAAAACAGAGGTAGAAAAAATCCAAAAGGACTTGTTGTGATGAGAAAATGCTATTCTCACCAAAACAGGAGGGTGAGAGAGAGAGAGAGTGAAAAATGATTTCCTGAAGTGGTAGCCAGAGAAAGAAGCTTTTCTTAAGCAGATAGCCTCAAATCTTCTTTGAAAATCACCCACGTTGGCCTTTTTTTTGCTCCCACATTGTCAGAATTGCATACCTAGGGTATAATCTTAAATGAATTTACCTCTTTTAAGAAACCCATTATTCTTGTTTAATACTTCATTTGCTGAGTACTTACCCTTTTATATAATCTTGATTGAATTTACTTCTTTTCAGAATCTGAGTCTTCTTGGTTAATACTTCATTCTCTGAACATTTATCCTTTTATTACTGAAAACTAGTATATCCCCTCCTCTGAGCACCTAAAATATTCAATAGTGCCTTCCAGAAATAGAACCCATAATCTTCTGCTTTCTTTATGCCCCTAATGTTTCCATCATTTCTGTGCTCTGATTTAAAAAAAAAAGAAAGAAAGAAACCTGAATGACTTCTGGAAACACTGTTAATCCTCTGACTTGGAAACTCTGTATTTCCCTGTCAATGTACTTTTCTCTGTGGCATCTCTAAATATACTGTTGCTGCCCATTATCATTTCCAATAGTTTCCCTTTTTTTCTGTGTTCATCTAGTTGAAATTCACCCCTGTGGTGGTACTTCATGTTACTTCTGCTGATGTCATTAGCCACTTGCTCATTCCTACTGGTCTGGAGAACCCTACAGTACTAAGTTCACCAGATGCACCTTTGTTTCATTCCTGATGTTGTCAGCATCATTAAACACAAGGAAAACTACAACTAAAACACCAGCAATGAAAACATATATCATATCTACACTCAAGTAAAGCTTGGACATGTCTGCATTGAGGTGCAACTTTTCACAACTGGGCTGCAGCTTTGCTCACTGGAAAGCACTCATCTAACACAATCAAGATGCTAGTCTCAAACCCTAGCAGGGTTCACAAAGAAAAAATCAAAGAGGAATGACAGTGGTAATGTAAGTCCAACCAGGGTGGCAATGCTGAACATCCTGGAATAATGACTTCAGCCTTCCTCTCAGGTCAGCTCTCCTTGGACCATAGATCTTAGTCACATCCACTATTTCAGATTTCATTTCTTCAGTTGTCTAATCTTACTTTTCACAATCAGTTTCTTTCTCTCTTGGTTCTAGCACACCCATATGCACATAAATTAAATTTTCTCTTTAATCTATGAATACACATTCTTCTTCCACATTACTTTCCTATTTACTTACTACTCCACCTTTTCTCTTTTCATCCCAGCCAAAAACTCCAAAGGAATTGTCACTGTCTCTAATTTTTGTGTCTCTAATTATCCTAATACCATTCCAATCATGTCTTATATTCTACCACTACTCAAAATAAAGAAAAAACATAGTAATCATCTATCGTTTAATTATGTTTGACTTTTCAGCAGTCTTCACCACATTGACTTTCTTTTCCCCTTTACATTAACTTAAAACCCCTTTACATTGACTTTCTTTTCTCCTTTACATTTTTTTCCTTTAAAGAGGAAGAAGAAGAAAATAGAAATAAAATAAAACATTTTCAAATGAGTATACTGGGAGAGTGACAATAATTAATACATTGTGTACTATTATCTTCATAGGAGTTATACATGTCTATATATATTTTTCTTATGACCCTTTTGCCTGATAGATCACTCTTTTTATTTTGTGTTACTGGGTTGCAACTTCTCTGCACTAAATTTAGACACACTCACAGTTATCTTCAAAAATCTCTATTCTTCCTTAGTTGTGCTCCTACTCTAAATGATATCCATCGACTTAGATGCTGGCATCACATTGACAGCTCCCAAATACAAACCTTCACTCTTGATCTCTCCCCTGAGCTACAAATTCATGTTTTATGGCTGATTTGTATACTCATGTAAATACTCCATGAGTGTCTAGAATTTCATTGGAAAAGTAGAATACTTTACTTCACCTACTCAAACATGGGCTCTTTTTCTACCAAACATAACTCCTCATTTCAGTTATATTATTAATGCCCATTGAGTGAGGCCCAATTCACTTTTATTTCTTCATTTTTCTTTTCTCCCAATTTCAATATAATGAAAATTTCTGTCATCTCTATATACAAATATCTCCTTAAATCTCCTACTCTTTCAATCTCACCATCTCTATAGTTCTTGAGTTATTTCAACAGTCTTCAATGATCTTCTCTTCAGTGTTCATTCTATTTTATCTATTTCAATTACCAAGTTGATTAATATGTAGATATGTAGTAGGTTAAGCTGCCTTCAGAGTTGATGCTGTCATTGTGTTTCTCAGATATTAAAATAAACCCTATGTCATGAAGAGTCCATTATTAACTTATTTGGCAGAAGCTCTAGGTCCTATCGAGCCAAGTTGTCCTCAGCCTTTGAAGGATTTTACTAGAGAAGAGGAGGGTGATGCTCTGTAAGATCCTCTAGATGATAGGGAGCTCACTGATGAGTGGGGATAATAGACAACCGGTTGGGTGCACTGTAGTGCTTCTATCCATGTGAGGTCCCCAGTGAGTGAACAATGTTGTCTGCCTGGTAAATGAGTGCTGCGGTGGGGATGGTCAGCCCCCCTTCCCTTGCGCACCTGCCTTTCTCTCTCGTCACAGAATTGGCTACGTTTGTTTTTGCTGGATTTGTATATATGGCGTACTAGGGGATCACACTAGTTAAGATTTAGAGAGAAATCATATTTTCCATTCACTTAAACTTCAAAAATATTATTTACTCACTACAAGCAAGAAATATATAAAAATGTGGATTCATCATATCACATCATTGTCCATTGGCAGTATCTTGATTATATACATTGATATCCTTACAGAGACATATCTAAACTCATATATCCAGAAAAAGGTTATCTTGATGGATTCTTTTATTTTCACAATATTGAGATTATATCATACATAATACTGTTAAACAATCTTTTTCTTATTTAACAATTTAAAGGCAAGTATTTCCATATTTATATAGAGATAGAAAGCATATTTATATAGAGATAGAAAACATTGAGTTTTTCCTTACATTATGTCTATTAGATCAAAGCAAGTGCATATACAGGATATCAAAAGACAACACAATGATGAAGACCACAAATCCCATCCTAAGATATTTGAAGTTTAAAAAAAGTTAACAGGCTGTACTGCTGCTGTGTTACAATTTATTAAGTGATCTAGTGAACTGAAATGAAAAACGTCCAGTATATTGCAATTCTTCGTTCTTTCTGTCTCATCTTGTTTGGCTTTTTCAGAGCCCTCTCCCTTTCTTCAGTTTTCTTCTTCTTCTTGTTCTTCTTGTTCTTCTCTTCCTCCTCTTCCTCCTTCTTTTCCTCCTCTCCTCTTCTCTCTCTCTCTCTCTCTCTCTCTCTCTCTCTCTCTCTCTCTCTCACTTCATCCCTCCATTCCTCACTCCCCATCTCTCTCTCTGTCACACACACACACACACACACACACACACACACACACACACACACACACACACAACGCCCCTCATTCATTTTATTTGAGTAATGTGCTAGGAGTTGCCTGAAGGCCACAGTCGGGCAGAATAAATGATAAATTTGTCAAAGGGAAATGTTTCAATTCTCCATTACTTCTTTTTCCTGAGGAAGCTGAAGGTTATTAAATTATAAGATCATGTGTTGTTGATATTTTCCTCAAAATTTGTGGACCAGTGATAGTAAAGACTTCGGTATTGAAACTAAGCAACACTGAGTAGAAGTCCAATCATCACTTTCAGAGATGTACCCTTAACTAGAAAGGAGATTTGATAGAATAATATGGAAAGTATGAACAATTCTGATGACTCAGGACAAGTGTTGTGTTTATACCTGAATTACTATATTTTTTCAATTTATGTCAATTTCTTATTGATTCAATTGTTATATGTACTTTTTTGGTTCTGCATCTCTATACCCTCCCATGTATTAGTTTAACTCAGTGAGTTCGAGTTCTGTGGAGACATTTTTGTCTTATCTGTTAGTTATTGTCCACTTAGCTATTTTACTCTTTTTTTGTTGTTTGTTTTTTGAACTGGGGATCGAACTCATGACCTTGCACTTACCAAGCAAGGGCTTGAACCATCAAGCTAAATCCCTGGCCCCTGTTTTACTCTTAGTACCCTTGGTTCTATTCTACTTTAGAATTAAATATTTTCTAATCTTTATAACTGTTTCATAACTTCGTTACAGTTTAAATGGAATTTTGAATAAAAATCAATTTCATGATTATGCACAGTTATATTTTAATGCTCAATTGTTGTTACTATATATCAATGCCATTAATTTTTATTGTCCTTTTTATTTAACTGATTTTCTAGAACTAAAATGAATTAAATTTAGCAGAATTAACTTATGTAGTCATTCACTCAATAAACTCTTTTCAAGCCCTTATTCATTATATATATAGACGGTTCTCTGCACACATTTGTGTTTGTGTTTGGTGTGGGAATGTGTAAAGTGTTATATAATTGAAATTAAAAATTAATTTCACCTGGTGATAAGGCATATGGGCCAGTGATGCTTTAGCAAACAACCTAGATTAATCCTGAATGTGACTTTCTACCTCTGTCATTTGGAGTGAATTTAGGACCTTGTCTTGGGGCAAGATCAGTACCAGTTACCACTGACCTTCCACTTCCCCACTGTCTCCTTCCGCAGAGCAAAGATTCAAGAGCTGTCCAACTACTGCGCCTTGCACAGGTACTTCAGCCACTCCCCACTCCCCCATGGCTGCCAGGGGTTTTTGCCTCCACTAGGGTAGTAAGAAGAGGGGTTGTTGTCTTTGCAGAAAAACAGAAGCTGCGGCTCGTGGGAGGAAACAGCGAGTGCTCAGGGCGCGTCGAGGTGTGGCACGAAGGCTCCTGGGGCACTGTGTGTGATGATTCCTGGGACTTGGCAGAGGCTGAGGTGGTGTGTCAGCAGCTGGGCTGTGGCCCTGCCCTGGAAGCACTGGGAAAGGCTGCATTCGGCCCTGGAAATGGAAGCATCTGGCTGGATGAGGTGCAATGCAGGGGCAGGGAGTCCTCCCTGTGGGCCTGTGCCAGGGCTCCATGGGGACAGAGTGACTGCAAGCATGAGGAGGACGCGGGTGTGAAGTGCTTAGGTGAGTAACAGGGCAGGGCAAGGCCAAGGGCTGGGGCTGCAAGACTGTGTGTGTATGTGTGTGTGCATGTGCATGTGCATATGCGTGTGTGTGTGTGTGTGTGTGTGTGTGTGTGTGTGTGTGTGTGGCTGCCTTCTGCCCTGGGCTGTGGTTTTGCAGAGGATGCACTCAGCTCCTGGAACCTAAAACAGAACCAGGTACAGAGTTGTAGATATTACCATGTGACTGTCCAGGTAACACAGTGCACAAACCCTGTTTTTCTTTTCTTTCCAGGTGAAATGACAACAGTTTCCCCAACTAGTAGAAGTAAGTGATTGTTCTACTTTTAGATGGGTCATAGAGGAGATGCTCAGATTTTCATTGATTTGCACTATGAAATCTACTTATTTTTGGCACTATTATATTATGCCAGGTGATCTGGTTTTAGAAACAACCATATTTTAATTTGTAGCAGCTTTAGGAAGCCCACGGGTATTCATGTTTCATAAATCCTCTCGTGCCTATACCACAAGACAGGCTAAAGATTGAAGGCTTCTTTTCCTCCTTAGATGCCAGTTCAGTCTCAGCTCCTGGTGTCTTCTCCTTACCTGTGATCATCTGCATCATCCTGGGAGCCCTCCTCTTCTTGGTCCTCGTCATCCTGGGGACTCAGCTGCACAGATGGAGAGCTGAACTCCAAGGTATAACTTCATTTTTCAAGCAACCTAGAAGTATGTGGGGAGAGTGAGTTTAGTCACCCATAATTTAAAGGGGTCGATGATTTTGGCTCATACCTTTAGTTGTTTTAATCCATGGCTGTTGCCCTTTCCCCCAGGGTAGAGACAATATGGAAGAGTGGCATGACAAGAGATAGTTGTTCACTGAATGGCAGCCAGGAAGCAGAGATGAAGGCAGGAGCTAGGAAAGCAGATATTTCCTCCAAAACCATGTCCCAGTGACTTCACTCTTCCAAACAGGTTCCACCTCCAAACAGCACATTCAGCTATGAACTCTGTTAGATTAATCCACTCATGAGTACAGTGCCCCCATGATCCAAACCCATAAAATTTAAGGGAAACATTTTAGATATAAACCAGAACATTCAATCCCTCTTTCATCTGAAGCCTCATGTCCAACTCTTTACACAATATTCATTTAGTTCTCGTCTAAGAGTCACCAAAGTCTTCCAGACTTCCAGTACTGTTAATAAGTCAAAGTCCAAATTCTCCTGTGAAAATCAAGAGAACTTTTAACTGTGAATCTCAGTGAAAACCAAAAAAGAAAATTACATATATCCAGCATACACTGGCACAGGTTAAATATTCTCATTCTTACAATGTGAAAGAGGGGTACATAAAAGAATGAAACTAAAGCAAGAATACAACTAAACGGGGAAAATACTAAATCTTGTAGTACTGTGAATGGCAACTGGGGCATGTTGTAGTAAGATGTGAACGACAAAGGGCTTGTTTAGCCCCTATGATATCAGTAGCTCATTCTCATTCTCTCCTGGGTTGGCTACATTAATTTCTTGTGGCTTTCCCTGACACATATTTCACATTCCTGCCATCTTCAGCTTTCTCTGATCTCCAAAGAACCTTAAGCTTGACACTCACAGCTTTATGCATTGCCTTTCCAATGGTAACTTGATTCATATTGCAGATCTTCCTTTGAAATCCGGGCAGAAGTCTCAGTGACCCCAGAACTCTAACACTACATGCACAAAAAACTAGCAAAATGTGGATAATTTCAAGATCTACTATTACCAGAGCACTAGCTCTATACCCCTAAATAATGGATATACTTTTCACTAAATGCTTGCATGGCTAAGGAAAGAGAAATAAATTCTAGAGAATCAGTTCTGTGTAAGGAACTCTAAACTGCAGGAACTCTATATCTCAAATTTAAAACTTCACATTGTTTGGCCTGAGCTAGGTGAGGTCTTACTGATTACTGTTGCATTCAAGTAATTTGCCTATCATCTTGATGCAAATTATTTATTTCTTTTAATGCTATTATTTTTAGCAACCATACCTTCTCCTTGATATTAATTGTATAGGTGCTATCTTTCAGGCCAAGTTGTGAATGTTTCAAATCCTTAGGTTTCCTTTTTTCTAAATCCTGATTCTCATGGTAAATTGGGCAAAATGAACCAGAGTGCCTACCTCACAGCAGGAATACTGGACTCCCTTAAAACATCCTCTACCAGATTAATTAGTCCATGACCTATAATCTTAGACTCCTTCAAAGTATCAGGACATGGGGAAGAACCAGGACAAATTTTCTGTCATGGTTGTACACATGTGACCTCTAGTATCACTTCAATGGTGTCCTTATTCCCAACTGAAATCTTCTGAGCTTGCCTTCTGTACACATTACTAGCAGCATTCTGATCTGAACTCTGAGCAGAATCTCCAATCAATTTCTGACTACTCTGCTTACAGCATTCCAAGATTTCCATAGCTCATATCTCCAAACCTTACAAACTACTCCAGCAAACTATTTGCAATAACTACTCAAACACACAGTCAAGTACAATTACAGAAATGTTCTTACTGCTTGTACCAATTATCTGACACTTTTTCATTCCAGGAATAAAAAGACCTCCAACTTAAAGAGCAGTGGTTTAGTTTGGCTCATAGTTTCAATGGATTTAGTTCATGGTTTGTTAGCTCCCAGGCAAAAAGCATATGGAAAATGGCATGAGAGAGCTTTTCACCATGTGGCAGCCAGATATAAAAGAGAAAGTGAGGCAATGAGGACAAGCATACACATATCAAGTCACATTCTCAGTAAACCACCCCTCTGACCAAACCCCAACTCAGAAAGTCAGACTTTTAGATGACATTTTGGATGTAAACCACAAAAAAGAGGGCATCATGACAGCTGTGATTTTTAGGCAGAGATCATGCTTTAGTCTTCATCTCATTATCTCAAAAAATATTTCTCTATGTTCCCTTCAAGATTGAAACCTTGATCATGAATTAATTGTGAAGGCTCTAAAAATTATTTGTGATGACATAAATAATTTGAGTTTGGCTGAGTGTACAATGCAAGTAGTGTCAGGAAACATGCTTCTGCCTCAAAAGAGCACAATTATGGTATCCCATATGGGCGTGCAAAAGATAAGCACTGAAAAACTGATTTTTGTCCATTGTCAATAAAGGCCTCCAGGATCACTCTCTGAATTCCCTCTGCTTTCTCCAGCCTTACCCACTTTTGAAGACCCTCTGGATGAGGCCTTATATGAGGAGATAAATTACATCATAAAACCACAAAAGGAAGTCCTATTTGACAACCCAGGTGTGTACCATACCTTCCTTTCTGTTCATGTAGGTGTATTGTTTGGGTGTCTTTAGCAACTACAGATAGAAATAGTAATCAAACATTATATAGTCCTCTTCTTCTTCCTCTTCCTAAGATAACAATTCAAGCCCTCTTTCTACAAGTCTGCAACCTCAAATTTCACTGAACTGTAACACTGGGCTTTCTCCTGTCTGTTTTTCTCCCTATCAGAAAATCTTTCAGATGACTCAGGGAGCAAGCTGCCCTATTACACAGACAACAATGAGGAGAATGGAAAATCTGCCCCAGGTAGTACAGACAAGTCTTCATTTTATAGATGATGTAAGAAATCTCATCTGAGGGGAATATTGTCCTGTGATTCAGATGGGGATCGCCATGTCTCCCCTGTATGAATATGATTTTCTGTCTACTCACTGACCTCAAAGGAAAGATTCATGCTTACTTTTCTTGACATCCACAGCTGCTACTGTTGGGTCACAGATACACAGCAAATCTATTACAATAAATTCAAAAGCTTTTTAATAATCACATTTAAAACATTAAAAAATTCATCATGAGAAAAAAATTAAGCAGCATATTTTTTATCCTGAGATATAGCGGTCATTTGTGGTTTATATTAATAATGTGAAATTGTTAAACAGGTAACTTAAGTATTAAACTACATGGAGGCCATGAAACTCACACTTAGCATCCACCGAGAGCTCTTCTCCACAAAGGACCATAGTGGTGCCTTGTATACCTTGAACTTTTCCCAAGCGACGACAATGGACAACTCTTGGGATGAGTTTCATCAAGAAGGGCTCTATGGAGATGAAACCCAAAAGTCATGACAGTACTAAGTAGGAGTTGAAACCAAGATCTCCTCATTTGTATTGGTTTAATCTCCTATCTATGTATTACAGAAACTAAGGCTCCCCTGCTCCTCGGAACTCTATATACCCTACTGCTGCAGAACGTACTTTGGACAGCCTAAATTCTTTTGTTCCAGATTCATCTCCTTCAGTCACTCATATGTACCTATTCCATATTACAATCTGCATTTTAACCATAATATAGAACCTGGTACTCAGAACATAAATTTGTTCATGTATTTTGGTATTAGGGACCATTTTAATGAAATACCATTTACCTAAAAGTATTGGAATATATTAAATATACAAAAGTATTGGAATGGTTTCTACAATAATATTATCTACCTGCCTCTGGGCAACCTTGGAATATTGTGCCTATATTCAATTCTTAGAATCTCTGCATTTGAAGAGACTTATCCTTCTCCAACCCATATTTTGCTCTCCAATTTATTCATTGTCTGTTTCCAGAACCTCTAGCACAGCATGTTGATGTCGCAGGAAATGGCTATGATGATGTTGAGGAGTTACCTGCTCCTAAAGTTCCTTCTTCCCCTGAGATGAGCGAGATGCACTTTCCCTCAGAAGATAGAGATGGTACCAGGAATTCTCAATCAGGTGCGTGGCTGCTCTGTCTCCCATCACATTACTTGTTGTTATGGGAAATATGATAGTAAACCTATCACTTGTCATTTTTTTCTGTACTATAAGGAGATAGATAGCCTGATATACTTGATGATATCAACTCTTACCTATTAAAAGTTTATTATAATGATCTGAACTCTTCTGAGAGAAAAAAAATATTGTTTTCCTAATCTATACCCACTGCCATTGGATACAAACATGCCTTATAAGTTGTATACTTTGTACTTGTGTTTCCACCTCCTCACATGCATACCAACATATGTGATCTGACTATATAAATAAATCTGTAAACATTTTTAATAGTAAGACAAATTAAATCTGTGAGCCAAAAAAATTGTGGGAAACACATAATCAAATGTTTGAAGCTGACATTACCCACTCGTACTGCAGAACATGCAGAGGCCTTAGAGAACGATGAATTTTTAGCACTGAAAAAGGAAAAGAAAATTTCTTCTCCTTGTTTCAGTGACAATGACATTATTTCCAAGGACTAGGCTTTGTTATGAACATGTGGCCCATGGATATCAAAAGCTTGTGCGATTTGATCTGCTGTCTTTTTTGACAAAGAGAATATATGAGCACTTGGTGGTCATGTTTGGTCTGTCACAAAGATATACAGAAAATCTAGTTGTCAGCTGATGCCTTCATTTTTAAGCTGTTTCTGAAAGGGAGTTCCTTTTTTCTTCTCTCTCTTTTGCATTATGAAACCATCTCATTTCTCATTGTTAACAACACACGACTTTAAACACATGAGGCAACCCTATCTCACCTTTCAGAGAAGCTTTGTGTCTTTGTGAATATTTTGTAATCACTGTGTTCAAGTCTTCTTAAAAAGTACTATTGATTCTTTTCTATCACAGAAATAAGGTCTCTCCTTACTGTTGCAAGCATCCCCCCTCAGGCCCTAAAAGAAGCTGCCAATTACAGAATAGAAGAGAAGGAATTTTCCCTGTTCCTGAGGCAAGAAGACCCTGGGTATGATGATGTTGAACTCAATGCAATGTAGAACCATATTCAGAGCAACCAAGTATGTGAAAAACTCCTCCATAATACTGTTCCCAAATAAATCAGTATCTATCATTTTTATAACTGTAAAGTTTATATATGTGTCTATAATGAAAAAGAAATATCATAATAAAAAATTCTGTGATTATTAACCAGTGGAAATTTTTTTTTTCTTAAAGAATATAGGTACATTGAGCCTGCTGACTCTAGAATATACAATCTTCAAACATTTTCTTCTCCTTATGTGGCTCTCAGTTAAAAGACCTTTCCCAAACTCAATAGTTCCTCTTTGGAGGAGGAACTCAGAAACCCCTAACTGAATATTCTAAAATACTTTATTCATTCTTTACTCAAAGTGAATGGGGTATGTAAAGTAGAAAAGGAATAATAACACCTCCCCTAATTTAGTCAAAGTTGTATATAACATCACTAGCTAAAATCTGCCGCTGCCTACAGTTATATGTTACTAAATCACTTATTCTCTTTTCTTGTTCTGCCTGGAAATTCTAAATCTCCTTCCTTTCTACAGCATTGTACTTTGCATCGCTCACCAAATTTTATGGTTCATATCATTTTCCACTAGTATATCTTCTCCATCCCTCTCTCTGTATTTTAGGCACCCAACAATTCTAAGTTCATCTGAACAAAAGTTTTCAAATGACTGTAATTATTTTGAATTGTTTCCATCCAAATCCATATTCATGTGATTACTGAGATTGTGATTTGGCAAGACCAGCACTCTAATTCTGCTGCCTAAAAGGCATTCCTGGTTCTAGTTATCTATGGCAGTAACAACAAAATTGAATTATTTTATGCCCCTATAGTGAACTTTTCCATGTCTGCAATCTAACTGTATGTTTAGCTAAGATGTTTATATATTTTCTCCTTTTAACTTAAACATTTCATGTAAAATATAATGTATATCTCTGCCAAAATTATCCATGTATAATGATAAAGTTTTAAAAATTCATAAAAAGAATTTTTAGTTATTTCTTGAAACTTTGCAAGTAAACCTTAACTGAAAAATCTCAAGAGTATTAATCTCTATTAGAAAGCTAGAAGGCCTCACCTTAATTGATGAAGTTTCCATGTTTGGATCTATACTTTCTTCTTTCAACCTCTTTAGCTATGTTCTTTGGTCACTGGAATAAGCAATAACAATTGGTTCTGTTTGGCTGAACACATCAAACTCTTCTGAAACCTTGTGATTTATACACATTTTCACCCTTATGGAATGGCACTCTACGACCTCCCCTCCTTATAATTTTCTGACTTATCTTCCCCAATTTGAGTAGTAATTTTTTCCTATATACATCAGATATCAATTCAATAGATTAAATGGTAATTGTATGTATCAAACCATCAGGAAGAATCCTACTAGTAAACATTTACATATTACTTGTTTTGTAATCCTTAAAATACATGATTTAAAAATGATTATGTTTGTCTTTCTGGAGAACATATTTCATTGCTTTGCAATGTTTTAAAATACAAGTAAGTCCGTTTTGCACCTTTTTTATCTTATGAAATTTTTTTAAATTTCTTAAATAATGAGAGAATAAAAAGGTTACTACAATGTGCCATCATATTTAAAGTAGTTACACAGAGTACAAAATATAAACCAACCATTCTTACAAAAAAGAAACAGGAAACACAAATCTGTCTTTTCAAGATACTGAGATAAGCTACATGTATAAATAAAATCAATTAGTATATAGATTCAAACATTTAAATGATATTTGCTTTTGGGGAAGTACTTCAAATTTTCCCTATTATCCATTTAATCTGTCTTCTATGTTGTCTTCTATGTCCCTCAAATAAGAGAAATAATGAGCTTTTCCAACTTCTTTATCTGAATTATTTCACTTAATATTGTGTTATCACTTACCTACAAGTGATACCTATAAACTTGGCACCTCAAGTTTATCTTTCTTTATGGCAGAATATTTCTGCATTGTCTATAAATATCACATTTTCCTTATTCATTTATCTGTTGATGGACAAGATCTAGAGTAGATATTATAAAATGTGTTACAATAAACATGAGTATATATCAATCACTGTGGTATATGATTTTTTACTCTTTTGGAAAGATGCCTAGGAGGGAGATATTTGGGTCAAACACAACTTTGCTTTTATTTTTTTTGAGGAATCGGCACACTGATGTCCATATTGGTTGTACTAGTTTACATTTCCCTTAAACAATATAAAAATGTTCCTTTTCCCCACATCTTCATTGGTACTTTTTGATAATAAACATTTTTTTCTGGATTATGATAGTATCTCAGTGCAGTTTTCATTGGCATTTCTTTGATGTACTTCTAAAACATGTCTACTCATTTCAGGTGCCCATTTTTTGATTGAGTGTTTTATCTGATTTTTAGTTCTTTATATTTTCACTGTTAGACCACTGTGTCAGGAATAGCTGCAAAACTTTTTTCTCATTCTATAGGTTGTCTCTTCACTCTGTTCATGTTTTCCTTGGTTTGGTAGCTTTTTAAATTGATTTTATCCCATTTGTTGATTCTCAGAATTATTTTTTGTGTTATATGTGTTCTGTTCAGAAAGTCCTTGCATATACCTATCTTCAAGAGTTCTGCCTATTTTATCTCCCAATAGATTTAGTATTTCTGCTTAAACAATTAGATCTTTAGCTCAGAGACAAAAGCACCTGGCTTGCAAGCAGGCGGTTGTGAGTTTGATCCCTGGTACCGATAAAAAGGAAAAAAACAAAACAAAACAAACAAACAAACAAAAAACAATTAGATCTTTAATCCACTTTGATTTTAGTTTAGTACATGGTAAGATAAAAAAGGTGCAAAACGGACTTACATGTATTTTAAAACATATTGGTAAGACTCAGTTTGCTTCATGGAGATTTGCTTCATAGGTTACACCACAAAACTAGCTTTGCTTCAGATCAACAACCTGTGCCTTTGGAAACCACAGAGCAGTGCTTATAACAAACCTATAGAAACTGATTTTGTTGAAGCATAATTATCTTAAGTGTTAATTAACAGTATTCACATTCAAATTTAATCTTATCCCTCAGTGAGCAAATAAACTTTAATGTGTTGAAAATACACTGTTGGCAGCTTAATTCATCTTACTAGAAAGTTTAGACTTGGTATTTCATCCAAATGGACACAGCACATTTGAAGTTCTACTGTTTTACAATTATCTTGCAGTTCTTACAGTCCTCATTTTTAAATTACATTAATTAGTACAATTTAGATATGCAAAATGATCACATGCATCATAGGGAGTTTGTACGTTTACATGTCTTGCTTCCTATTTTCCCCATTCCCCTCCCTTTCTCTTCAACCTCTCTTCCTCTCACTATTGCAAAACTTCGTTCCTGCTTTTTTCAACTTTGTGCTCATTTTATCCCTTTTTATTCTCATATTTTTCTTTTCCCTTCCACTCTCTCTTCCCTTCCCTTTTGAACAATTACTTTCTATTTCACAATATCTATTATACATTTTGTTTACTGTTTACATTTGCAGCTTCTCATACCAAAGAGATAATTTGACATTTACACATATGTGCCAAATATATTTCACTTAAGGTTATGGTCCCAAGTTGATCCATTTAGCTATAAATGTCTCAAGTTTATCTTTCTTTATGATGGAGTACTATTCCACTGTATAAAAATGTATTTTTATCCATTCCTGGGTTGATAGGCATTTGGGTTCTTTCTAAGATTTAGTATTTCAAGCTGTGCTTTTATAAACTTAGGTATCCATATATTGCTGTGGTGTGATGCTTTTAATTCTCTTCAGAAAATATCAAGAAGTGTAATAACTGGATCAAATGAAACTCCTAATTCAAGTTCTTTGAGGGATCTCCATACTTATTTCAACAGTGGTTGCCTCAATGTACACTCCCACCAACAGTTAAGAAAGATTCCTTTTGTCTACAGAGCCCCATTGGCATTTGTTATTAGTCAATTTGATGATTTTAACTATTCTTTCTGGAGTGAGATAGAATCTTAGTGTTGTTTTATTCAGCATCTTTCAATGATCAGTGTTGTCAAACATGTTTCATACTTTTATCTGCCACTTGTTCTTCTGAGACATATTGATTCGTTGCACATGATCACTTTTAGAATTGTTGTTTAAATTTGGAAGTACAATTTTTTTGGTTCCTTATGTGTTTTGGGTACTAATCTTTTGTCTAAAGAACAAGTGGTTAATTTTTTTTTTTTTCTACTCCTTAAGTTGTCGTTGCACTCTCTTGGTAATTTCTTTTGTTATGAAAAAAAGTTTTTAAATAAGACGAAATACTAATCATTGATTCTTTATTCTATTTCCCATCCAGTTGGAATTTCATTCATGAAATATTTGCCTACAACTACGTCTTGCAGTGTTTTGCTGATTCCCTCTTTCAGCAGATATAGTGTCTCTGTTTAACATTTAGATATCTGATCCAGTTTTAGTTTAGTGCATAGTAAATATATGGATCTAGTTTTAATTTTGGCAAGTGAAATTCCAGCATTATCCGGACAATTTAGTGTCAAAATACTTGAGAAAAATAAATGTTGACAAATATAATGCATTGCAAAAAAATTTTAAACACAATTTTGGAAGCCTAGTTTCAGTTTTGCAGTGCTTGTAAGAGATATCAGGGGATAACAAACAAAAATAAATCCAACAGAAGTTACTGAACCAGTATAGGTTAATCTATGGCCTCTAAATAAGGAAAAATTACAAATATTAAAATCATTGATGTCAAAATAAATAACAAATGGATTTAATCCTTGTTTCAATGAACTAGAAAGCAAGGGTTTAATGTTAAACAACTCTTCCTTCTTTAAAAGGACTATTAATGCAAAGGGGATAATGATTATGGTGGTCTTTTACAACTAAAATTGTACCATAAGAAAGAGGGAACCTGGTCAAAATTTCCTTGTGCTCAGATTGTTTTTATACTAAAGAAATATTCCTTATTTGTATTCAAATGCAAATGTAAACAACAGGATAATCAGATGCCTCTGACCTTTAAAGTGTCCACTATTACTGAAGCTGAGGCTTCCCCTACTTGCCTGAAGGTCCTGAAAATGAAGCTTATAGAAAAACCATAATTAAAACCTCCAGAGATTTTATTCAAAGTCTCTTAGATGATTTTATTCAATGTCCTCAGGACAATAGCCATTACAAGAAGTAAAGATCCAGGAAAGATTCCAGGTGATCATGATAGCATACTTGTCTACAGAGAATGTACCCCTATAAACTAGGTTAGAGACATGTAATATTATGTTTAAATCAAACATTAACTTATAATGAGAAATGAGTACAGACTTTAATTGGTGACTTTCTTCATGTATTCCAGATAACCAGGAATACACATTTTCAGATTAGATTTAAATAAAACCTAGCTAGCACTTCTATAAAAGAAATTTACCTAGTTGACTGGATGGAAAATCCAAAATGTCTCAGAGATCTATTTGATACAAACTTAAAAACTGTAAAAGTTATTAAAATTCAAATCGGTCAAATATTTGAGTACACTTTGGCTTTATAAGCAAATCATCTTATATGTCTTTGTCTGATCTGTAAACAACTGCTTTAGTTGAGCTCAAACATTTTTCTACTTTTTTGCATTTTTGAAACATTTGTCTTATTTCAAGCAACTTACATATAAATCTCATCAAAATTAAAGGCTTGCTTCTATCCATGTTGCCAGCTGGTCAAAATGATGTTAAACTGATTATATATATATATATATATATATATATATATATATATATATAAAGATTATTGATGTCTGTGTATGATGACTTAAGAATTTTAACTGAACAAAATGTGTCAGTTGTTATGACATGGGTCTCATAGGTGATTGAAAAATTGTTAAATGTACTTAAATAGAGATTCTTTAGGGTGGGTGAGCTGTTTGTTGAAAAAGACTCTTCTTGGTTAATAATGGAGCAGCTGCTTAGAAAGATCTTATTCCAGCCTTTGCTCATTAAGGGAGCCCCAGATATCCCATAGTCTTATGGGAGACACCCCAATAAACATTGTTAAAACTGTTGTTCTGATGTATTTGCATTGGCCATCCTCAAATGTTAAGTTTTCTATAAATAAAAAATAAGTTTTATCATTAAAAGATTCTCCCAATACAAAAGTAAATTAAGAAACAAGGGCTTTCATATGACCATGACAACACATTATTGCTATTCTCATGATGTAGTAAATTCATTCAGGCTTAGATTACCAGATACAGACATGCAACTTGATCTAATCATATGAGTATTAACTGTTATTTTCCAAGAACTAATAGAATTAGTAGTATAATCATCTTAGCTATGGTGTGTGCACATATGTATGTGTATATATATATATATATATATATATATATATATACAAAATTGTATCTTTTTCCTTTCCAAGCAACTCTTTTGAATATAATAGTGTACAATATTACAGCCACTGGTAAACTCCTATCATCTCATTTTGAAAGTGTATATTGTTTCACTTTTGGGTTATTTGTTGTTCCTGTGGCTATTATTTGTTTGTCTCTCATTTTTTGTTGTTCTTTTCTATGTGTTTTTTTTCTTTTAAATAAAAAACAATCAGGAAGCAGAAGCCAGATTGTTGTAAGTTCAAGACCAGCTTGGGCTGCAATGTGAGGTCAAGGCCAGCCTGAACTGTTTAGTGAC